>NC_090827.1:58198630-58837494 GCF_028021215.1 Eschrichtius robustus | reverse complement strand
ACAATATTGATTCTTCCAATCCAAGAACATGGTATATCTCTCCATCTGTTGGTATCATCTTTAATTTCTTTCATCAGTGTCTTACAGTTTTCTGCATACAGGTCTTTTGTCTTCCTAGGTAGGTTTATTCCTAGGTGTTTTATTCTTTTTGTTGCAATGGTAAATGGGAGTGTTTCCTTAATTTCTCTTTCAGATTTTTCATCATTAGTGTATAGGAATGCAAGAGATTTCTGTGCATTAAGTTTTTATCCTGCAACTTTACCAAATTCATTGATTAGCTCTAGTAGTTTTCTGGTGGCATCTTTAGGATTTTCTATGTATAGTATCATGTCATCAGCAAAAAGTGACAGTTTTACTTCTTTTCCAATTTGTATTCCTTTTATTTCTTTTTCTTCTCTGATTGCTGTGGCTAGGACTTCCAAAACTATGTTGAATAATAGTGCTGAGAGTGGACATCCTTGTCTTCTTCCTGATCTTGGAGGAAATGCTTTCAGTTTTTCACCATTGAGAATGATGTTTGCTGTGGGTTTGTTGTATGTGGCCTTTATTATGTTGAGGTAGGTTCCCTCTGTGCCCACTTTCTGTAGAGTTTTTATCATAAATCGGTGTTGAATTTTGTCCAAAGCTTTTTTTGCATCTTTTGAGATGATCATATGGTTTTTCTTCTTCAGTTTGTTAATATGGTGTATCACATTGATTGATTTGCTTATATTGAACAATCCTTGAATCCCTGGGATAAATGCCACTTGATCATGGTGTGTGATCCTTTTAATGTGTTGTTGGATTCTGTTTGCTAGTATTTTGTTGAGGATTTTTGCATCTACATTCATCAATGATATTGGTCTGTAATTTTCTTTTTTTGTAATATCTTTGTCTGGTTTTGGTATCAGGGTGATGGTGGCCTTCTAGAATGAGTTTGGGAGTGTTCCTTCCTCTGCAATTTTTTGGAAAAGTTTGAGGAGGATGGGTGTTAGCTCTTCTCTAAATGTTTGATAGAATTCACCTGTGAAGCCATCTGGTCCTGGAGTTTTGTTTGTTGGAAGATTTTAAATCACAGTTTCAATTTCATTACTTGTGATTCGTCTGTTCATATTTTCTGTTTCTTCCTGGTTCAGTCTTGGAAGGTTATACCTCTCTAAGAATTTGTCCATTTCTTCCGGGTTGTCCATTTTATTGGCATAGAGTTGCTTGTAGTAGTCTCTTAGGATGCTTTGTATTTCTGCAGTGTCTGTTGTAACTTCTCCTTTTTCATTTCTAATTTTATTGATTTGAGTCCTCTCCCTCTTTTTCTTGATGAGTCAGGCTAATGGTTTGTCATTTTTGTTTATCTTCTCAAAGAACCAGGTCTTAGTTTTATTGATCTTTGCTATTGTTTTCTTTGTTTCTATTTCATTTATTTCTGCTCTGATCTTTATGATTTCTTTCCTTCTGCTAACTTTGGGTTTTGTTTGTTCTTCTTTCTCTAGTTCCTTTAGGTGTAAGGTTAGATTGTTTATTTGAGATTTTTCTTGTTTCTTGAGGTAGGCTTGTATAGCTGTAAACTTCCCTCTTAGAACTGCTTTTGCTGCATCCCATAGGTTTTGGATCGTCGTGTTTTCACTGTCATTTTTCTCTAGGTATTTTTTTTTATTTCCTCATTGATTTCTTCAGTGATCTCTTGGTTATTTAGTAACGTATTGTTTAGCCTCCATGTGTTTGTGTTTTTTACTTTTTTTCCCCCTGTAATTGATTTCTAATCGCATAGCGTTGTGGTCAGAAAGGATGTTTGATATGATTTCAATTTTTTTAAATTTACCGAGGCTTGATTAGTGACCCAAGATGTGATCTATCCTGGAGAATATTCTGTGCGCACGTGAGAAGAAAGTGTAATCTGCTGTTTTTGGATGGAATGTCCTATAAATATCAATTAAATCTATCTGGTCTGTTGTGTTTCCTTATTAGTTTTCATTTTGGATGATCTGTCCATTGGTGTAAGTGAGGTTTTAAAGTCCCCCACTGTTATTGTGTTACTGTTGATTTCGTCTTTTATAGCTGCTGGCAGTTGCCTTATGTATTGTGGTGCTCCTATGTTGGGTGCATATATATTTATAATTGTTATATCTTCTTCTTGGATTGATCCTTGATCATTACATAGTGTCCTTCCTTGTCTCTTATAACATTCTTTATTTTAAAGTCTATTTTATCTGATATGAGTATTGCTACTACAGCTTTCTTTTGATTTCCATTTGCATGGAATATCTTTTTCCATCCCCTCACTTTCAGTCTGTATGTGTCCCTAAGTCTGAAGTGGGTCTCTTGTAGACAGCATATATATGGGTCTTGTTTTTGTATCCATTCTGCAAGCCTGTGTCTTTTGTTTGGAGGATTTAATCCATTCATGTTTAAGGTTATCGATATGTATGTTCCTATTATCATTTTCTTAATTGTTTGGGGTTTTTTTTTGTAGACCTTTTTCTTCTCTTGTGTTTCCCACTTAAAGAAGTTCCTTTAGCATTTGTTGTAGAGCTGGTTTTATGGTCCTGAATTCTCTTAGCCTTTGCTTGTCTGTAAAGCTTTTGATATATCTCCATTGATTCTGAATGAAATTCTTTCTGGGTAGAGTAATCTTGGTTGTAGTTTCTTCCCTTTCATCACTTTAAGTGTATCATGCCACTCCCTTCTGGCTTGTAGAGTTTCTACTGAGAAATCAGCTGTTAACCTTATGGGAGTTCCCTTGTATGTTATTTGTTGTTTTTCCCTTGCTGCTTTCAATAATTTTTCTTTGTGTTTAATTTTTACCAATTTGATTACTATGTGTCTCGGCGTGTTTCTCCTTGGGTTTATCCTGTATGGGGCTCTCTGCACTTCCTGGACTTGGGTGGCTCTTTCCTTTCCCATGTTAGGGAAGTTTTTGACTATAATCTCTTCAAATATTTACTTGGGTCCTTTCTCTCTTCTCCTTCTGGGACCCCTATAATGCAAATGTTGTTGTGTTTAATGTTGTCCGAGAGGTCTCTTAGGCTGTCTTCATTTCTTTTCATTCTTTTTTCTTTATTCTGCTCTGCAGCAGTGAATTCCACCATTCTGTCTTCCAGGTCACTTATCCGTTCTTCTGCCTCAGTTATTCTGCTATTGATTCCTTCTAGTGTAGTTTTCATTTCAGTTATTGTATTGTTTATCTCTGTTTGTTTGTTCTTTAATTCTTCTAGGTCTTCGTTAAACATTTCTTGCATCTTCTTGATCATTGCCTCCATTGTTTTTCCGAGGTCCTGGATCATCTTCACTATCATTATTCTGAATTCTTTTTTCTGGAAGGTTGCCTATCTCCACTCCATTTAGTTGTTTTTCTGGGGTTTTATCTTGTTCCTTCATCTGGTACATAGCCCTCTGCCTTTTCATCTTGTCTATCTTCCTGTGAATGTGGTTTTTGTTCCACAGGCTGCAGGACTGTAGTTCTTCTTGCTTCTGCTCTCTGCCCTCTGGTGGATGAGGCTATCTAAGAGGCTTATGCAAGTTTCCTGATGGGAAGGACTGGTGGTGGGTAGAGCTGGGTGTTGCTCTGGTGGGCAGAGCTCAGTAAAACTTTAATCTGCTAGTCTGCTGATAGGTGGTGCTGGGTTCCCTCCCTGTTTGTTGTTTGGTCTGAGGCGACCCAACACTGGAGCCTACCCAGGCTCTTTGGTGGGACTAATGGTGGACTCTGGAAGGGCTCATGCCAAGGAGTAGTACCCAGAACTTCTGCTGCCAGTGTCCTTGTCCTCACGGTGAGACAGAGCCACCTCCTGCCTCTGCAGGAGACCCTCCAACACTAGCAGGTGTGTCTGGTTCAGTGTCCTATGGGGTCACTGCTCCTTCCCCTGGATCCCGATGTGCACACTAATTTGTGTGTGCCCTCCAAGAGTGGAGTCTCTGTTTCCTCCAGTGCTGTTGAAGTCCTTCAGTCAAATCCCACTAGCATTCAAAGTCTGATTCTCTAGGAATTCCTCCTCCTGTTGCCTGACCCCCAGGTTCAGAAGCCTGATGTGGGGCTCAGAACCTTCACTCCAGTGGGTGGACTTCTGTGGTATAAGTGTTCTGCAGTTTGTGAGTCACCCTCCCAGCAGTTATGGGATTTGATTTTAGTGTGATTGGGCCCCTCCTACCATCTCATTGTGGCTTCTCCTTTGTGTTTGGATGTGGGGTATCTTTTTTGGTGAGTTCCAGTGTCTTCCTGTCGCTGATTGTTCAGCAGTTAGTTGTGATTTTGGTGTTCTTGCAAGAGTGAGTGAGAGCATGTCCTTCTACTCCGCCATCTTGAACCAATCCCAGCAAAGTCAAAATTCTAAGAGCAACCATTGTAAGCTGGAACCATCTGTAGTCTACGCATTGGCATCTCAGTCATTTTGGTTGCTCTGAAGGTTGTTCTGTAGTAGATCCCAAAGAAGGGCTTGTGGGAGCAGCATTCTGAGTGTATGTTAATAGCTTGTGGACTTATTCTTGAAAGTTAGTTCTGTTTTTCTTGTAAAAAAATTTTTGGTCATATTTTCTTGATAGTATTTAAGGTTTCTATACTGTTTTCTGCCTTAGTGTTCCTGCTGAAGTTATAAGTGACTTGGTTTTGTTGCTGAAGTGCCCAGAGGATTTTGTTCTACATTTGCAATCCAATGTGCCCACGTGTTGCCCATTATGAGTAGATTTTTCTCTGGAAAACTTGTTCCAACTGAAGAATCAGTGTCATCTTGGTTTTGCTCTTGAGGTGTAAACCATGCCAACCAGGATACTGATAGAAAAAAGGGGGAGTATGGTAAACATAACATAAAAAGCAATGTGTCTTTTCTTCTGCTGTTTTGCCTTTTGGTATCCCTTGTGGGTTTTTGTTTCTGTTTTTTCTTATAGCTAGGCATGATATACTGGGTAAAAGTGCTGTGAACAGGACTTTGGTAGTGTGGTGACATATGGGAGAAGTGTTCTGTGATCATATCATGATGTCTAAGGCTTTCAGTGAGTCTCTATGCCTTGGGACTGTGAACTTCACACGTGTGATCAGTTGTTTTCTCTCCCCCTGTGGGTGGACCAAATAGCTGGAATATATTGGAACTGGATATTTCCCTTTCGGGTCAGTTAGAGTCCGATACCCTGTAAGGTGAGACTCTGGAGTACTAGTTTCCCCTGAGGGCAGACCTTGTTAAGGACAGAGTGCTCTGGCCTCTTTTAAGTGGTTCCACTTCTCCATTCCCTGCCAGACACAAGAGCAGATTTTTCTCAGATTGTTGAAGTTGGAAGCTAATTGAGGTACTACTGGGAAACTTGATGATATTGTGGGGGCTCCCTGTGGCTGGGTCCCCCCGGAGTTTTAAAATCTCAGGTATGTCTGCACTGAACTTCCAGCAGTTGGTCAAATATAGTTCAGCTTTTCCTCAACCTGCTGGTTCCCTCTATGGTTTCTCCTCACAAGTGCAGGGACTGTGTATTTGCCTGTCTGTCTCTCCAATATAGGAGGCAGCAGTTTGCCCTCTACCTTCCCCTCTTGTATTCATGGAGGAAGAATTCTTTTCTTTCCAGTTTCATTATCTTATTGGTTGTTAGGACTGAGTGGCCACCTCCAATCTCCATGCATGTGGCAGTAGAACGTGGGCGTTCACCCTCCATTTTGATTACTACCTG
Organism: Eschrichtius robustus; assembly: GCF_028021215.1. Lineage (NCBI taxonomy): Eukaryota > Metazoa > Chordata > Mammalia > Artiodactyla > Eschrichtiidae > Eschrichtius > Eschrichtius robustus. The sequence continues at coordinate 58,831,872 of NC_090827.1, read as the reverse complement.
CTTGTGCTCTGTAACCAAAAGTCTGAGATCTGTGTTCCTCAGCAGAAATTAAACCGTGGTATAGAAAACATGTGAAGGATAAAAGAGGGAATAGTTGGCTTGGTAACTATTTGATTTTACATATCAGGCAGCGCTCTTCCCAGAACAGCTTCTATTACATCATGATAGGACGACATGCTCTCGTTCTCTCTGGTCGGGGACTGAGAGGAAGACCAGAATTTGTGGAGGTCAAGGAGCTCTGCTCTGAAGGCATACCCACGTTGCATGTAAGATGGGATGACCTCACATGAAATGAGGCAGCTCTTTCCCTGAAGGAGGTTAGAGATTCTCAGGCATCACCACCATGTGATGGGTACATACGTGATGTGACTCTGCCTCATGGTCAGGGAGAAGTTCTCCTTCTCTGTTCTTGGAGGACAAGAGTGTCTCAGGCCTGAATGAAAGTCTATGCTCTGCCCTCAGAGGGTTCAGAGGAGATTCCTTGGTACCAGTTCAGGGGTCAGAGAACGAGGATGAGACCTTGGTTATGAGCTGTATTTTTTTTCACAGTTCTCTTTACTTGTGCCTGAGCTATACTATTTGCCAGCCTTTGTCTTGGCCTTTATGTCTGTTACTGGGGCCCTCTTGGTATGGACATGGATCTGCAGACATTGACATAGGGCATAAAATGTAAAAAGTCTAGAATTGTGTTGCCAATCACTGAGTCTCCCAAAGAGAGTTGAAAACCTACTTACCTCTGAGGGAGGGTTTGAATCTTCAAATTACCTCTGCCTCATGGGATCAGGAGTTATCAGCTGAGGTTCCTGAGCCCAGCTGTGCTTGGAATTGAGAAACTTTAGGTATTACCTATATGCCCAAGTTCCTTGTGTCATAGGTTTCAACTCGGGCCTTCTGTAAAACTGGTCAAGTGGCCGGATGTCTAGTTGGGAAACTTACTAGAAATGCAATGCAACCACTGTTTTGCCTTAGATGTATTGCAGATTTTGTTACTGGGTCATCTTTGGGGCCAAGTGAATGAGAGCACCCACAGTAACTATTGGAGTATATCTACAATTTCCTTAGGAGCTATTGGTGAAGTATAATACCCCATCTAAAGTCACCTAAGAAATAGTTCACAAAAATGAACTTTGTGTCTTTAAGTAGGCAAACCAACACCAAATGGTAGTTAAGATTTTTTGTTGTCTCCTTGCCTTTAATCAGGGAGGCTAAGTGTGACAGGTCTCAAAAGATGATAGTTAATGTCAAAGCTAGACCTGGGATTTTCAGAGTGGGAACTCCTCAGGGAGATAGGAGTTATGAACTCAGAAGGCTGGCCGTCCTACTGTGAGCTGTGTTTTTAGTGAAGAGACTTGTCAAGTGCTTCCTCCGCATTTATTTCCACATTATCAGTCACACATACCCCTGACTTTGTTTTGGGAAATCATCTGTTCCCTGGTTTCCCACTAGTCTCAGTCAGTCTCAGTCATAGGTCTGATTGGCTTTAGCGTATTAGTGTCCCATTTCCCTCCCCACATACTGATGTCCACAGTGACTCGCTTAGGTATGGACATGTTGTCTAATCAGCCCCTACAACCCAAGGAGAGATTACTGGAAAGGTGCTCTTTTTTTGAGATCTTTTGGAAGGAATATTGAATGATAATAAAGGCTAGAGCATTCGCTGTCATGAAGGGAGAGCCTTCCCAGAAGGTGGGAGCAGGGGTCTTATGTGGGGTCCCTTGTGGACCCTAAGGAGTGAATGTGAAAAACCATTGAGAGTAGAGAAGAGATGAGGAAAGAAATCTGTCTGGTTCTTGGTAAAACTGACCTCTTGATCCAGCCTCACGGCGGGACAAAACACCTTGACTCTTCATTTTGTAAGACAGTGTATTCCTATCTCAAGGAAATTACAGTTGGGGTTTTCTGTCACTTGCAAGCAAAACAATCCTCAGTGATAGAGCTCAATGGAACATTATGGAGATGTGGGTATTAGAGTAAACTGGTTTCATCCATCTGGTTTGCAATATGAAAACCAACTCACAACTTAAGAAACTTGGGTATTTAGGTAGTAGAAATGTGTGTTAAAGGCTTTTCAGGCTAAGTTCACAATGGGGCAGGAGGAGAAAGAATAGGCACCCAAAAGGTGGCTGGAAATTCTATTCCAAGGCCAATATAAGAATCCTACATCCATAATGCTATTCTGCTTACAGTTGAGTTTACCAACATAGATGCCATTTTCATAAAGACAAGGTAGCAGTGTTTTGGAGACAGTCTGTCATGAATAATCCAAGTCTAGAAAATCTAGGAATCTACTACAACTTCTGGAACTTCTGTCTAGCTGAACTTCTGATTAGCTGAGTGATGTCATGGTTATTAACACCAACCCTTGTGCTAGCATTGGTCATATAGAGTTGCCCAGGTAACAGTCAGCCTGGATTCAGTGAGCCTCCCATCCAGAGAATCAGGTCTGAGTCCTCACCTGCCTGGTTAGGTTGGGTCCCCTAGTCACTTAAATTTCAGATGGCCAGTGATCTGCCTCTTCTTGAAGCAAGATGAAGAGACTGATGGCTGCCACAAGTTGATAACTCACAACCGTCCTGATGTAGCTCATCTGGGTCAATAGAAAAGTGAAATTGCTTATGGTGGAACATGAGAAGACAAGAACAGAAGAATCCAAAATAAATGGACCCAAGAAAATATGACGAGGAAATTTGGCAAATAGTTCCCATGTCTCTTAATCCTTACCCTTGAGTAACTTTGGGAAAGCAATATCCTTATCTCAGGCATCCCATCAATACGGGATAAATGAATGTCAGTAGTGTTGAGGTAATTCAGGAGCTACCCCTGCCACCTCCTCTGCCCTGGATGGTCATTGTCCCTATGAATGGAATAGATTTGGGGGTATCTTCAGGCATAATATATTCATATATAAATGCGTCTTATGTATGTTTGTTAGTATTTTAGGTGGGATATAAATGTTTATACTGTTTTTACATTCTATGCTATGTAGATGCCAAGATAGGATTAATATTTGGGAACTTTTTGTGGTGAGAAACAGGCCTGCAATGGAAATTTAGAGGCAACTGGAGTATCTGGAGGCACCATCAACCACAACACGGGTCCAACACTGTGAAGGAAAGAAGGAATACATTTGGGTAGGAAGTGAGTTAGACTATAGTGCAATACTACGTGCCCTGGCATCATTAATGGCAACTAACAGACCCGAAATCACCCCTCAGGAGACCCAGGTCTCCCAGGGATGGGGCTTCTCCAGGGTCATGGCTGCACTCAGTCATTGGTTGGAAACAGCCCGTGGGAGGTGTGGCTCTAATGGTCACCACAGTCCCCCTTGTGCTCACAGATCTACTTCTCTACCCAGGTTCACAGAGCAGCACATCATGGTTCCCAGAGGCCTCTCTTCCAGAGGATGTGAGTGGGATGAAATATAGCTCCCCATGTTGGAGTTGATCTTGGGTCACAACTGATATCTATCTTCTCCCTTCTCCACTCAAAATTCTCTTCACTCTTGGCTATCACCTCATCTGAAGGTTGGTGTGGTGTGACCCTAACTGTCATCTGTGGGTATGAATCCTCACTAATAGACCCTTTTCAAGCCTGAGCTGCTGACTGTACCTGAGTTACATTGAGGCAAGGAAAAGAAGTCTGAGGAGATAGTCAAGTGGATCACCTGGGCTTAATACACATACTTCCCTGCTCCCATCATGTAAAAGTAGCCCAACCTCTTGGTGATCAGTCAGTTTTGCCTGCAACAATGCTGACTCGTGAAATGACAAAGTATGTCACTTAGAGAGATGGAGAGTAGTACAGGTCAAACTTTTACCTCCCGATTCCTGGATCCCAAATGTCTTCCTACTAAGTTCATCCTATGTGGGATTTTCTGTGCTTTCTAGACTTGGGTGACTCTTTCCTTTCCCAGATTAGGGAATTTTTCAGCTATTATGTCTTCAAATATTTTCTCAGGCCCTTTCTCTCTTCTCCTTTGGGACCCCTTTAATGGAAATATTAGTGCCCTTGATGTTGTCCCTGTGGTCTCTTAAACTGTCCTCATTTCTTTTCATTCTTTTTTATTCTGTTCTGCGGTAGTGATTTCCACTACTCTGTCTTCCAGCTCACTGATCTGTTCTTCATTATTTAGTCTACTATTGATTCCTTCTAGTGTATTTTTCATTTCAGTTACAGTAAGTCCCCTACATACGCACCTTCAAGTTGCAAACTTTCAAAGATGCGAACGTTTGTTCGCATGTCCAATCATGTAAGTTAGTTCACGTTTGTGGCATACATTGTCACATGTGTGCATCCTCTACAAGTGGTTGTGATTTTGTGTACTTTACAGTACTGTATAGAGTACAGTAGTACAGTATCTTTATTTCAAGCCCAGGATGTCCAGAAGCAAGCATAAGACAGCTGTGATGTAGCTGGTACTGCTAAGAAGCACCAGCTCTTGTACAGTACTACTGTACTTTTCAAGGTACTGTACTGTAAGATTAAAAATGTTTTCTTTATTTTTTATTTTTTTAATGCATTTGTGTGAAAAGTATTATAAACCTATTAGAGTACAGTACTATATAGCCAATTGTGTTAATTGGTTACCTAGGCTAACTTTGTTGGACTTGTGAACAAATTGGACTTATGAACATGCTCTCAGAATGAAACTCGTTCATATGTTGGGGACTTACTGTATTGTGTTCTTAAACTGTTTGGTTGTTCTTTATATTTTCTAACTCTTTGCTTAAAACTTCTAACTTCTCACTCTGTGCATCCATTCTCCTCCCGAATTCTTTGATTGTCTTTACAGTCATTAGTCTGAACTCTTTTTGGGGCAGATTGCCTCTCTTCATGTCACTTTGTTCTTCTGGGATTTTATCTTGTTCCTTTGTCTGGAACATATTCCTCTGCTGCTTCATTTTGTCTAAATTGCTATTTTTATGTGTGTGGTAGGTTAGTTATGTTTCTTGACCTTGGAGAAGTGGTCCTCTGCAGGGGATGTCCTATGTGTTCCAGCAGTACACTCTCTTCTTATTACCCAAGGGCCAGAGGTCAGCTGGTTCCAGGGTAGGGTCTGACCTGCATTTGGAGACTCAGTTCTGCAGGCTGTGGGATTGTAGTTTCCTTACCTCTGGTGTCTGCCCACAGGGGGGTTATACAGAGTGGTAAAACGAGCCCCCAGAAATGGCTGCTGCCAGTGTCTGTGTCCCCAGGGTGAGCTTCAGCTGCCTCCCGCCTCTCCAGGAGACTCTCCAATATCAGTGGGTGGGTCTGACCCAGGCTCCTTTCAAATTGCTGCTTCTGCCCTGGGTCCTAGAGCACGTGAGATTTTGTGTGTGCCCTTTAAGTGTGGCATCTCTATTTCTCCCAGCCCTCTGTGTCTCCCAAAAGTAAGTAAGTCCCACTGGCCTTCAAAGCCAAATGTTCTGGAGTCTTGTCTTCCCAGTGAAGGACCCTGAGGCTGGGGAGCCTGATGTGGGGCTCAGACCCCTTGCTCCTTGGGAGAGTAATTACAATTGCAGAGATTATCCCTATTTGTGGGTCGCCCACCTGGGAGTATGGGTCTTAGCTATACTGTGACTCTGTAATCTGAAAAACTGGGTTTGACTCTTGGTAGGTATCAACCAAAAGACAAAACCAAGCCAAAGATTGGGAAAAGGAAGGATTTATTACTTGCAGAAAGTAAGGAGAATGCCGGGGATCTTTCCCAAAGCAGTGTCTCCCCAAACTGCAAAATTGGGGAAGTTTTAAGCTAAGAGTACATGCATATTCATGAAGGGGATTGGGTGGTGTATGCATATTCATGAAGGGGCTTTAACAGGAGAATTCGCCTTAGAATTGGGGCAAAGGTCGACAGAGTCCAAGCATGAGTTGATCGAATTCAGAAAATGTCAACATTATCATCTCTTAGATTCCTGTGGGTGGTTGAGCCCTCAAGGGAAGTTTAAATTCTACAAAACAGCTCAAGAAAGTGCTTCAGGCTAATCTTTACCATTGAAACAGAACGGAGAATCTTTACAACTGATCTATTTTTCTTTGCTATTGTTACTTCTCTTGCCTAATAAGTCATCTGTTCTTTCGTTCCCTTAAGATCATTGTTACTGAGACCTACCTGTTCAAGGGCAAGCACTGTGGCCAGGCTTAGATCCCAAAATGGCTTAGGCCAAAAATGGCTTCTCTTATGTCAAGAAAGCCATGCCTGATTCTTCCTCCAGGGAACCCCTCACCCTATCTACTTACAACTCCACCCCTCCTACCCATCTTGTTGTGGTTCCTTATTTATATCTTTAGTTGTAGAATACCTTTTCTGGTAGGTTCCAGTCTTTTTCTATAAATAGTTGTTCTGTAAATAGTTATAATTTTGGTTTGCCTGTGAGAGGAGGTGAGCTCAGGGTCTTCCTAGTCTGCCATCTTGGGAATGTCCCTTGATCTCTTTCTCCTTTTGATGAATGACTCTGTTACACTGCCAAAATCATATACTTTTAATCTTTTCCCCAGTACTCCCCAAATGGATCTATGGCCATTTACCAGAGTAACTGTGCATTGGGGAAAAGAAAATAATCGGACTTCTCAGAGATTACTGGTCACCAGCTCTGAACTGACGCTAATTCCTAGACCCAAAATGTCACTGTGGTCTACCAGTCACAGTTGGGGCTTCTGGAGGTTAGGTAATAGGGTTTTAGCTCAGGTACATCTCACAGTTGTCCAGGGGATCCACACCCATCTTGTGGTGGTTTCCTCAGTTCTAGAATGCATAACTGGAATAGACATACTCAGCAATGGAGAGAATCTCTACATTGGTTCCCTGACCTGTGGAATGAGGGTTTTTATGGCAGGAAAGGCCAAATAGAAGCAACCGGTATAGTCTCTACCTATGAAAGAATGGTAAACCAAAAACAATACCACATTCTGGAAATTAATGTCACTATCAGGGACACGAGAGATGCAGGGATGGTGATTCCTATCACATCCCTATTCAACTTACCTATTTGGCTTATGCAGAAAACAGATGGATTTTGAAGAATGACAGTCCAGGATTATTATAAACTTAGGTGATGACTCCAAATGCAGCTACTGTTACAAATGTGATATCATTGGATGTGCCAATGGATGAGCAAATTGGCACATCCTCTGGTACCTGATATGCAGTTATTGATCTGGCAAGTGCATTTTACTCTGTACCTGTTAGTAAAAGCCACCAGAAGCAGCTTACTTTCAGGTAGCAAGGCCTGCAATAAACCTTCACTGTTCTATTTTAAGGTCTCAACTCTGCAGGGTATTAGCCCTATGGCATAATTTAGTCCACAGGGACCTTGATCACCTTTTCCTTCCATGAGACTTCATGTTGGTTCATTACATTAATATTATGCTGATTGGACCTGGTGATCAGGAAGTAGTAACTACTCTAGACATACTGGTAAGACATTTGCATATTAGAGGGTAGGAAATAAATGCTACAAAGATTCAAGGGCCTTCCACTTAAGTGAAACTTCTAAGGGTCCAGTCATATTGAAGCATGTGGGGATATGTCTTCTAAAGTGGAAGAAGTGGTTGTACCTGCTCTCCCACCACCAAAAAGAGCACAATGCCTAATGAGCCTTTATGGATTTTGGCAGCAACATTTTCCTCATTGGTTTGTGCTACTCCAAACCATTTCCCAAGTGACTTCAAAAGCTGCTAGTTTTTAGTGGGACCCAGAACAAGAGGAGGCTCTGCAACAGGTCCGGGCTGCTGTGCAAACTTCTCTGCCATTGGCCATATGGTCTAGCAGATCCAATGGCACTGAAGTGTCACTGGCAGATGGAGATTCTGTTTGGAGCCTTCAGTAGACCCTTATAAGTGAATCACAGCACCGACTCTTAGGATTTTGGAGCAAAACCCTGCCGTCCTCTGGATAATTTTGTTTTGAGAAACAGCTCTTGATCTGCTACTAGGTCCTAGAAGAGACTGAATGCTTGACCATGTACAGTGTTACCATGTGACCTGAGCTACCTGTCATAAACTGGGTGTCGTCTGACCCACCAAGACATTAAGTTGGGTGTGTGTAGCAACACTCCACTGACAAATGGCAGTGATTTATATGAGATCAGACTTGAGCAGACCCTGAAGGCCCAAGTAGTGAGCCTGAGGAATTGGTCCAAATGTGAAGGGCTCCCACTCCTACTAAACTACCTTCTTTCTCCAAGCCATACCTATGGTCTCATGGAGATTTCCCTAGGATCAGTTGAATGAGGAAGAGAAAATTGTTCTGCATGATATGCAGGCACCAAAGGTGACAGCTGCAGAACTACAGCCCCTTCCTGCAACATTCTCAAAGGATAGTGGTGAAGGATAAGGTGGAACTTTGAAGAGTGCACCTGGTTGTTGACTTTGGAAGGAGAAAGGGCTGGAGATAAGTCTATATTGATTTATAAGCTGTAGCCAATAGCTTGACTGGATGGTCAGGGCTGTGGAAGGAATAAGAATTAGAAAACTGGACACAGAGGTCTGGGGGGAAGGTATGTGGATAGACTTCTCTGGGCAAAGAATGAAGACTCTGGCCTTCTGAAGACTGTTACAGCACCAGCTGGTGGCAACACCTTCCAGGGCTGGGAAAATGTCTTCCAGAATGCTGTCTATGGTCTAAATCTGTGTTCAGTGTTTGATGCTGTTTCTCCCATAACCAGGTTTCTTGGGTCCAGGATCCAAGGGGTGGAAATAAGAATACCTCTGCTGTTACCCCTAGTGACCTACTAAAATTTCTGTTACTCATCCCCATGAACTTAGGCTCTGCTATTCTATAGGTCTTAGTTCCAAAGGGAGGAATGATTCCACCAGGAGACATGAGTTCATTGAACTGAAAGTTGAGACTGTCACTGGCCCCTATAGACTCCTTGTGCCTCTGAATTAATAGGCAAAAAATCACTATACTGGCTGGAATGATGGTTCCTGACTATCAAGGGGAAATTAGATTGCTACTACACAAAGGAGATCTCTTAGGGCATCTTATTACCACCGAGTTCTATAGTTAGTCAATGGAATGCTATAAAAACTGAATTTAGACAGCATTGCTAATGACCCAGACTCTTTAGGAATAATTTGGGTCACCCACAAGACAAAGAACCACGATCAGCTCAAGTGCTTACTGAGGAGAAAGGGAATATGGAAAGAATAATTGGAAGAATACCCTATAAATAAAACCTATGACCATATTTATTTATGGTTAATCACCATAGTGACTAATCAGGGAGACAAAGACATAGTTTTGAGTATTTCTTATTTTGTTATGAATATTTGATATAAATGAAATGTTTTTTCTTATCTCTAAGATATAAATCAACCTTGTATCACAGTAGAGAAGTGAACTAAATTCAAAGGATTTTGCATTATTTTCTGGGGAAAACGTGAGTGTGTTTTCAGTTGTAAAAAGCATAGTTTATCATGTTAGGCAGAAGTATGACTTTGTTTTTATTTGGAGGTCAAGTATTGTTTCTTTGAACCTCTACATTATTTTTCCAGCTTTATTGAGATAAAATTAACATATAACATTGTATAAGTTTAAGGTGTACAACATGCTGATTTGTTACATGTATATATTGCAAAAAGATCACCTCCATACTTAGCTAACACCTCCATCATGTTACATAATAAGCATTTTTTATGTGTGTGGTGAGAATATATAAGACTTACTCTCTTAATAACTTTCAAGTATATATAATACAGTATTAACTATAATCACCATGCAGTACATTATATCCCCCAAACATACTCATCTTATAACTGGAAGTTTGTACCCTTTGACAAACATCTTCCCATTTACCCTGCCTCCCAGACTCTGATTACCACCACTCCACTCTGTTTTTCTATGAGTTCAGCTTTTTTCAATTCCATATTTAAGTGTTATATGGTATTTGTCTTATTCTGACTTATTTCACTTAGCATGTTGCCCCCAAGCTTCATCCATGTTGAAAATAGCAGGATTTCCTCATTTTTTCTTCATGAGTCTCGCTAAAGTTTATGAACTTTGTTTATCTTTTCAAAGAACCAGCTCTTTTTCATGGCTGAATAATACCCCATTGTGTATAGATACTATATATTCTTTATCCATTCATCTGCTGATGGACACACAGGTTGTTTCCATGTTTGGCTATTGTAAATAATGCTGCAATGAATATGGGAGTGTAGATACCACTACGAGATCCTGCTTTTATTTCCTTGGTATATACCCAGAAGTGGGATTGCTGGATCATATGGTAGTTCTATTTTTAACTTTTTGAGGAATCTCCGTAATGTTTTCAATAGTGATATACCAATTTACATCCCCACCAACAGTATATGAGGGTTCTCTTTTCACCACATCCTTGCCAGTGGATGTTATATCTTGTCTTCTTGATGACAGCCATTCTAACAGGTGTGAGATGATAATTTCATTGTGGTTTTGATTTGTTTCTTTGATTAGTGATGTTGAGCATCTTTTCATGTACGTGTTGGCCTTTTGGATGTCTTCTATGGAAAATGTCTACTCAGTTCCTCTGTGCATTAATTATTTGAATTGTTTGTTTTTTGGCTATTGAGTAGCATGAGTATAAAATGTATTTTGGGTATTAATCTCTTATCAGTTACATGGTTTGTAAATATGCTTTCCCATTTGGTAGGTTGCCTTTTCATTTTGTTGATTTTGTGTGTGTGTGTGTGTGTGTGTGTGTGTGTGTGTGTGTGTGCAGAACCTTTTTAGTTTGATGTAGTCCCACTCGTGTTCTTCTCCTTTTGTTTCTTGTACTTTGGGTGTCATATCCAAAAATCATTGCCAAGACCAATGTCAGGGAGCTTTTTTCCCTATGTTTTCTTCTAAGAGTTTTATGGTTTCAGATCTTACATTCAAGTCATTAATCCATTTGTCCAAATTATTTGAGTTTATTTTTGTATATGGTATAAGAAAGTGGTCTAGTTTCACTCTTTGGTATGTAGCTGTCCAGTTTTCCCAACACCCTTGATTGAAGAGGCTGTCTTTTCTCCATTGTATATTCTTGCCTCTTTTGTCATAGATTATTGACCTTATAAAGGTAGGTTTATTTCTGGACTTTGTATTCTGTTCCATTGATCTATTTGTCTGTTTTAGTGCCAATACTATAGTGTCTCTTATGATTTTTTGTATTTTTGTGGTATTGGTTGTAACTTCTCTTTCATTTATGTTTTATTTACTTGGGCCCTCTCATTTTTTCTTGATGAGTCTGGCTAAAGTTTATTAACTTTGTTTATCTTTTCAAAGGACAAGCTCTTAGTTTCATTGATCTTTTCTATTATTTCTTTTAGTCCTTATTTCATTTTATATCCACTCTAATCATTATTTCCTTCCTGCTAATTTTGGGCTTTGTTCTTTTTCTAGTTCCTTTAGGGGTAAGGTTAGATTGTTTGAAATTTTTCTTGTTTCTTGAGATAGATCTGTATCATTATGAACTTCCTTCATAGAACTGCTTTTGCTGTATCCCATAAATTTTGAAAGATTGTGTTTCAATTTTCATTTGTCTCAAGGTGTTTTTGACTTCCTCTTTGATTTCTTCATTGTATCATTGGTTGTTTAGTAGCTTGATGTTTAGTCTCCACGTGTTTGTATTTTTTCCAGTTTTCTGTTTGTAATTGATTTCTAGTTTCATACCATTGTGGTCTGTAAAGTTGCTAGATATAACTTAAATCTTCTTAAACTGTTTTATGGCCTAACGTATGCTCTATCCTGGAGAATGTTCCATGTGCACTTGAGAAGAATATACTGCTGCTATTTGATGGAATGTTCTGTGTATGTGTTAGTTCCATTTGTTCTAAAGTATGGTTCAAGTCCAATGTTTCCTTGTTGATATTCTGTCTGGTTGATATCCACTGTTGAAAGTGAGGTATTGCAGTCTTCTACTATTTTTCCCTTCTGATCTGTTAGTATTTGCTCAATACATTTACGTGCTCCAATCTTGGTTGCATGTATATTTATGACGTCTTAATTGCCCCTCTGATCATTATGTAATGACTATCTTTGTCTGTGGTTACTGTTTTTGGCTTGAAGTATAGCTTTGTCTGGTAAGTATAGCTAACTCTGCTCTTTTTTGGCTTCTACTTGCATGGGATATATTTTTCCATCCCTTCACTTTGATCCTATGTGTGTCCTTAAAGTTGAGGTGTCTTGTAGTCAGCATATAGACGGGTCTTGTTTTTTTATCCATCCAGCCACTCTTTTTTTTTTTTTTAACATCTTTATTGGAGTATAATTGCTTTACAATGGTGTGTTAGTTTCTGCTTTATAACAAAGTGAATCAGTTATACATATACATATGTTCCCATATATCTTCCCTCTTGCATTTCCCTCCCTCCCACCCTCCCTATCCCACCCCTCTAGGTGGTCACAAAGCACCGAGCTGATCTCCCTGTGCCATGCGGCTGCTTCCCACTAGCTATCTATTTTACGTTTGGTAGTGTATATATATGTCCATGCCACTCTCTCACTTTGTCACAGCTTACCCTTCCCCCTCCACATATCCTCAAGTCCATTCTCTAGTAGGTCTGTGTCTTTATTCCCATCTTGCCCCTTGGTTCTTCATGACCGTTTTTTTTTTTTCTTAGAATCCATATATATGTGTTAGCATATGGTATTTGTCTTTCTCTTTCTGACTTACTTCACTCTGTATGACAGACTCTAACTCCATCCACCTCATTACAAATACCTCCATTTCATTTCTTTTTATGGCTGAGTAATATTCCATTGTATATATGTGCCACATCTTTATCCATTCATCTGTTGATGGACACTTAGGTTGCTTCCATGTTCTGGCTATTGTAAATAGAGCTGCAATGGACATTGTGGTACATGGCTCTTTTTGAATTATGATTTTCTCAGGGTATATGCCCAGTAGTGGGATTGCTGGGTCATATGGTAGTTCTGTTTTTAGTTTTTTAAGGAACCTCCATACTGTTCTCCATAGTGGCTGTATCAATTTACATTCCCACCAACAGTGCAAGAGTGCTCCCTTTTCTCCACAGCCTCTCCAGCATTTATTGTTTCTAGATTTTTTGATGATGGCCATTCTGACCGGTGTGAGATGATATCTCATTGTAGTTTTGATTTGCATTTCTCTAATGATTAATGATGTTGAGCATTCTTTCATGTGTCTGTTGGCAATCTGTATATCTTCTTTGGAGAAATGTCTATTTAAGCCTTCTGCCCATTTTTGGATTGGGTTGTTTCTTTTTTTGATACTGAGCTGCATGAGCTGCTTGTAAATTTTGGAGATTAATCCTTTGTCAGTTGCTTCCTTTGTAAATATTTTCTCCCATTCTGAGGGTTGTCTTTTGGTCTTGTTTATGGTTTCCTTTGCTGTGCAAAAGCTTTTAAGTTTCATTAGGTCCCATTTGTTTATTTGTGTTTTTATTTCCATTTCTCTAGGAGCTGGGTCAAAAAGGATCTTGCTGTGATTTATGTCATAGAGTGTTCTGCCTATGTTTTCCTCTAAGAGTTTGATAGTCTCTGGCCTTACATTTAAGTCTTTAATCCATTTTGAGTTTATTTCTGTGTATGGTGTTAGAGAGTGTTCTAATTTCATTCTTTTACATGTACCTGTCCAGTTTTCCCAGCACCACTTATTAAAGAGGCTGTCTTTTCTCCACTGTATATGCTTGCCTCCTTTATCAAAGATAAGGTGACCATATGTGTGTGGGTTTATCTCTGGGCTTTCTGTCCTGTTCCATTGATCTATATTTCTGTTTTTGTGCCAGGACCATACTGTCTTGATTACTGTAGCTTTGTAGTATAGTCCAAAGTCAGGGAGCCTGATCCCTCCAGCTCCATTTTTCGTTCTCAAGATTGCTTTGGCTAGTCGGGGTCTTTTGTGTTTCCATACAAATTGTGAAATTTTTTGTTCTAGTTCTGTGAAAAATGCCAGTGGTAGTTTGATAGGGATTGCATTGAATCTGTAGATTGCTTTGGGTAGTAGAGTCATTTTCACAATGTTGATTCTTCCAATCCAAGAACATGATATATCTCTCCATCTGTTTGTATCATCGTTAATTTCTTTCATCAGTGTCTTATAATTTTCTGCATACAGGTCTTTTGTCTCCTTAGGTAGGTTTATTCCTAGATATTTTATTCTTTTTGTTGCAATGGTAAATGGGAGTGTTTTCTTAATTTCACTTTCAGATTTTTCATCATTAGTGTATAGGAATGCTAGAGATTTCTGTGCATTAGTTTTTTATCCTGCTACTTTACCAAATTCATTGATTAGCTCTAGTAGTTTTTCTGGTAGCATCTTTAGGATTCTCTATGTATTGTATCATGTCATCTGCAAACGGTGACAGCTTTACTTCTTCTTTTCCAGTTTGGATTCCTTTTATTTCTTTGTCTTCTCTGATTGCTGTGGCTAAAACTTCCAAAACTATGTTGAATAATAGTGGTGAGAATGGGCAACCTTGTCTTGTTCCTGATCTTAGTGGAAATGATTTCAGTTTATCACCATTGAGGACGATGTTGGCTGTGGGTTTGTCATATCTGGCCTTTATTATGTTGAGGAAAGTTCCCTCTATGCCTACTTTCTGCAGGGTTTTTATCATAAATGGGTGTTGAATTTTGTCAAAAGCTTTCTCTGCATCAATTGAGATGATCATATGGTTTTTCTCCAATTTTTTAATATGGTGTATCACATTGATTGATTTGCATATATTGAAGAATCCTTGCATTCCTGGAATAAACCCCACTTGATCATGGTGTATGATCCTTTTAATGTGCTATTGGATTCTGTTTGCTAATATTTTGTTGAGGATTTTTGCATCTATGTTCCTCAGTGATATTGGCCTGCAGTTTTCTTTCTCTGTGACATCTTTGTCTGGTTTTGGTATCAGGGTGATGGTGGCCTCGTAGAATGAGTTTGGGAGTGTTCCTCCCTCTGCTGTATTTTGGAAGAGTTTGAGAAGGATAGTTGTTAGGTCTTCTCTAAATGTTTGATGGGATTTGCCTGTGAAGCCATCTGGTCCTGGGCTTTTGTTTGTTGGAAGATTTTTAATCAGAGTTTCAATTTCAGTGCTTGTGATTGGTCTGTGTATATTTTCTATTTCTTCTTGGTTCAGTCTTGGCAGGTTGTGCATTTCTAAGAATTTGTCCATTTCTTCCAGGTTGTCCATTTTATTGGCATAGGGTTGCTTGTAGTAATCTCTCATGATCCTTTGTATTTCTGCAGTGTCAGTTGTTACTTCTCTTTTTTCTTTTCCAATTCTATTGATTTGAGTCTTCTCCCTTTTTTTTCTTGATGAGTCTGGCTAATGGTTTATCAATTTTGTTTATCTTCTTGAAGAACCAGCTTTTAGTTTTATTGACTTTTGCTATTGTTTCCTTCATTTCTTTTTCATTTATTTCTGATCTGACTTCATGATTTCTTTCCTTCTGCTAACTTTGGGGGTTTTTTGTTCTTCTTTCTCTAATTGCTTTAGGTGCAAGGTTAAGTTGTTCATTTGAGATGTTTCCTGTTTCTTAAGGTAGGATTGTATTGCTCTAAACTTCGCTCTTAGAACTGCTTTTGCTGCCTCCCATAGGTTTTGGGTCATCGTGTCTCCATTGTCATTTGTTTCTAGGTATTTTTTGATTTCCTCTTTGATTTCTTCAGTGATCTCTTGGTTATTAAGTACTGTATTGTTTAGCCTCCATGTGTTTGTATTTTTTACAGATCTTTTCCTGTAATTGATATCTAGTCTCATAGCGTTGTGGTCAGAAAAGATACTTGATACGATTTCATTTTTCTTAAATTTACCAAGGCTTGATTTGTGACCCAAGATATGATCTATCCTGGAGAATGTTCCATGAGCACTTGAGAAGAATGTGTATTCTGTTGTTTTTGGATGGCGTGTCCTATAAATATCAATTAAGTCCATCTTGTTTAATGTATCATTTAAAGCTTGTGTTTCCTTATTTATTTTCATTTTGGATGATCTGTCCATTGGTGAAAGTGGGGTGTTAAAGTCCCCTACTATGATTGTGTTACTGTCGATTTCTCCTTTTATGGGTGTTAGCATTTGCCTTATGTTTTGAGGTGCTCCTATGTTGGGTGCATAAATATTTACAATTGTTATATCTTCTTCTTGGATCGATCCCTTGATCATTATGTAGTGTCCTTCTTTGTCTTTTGTAATAGTCTTTATTTTAAAGTCTATTTTGCCTGATATGAGAGTTGCTACTCCAGCTTTCTTTTGATTTCCATTTGCATGGAATATCTTTTTCCATCCCCTCACTTTCAGTCTGTATGTGTCCCTAGGTCTGAAGTGGGTCTCTTGTAGACAGCATATATACGGGTCTTGTTTTTGTATCCCACTCTGCTTTTTGATTGGAGATTTCGGCCCATTAACATTTAGGGTAATTATTGATAGGTAAGGATTTACTAATTCTATCTGTTTTGTGGCTGTATTATAGTTCCATTTTTCTTTTCTTCCTTTCTGCCTTTTGTAAATTGATGATTTTCTGTAGTGGTGTGCTTTGATTCTCTTCATCTTTTGTCTGTTTATTGTAGATTTTTGCCTTGTGATTCCCTGAGGCTTAAATAAAATGTTATATATATAAAACAGACTGTTTAATGCTGATAACAGTTTAACTTTGATTGCAAACAAAAACTCTACCCTTCTACTCTTACCCTTTTGTTTTTGATGTCATCATTCACATTTTTTTTTTATTAATTAATTAATTTATTTATGGCTGTGTTGGGTCTTCGTTTCTGTGCGAGGGCTTTCTCCAGTTGCAGCGAGTGGGGGCCACTCCTCATCGCGGTGTGCGGACCTCTCACTGTCGCGGCCTCTCCGTTGCGGAGCACAGGCTCCAGACGTGCAGGCTCAGTAGTTGTGGCTCACGGGCCTAGTTGCCCCGCGGCATGTGGGATCCTCCCAGACCAGGGCTCGAACCCGTGTCCCCTGCATTGTCTGGCAGACCCTCAACCACTGCGCCACCAGGGAAGCCCACATTTTTTATATTGTGTATCCATTAACAAATTATTGAAGCTATAGTTATCTTTAATACTTTTGTCCTTTAACCTTTATACTAGAATTAGGTAGTTAACACAACACCTGGTTATAGGATCAGGGTATTCTGAATCTGACTATATACTTACCTTTACCAGTGTAATGTATATTTTCATATGTTTTCATGTTACTAGTTAGCGCCCTTTTGTTTCAGCTTGAAGAACTCCATTCAGCATTTCTTAAAAGGCAGTGGGAATTTTCTAAATTTTTATACTCTGTATTGCATATGTGTACATATTAAAATTAATATTTAAATGGCAGTTGGCCTTTTACAACATTATCTCATTTGACTTTGAATATAAACCTAAACTATATTTTGTTTTGCATTTCAGTTTACTGATGTGGATACTAAGATATTGTCCTAGGTTATGCAGATAATAAGTTGGGCCATAACAAGAGTAGGCCTTCAGATTTCAAATCCAAGACCTTTCTAACATTACAAACCAAGTCAGTATAGGAAAAATCCTATTTGCATAATAGTCAGTAAATACTTGCACATACCTTGAATAGAATAATGATTCACACATGCCAGTGCTTGTGTTACCTCTCCTTATACAGATCGATTAACTGAGACTATTTAATGCTGTAATGGTTGAGAAAATTGAAAAGGAAATTTCCCAAAAGCTTGATATCTCTAGTAATCAGATGAGAGTATTAATGCTTCACTTTATGGGTATTCTATTTTTATTACATTAAACTTTGTGGTGATACAACGTGCAATAGAGCTGAAGACTGGAAATATGGAATAAAGGAATAAATTGTTCTAATTTAAAAAAAAAGGGGGGGGGCAGTGATGATGGACTCCCTGAGCTTTTGTTAGGGAAAGGCTTATCTGACCTTCGTTCTAAAGAACAACTTTCAGTAAAGTTTTCAGTTTGTTTCTTTTAGCACTTTGAACATCTCATCCCATCCTCTCCAGGCCTGCAGGTCTTTACTGAGAAATCCACTGGTAGCCTAATGAGTGTTCCCTTCTATTTTTTTCTCTTGTAGCTTTAAAAGTTTTTTGTTTGATTTACTTTTTTAAATTTTATTTTATTTTTTAATTGAAGTATAGTTGATGTACAAATATGTTACAGGTGTACAATATAGTGATTCACAATTTTTAAAGGTTATGTTCCATTTATAGTTATAAAATGTTGGCAGTGTTTTCCATGTTGTACAATATATCATTGTAACTTATTTCATATAAGAGTTTGAACCTCTTAATCCCCACCCTATATAGCCTCTCTCCCCACTGGTAACCACCAGTTTTTCCCCTATATCTGTGAGTCTTTTTTGTTAAAGTCACTATTTTGTTGTATTTTTTAGATTCTACATATGCGGTATCATACAGTATTTGTCTTTCTCTGACTTCTTTCACCTTAGCATAATGCCCTCCAAGTCCATCCATGTTGTTGCAAATGGCAAAATTTCATTGTTTTTTATGCCTTGCTAGTATTCCATTACATATATATACACACCACATCTTCTTTATCCATTCATCTGTTGATGGACACCTAGGTTGCTTCCATGTCTTAGCAATTGTAAATAATGATGCATGTATCTTTTCAAATTAGTGTTTTTATTTTTTTGGATACATACCCAGGAGTGCAATTGCTGGATCATATGGTAATTCTGGTTTTAGTTTGTTCGGAGAAAACTTCATGCTGTTTTCCACAGTGGCTGCACCAATTTACATTCCCACCAACAGTGTACGAGAGTTCCCATTTCTCCGCATCCTTGCCAATGTTTGTTATTTGTGGTCTTTTTGATGATAGCCATTCTGACAGGTGTGAGGTGATATCTCATTGTGGTTTTGATTTGCAGTTTCCCTGATTAGCAATTTGTGTTTGGTTTTAGATAGTTTTACTGTGTCTTGGAAAAGATTATTTTGGATTGAAATTTTGAGGTGACCTGTTGGTTTTATGAGCTTGGATGTCTAAATCTCTTCCCAGATTTGGGAAGTTCTGAGCCAATATTTAAATAAGCTTTCTACTCTTTTTTTCCTCTGGGACTCAATGATATAGGAACCATCAAAGGAAATAATATACATAAGTCCCATAGGCTTTCTTCATTTCTTTTCATTCTTTTTTCTTTTTACTCCTCTGATTGGATAATTTTAATTGATCTGTCTTCTAGCTTACTACTTGTTCAAGTCTGCCTTGAAACTCCCTATTGAATTCTTCAGTTTAATCATTGTATTCTTCAGCTCTGAAACATTTTTGGTTCTTTTTTATTCTTTCTCTTTGAACTTTTCAATTTGCTCTTGTTTTCCTAATACCATTAAATTGTGTTCTCTTGTAGTTCTCTGAGCATCTGTAGAAAAATTATTTTGGATTCTCTATCTGCCACTTCTGAGATCTGCATTACTTTGGGGCTTGTTACTGGAATTTTACTGTATTCCTTTGAGGGAGACATGTTTCCCAGATTCTTAGTGATCCCTGTAGCTTTGAATAGGTGTCTGCACCTTGGAAAAAGCAGTCTAAGTCTTCCAGACTTAATGGTCTTTGGTAAGGGAAGCTTTCACTTGCAGGTGGGGTAGGTTGGATCATGTTATGTCCCTGGGTCTAGTGCTGCAGGGTACAATGAGGGGGTATGGGGTGGCACCAGATCTGGGGGGCCATGATATCTCTTTGGTTTAGGCTCCTGGGGTCCTTGGCAAGCACTGCAGGGGATCTCTGTGGCTGCAGCACTGTTGGAGTTCTAAGGGGCACTTCTACATTTGCTAGCTAGGGACCAGGGTAGGCAACGCTGATGGCGAGAGACAGTAGTTAGTACATTCTTGACTGTGGGGACCAGCTGAATGTGCCTATGTAGTGGCGGAGGCCAGTTGCAGGCCTTTAAACCTCTGTCTTAAAAACAAACCATAGTGATGGGGGCCAGAGCAGGCAGCAAGTGTTGGGACCAACTATGGGCTCACTGGCGGCTGCCGGGGCCCCGGCTGTCAGCACAGTCTTCCCTGGGGCATGCACACTGCAGTGAAGGTTGCTGTGTGTTGGGCTGGGGATGTGCAGGTGCACAGCTGGAGCGGCTAGCTACAGGTGGGTGTGGTGGTGCCAGCCGGTTACAGAAGGCAAGGCCTGATCCAGACCCACAGGCAGCTTCAGGAGGCTCTGGCTCTCAGTACACTCACCTGTGGCCGCACACTCTCTGAACCACGGCATGCACACAGCAGTGGAGGCTGAGTACAGGTGTCAGCGTGGTGGCATTCAGGAGCACAGCTGGAGGGCTCACCCTGAGTGTGGGCATGGCAGTAGGGCAGCAGGGGCCATCCTGGGGGCCCTAGGTTGGCTTCTTGCATTCACACAAGTGCAGCAGCCCGAGCTGACTGCTGGGCTCCCATGAGGGCAGGGAGGGACTCAGGCAGCTGGAGTTTTATACTTGTGTGGCTGCAGAGACTTTGGATGGCTACCAGTGTGGGTCCTGGCCTCCCGCAGGGGAGCAGGGAGGGACTCAGGTGGCTGGCATCAGCAAACAAGACTACTTGTGGGGCAAAAGTGGGTGGAATCTGCAGGGGGTCTGTAATGGCTGCTGACTGTTAGTTTCTTCAGTGGTGAAATCAGCTGGGTTTGTCTGCAGAGCAGGTCACTGAGAACGCCATTGCTCCTTCTGCATGACTGCTGTTGATAGCCGCCACTTTACTTTGTTCCCAGCCATCTCTATGTCTCACCGTTGCCAGCCTCTGGGTGGAGTGGAACTGAAGTGGGACCTTCAGGCAGTGCCCCAAAGGCTGAGAAGCTGATGGCTCACCCTGCTTTCCTTTCCCAGCAATGGGAACTCTTTCTAGTTGAGGAGTTAGCTCTTAGTGCTGAGCAACGCCTGCTTGGGGGAGGGATGATGGAGGCATCCTTCTCTTGTGTAGTTTTTCTTGGGGTTGTTGTTCTACTGTATTGCTAAATCTGCCTAAGTGGACTCCAGAGCTCTCCCAGAGCTGTTTCTGTTCATGGATAGCTGTCTAATAGTTGATCTTTGTTGGGGGACAGAGAGTGGAGTTTCCTTTGTTGCCATTTTGGTGATGTCACTCAAGATTAAGTATGGTTTAAAGTGATGTACATTTGACCCTTGAACAACACAGGTTTGAACAGTGCAGGTCCACTTATATGCAGATTTCTTTCACTAAATACATACTACAGTACTAAACGATCTCCAGTTAGTTGCATCTGCAGACGCAGAACTGCAGTATAGAGAGCCAATTGTAAAGTTATATGTGAATTTTTGACTGGGTGGAGCGTTGATGCCCCTAATCCCCATGTCGCTCAAGGGTCAACTGTATGTGTGCCAAGTTGACAAGGGGTGGACACACTTTTGGGGTGTCAACTTGGCCAGGCTATAGTCCCCAGTTATTCAGTCAAACATTAGTCTAGATCTTTCTGTGAAGTTATTTATGGATGTAATTAGAGTCCATAGTCAGTTGTCTGTAAGTGAGGAAGATTATTTTAGATAATCTTATGGGCCTGATTCAACCAGTTTAAAAGATTTGAGAGCAGAGCTGAGGCTTCTCTGAAGATGAAACTCTGTGGACAAGTTTCATCCATACCTAACAGTTCCAGCCTACTCTTCCTGACAGCCTGCCCTAAAGATTTTGGATTTGCCTTACTACCACTGTATAACTCATTTCCTTGCAATCAGTATCTTAATATAGATCTCCTACTGGTTCTGTTTCTCCGGTTGAACCCTAACTAACACATCCTCTTAAGTATATGATATAACTTCCAAGATTAAAAAAATTTTCCAATAACAGTAATTCCAACCACAGGGGGGAGAATGAAAATGACTTACATAATCTTACAGGTATGAGCCTTTGACGTCAGCTGTCCCACGATTAATGCCTTTCTGCCATCTTGTGGTGATACTTGAAAGTTTACAATGATGACTTCTTAAGGAATACTCCTGAAAATCCTTAATCAATTCTGCTGAGTCACCATCTCATAAGAAAATAGGGAATGATGCCAAGATTACAGTCAGGTGACTTACATTTCTCTGTTTTACCAGTAATGGAAGTTGAGTATCTAAACACACAATGTTACCTTCCTAGCTGAAAACAACATACTTTATAGAATGTGAACATCTGTGGCAGCAGTCGGAATAAATATTTTTTTATATAAAAGTTTAGACTTAGAAAAGCAATACCTTCTCTGCAGAAAAGCTTAATATATTTCTCGAAGTTCAAAGTCCCTCCTTTCTCCCTATCCACCTCCCCATCCCACTCAACAGTGTTCACTGTCAAAAGGTCATGCTGCAGAAGACTGAGCAAATGCAAATGAACATAAAGGATTTTAGAAGCATAAGAATTACCTTGCAGAAGTTTGATCATATTGTACATATTTTTATGTAATTTCCTTTTTATACTCAATATATCATGGTCATTCTTCGATGAAGATTGGCTTATTCTTTAACTCATGCCCAGTATTCTGTAGTATGAATGAACCATCATTTAATCTTCTCCCTGATAGACACCAAGCTCAGAAGGTCTTAATGTTACCACCTTCTGACCAAAAACTTTCTGCAGCAAAATTCATGAAGCCTGGGCAACAATCATCATGGCTCCGGTTCAAGATGACATTAAGATGGTGAAAGGGAAATCTTACAGGAGGAGGGTAGAGAATGATAAATGACCACCAGCCTACTCAGAGCCACCTTGATTCTCAGGAACTGCTATATGTGTTGATTCAAAGGCAGATAACTGAACTGAGAGGACAAGATTCTCTCAGTGGAGGCCCCTGTGACTGGTGCTTGGAAACACATTTCAACAATGCTGGTGATCTTAACAGCCCTCATTTCAGTGCACTAGTTCACTACCCTAAACTAAGGAGATTCAGCTCATTCTTTGCAATAGGAGGGCCATGTAAATAAATGCCATAAAGTGAATATGCTATAAACGTAACATGAGAAATGGCTAAATCTTTTAGATGTATACTATGTACCGTGTACATAAGCACAACTAATCTTCATGCCAACCCAATAAAGTAAATGCTGTCATCTCCTCATTCAGAAAAAGGCAATCAGCACCCCTTCTAGGAAGCTTCCGAATGCTGACCTAGGCCTCCTTGCTACCTATGTACTCCTTTCAGACACAGATGGGCTGTGTAATTGGCCAAACTGCCAATGGTTAATAAAAAACCACGAGAGAGGGAGAAAGTGGGAACCTTTAGTTCTACTGAAAGGTAGGTTGCCAGATAAAATACAGGATGGATGCCCTGATAAACTTGTATTGCAGGTTAACAGTGGATAACTTTATAGTAAAAGTGTATATACTAAAAAACTGATATATGTATAAAAATGGGTATATTTACACAGAGTTTCCTCTTTTTCTGTGGGCCCATGCTGAACAGCAATCACTGGATAAGGGCCAACACAGAGGATGCAAACTCCCAGGCACTTCCAAGTCCAGAGTCCAGTGACAGGCCTCAGAAGAAGAGACAAGAGTCAGCTATTGGAAACCAATGCAAACTGAAATTGGGAGAGACAGAAATGCTAAAAAGGGTTCGACTGAATCCGGATGGAACACCAATAGTGTGTGCTAGAGTCCAGCCACCATCTTGAAGATGTGTCAGGTAGGAATAAACAAAGTGAGACTTGAATAGATGTGAGAAGTGCACAAGGTGGTCACAATTTTGGGGGGAAACCTATAACAATGTTAGTAGACTAGCTATAGCCCCCACTGCTGCACTTGGTCCTGAGGCCATACATAATTTTTATTTATCTTCCTTTACATTCTAGATTACCTGCCCCTTTGTCTAGTATTTTTGCTGGGCTAGAGCACTTGCCTGGTGGCCCAGACCTTTATCCTGAGTCTCTTATTACCAGAAGAGGCCATTGCCCTTGTGGATGGATATATATGATCCTAGCCATGTCACTACTGTTTCTACCATCAGCTCTGGCCTAAAAAGAGCCTCTACTGACTCTCAAACAAAATCACATATTGCAGGAGAAGGAACTTCCCAGTGATGATAGTATCCCATGCATCCACACATTCCTGATGGCCTTGGTGACACAGTGCTTTAGTGTGAATTGCTGGTTCAGGAGTGTTTTAATTTTTACATATTTGAATTTTCCAGTTTTCCTGTTGTTGATTTCTAGTCATACCATGTGGTCAGGAAAGATACCTGGTATGACTTCAACCTTTTAAAATTTTCTGGGACTTGTTTTGCGACCTATCCTATGATCTACCCTGGAGAATGTTTCATGTGTGCTAGAGAAGAATGAGTATTTTGCTGCCCTTGGATAGAATTTCTGTAAATATCTGTTAGGTCCATTCGGTCTAAAGTATACTTCAAGTCCAATGTTTACTTGCTGATTTTCTGTTTGGATGATCTATGCCTTGTTGAAAGTGGGGTATTGAAGTCCCTTACTATTATTGTATTGTTGTCTATCTCTCCCTTCATATCTGTTAGTGTTTGCTTAATGTAGTTAGATTCTCTGATGTTGGGTGCATATATATTTATGATTATTATAGCCTCTTGATGAGTTGACCCTTTTGTCATTATACAGTGACTTTCTTTGTGTCTTGTAATAGTTTAGACTTAAAGTCTGTTTTGTCTGTTTTGTCTGATATAAGTGTAGCTACCCCTGCTCTTTTGGTTTCCACTTGCATGAAATACTTTTATCCATCCCTTCACTTTGAGCATATGCATGTCCTTGAAGCTGAAGTGAGTCTCTTGTAGGCAGCATATATTTAGGTCTAGTTTCTTTTTTTTGTTTTGTTTTAATTCATCCTGTCACTTTGTGCCTTTTGATTGGAGAATAATCACTTACATCTAATGTGATTATTGGTAGGTCAGGACTCACTGTTGCCATCTTGTTAACTGTTTTCTATGCTTTAGTAGTTCCTTTGTTCTTTTCTTCCTCTCTTGCTGTCTTCCATTTGAATTGATAACTTGCCATAGCGGTATACTTTGATCCTCTTTATATTGTTATATCTACTATAGGTTTTTGTTTTGTGGTTACCCTGTGGCTTACTTGAAACGTTTTATAGATATAATAGTCTATTTTATGCTGATAGCAACTTAACTTTGATTGCATACAAAAACTCTACCTTTTTACTCCCCCAAACAATTTTGTTTTTAATGTCACACATTACATATTTTTATGTTGTATATTTACTAAAAATTATGTAGCTATAGCTATTTTTAATACTTTTGTCCTTTAACCTTTAAACATTTTTTTTTGAATTTTATTATTTTTTTATACAGCAGGTCCTTATTAGTTATCTATTTTATACATATTAGTGTATATATGTTAATCTCAATCTCCCAATTCATCACACCACCACAAGCCCCTACCCCCGCTTTCCCCCCTTGGTGTCCATATGTTTGTTCTCTACACCTGTGTCTCTATTTCTGCCTTGCAAACTGGTTCATCTGTACCATTTTTCTAGATTCCACATATATGCGTTAATATATTTGTTTTTTTCTTTCTGGCTTACTTCATTCTGACAGTCTCTAGGTCCATCCATGTCTCTACAAATGACCCAATTTCATTCCTTTCTATGGCTGAGTAATATTCCATTGTATGTATGTACCACATCTTTGTCCATTCGTCTTCTGATGGGCATTTAGGTTGCTTCCATGACCTGGCTATTGTAAATAGTGTTGCAATGAACATTGGGTGCATGTGTCTTTTTGAATTATGGTTTTCTCAGGGTATATGCCCAGGAGTGGGATTGCTGGGTCATATGGCAATTCTAATTTTAGTTTTTTAAGGAACCTCCATATTGTTCTCCATAGTGACTGTATCAATTTACATTCTCACCAACAGTGCAAGAGGGTTCTCTTTTCTCCACACCCTCTCCAGCATTTGTTGTTTGTAGATTTTCTGATGATGCCCATTCTAACTGGTGTGAGGTCATATCTCATTGTACCTTTGATTTGCATTTCTCTAATAATTAGTGATGTTGAGCAGCTTTTCATGTGCCTCTTGGCCATCTGTATGTCTTCTTTGGAGAAATGTCTATTTAGGTCTTCTACCCGTATTTTGATTGGGTTGTTTGTGTTTTTGATATTGAGCTTCATGAGCTGTTTATATATTTTAGAGAATAATCCCTTGTCAGTTGATTCATTTGCAAATATTTTCTCACATTCTTTGGGTTGTCTTTTCATTTTTTTATGGTTTCCTTTGCTGTGGAAAAGCTAAGTTTAATTAGTTCCCATTTGTTTATTTTTGTTTTTATTTTCATTACTCTAGGAGGTATATCAAAAAAGATCTTGCTATGATTTATGTCAAAGAGTTTTCTGCCTATGTTTTCCTCTAAGAGTTTTATAGTATCCAGCCTTACATTTTGGTCTTTAATCCATTTTGAGTTTTTTTTTCTGTATGGTGTTAGGGAGTGTTCTAATTTCATTCTTTTATATGTAGCTGTCCAGTTTTCCCAGCACCACTTATTGAAGAGACTGTCTTTTCTCCATTGTATATCCTTGCCTCCTTTGTCATAGATTAGTTGATCATAGGTGAGTGGGTTTATCTCTGGGCTTTCTATCCTGTTCCATGGATCTATATTTCTGTTTTTGTGCCAGTACCATACTGTCTTGTTTACTGTAGCTTTGTGGTATAGTCTGAAGTCAGGGAGTCTGATTCCTCCAGCTCCACTTTTTTCCTTCAAGATTGCTTTGGCTATTCGGGGTCTTTTGTGTCTCCATACAAATTTTAAGAATTTTTCTTCTAGTTCTGTAAAAAATGCCATTGGTAATTTGATGGGGATTGCACTGAATCTGTAGGGTTTTTTTTTTTTTTTTTCCTCAGAAAGGGCTAAGCTGGTTTTAATGGTACTGTGAGCTGCTTTCCCCCAGCACATGGAGCAGAAGCTCTTACCTTACAGAAAAAAATTTTAGAAACCATACACAGACTCTAGCAAAACCCTAACCATTTACATTTCAGTCTGAATAAAGCACAGCTGTGGGAGTGCTCCAGACGGTGACAGGTTGGTCTCTGTACACGGCCTTGGGGACAGCTGGGTAGTATAGTCATTTTCACAATATTGATTCTTCCAATCCAAGAACATGGTATATCTATCCATCTGTTTGTGTCATCTTTGATTTCTTTTATCAGTGTCTTATAGTTTTCTGAGTACAGGTGTTTTATCTCCTTAGGTAGGTTTATTCCTAGGTATTTTTATTATTTTTGTTGCAGTGGTGAATGGGATTGTTTCCTTAATTTCTCTTTCTGATCTTTCGTTGTTAGTGTATAGGAATGCAAGAGATTTCTGTGCATTAATTTTTTATCCTGCAACTTTACCAGATTCATTGATTAGCTCTAGTAGTTTTCTGGTGGCATCTTTAGGAATCTCTATGTATAGTATCATGTTATCTGCAAACAGTGACAGTTTTACTTCTTCTATTCCAATTTGTATTCCTTTTATTTCTTTTTCTTCTCTGATTGCCATGGCTAGGACTTCCAAAACTATGTTGAATAATAGTGGCGAGAGTGGACATCCTTGTCTTGTCCCTGATTTTAGAGGAAGTGCTTTCAGTTTTTCACCATTGAGAACGATGTTTGCTGTGGGTTTGTCATATATAGCCTTTATTATGTTGAGGTAGGTTCCCTCTGTGCCCACTTTCTGGAGAGTTTTTATCATATATGGGTGTTGAATTTTGTCAAAAGATTTTCCTTCATCTATTGAGATGATTACACGGTTTTTATTCTTCAATTTGTTAATATGGTTATCACATTGATTGATTTGCATATATTGACGAATCCTTGCATCCCTGGGATAAATCCCACTTGATCATGGTGTATGATCCTTTTAATGTGTTGTTGGATTCTGCTTGCTACTATTTTGTTGATGATTGTTGCATGTATATTCATCAGTGATATTGGTCTGTAATTTTCTTTTTTTGTAGTATCTTTTTCTGGTTTTGGTATCAGGATGATGGTGGCCTCGTAGAATGAGTTTGGGAGTGTTCCTTCCTCTGCAATTTTTTGGAAGAGTTTGAGAAGGATGGGTGTTAGCTCTTCTCTAAATGTTAGATAGAATTCACCTGTGAAGCCATCTGGTTCTGGACTTCTGTTTGTTGGAAGATTTTTAATCACAGTTTCAATTTCATTACTTGTGATTCGTCTGTTCATATTTTCTATTTCTTCCTGGTTCAGTCTTGGAAGGTTATACATTTCTAAAAACTTGTCCATTTCTTCCAGGTTGTCCATTTTACTGGCATAGAGTTGCTTGTAGTAGTCTCTTAGGATGCTTTGTATTTCTGCAGTGTCCATTGTAACTTCTCCTTTTTCATTTCTAATTTTATTGATTTGACTCCCCTCCCTCTTTTTCTTGATGAGTCTGGCTAAAGGTTTATCAATTTTGTTTATCTTCTCAAAGAACCGGCTTTTAGTTTTATTGATCTTTACTATTGTTTTCTTTGTTTCTTTTTCATTTGTCTGCTCTGATCTTTATGATTTCTTTCATTCTAGTGACTTTGGGATTTGTTCTTCTTTCTCTAGAGCCTTTACGTGTAAAGTTAGGTTGTTTATTTGAGATTTTTCTTGTTTCTTGAGGTAGGCTTGTATAGCTGTAAACTTCCCTCTTAGAACTGCCTTTTCTGCATCCCATAGGTTTTGGATCATCGTGTTTTCGTTATCATTTTTCTCTAGGTATTTTTTGATTTTCTCTTTGATTTCTTCAGTGATGTCTTGGTTATTTAATAAAGTATTCTTTAGCCTCCATATGTTTGTATTTTTTACAGATTTTTTTCCTATAATTGATATCTAGTCTCATAGTGCTGTGGTCGGAAAAGATACTTGATACGACTTCAATTTTCTTAACTTTATCAAGGCTTGATTTGTGACCCAAGATGTAATCTATCCTGGAGAGTGTTCAGTGTGCACTTGAGAAGAAAGTGTAATCTGCTGTTTTTGGATGGAATGTCTTATAAATATCAATTAAATCTATCTGTTCTCTTGTGTCATTTAAAGCTTGTGTTTCCTTATTAATCTTCTGTCTGGATGACCTGTCCATTGGTGTAAGTGAGGTGTTAAAGTCGCCCACTATTACTGTGTTACTGTCGATTTCCTCTTTTATAGCTGTTAACATTTGCCTTATGTATTGAGGTGCTCCTATGTTGAGTGCATATATAATTGTTATATCTTCTTCTTGGATTGATCCCTTGATTATGTAGTGTCCTTCCTTGTCTCTTGTAACAGTCTTTATTTTAAACTCTATTTTATCTGATATGAGTATTGGTACTCCAGCTTTCTTTTGATTTCCATTTGCATGGAATATCTTTTTCCATCCCCTCACTTTCAGTCTGTATGTGTCCCTAGGTCTGAAGTCGGTCTCTTATAGACAGCATATATATGGGTCTTGTTTTTGTATCCATTCAGCTAGTCTGTGTCTTTCCATTGGAGCATTTAATGCATTCACGTTTAAGGTAGTTATTAATATGTATGTTCCTATTACCATTTTCTTAATTGTTTTCGGTTTGTTGTTGTAGGTCCTTTTCTTCTCTTGTGTTTCCCAGTTAGAGAATTTCCTTTAACATTTGTTGTAGAGCTGGTTTGGTTGTGCTGAATTCTCTTAGCTTTTGCTTGTCTGTAAAGCTTTTCATTTCTCTGTGGAATCTGAATGAGAACCTTGCCGGGTAGAGTCAACTTGGTCGTAGGTTCATCTTGGTTGGAGGATCTTCCATTTTCTCACTTTAAATATATCGTGCCATTCCCTTCTGGCTTGTGGAGTCTCTGCTGAGAAATCAGCTGTTAACCTTATGGGAGTTCCCTTGTAAGTTATTTGTCATTTATCCCTTGTTGCTTTTAATAGTTCTTCTTTGTCTTATTTTAAATTTTTTTAATTAAAAAAAATTTTTTTAACATCTTTATTGGAGTATAATTGCTTTACAATGGTGTGTTAGTTTCTGCTTTATACCAAAGTGAACCAGGTATACATATACATATATCCCCATATCTCCTCCCTCTTGCGTCTCCCTCCTACCCTCCCTATCCCACTCCTCTAGGTGGTCACAAAGCACTGAGATGATCTCCCTGTGCTATGTGGTTGCTTCTCACTAGCTATCTATTTTACATTTGGTAGTGTATATATGTCCATGTCACTCACTTCATCCCAGCTTACCCTTCCCCTCCCCATGTCCTCAAGTCCATTCTCTACATCTGCATCTTGATTCCTGTCTTGCCCCTAGGTTCTTCATTATCTTTTTTTTTTTTTTTAGATTCCATATATATGTGTTAACATACGGTATTTGTTTTTCGCTTTCTGACTTACTTCACTCTGTATGACAGACTCTAGGTCCATCCACCTCACTACAAAAAACTCAATTTCGTTACTTTTTATGGCTGAGTAATATTCCTTCGTATATATGTGCCACATCTTCTTTATCCATTCATCTGTTGATGGACACTTAGGTTGCTTCCATATCCTGGCTATTATAAGTAGAGCTGCAATGAACATTGTGGTACATGACTCTTTTTGAATTATGGTTCTCTCAGTGTATACACCCAGTAGTGGGATTGCTGGGTCGTATGGTAGTTCTATTTTTAGTTTTTAAAGGAACCTCCATACTGTTCTCCATAGTGGCTGTATCAGTTTACATTCCCACCAACAGTGCAAGAGGGTTCCCTTTTCTCTACCCCCTTTCCAGCATTTATTGTTTGTAGATTTTTAATGATGTCCACTCTGACTGGTGTGAGATGATACCTCATTGTTGTTTTGATTTACATTTCTCTAATGATTAATGATGTTGAGCATTCTTTCATGTGTTTGTTGGCAATCTGTATATCTTCTTTGGAGAAATGTCTATTTAGGTCTTCTGCCCATTTTTGGATTGGGTTGTTTTTTTTTTGATATTGAGCTGCATGAGCTGCTTGTAAGTTCTGCAGATTAATCCTTTCTCAGTTGCTTCATTTGCAAATATTTTCTCCCATTCTGAGGGTTGTCTTTTCATCTTCTTTATGGTTTCCTTTGCTGTGCAAAAGCTTAAGTTTCATTAGGGCCCACTTGTTTATTTTTGTTTTTATTTCCATTTCTCTAGGAGGTGGGTCAAAAAGCATCTTGCTATGATTTATGTCCTAGATTGTTCTGCCTATGTTTTCCTCTAAGAGTTTGATAGTGTCTGGCCTTACATTTAGGTCTTTAATCCATTTTGAGTTTATTTTTGTGTATGGTGTTAGGGAGTGTTCTAATTTCATTCTTTTACATGTAGCTGTCTAGTTTTCCCAGCACCACTTATGAAAGAGGCTGTCTTTACTCCATTGTATATTCTTGCCTCCTTTATCAAAAATAAATTGACGATGTGTGCCTGGTTTTATCTCTGGGCTTTCTATCCTGTTCCATTGATCTATATTTCTGTTTTTGTGCCAGTACCATACTGTCTTGATTACTGTAGCTTTGTAGTATAGTCTGAAGTCAGGGAGCCTGATTCCTCCAGCTCCGTTTTTCTTTCTCAGGATTGCTTTGGCTATTTGGGGTCTTTTGTGTTTCCATACAAAATGTAAAATTTTTTGTTCTAGTTCTGTGAAAAATGCCATTGGTAGTTTGATAGGTATTGCATTGAATCTGTAGCTTGCTTTGGGTAATATAGTCATTTTCACAATGTTGATACTTCCAATCCAAGAACATGGTATATCTCTCCATCTGTTTGTATCATCTTTAATTTCTTTCATCAGTGTCTTATAATTTTCTGCATACAGGTCTTTTATTAGGTAGGTTTAGGTAGGTTTATTCCTAGGTATTTTATTCTTTTTGTTGCAGTGGTAAATGGGAGTGTTTCCTTTATTTCTCCTTCTGATCTTTCATTGTTAGTGTATAGGATGCAAGAGATTTCTGTGCCTTAATTTTTTATCCTGCAACTTTACCAAATTCATTGATTAGCTCTAGTAGTTATCTGGTGGCATCTTTAGGATTCTCTATGTATAGTATCATGTCATCTGCAAACAGTGACATCTTTACTTCTTCTTTTCTGATTTGGATTCCTTTTATTCCTTTTTCTTGTCTGATTGTTGTGGCTAAAACTTCCAAAACTATGTTGAATAATAGTGGTGAGAGTGGGCAACCTAGTCTTGTGCCTGATCTTAGTGGAAATGGTTTCAGTTTTTCACCATTGAGAATGATGTTGGCTGTGGGTTTGTCATATACGGCCTTTATTCTGTTGAGTTAAGTTCCTTCTCTGCTTACTTTCTGGAGGGTTTTTATCATAATGGGTGTTGAATTTTGATGAAAGCTTTTTCTGCATCCATTGAAATTATCATATGGTTTTTCTCCTTCAATTTGTTAATATGGTTTATCACATTGATGCTGCGTATATTGAAGAATCCTTGCATTCCTGGGATAAACCCCACTTGATCATGGTGTATGATCCTTTTAATGTGCTGTTGGATTCTGTTTGCTAGTATTTTGTTGAGGATATTTGCATCTATGTTCATCAGTGATATTGGCCTGCAGTTTTCTTTCTCTGACATCTTTGCCTGGTTTTGGTATCAGGGTGATGGTGGCCTCGTAGAATGAGTTTGGGAGTGTTCCTCCCTCTGCTATATTGTGGAAGAGTTTGAGAAGGATAGGTGTTGGCTCTTCTCTAAATGTTTGATGGAATTTGCCTGTGAAGCCATCTGGTCCTGGGCTTTTGTTTGTTGGAAGATTTTTAATCACAGTCTCAATTTCAGTGCTTGTGATTGGTCTGTTTATATTTTCTGTTTCTTCCTGGTTCAGTCTCGGTAGGTTGTGCTTTTCTAAAAATTTGTCCATTTCTTCCAGGTTGTCCATTTCATTAGCATAGAGTTGCTTGTAGTAATCTCTCATGATCCTTTGTATTTCTGCAGTATTGGTTGTTACTTCTCCTTTTTCATTTCTAAATCTATTGATTTGAGTCTTCTGCCTTTTTTTCTTGATGAGTCTGGCTAATGTTTTATCAATTTTGTTTATCTTCTAAAAGAACCAGCTTTTAGTTTTATTGACTTTTGCTACCGTTTCCTTCATTTCTTTTTCATTTATTTCTGATCTGATTTTGTTCCTTCTGCTAACTTTGGGGTTTTTTTGTTCTTCTTTCTCTAATTGCTTTAGGTGTGAGGTTAGGTTGTTTATTTGAGATGTTTCTTGTTTCTTGAGGTAGTATTGTATTGCTATAAACTTCCCTCTGAAAACTGCTTTTGTCGGATCCCATAGGTTCTGGGTCATCGTGTTTTCATTGTCATTTGTTTCTAGGTATTTTTTGATTTCCTCTTTAATTTCTTCAGTGAGCTCTTGGTTATTAAGTAGTGTATTGTTTAGCCTCCATGTGCTTGTATTTTTTTACAGATTTTTTTTTCCTGTAGTTGATATCTATCTCATAGCGTTGTGGTCAGAAAAGATACTTGATATGATTTCAGTTTTCTCAAATTTACCAAGGCCTGATCTGTGACCGAAGATGTGATTTATCCTGGAGAATGTTCCATAAGCACTTGGGAAGAAAGTGTATTCTGTTTTTGAATGGAATGTCCTGTTAATATCAATTAAGTCCATCTTGTTTAATGTATCGTTTAAAGATTGTGTTTCCTTATTTATTTTCATTTTGCGTGATTTGTCGATTGGTGAAAGTGGGGTGTTAAATTCCCCTAGTATGATTGTGTTACTGTCAATTTCCCCTTTTATGGCTGTTAGCATTTGCCTTGTGGATTGAGGTGCTCCTATGTTGTGTGCATAAATATTTACAGTTGTTATATCTTTTTCTTGGATTGATCCCTTGATCATTATGTAGTGTCCTTTTTTGTCTCTTGTAATAGCGTTTATTTTAGAGTCTATTTTTTTCTGATATGAGTATTGCTACTCCAGCTTTCTTTTGATTTCCATTTGCATGGAATATCTTTTTCCATCCTCTCACTTTCAATCTGTATGTGTCCCTAGGTCTGAAGTGTGTCTCTTGTAGACAGCATATATATGGGTCTTGTTTTTGTATATATTCAGCCAGTCTGTTTCTTTTAGCTGGAGTATTTAATCCATTTACATTTAAGGTAATTATCGATATGTATGTTCCTATTACCATTTTCTTAATTGTTTTGGGTTTGTTATTGTAGGTCTTTTCCTTCTCTTGGGTGTCCTGCCTAGAGAAGTTCCTTTAGCATTTGTTGTAAAGCTGGGTTGGTGGTGCTGAATTCTCTTAGCTTTTGCTTGTCTGTAAAGCTTGTCATTTCTCTGTCAAATCTGAATGAGATCCTTGCTGGGTAGAGTAATCTTGGTTGTAGGTTTTTCCCTTTCATCACTTTAAATGTCTTGCCACTCCCTTCTGGCTTGCAGAGTTTCTGCTGAAAGATCAGCTGTTAACCTTATGGGGATTCCCTTTTATGTTATCTGTTGTTTTTCCCTTGCTGCTTTTAATATTTTTTCTTTGTATTTAGTTTTTGATAGTTTAATTAATATGTGTCTTGGCCTGTTTCTCCTTCAATTTATCCTGTATGGGACTCTCTGCGCTTCCAGGACTTGACTATTTCCTTTCCAATATTAGGGAAGTTTTCAACTATAATCTCTTCAAATATTTTCTCAGTCCCTTTCTTTTTCTCTTCTTATTCTGGGACCCCTATAATTCGAATGTTGGTGTGTTTAATGTTGTCCCAGAGGTCTCTGAGACTGTCCTCAATTCTTTTCATTCTTTTTTTCTTTATTCTGCTCTGTGATAGTTATTTCCACTATTTTATCTTCCAGGTTGCTTATCCATTCTTCTGCCTAAGTTATTATGGTATTGATTCCTTCTAGAGAATTTTTAATTTCATTTATTGTGTTGTTCATCATTGTTTGTTCACTCTTTAGTTCTTCTAGGTCCTTATTAAACGTTTCTTGTATTTTCTCCATTCTATTTCCAAGATTTTAGATCATCTTTATTATCACTACTCTGAGTTCTTTCTCTGGTAGACTGCCTATTTCCTCTTCATTTGTTTGGTTTGGTGGGGTTTTACCTTGCTCCTTCAACTGCTGTGTGTTTCTCTGTCTTCTCATTTTGCTTAACTTACTGTGTTTGGGGTCTCCTTTTTGCAGGCTGCATGTTCGTAGTTCCCGTTGTTTTTGGTGTCTGCCCCCAGTGGCTAAGGTTTGTTCAGTGGATTGTGTAGGCTTCCTGTGGAGGGGAGTAGTGCCTGTGTTCTGGTGGATGAGGCTGGATCTTGTCTTTCTGGTGGGCAGGGCCGTATCTGGTGGTGTGTTTGGGGGTGTCTGTGACCTTATTATGATTTTAGGAAGTGTCTCTTCTAATTGGTGGGGTTGTGTTCCTATCTTGCTAGTTGTTTGGGATAGGGTGTCCAGCACTGTAGCTTGCTGGTTGGTGAGTGGAGCTAGGTCTTAGCATTGAGCTGGAGATCTGTGGGAGAGCATTTGCCATTTGGTCTACCAGAGACCTCCCAGCTCCACATAATGTCAATGTCCTGAACTCAGGTCTCCCACATCAGAGACAAAGGCCTGACCCTGGCTGGAGCACCAAGACACTGTCAGCCACATGGCTCAGAAGAAACAGGAGAAAAAAAGAAAGATTGAAAGGACAAAAAAATAATAATAATAAAAATTAAGAAAAGAAAATAAAAAAGAAAGAGCAACCAAACTATAAAGCAAATCCTCCACCCATGATAACAAGCACTAAAAACTATACTAAAAAATATAAATACAAACAAACAAACAAAGGACAGACAGATCCCTAGGACATATGGTAAAAGCAAAGCTATACAGACAAAACCATACAAAGAAGCATACACATACATACTCACAAAAAGAGAAAAAGAAAAAATATATATATATCGTTGCTCCCAAAGTCCACCGCCTCAATTTTGGGATGATTCCTTTTCTATTCACGTATTCCACAGATGCAGCGTTCATCAAGTTGATTGTGGAGATTTAATCTGCTGCTCCTGAGGTTGCTGGGAGAGATTTCCCTTTCTCTTCTCTGTTCGCACAGCTCCTGGGGTTCAGCTTTGGATTTGGCCCCGCCTCTGTGTGTAGGTCACCTGAGGGCATCTGTTCTTCACTCAGAGAGGACGGGGTTAAAGTAGCAGCTGATTAGGGGGCCCTGGCTCACTCAGGCTGTGGGGAGGGAGGGGTACGGAATGCTGGGTGAGCCTGCGGCGGCAGAGGCCAGTGTAACATTCCAACAGCCTGAGGTGCGCCGTGTGTTCTCCCGGGGAAGTGTCCCTGGATCATGGGACCCCGGCAGTGGCAGGCTGCACAGGCTCCCAGGAGGGGAGGTGTGGACAGTGACCTGTGCTTGCACACAGGCTTCTTGGTGGCTGCAACAGCAGCCTTTGCATTTCATGCCCATCTCTGGTGTCCGCACTGATAGCTGTGGCTCGCGCCCGTCTCTGGAGCTCGTTAGGTGGTGCTCTGAATCCCCTCTCCTTGTGCACCCCGAAACAATGGTCTCTTGCCTCTTAGGCAGTTCCAAACTTTTTCCCAGACTCCCTCCCTGTTAGCTGTGGTGCACTTGCCCCTTTCAGTCTCTGTTCACGCAGCCAACCCCAGTCCTCTCCCTGGGATCCGACCTCCAAAGCCCGAGCCTCAGTTCCCAGCCTACACCCGCCCCAGCGGGTGAATAGACAAACTTCTTGGGCTGGTGGGTGCTGGTCGGCACTGATCCTCTGTGCGGGAATCTCTCCGCTTTGCCCTCTGCACCCCTGTTGCTGTGCTCTCCTCCGTGGCTCCAAAGCTTCCCCCCCACCAACCCCCATCTCCGCCAGTGAAGGGGCTTTCTAGTGTGTGGAAACCTTTCCTCCTTCACAGCTCCCTCCCACTGATGCAGGTCCCGTCCCTATTCTTTTGTCTGTTTTTTCTTTTTTCTTTTGCCCTACCCGGGTACGTGGGGAGATTTTTGCCTTTTGGCAAGTCTGAGGTCTTCTGCCAGCGTTCAGTAGGTGCTCTGTAGGAGCTGTTGCACACGTAGACGTATTTCTGATGTATTTGTGGGGAGGAAGGTGATCTCTACATCTTTCTCTTCTACCATCTTGAATGTCTCTCTCCTCTTTGTCTTTAATTTTTGTCAATTTGATTACTATGTATCTTGGTGTGTTT
Organism: Eschrichtius robustus; assembly: GCF_028021215.1. NCBI lineage: Eukaryota > Metazoa > Chordata > Mammalia > Artiodactyla > Eschrichtiidae > Eschrichtius > Eschrichtius robustus. Next base: position 58,794,953 of record NC_090827.1, on the reverse strand, counting down.
CTCCTTGGGTTTATCCTGCCTGGGATTCTCTGTGCTTCCTGGACTTGGGTGGCTATTTTGTTTCCCATGTTAGGGAAGTTTTCGACTCTAATCTCTTCAAATATTTTCTCGGGTCCTTTCTGTCTCTCTTCTCCTTCTGGGACACCTATAATGTGAATGTTGGTGCATTTAATGTTGTCCCAGAGGTGTCTTATGCTGTCTTCATTTCTTTTCATTCTTTTTTCTTTATTCTGTTCCACGGCAGGAATTCCACCCTTCTGTCTTCCAGGTCACTTATCCGTTCTGCCTCAGTTATTCTGCTATTGATTCATTCTGGTGTATTTTTCATTTCAGTTACTGTATTGTTCATCTGTTTGTTCTTTAATTCTTCTAGGTCTTTGTTAAACATTTCTTGAATCTTCTCGATCTTTGCCTCCATTCTTTTTCCAAGGTCCTGGATCTTCTTCACTATCATTATTCTGAATTATTTTTCTGGAAGATTGCCTATCTCCACTTCATTTAATTGTTTTTCTGAGGTTTAACTTATTCCTTCATCTGGTACACAGCTCTTTGCATTTTTATTTTATCTATCTTTCTGTGAATGTGGTTTTCTTTCCACAGGCTGCAGGATTGTAGTTCTTCTTGCTTCTGCTGTCTTCCCTTTGTTGGATGAGGCTATCTAAGAGGCTTGTGCAAGCTTCCTGATGGGAGGGACTGGTGGTAGTTAGTGCTGGGTGTTGCTCTGGTGGGCAGAGCTCAGTAAAACTTTAATCTGCTTGTCTGCTGATGGGTGGGTCTGAGTTCCCTCCCTGTTGGTTGTTCGGCCTGAGGCAACACAGCATTTGAGTCTACAGGCTCTTTGGTGAGGCTAATGGCAGACGCCAGGAGGGCTCATGCCAAGGAGTACTTCCCAGAACTTCTGCTGCAAGTGTCCTTGTCCCTGCGGTGAGCCACTGCCATGCCCACCTGTGCAGGACACCCTCCAACACTAGCAGGTAGGTCTGGTTCAGTCTCTATGGGGTCACTGCTTCTTCCCCGTGGGTCCTGATGCACACACTACTTTGTGTGTGCCCTAAGAGTGGAGTCTCTGTTTCCTCCAGTCCTGTCGAAGTCCTGCAATCAAATCCCACTAGCCTTCAAAGTCTGATTCTCTGGGAATTCCTCCTACACTTGCCAGACCCCCAGGTTGGGAAGCCTGATGTGGGGCTCAGAAGCTTCACTCCAGTGAGTGGACTTCTGTGGTATAATTGTTCTGCAGTTTGTGAGTCACCCACCCAGCAGTTATGGGATTTGATTTTATTGTGATTGCACCCCTTCTACCATCTCATTGTGGCTGCTCCTTTACTTTGGATGTGGGGTATCTTTTTTGGTGAGTTCCAGTGTCTTCCTCTCAATGATTGTTCAGCAGTTAGTTGCGATTCCCATGCTCTCGCAAGAGGGAGTGAGCACATGTCCTTCTACTCTGCCATCTTGAACCAATCTCCTCTTTAACCTTTTCGAATAAAATTTATTTTTAATATCCTATGTATTCTATAACAGACATAGAATGCAAAATTTTATTTTAAAAATCTGCAGTCCTTTTATTGGTAACCTGAGATACTTATTTTATACATTTAAATTTTCTTGAGATTTGATGACAGTATTTAGATACATTTGTAGCCCAGAAATTAAAATATACAAAATAGTTCTAGGAACACATGTATTTTTACCTGTGTGTACACTTATAAGTCATACAAAGGTACATATTTATTTTAAAATAAAAACTTTGAAAGTGAAACCAGTTCATCTAATTTTTACCAAGGTATAACAAAAAATATTTTATGCAAAAAATAAAAATTGAAGCAGAAATAAGACTTTCAACTTATGATTTTTTAAGACATTAGAAAACTATTCTACAAATTGCTATTTCTCAGGACAGAACCATGACTGTTCCCCTTGTGTTTTAGTCATGCTTATGATAAAACATAAAAAGTACTCTAAACACAATAAATGGAATTCTTACATTTTAAACCATTTTAATATAAAGGATAGCAATTCAAATCATATTTTACCTTTCTACTTAAGTTTACATTGCACTAAAATTATTTTACAGGGGTGAACTAGTTGATGTATCGTGACATAATACCTTAGAATCGTTCTTTGATGTTCACATCTATATTAGTGGATATTTCACAGTCCACTTAGATGATTTGGTGTATACTAAAAAATTTAACAGAAACAAATCTATAATGCTAATCTGTTTTAAGAGCAAAGATACTCAGTATTTATTACTGCCTTTGGGAAATACACTAACTTTTTAAAAATGTTATTTAATTTATTTATTTATTTATGTCTGTGTTGGGTCTTCTTTGTTGTGCACAGGCTTTCTCTAGCTGTGGTGAGCAGCAGCTACTCTTTGTTGTGGTGAATGGCCTTCTCCTTGCGGTGGTTTCTCTTGTTGCAGAACACTGGCTCTAAGCATGCAAGCTTCAGTAGTTATGGCATGTGGGCTCAGTAGTTGTGGTTCGCAGGCTCTAGAGCACAGGCTCAGTAGTTGTGGCACATGGGCTTAGTTGCTCCGCAGCATGGGAGATCTTCCTGGACCAGGGCTTGAACCAGTGTCCTCTACATTTGCAGGCGGATTCTTAACCACTGTGCCACCAGGGAAGTCCCAATACATTGACTTTTAAAAACACATTTGAATCACTCACAGTAACTGGAAATAACATTTGTGCAATTCCTGAAAATTCTTATTGTTGAGTCTCTACACAGCTACTTTTTAAATACAATTTTTATTAAGAAATGAAGAGAAAGTGTCCTTTTATTCAGTAGAGCAGAATTACAAGAAGAGCAATATTAATAAGAATACTTCAGTGTTGGCTTCTAAGCATGCTTCGTATAACTTAAATTTTCAGTTCTCATGATTCTGCTGCAATATAACCAAGCCCGTTTATAATAAGAACTGATGCCAGAGTCTTTGAAAATCATGATTACAATTTAAAACTGGAATAGCATGATAAAGCTAATGTCAACCTCTTTTTAAAATTATAGTTGATTTACAGTATTGAGCTAGTTTTGGGTGTATAGCAAAGTGATTTAGATATATATATATATAACTGAATATATATATTTCAGATTATTTTCCATTATAGGTTATTATAAGATATTGAATACAGTTCCCTATGCTATATAGTAAATCTTTATTGCTTATCTATTTTACATGTACTAGTGTGTATCTGTTAATCCCAAATTCCTAATTTATCCCTTCCCCCTTTCCTTTCTCTTTCCCCTTTGTTTTCTGTCTGAGTCTGTTTCTCTTTTGTATATAGACTCATTTGTATCATTTTTGGATTCCACATATAAGTGATATTACATAATATTTGTCTTTGACTTACTTCACTAAACAATATTCTCTAGGTCCACCCATGTTGCTGCAAATGGCAATATTTCATTCCTTTTTATGGCTGAGTAATAATTCCATTGTATGTGTATATATATATACATACATATATAGGTATATATGTTATATATATATATATATATATATATATATATATATACACACACACACCACATTTCTTAAGCCAATCATTTGTTGATGGGCACTTGGGTTGTTTCCATATCTTGGCTATTGTAAACAGGGCTGAACATTGAGGTGTGTGTATCTTTGTCTTTTCTGTATATATACCCAGGTGTGGGATTGCTGGGTCATAGGGTAGCTCTACTTTTAGTTTTTTAAGTAAACTTAATGGCAACCTCTTGAATCCCATTTTAAGTTAGTTCTACTTCAAATAACACATTTTAAAAAAAATTAATGTATTTATTATTATTATTTTTTGGCTGCATTGGGTCTTCGTTGCTGCACGTGGGCTTTCTCTAGTTGCAGTGAGCAGGGGCTACTCTTTGTTGTGGTGCATGGGCTTCTCATTGTGGTGGCTTCTCTTGTTGTGGAGCATGGGCTCTAGGCGTGTGGGCTTCAGTAGTTGTGGCACATGGGATCAGTAGTTGTGGAGCACGGGCTTAGTCGCTCCGTGGCATGTGGGATCTTCCCAGACTGGGGCTCGAACCCGTGTCCCCTGAATTGGCAGGCGGATTCTTAACCACTGCGCCACCAGGGAAGCCCCCAAATAACACGATTAGCCAGCAACAGCTTACATTTTTTTCAATGTTCTAAGATATAACTTTTGGCATCCAAAAGTATAAGTAAGCACTTTCGATTTGTGATGAATAAAAAAATCGAGTGCTAAAAATACCCATGGTTTCCTGTGACAGGGTATATATTCCCCTTCAAGTAATGTTCTCCCCCCAAATTAACATTTTATTTCTCCCTCAAAGAGTTTACTAAGGAAAAGAAATCACAACAACTTTTTTTTTTTTGAGGAGAAAAGACTGCTTCATAAGTTCATGTACTGTAAAAGCAACTGCTTGAGAAAGAACACAGTGAATGTAATTAAGAGAGAAACCATGATATCCTTCTGAATTCCCTGCCGTATAGACATACTTTATAGTCACCTCCATGGTATGGCACTTTTCAAATTCTGGAAGAACAGTCCTTAACTGCATTCACCGATGAGTTACATCAAATGGGTCAGATACTGTCTGTGTTATTGCTCCAGCAGCACCACCATAATGTAAGTTTATGTGAGTTTTCAAAACTCAGACGTTAGGGTAGTCTGAAGGTCTGCGAAGAAGGGTGGGAGCATGGGAAAGGCACCAAAAGTAAAAAAAAAAAAAAAAAAAAAGAAACACCTGCATGGGGAGCCTTTCCTAATACAGCAGGCATCAGGCCTCTGTAAAATGCAAGGCACCTTCCTTTGCATAAATTGTTTTGAATGCATGAATAATTCCTGTATAGGTATGTTCCCCTTTCACCGGGAGTGCTAGGCGTACTCTAGCCACGTGAAGAGAGTAAGTACCTATAACTGCTGTTAAACCTGCCATCGATCCAGGCATTCATCTGTGCGCAGACCAGAAACTCCCAGCTTTGTAGTAATTAATGTTCTATAATGCTCAAACGCGATAAACTGGATCGCACCATAGGGAACGATTTGGATCTTCACTGCACCATTCCCTTTAGACAATCCCCAAGGTATCCCTCCTTTGGGGAACAGCACGCAATGCAGCAAACGCTCCCAAATGTTTGTAATGGTGATTGTGAGCTGGTAATAAAACCTTTGCTTGATCTAAAGGAGCACCTGTTTTGGCACGGCGTCCGGCAACACCTGTAGCCAGGAAGGAGCACGGCCAGGAGAAGTCTCGGCCTGCGATGGGCCCTCCAGCTCCTGCTGCCTGCCGCATCGCTAGAGGTGGGGTCGCCACAGCCAGTGCTGCCTCGGGAGATTTTGGTCGCCAAATTACAAGCCAAGGGCCCTAGCCATGGCCAGAGCGGGCAGTGACAGGGCACCAACCGCCAGTCAGGAGGGGCAGAGTCTGTCCTTTAACCTTTATACTAGAGTCATGTGGTTATATGTCATCATATTATAGTATTAGAGTATTCTAAATCTGACTATATACTTAGCTTTACCAGCGCAATGTGTATTTTCACGAGCCTTACATATTAGAAGTTAGCATCCTTTCATATTAACTTGAAGAACTTTCTTCAGCATTTCTTCTAAGGCAGGTATAGTGGTGATGGATTCCCTCAGCTTTTGGTTGTTACGAAAAGCTTTCTCTTGCCTTCATTTCTGAGGCATAACTTTGTAGGGTAAACTATTCTTGGTCGGCAGTTTCTATGTGACCATGCTGGTGCCTTGATTTTGGACTTCCCAGGTTCCAGAACTGTGAGAAATACGTTTATAAGCTATCCAGTTTGTGGTTTTTTGTTATTGCATCCTGAATGGGCTATATCAATCAAAATAGAATTGTTTATTGAAATTCTTTTTCTCTTGTAATGTCTTCTCCCCCCCTTCATATATTACACATTTTGGTTTTGGTGATTGTTCCCCTAAGCACTTTTATGCACATATATGTACCTCCTTATATACAGATATCTTTTCCAAAATGATCAATAAGATCATAATTGCACATGTTCAATATTTTTTCCCACTAAACAGGACATGGACAGGTTTCCAAGTCAGTATATAGTTACACTTCAGTATTTTTTAAATGCTGTATAAAACTGGATAGTATGGACATCGTGATTTTTTTCTAAACAACATTTTCCATGTAATGAAAATCTTGGTTGTGTCCCATTTTTAGCTCCTGTAAGCCTGTTCACTGGAAAAGTAACAAAACTATTTAAGGATACATATATATGTATATATTTACATATGTGTGTGCATGTATATAGATGTGTATATATGTGTGTATGTATGTGTGTGTGTATATATATGTGTATGTGTGTGTGTATATATATGTGTGTATATATATATATGTATATATATGTGTGTGTGTGTGTATATATATATATATATATATATATATATATATATATATATATATATAAAGAAAGATTCCTAGCAGTGTAATACAATCCTTTCAATTCAAGGAACTGAGCTCCAGAGGGCAAGAACTTTATCCAAGGCCAGATTTAAACCATGACTGATACCAGTGATCATAAAATTTCCATGAAATCCTGCCAGCCTTTCAGCTTATATAGTTAATAAGGAAGAAATGACTCTTACTAATGTGATTGATAGATTTCTTGAGGATAATTTTTGAAATCCAAGGCAGTAATTATCATGCATTTTCGTCTTGTCACTCCTTTGCTAAGTATGGTTCTTAAACGTCAGGGACATTTTTGTTGGCAGGATGAACATTTACAATTATTTTGTAGAATAGAGAATTGAGCCCCTGGGGCTTCAGATTCTTTTTTCTTTTCTTCTCTTTTCTCCTCTCCTTTCCCTTCCCTCCCCCTCCCTCTCTTTCTCTCTTTTTCCTTCTTTGTTTCTTTCTTGGCTATTTGTCCAAGGTTGCCCATAGGCATAATTTGAGTACTCTAGTACCATAGCCTATGTCCTGGGGATACAAGAGAACTCTGAACAATGGGAGAGACAACAAGGAAATCAATGCTCCACAGTAGGGATAGGGTGAAATAGATAGCATGGCTGCAGGAGAAGGTGAAGAGTCAGCTCTACTTGGAGATGGACATAGTGGGTGATGCTTGAGTTGAGAATTGAAGGATGAGTGGACATTTATCAAGTGGGGAGGGCATGCTAATCATAAAGAACAGCATGTAAGTGCTTGGCGTTCTGAAAATAATTGGTATAATCAGGCAAATGTCTATTTTCTATCCTGGGATTGGCAGGAGTTGCAGTGGGAAGTAAGAAAAACCAAATCACAGAAGGCCTGCCCCCTGTTAAAAACTTGGTCTGTCCGCCTCCAATCTTGTCTCACATTGCAGTAATCATCTAGATGAGAGATGAGGGCCTAAGCTATGGAATGAGACATGATGGATGTGAGAGATTTAAAGATTGAATCAATGCCAGCTGAAACTTAGCCAGGGTCCTAGTTCTGTTGAGTCTCAAACTAATTGGGAGACAATGGTCAGCCAAGAGATGGGAAAATTGGTAGTTATCCAATTTCTTGTCTGATTCAAGATTTCCTGAGTTACTTGATATATCCATATCCAAGGCACTTTTTCAGGGACAATAGAAGGCATTTAAGTATACTAATACTTGGGATTCTAAATTTCTTTTCAGGACAGTGTGAGAGTGGTCAAAACTTATAAACCACAAACCTAAGGAAGTAATGGGTTAGGGATAAAGTTCAAAGTTTGAATCCTGGTCATTCCTAATGTAAAAGGTTGCTAGGACTTGAGTCTTGGTATAATTTATTTTCAATGCAAAGGCACACAATGAATGATCTCTATTTCGCTTGTACTATATCATAGTAATTGAGATATACTGAGCTAATCTCTTTGCTTGTGTTTCAAAGGGGAATAATGTAGAGGCACATTAATACCATCCCCACTCCTAAAATTCTCCCCTACCTTCTTTCTCTAACTTCACCAACGTGAAGCTCTATTCTATGTCTACACCAGCAGATTCCTGACTAATCAATTTCAAAAGTCTAAATGAATGATGTTCAGCTTAAAAACAAAATGGCCCGCTGGCCCCTGTAAACAGAAAATAAACTTAATTCCATGAACTGCCCAAAACCTTCTCATTTTCAGAAGCAGAAGGATCAGGCTCAGAAAATGTATAAATAGAGGCAGAGCTGAAAACTCCCCAGAGAAACAACTGAAGATACAGGCATCAGTGCTAGGACCTCACGTAGCAGGCAATTCCACCATCAATGAATCTGAAACAAGCAACACCAAGAAATAAGGATACTGGAGAATTTTGACACTTTAATTAGTAGATGCAGCAAAGTGGATTCAAAATTTCATATGCAAGCATTTGATTAACAGAGCCCAGGTCATGTGCCCATGCCCGGTTACCAAGATGACAAGGAAAAGTTGAATATACCTTTGGACATCTAGGTTTGTAGCGGGAGGTAAGCTCTGTTAGATATCAAGACTCACACAGGACCCAATAAGAAGGGGTTCATGCTGGGTGTAATCTGTTGCCACACTAATGCTGCATTAAAAACTACCCCAGACTTAGTGGCTTAAAACAACCATTTATTATACTCACAAGACTATGGGTCCGCTGGGTTGTTCTGCTGGGTTTAGCTGGGCAATTCATTTGGTCCTGGCTGGGCTTACTCTGGTGATTGGCTTGCTGTTGGCTAGTCCAGAATGGTCTCAGCTGGCGTTACTGGCTCTGTTCTATGTATTTCATCTTCCAACCAAATTCCCTGGGCAAGTTCTCATGGCAACTGCCTGGGTCTAATACCTAGGCTTGGAGTTGGCCCACTGTCAGTTCTACCACCTTCAATTGGCCAAGGTCCAGATCCAAGGAATGGGGAAATTGTGGTTCCTCCCATGAAGAGGTAGAACCTAAGACCAATTCCAAAAATAGCCTCAATTCTCCACCTCTCCTATATCTATGCTTTTTTTTTTTTTACTTTTAGAATGATGGGCAAAGTATCTTGCCTACCCCTTCACCTAGCCATCCAGCTTATCTATTCTCTGATATTATCAGTAATTACAGGTAAACATGTATGCATGGTTCCTTTTTCACACAAATGGTCATATATTCACACAATTTTGTGCTTGATTATTTGCATTTCATGTAACTTGAAGTATATCCCATATTCATAGGTGTATATATCTGTAGCATTAATTCCTAAAAGTAGAATTACTGGGTCAAAGTGTATATGCATTTTAAAATTTGATAGTGACAAACAGCACTCCATAAGAAACAGCACTTTTATATACTTTCCCACCTAGAAATCTATGCAGTTGTTTTTCCCAACTCCTTGCCAAAATGCCAATCATCAAACCACTTTATATTATAAATATGATTTTTAAAAAGGTATTTTAGTAAATTTTTAAATTTCAAATGTACAGAAAAGTTGCAATGACAGTAAAGTATAGCATATCCCCATCATTAAGATTCCCCAATTATTAATGTATTTGCTCTGCAAGCATCTCTATATGAATATCTATTGCCATTATTTGTTTTCTGAGCCACTTGAAAGCTAGTTGCTAACATGATGCCCCTTCACCTCTAAATCTAGTGTATATTTCTGGAACACAAAGACCCTCTCTTACTTATAAAGCAACAATGCAACCATCCAAATTAGGATATCAACACTGATAGAAAACTACTGTCCAGAAGTGATGCTGTGTTCTTCTCAGTGTATCACATCAGGAGGCACATGACATTGACCCATCCCACTACTGTTTATGTTAACTTTGATAACCTGCTCAAGTTGGGGTCTGAATTACAGGTGGAGAAGCCTGTCATTTTCCCCTTCTGGTGTCCTTCATAATTGAGAAGTATTTTGTGGGAAGATTTCTAATAAGAAATGGGATATTGGCCTAGTTTCAAATTTCTATCTACCAGCCTTAACATCCATTGATAATTCCCACTTGAACCAATCAGCATTGTAATGGTTGTCAAATGGTTTGTTATTTTCCTCATTTCTTCTACACTTATTAGTTGATACTCAACTGTAAGGGAAAGCATTTCCTTCTCTCTCACATGTTAATATCAGTATGTACTTCTACAGTTTTATTCAATGGATTGTAATCCATTACTGTCCTTTTTAAAAAATTTTATTATTTTTAATTGAAGTATAATTGATTTACAATATTGTAGTTCAGGTGTACAGCATAGTGATTTAGTATTGCACACTACACTTCATTATAGGTTATTACAAGATAATGGGTATAATTCCCTGTGCTATACAGTATATCCTTATCGCTTGTCTATTTTATATATAGTAGTTTGTGTCTGTTAATCCCATATTCCTAATTTTTCCCTCCCCACTTCCCTCTCCCTTTTGGTAACCGTAAGTTTGTTTTCTATATCTGTGAGTCTTTCTGTTTTGCATATACATTCAAATGTATTTTTTTAGATTTCACATATATTATACAGTTTTTGTCTTTCTGTCTGACTTATTTCACTAAGTATAATACTCTCTGTGTTTATCCACACTGCTGCAAATGGCAGTATTTCCTTTTTTATGGCTCAGTTATATTCCATTGCATAAATGCAGCACCTTCTTAATCCAGTCATGTGTTGATGGGCACTTGAGTTGCTTCTGTCTTGGCTACTGTATTGGGTTGGCCAAAAAGTTCGTTCTGGTTTTTCTGTAACATCTTACGGAAAAACCCGAATATCTTATGAAAAATCCAAACGAACTTTTTGGCCAACCCAATAACTAGCATTGCCACAAATATTGGGTTGCATGTATCTTTTCGAATTAGTGTTTTCATTTTTTCTGGATATATACCCAGGAATGGAATTGCTATGGTAGTTCTATTTTTAATTTTTTAAGGAACCTCCATGCTGTTTTCCATAGTGGCTGCACCAACTTACATTCCCACCAATAGTGCAGGATGGTTCCCTTTCTCCACATTCTCGCCAACATTTGTTATTTGTAGACCTTTCGATGATAGCCGTTCTGGCCAGTATGAGGTGGTATACCTCCTTGTGGTTTTGATTTGCATTTTTCTAATAATTAGTGATGTTGAGCATTTTTTCATGAGCCCGTTAGCCATCTGTGTGCCTTCTTTGGAGAAATGTCTATTCAGGTCTTCTGCCTATTTTTTTTATTGGGTTGTTTGTTTTTTTGTTGTTGAGTTGTATGAGCTGTTTGTATATTTTGGATGTTAACCCTTTGTTGGTCATATCATTTGAAAATATTTTCTCCCACTGCATAGATTGTCTTTTCATTTTGTCTGATTTCCTTTGTGCAAAAGCTTTTAAGTTTAATTAGGTCCCATTTGTTTAATCTTGCTTTTATTTCTTTTGCCTTAGGAGACTGATTCAAGAAAATATTTCTATGATTTAAATCACAGTGTTCCATCTGTTTTCCCCTAAGAGTTTTATGGTTTCAGGTCTTACATTAGGTCTTTAAACCATTTTGAGTTTATATTTGTATATGGTGTGAGGGAATGTTCTAATCTCATTGTTTTACACGTGGCTGGCTGTCCAGTTTTCCCAGCACAACTTATTTAAGAGACTGTCTTTCTCCATTGTATAGTCTTGCCTCCTTTGTCACATAGATTACTTGACCATAGGTGCGTGGGTTTATTTTGGGCTCTCTATTCTGTTCCATTGATCCATGTGTCTGTTCTGGTGCCAATATCATGGTGCCAATACCGTCTCTGTTTTGATTACTGTATAGTCCGAAGTCTGGGAGGGTTATACCTCCAGCTTTGTTCTTTTTTTTCTCAGGATTTCTTTGGCAATTTGGGGTCTTTTGTGCTTCCATATAAACTTTAGGATTACTCTAGTTCTGTGAAAAATGTCATGGGCATTTTCAGAGGGGTCACATTAAATCTGTAGATTGTTTTGGGTAGAATGGCCATTTTAACAATATTAATTCTTCCACTCTGAGAGTATGGGATATCTTTCCATTTCTTTGACACATTCTCAGTTTCTTTCATCACTGATTTATACTTCTCAGAGTATAGGTCTTTTTCTTTTGATGCAATTTTAAATGGGATTGTTTTTTACTTTCTCTTTCTAATATTACATTATTACAGTAAGTCACATACACACGAACCTTAAAGTTGTGAACTTTCAAAGATGCAAAAGTGCATTTGCATGTCCAATCATGTAAGTTAGTTCATGTGTCTGGCATACATTGTCATGTGTGTGCATTCTCTATAAATGGTTGTGCTTTTGTGTACTTTACTGTATAGTACTGTATAGAGTACAGTACAGTATCTTTATTTCAAGCCCAGGATATCCCAAAGCAAGCATAAGAGTGGAGGTGATGTAGCTGGTACTACTGCACTTTTCAAGGTACTGTACTGTAAGATGAAAAATGTTTATTTTTCGTGTTTGTTTTTTATGTATTATTTATATGAAAAGTATTATAAACCTATTACAGTACAGTACTATATAGCCGATTGTGTACCTAGGCTAACTTTGTTGGACTCACAACAAATTGGACTTACAAACACGCTCTTGAAACTGAACTCATTCGTATGTAGGGGACTTACTGCAGTGTATAGAAACACAACATATTTCTGCATTAATCTTATATCCTGCAACCTTGCTGAACTGATTTATTCTAATAGATTTTGGGTGGAGACTTTAGGGTTCTCTATATAGAGTATCATGTCATCTGGAAGTAGTGACAGTTTTACCTCTTCCCTTCCAATTTGAATACATTTTCTTGTCTGATTGCTGTGGCTAGGACTTCCAATTGCTAGAAGTGGTGAGAGTAGACATCCTTGTCTTATTCCTGAATTTAGAGGGAAGGCTTTCAGCTTGAGTATGATGTTGGCTGTGGGTTTGTTGTAAATGGCCTTTATTATGTTGAGATATGTTCCCTCTATACCCATTTTGATGAGAGTTTTTATCATGAATGGATGTTGCATTTTGTCAAATACTTTTTCTTCATCTATTGAGATGATCATGTGATTTTTATCTTTCCTTTTGTTAATGTGGTGTATCACATTGTGTGATTTGTGTATGTTGAACCATCCTTGTGACTCTGGGCTGAATCCAACTTGATCATGGTGTATGATCCTTTTTATGTATTGTTGGATTTGGTTTGCTAATATTCTGTTGAGGATTTTTGCATCTATAGTCATCAGAAAAAAAAAAAGAGAGAATTACAAGCCAATATCTTTGTAGTGTCTTTGTGTGGTTTTGGTATCAAGGTGATGGTGGCCTTGTAAAATGAATTTGGGAGTGTTCCCTCCTCTTCAATTTTTTGGAATAGTTTAAGAAGGATAGGTATTAGTTCTTCTTTACATGTTTGGTAGAAGCTGTCCGGCCCTGGACTTTAGTTTGCAGGGAGTTTTTTTAAATTACAAATTCAATCTTACTTGTAGTGATCAGTTTGTTTAAATTGTCTTTTCTTGATTCAGTCTTAGCAGGCTGTATGTTTCTAGAAATGTGTACATTCTTCTAAGTTGCCAATTTGTTGACATACAACTGTTCATAGTATTCTCTTATAATTTTTTTGTATCTCTGGGATATCAGTTGTTTTTTCTTTCATTTCATATTTTGTTTATTTGGGTTCTCTTTTCTTTGTGAGCCTGGCTAAAGGTTTATCAATTTTATCTTTCCCAAAACCAGCTCTTGGTTTCATTGATCTCTTTTACTGATTTTTTTCACTTCTATTTTCTTTATTTCCTTGTTGATCTTTATTATTTCCTTCTGCTGACTTTGGGCTTTGTTTGTTGTTTTCTAATTCTTTTAGATAGTAGGTTATATTGCCCTGAATTGCGATGAACTTCTCTCTTAGAATTGCTTTTGCTGCATCTCATAGGTTTTGGAAACTTGTTTCCATTTTTATGTCTTGATGTATTTTCTGATTTCTTCATTGACCCATTGGTGTTTTAGTAGCATGTTGTGTGTAGTCTGTATTTGTACTTTTCCATTTTTTTTTTCTGTAGTTGATTTCTAGTTTCATACCATTGTGGTCATAAAAATGCTTAGTATAATTTCTATCCTCTTAAAATTTGTTGAGGGTTATTTTGTGACTCTAGGATGTGATATATCCTGGAGAACGTTCCATGTGCACTTGAAGAATGTGTATTCTTTTTTTGGATGTAATGTCCTATACATACCAATTAAGTCCAACTAGTCCATTGTGTCACCTAAGACCACTGTTACCTTACTGATTTTCTGTCTGGATGATCTGTCCATTGATGTCAGTGGGGTGTTTAAGTTCTCCTACTATTGTTGTATTATTAATTTCTCCTTTTATGTCTATTAGTATTTGCTTTATATATTTGGGTCCTCCTGTATTGGGTGTGTATATATTAAAGAGTGTAATATGCTCTTCTTGTATTGATTCCTTTATTATATAATGTCCTTTGTCTTTTTTATAGCCTTTATTTTAAGTCTATTTTGTCTGATATGAGAATTGCTATCTCTGCTTTCTTTTTTTTTTTTTAAACATCTTTATTGAAGTATAATTGCCTTACAATGGTGTGTTAGCTTCTGCTTTATAACAAAGTGAATCAGTTATACATATACAATATGTTCCCATTTCTCTTCCCTCTTGCATCTCCCTCCCTTCCACCCTCCCCATCCCACCCCTCTAGCTGGTCACAAAGCACCGAGCTGATCTCCCTGTGCTATGCGGCTGCTTCCCACTAGTTATCTATTTTACATTTGGTAGTGTATATATGTCCATGACACTCTCTTACCCTGTCACATCTCAACCCACCCCCTCCCCATATCCTCAAGTCCATTCTCTAGTAGGTCTGTGTCTTTATTCCCGTCTTGCCACTAGGTTCTTCATGGCTTTTTTTTTTTTTCCCTTAGATTCCGTATATATGTGTTAGCATAACTGTATTTGTTTTTCTCTTTCTGACTTACTTCACTCTGTATGACAGACTCTAACTCCATCCACCTCATTACAAATACCTCCATTTCATTTCTTTTTATGGCTGAGTAATATTCCATTGTATATATGTGCCACATCTTCTTTATCCATTCATCTGTCGATGGACATTTAGGTTGCTTCCATGTCCTGGCTATTGTAAATAGAGCTGCAATGAACATTTTGGTACATGACTCTTTTTGACCTATGGTTTTCTCAGGGTATATGCCCAGTAGTGGGATTGCTGGGTCATATGGTAGTTCTATTTGTAGTTTTTTAAGGAACCTCCATACTGTTCTCCATAGTGGCTGTATCAATTTACATTCCCACCAACAGTGCAAGAGTGTTCCCTTTCCTCCACACCCTCTCCAGCATTTATTGTTTCTAGATTTTTTGATGATGGCCATTCTGACCAGTGTGAGATGATATCTCATTGTAGTTTTGATTTGCATTTCTCTAATGATTAATGATGTTGAGCATTCTTTCATGTGTCTGTAGGCCATCTGTATATCTTCTTTGGAGAAATGTCTATTTAGGTCTTCTGCCCATTTTTGGATTGGGTTGTTGGTTTTTTTGTTATTGAGCTGCATGAGCTGCTTGTAAATCTTGGAGATTAATCCTTTGTCAGTTGCTTCATTTGCAAATATTTTCTCCCATTCTGATGGTTGTCTTTTGGTCTTCTTTATGGTTTCCTTTGCTGTGCTAAAGCTTTTAAGTTTCATTAGGTCCCATTTGTTTATTTGTGTTCTTATTTCCATTTCTCTGGGAGCTGGGTCAAAAAGAATCTTGCTATGATGTATGTCATAGAGTGTTCTGCCTATGTTTTCCTCTAAGAGTTTGATAGTGTCTGCCCTTACACTTAGGTCTTTAATCCATTTTGAGTTTATTTTTGTGCATGGTGTCAGGGAGTTTTCTAATTTCATACTTTTACATGTACCTGTCCAATTTTCCCAGCACCACTTATTGAAGAGGCTGTCTTTTCTCCACTGTATATGCTTGCCTCCTTTATCAAAGATAAGGTGACCATATGTGTGTGGGTTTATCTCTGGGCTTTCTATCCTGTTCCATTGATCTATATTTCTGTTTTTGTGCCAGTACCAAACTGTCTTGATTACTGAAGCTTTGTAATATAGTCTGAAGTCAGGGAGCCTGATTCCCCCAGCTCCATTTTTCGTTCTCAAGATTGCTTTGGTTATTCGGGGTCTTTTGTGTTTCCATACAAATTGTGAAATTTTTTGTTCTAGTTCTGTGAAAAATGCCAGTGGTAGTTTGATAGGGATTGCATTGAATCTGTAGATTGCTTTGGGTAGTAGAGTCATTTTCACAATGTTGATTCTTCCAATCCAGGAACATGGTATATCTCTCCATCTATTTGTATCATCTTTAATTTCTTTCATCAGTGTCTTATAATTTTCTGCATACAGGTCTTTTGTCTCCTTAGGTAGGTTTATTCCTAGATATTTTATTCTTTTTGTTGCAATGGTAAATGGGAGTGTTTTCTTAATTTCACTTTCAGATTTTTCGTCATTAGTGTATAGAAATGCAAGAGATTTCTGTGCATTCATTTTGTATCCTGCTACTTTACCAAATTCATTGATTAGCTCTAGGAGTTTTCTGGTAGCATCTTTAGGATTCTCTATGTATAGTATCATGTCATCTGCAAATAGTGACAGGTTTACTTCTTCTTTTCCGATTTGGATTCCTTTTATTTCTTTGTCTTCTCTGATTGCTGTGGCTAACACTTCCAAAACTATGTTGAATAATAGTGGTGAGAGTGGGCAACCTTGTCTTGTTCCTGATCTTAGTGGAAATGGTTTCAGTTTTTCACCATTGAGGACAATGTTGGCTGTGGGTTTGTCATAGATGGCCTTTATTATGTTGAGGAAAGTTCCCTCTATGCCTACTTTCTGCAGGGCTTTTATCATAAATGCGTGTTGAATTTTGTCGAAAGCTTTCTCTGCATCTATTGAGATGATCATATGGTTTTTCTCCTTCAATTTGTTAATATGATGTATCACGTTGATTGATTTGTGTATATTGAAGAATCCTTGCATTCCTGGAATAAACCCCACTTGATCATGGTGTATGATCCTTTTAATGTGCTGTTGGATTCTGTTTGCTAGTATTTTGTTGAGGATTTTTGCATCTGTGTTCATCAGTGATATTGGCCTGTAGTTTTCTTTCTTTGTGACATCTTTGTTTGGTTTTGGTATCAGGGTGATGGTGGCCTCGTAGAATGAGTTTGGGAGTGTTCCTCCCTCTGCAATATTTTGGAAGAGTTTGAGAAGGATAGGTGTTAGCTCATCTCTAAATGTTTGATAGAATTCGCCTGTGAAGCCATCTGGTCCTGGGCTTTTGTTTGTTGGAAGGTTTTTAATCACAGTTTCAATTTCAGTGCTTGTGATTGGTCTGTTCATATTTTCTATTTCTTCCTGGTTCAGTCTCGGCAGTTTGTGCATTTCTAAGAATCTGTCCATTTCTTCCAGGTTGTCCATTTTATTGGCATAGAGTTGCTTGTAGTAATCTCTCATGATCTTTTGTATTTCTGCAGTGTCAGTGGTTACTTCTCCTTTTTCATTTCTAATTCTATTGATCTGAGTCTTCTCCCTTTTTCTCTTGATGAGTCTGGCTAATGGTTTATCAATTTTGTTTATCTTCTCAAAGAACCAGCTTTTAGTTTCATTGATTTTTGCTATTGTTTCCTTCATTTCTTTTTCATTTATTTCTGACCTGATCTTTATAATTTCTTTCCTTCTGCTGGCTTTGGGGTTTTTTTGTTCTTCTTTCTCTAATTGCTTCAGGTGCAAGGTCAGGTTGTTTATTCGAGATGTTTCCTGTTTCTTGAGGTAGGCTTGTATTGCTATAAACTTCCCTCTTTGCACTGCTTTTGCTGCGTCCCATAGGTTTTGGGTCGTCGTATCTCCATTGTCATTTGTTTCTAGGTATTTTTTGATTTCCCCTTTGATTTCTTCAGTAATCACTTCGTTATTAAGTAATGTATTGTGTAGCCTCCATGTGTTTGTATTTTTTACAGATCTTTTCCTGTAATTGATATCTAGTCTCATAGCGTTATGGTCGGAAAAGATACTTGATACGATTTCAATTTTCTTAAATTTACCAAGGCTTGATTTGTGACCCAAGATATGATCTATCCTGGAGAATGTTCCATGAGCACTTGAGAAAAATGTGTATTCTGTTGTTTTTGGGTGGAATGTCCTATAAATATCAATTAAGTCCATCTTGTTTAATGTATCATTTAAAGCTTGTGTTTCCTTATTTATTTTCATTTTGGATGATCTGTCCATTGGTGAAAGTGGGGTGTTAAAGTCCCCTACTATGATTGTGTTGCTGTCGATTTCCCCTTTTATGGCTGTTAGTATTTGCCTTATGTATTGAGGTGCTCCTATGTTGGGTGCATAAATATTTACAATTGTTATAGCTTCCTCTTGGATCGATCCCTTGATCATTATATAGTGTCCTTCTTTGTCTCTTGTAACAGTCTTTATTTTAAAGTCTATTTTGTCTGATAGGAGAATTGCTACTCCAGCTTTCTTTTGATTTCCATTTGCATGGAATATCTTTTTCCATCCCCTCACTTTCAGTCTGTATGTGTCTCTAGGTCTGAAGTGGGTCTCTTGTAGTCAGCATATATATGGGTCTTGTTTTTGTATCCATTCAGCCAGCCTGTGTCTTTTGGTGGGAGCATTTAATCCATTTACATTCAAGGTAATTATCGATATGTATGTTCCTATTCCCATTTTCTTAAATGTTTTGGGTTTGTTATTGTAGGTGTTTTCCTTCTCTTGTGTTTCTTGCCTAGAGAAGTTCCTTTAGCATTTGTTGTAAAGCTGGTTTGGTGGTGCTGAACTCTCTCAGCTTTTGCTTGTCTGTAAAGGTTTTAATTTCTCCATCGAATCTGAATGAGATCCTTGCTGGGTAGAGTAATCTTGGTTGTAGGTTTTTCTCCTTCATCACTTTAAGTATATCCTGCCACTCCCTTCTGGCTTGCAGAGTTTCTGCTGAAAGATCAGATGTTAACCTTATGGGGATTCCATTGTGTGTTATTTGTTTTTTTTCCCTTGCTGCCTTTAATATGTTTTCCTTATATTTAATTTTTGACAGTTTGATTAATATGTGTCTTGGCGTGTTTCTCCTTGGGTTTATCCTGTATGGGACTCTCTGTGCTTCCAGGACTTGATTAACTATTTCCTTTCCCATATTAGGGAAGTTTTCAACTATAATCTCTTCAAATATTTTCTCAGTCCCTTTCTTTTTCTCTTCTTCTTCTGGGACCCCTATAATTCGAATGTTGGTGCGTTTAATGTTGTCCCAGAGGTCTCTGAGACTGTCCTCAGTTCTTTTCATTCTTTTTTTTTATCCTGCTCTGTAGTAGTTATTTCCACCATTTTATCTTCCAGGTCACTTATCCTTTCTTCTGCCTCAGTTATTCTGCTATTAATCCCATCTAGCGTATTTTTAATTTCATTTATTGTGTTTTTCATTGTTGCTTGGTTCCTCTTTAGTTCTTCTACATCCTTGTTAAATGTTTCTTGCATTTTGTCTATTCTATTTCCAAGATTTTGGATCATCCTTATTATCATTATTCTGAATTCTTTTTCAGGTAGACTACCTACTTCCTCTTCATTTGTTAAGTCTGGTGTGTTTTTACCCTGCTCCTTCATCTGCTGTGTGTTTTTCTGTCGTCTCATTTTGCTTATCTTACTGTGTTTGGGGTCTCCTTTTCACAGGCTGCAGGTTCGTAGTTCCCGTTGTTTTTGGTATCTCTCCCCAGTGGCTAAGGTTGGTTCAGTGGGTTGTGTAGGCTTCCTGGTGTAGGGAACTAGTGCCTGAGCTCTGGTGGATGAGGCTGGATCTTGTCTTTCTGGTGGGCACGTCCACGTCTGGTGGTGTATTTTGGGGTGTCTGTGGCCTTATTATGATTTTAGGCAGCCTCTCTGCTAATGGATGGGGCTGTGTTCCTGTCTTGCTAGTTGTTTGGCATAGGGTGTTCAGCACTGTAGCTTGCTGGTCATTGAGTGATGCTGGGTCTTGATGTTGAGATGGAGATCTCTGAGAGATTTTTGCCGTTTGGTATTACGTGGAGCTGGTAGGTCTCTTGTGGACCAGTGTCCTGAAGTTGGCTCTCCCACCTCAGAGGCACGGCCCTGATGCCTGGCTGGAGCACCAAGAGCCTTTTGTCCACACGGCTCAGAGTAAAAGGGAGAAAAAATAGAAAGAAAGAAAGAAAGAGGCTATAATATAGTGAAGTAAAATAAAGCTATTGTAAAGCAAAGCTATACAGACAAAATCTCACCCAGAAGCATATACATATACACTCACAAAAAAAAGGAAAAGGGGAAAAATTAATATATCCTGCTCCCAAAGTCCACCTCCTGAATTTGGGATGATTCGTTGTCTATTCAGGTATTCAACAGATGCAGGCACATCAAGTTGTTTGTGGAGTTTTAATCCGCTGCTTCTGAGGCTGCTGGGAGAGATTTCCCCTTCTCTTCCCTGTTCGCACAGCTCCTGGGGTTCAGCTTTGGATTTGGCCCCGCCTCTGCGTGTAGGTCGCCTGAGGGCGGCTGTTCCCCGCCCAGACAGAACGGGGTTAAAGAAGCAGCTGCTTCGGGGGCTCTGGCTCACTCAGGCCGGGGGGAGGGAGCGGTACGGAGGAGGCGGGGCGAGCCTGCGGCTGTAGAGGCCGGCGTGACGTTGCACCAGCCTGAGGCGCGCAGTGCGTTCTCCCGGGGAAGTTGTCCCCGGATCACGGGACCCTGGCAGTGGCGTGCTGCACAGGCTACCGGGAGGGGCGGTGTGGAGAGTGACCTGTGCTCACACACAGGCGTCTTGGTGGCGGCAGCAGCAGCCTTAGCGTCTCCTGCCCGTCTCTGGGGTCCGCGCTGATCGCCGCGGCTCGCGCCCTTCTCTGGAGTTCGTTTAGGCGGCGCTCTGAATCCCCTCTCCTTGCGCGCAGCGAAACAAAGAGGCAAGAAAAAGTCTCTTGCCTCTTCAGCAGTTGCAGACCTTTTCCCGGTCTCCCTCCCAGCCAGCTGTGGTGCGCTAACCCCTTCAGGCTGTGTTCATGCCGCCAGCCCCAGTCCTCTCCCTGCGATCCGACCTCCGAAGCCCGAGCCTCAGCTCCCAGCCCCGCCCGCCCCGGCGGGGGAGCAGACAAGCCTCTCGGGCTGGAGAGTGCTGGTTGGCACCGCTCCTCCGTGCAGGAACCTCTCCGCTTTGCCCTCCGCACCCCTGTGGCTGCGCTCTCCTCCGTGGCTCCAAAGCTCCCCCCCTCTGCCACCCGCAGTCTCTGCCCGCGAAGGGGCTTCCTAGTGCGTGGAAACCTTTCCTCCTTCACAGCTCCCTCCCACTGGTGCAGGTGCCGTCCCTATTCTTTTGTCTCTGTTATTTCTTTTTTCTTTTGCCCTACCCAAGTACGGGGGGAGTTTGCCTTTTTGGAGGTCGGACGTTTTCTGCCAGCGTTCAGTGGGTGTTCTGTAGGAGCAGTTCCACGTGTCTCTGCTTTCTTGTTGTTTCTATTTGCATGAAATCTTTTTCCATCCCCTCACTTTCAGTCTGTGTGTCTTTCACCCAGAAGTGAGTCTCTTGTAGGCAGCATATTGAAGGGTCTTATTTTTTTTTTATCCAGTCAGCCACCTATGTTTTTTGATTAGAGAATTTAGACCAATGACATTTAAAGTAATTATTGATAGGTATGTCCTTATTGCTATTTTATTACTTGTATTCCAGGTGTTTCTGTAGTTCTTCTCTGTTCATTTCTTTTTGTTTCTCTCACTGTCATTTGATTTTTCTTTTTGTAGTATGCTTGGGTTTCTTTTTGCTTTTTGTGTGTCTACTGTAGGTTTTTGATTTTTGGTTACCATGGTTTCATATGTGTTGACCCATAATTATATCTACTTGCTTTAAACTGATAGTCTAATTCAAACACATTCTAAAAGATCTGCATTTTTACTCTCCTCCCTCAATTTTTCTGATGTCATGTTTTATATCTTCATGTTTATCCTGTTAGTGTTTACTGTAGTTATAGTTGCTTTTACAGTATTTTTTGTCTTTTAATGTATGTACTGGCATACTTAACACATTATTGACTGGGGGATTTTTGCAGAAACTAATACCTATGGCTAGTGATTTGTTACGTAAGTGAATACTGAAACACCTGCATTTGAGTAAATATCAACAACTTTTTTTGCATTTAATGTATTTATTTGAAACTTTGTACATGTCTTACTAAAGCATTCTAATATTTTGTTAGAGTGTGTTAGGCAGTATATCAGGCACCTCTGTGTAGGGGAACAGAACATCTATTACAAATATACCATGTTTCACTGTGTTTTCCCCGGAAGAGCAGAGTCTCCACTTTCTGGCAGCATTTTGTTTTATTCCTGTGGGTATTATTTCCTCTAGAATATGTTCTTTTATTTTACCTGATAGTTGACAAGGTGGATCTTTGCAGGGGGCTCTTTTAGAAATGCCACAAGAAGGACCGGGGTGGGACTACCACTTCATTCACCAGAATGGTCAGTTACCCATTCTCTAGTTACTGCTAACAAAAATTGCTTGTAAGTCATTTTATTCTGTGCATTTAGGCTATAATAAATTTTAAACGCATTGAATAAACTGCAATTACTCAAATAGAAACCCACTTTCTTATACCATTTTCAGGTTTTCCAGAGGATATTGAAGTTTGCCAGATATTGATCAGATCGATCAACTCCTTTCATACATTTATTATACTCTAATATACAAGTGGACTTAGTCATCTGATGTCTAGTCCTCCTGTCTTCCTTTCCTGTAGATGCTATGGAGGCATCATGAATAGTTGTCACCATGCGGAGTGGCCTCTTGTCTTTCCATATAAGAAGAATCATTTCTCTCTTACATAAAGGTGTCATTTCTCCCCTCTGTAGAGTTTTAGATTTCTCCTTTAATTGGTTTAGTAGACCACGATTCTCTCTTATAGTCCCACAAACTCTGGTTTTATTTTTCAACAATATTTCAGATGTGGACACACTGTTGTAATAATTGTCTTGGTAAATATGGTGACATGAACCAAGATAAGGTTGTAGGACTGATAATATTGTTTATTGCAGTTTCTTTCCTTCACTTGTGTAAATCTCAAGGTTGCATATACATCCAGTTTCACTTTTTGCTAACCATCCTGACCAAAATTCCATATTTTGTAAGTTTTCCAGAATTATAGGTTTTGAATCTGAGTCATCTTCTCCACCTTATCATTGCCTTATCAAGTGATAGCTCTTGTTTGGGTACATAGATCGACTGAAATTTTGGTAGAAAATAATCCAAAAGAGGTTTAACTTTGAAATTCTGTCTGCAGGAAGTGGAGTTTCCAAGTTATTGTTAAAATGAAGAAATGTCATTATTTGTTTGAACCTTCTTGTCATAATCTTTGGAAAGATAGGTGTTTTAAATAAGGGATCAGTTGACCAGTATTCTCTCCAGTGTGACTTTATTTGTCCCATCAAAATAATTAATCCAAGAAACTTTTTCATGTCATTATTGGTTACATCAGTCCATTTTAAAACCTTATCATACTTTTTATATGATTTTTCATTCTGTTGGTAATACAAGTTTGTTTGAGAAGCAACCAATTTGAAAAAGTCATTACCAAAAATTAATTCTGTTATTTCACTAACACACACTTTGTGGGTTATTACATTCAATAGTGACACCTGACACATATGTAAAGTCTTCTAATTTTCCTGAAATGTTGTCTTCAATCCACTCTTCTATAGAAGCAAAGGCGCATTCTCCAGCTCCGTGAGTTTCATTTTCACTTTCCGTATCAGAATCGATCACTAAGGTTTTTTGTCTTTTTCTTGGTCTAATATTCACATCGTCTGAATCAGAACTATATTCTGAAGAACTATCTTCTGAGACGCTAGTATATATGTCACTCGGACAATCAGAGAAAGCATCTGCATAAAATTCTTCTTCACTCAAAATTTCGTGATGTGTTGTTTTTGAAAATCTTATGGTATAAACTTGCGTTTATAATATACACAAGGTTGGAACAAAAACCTAATGGAGCAAAATGTGAATGACTATGACAATTATAAGTTGTATAAGTTGTATAATGAACTCTTGATCAATTTTAAGCTCTAACAATTTCGCATGGTGACGTTAATTGTATCACTCTAAAAATGTATTGATACGTCTCTGGTCAATAACATTTGGGTAACAAAAGATGTATTACTATGTTTCCGGTCAATAACGTGTTAAGTGATCTTCAATCCTTACTATATATTTGCTTTTTCTATTGGGATTTTCCGTTTCCTGTATATTCTTACTTCTTTTCCATTTAGAGAAGACCCTTCAGCATTTCTTTTAGGGTAGGTTTAGTATTGCTGAGTTCTTTGAATTTTTGCTTGTCTGAGAAGTTCTTTATCTCTCCTTTGGGTAGGGTACCCTAAGTTGCAGGTTTCTCCCTTTCAGGGCTTTGCAAGCCAGAAAGGGGTGACATGATATATTCAAAGCTTATGCAGAGACATCAGCTGATAACCTTATGGGAGTTCCCTTTTATATGACTCTTACTGCCTTTAGAATCCTCTTTAACTTTTGCTATTTTAATTATGATATGTCTTGGTGTATGTCTGTTTGGGTTCATCTTTTTTGGGGCCCTCTGTTATTCTTGTACCTGAATATCTGTTTCCTTCTTTAGGTTTGGGAAGTTTTTTAAAAAAATTATCTTCTTTATTGAAGTATACTCGATTTACAATGTTTCAGGTATACAGCAAAGTAATTCAGTTTATACATATATGTTCTTTTTCAGATTCTTTTCCATAATAGGTTATTATAAGATATTGAATACAGTTCCTTGTGCTATACAATAGGTCCTTGTTGTTTATCTATTTTATATATAGTAATGTGTATTTGTTAATCCCAAATTCCTAATTTATCCCACCCCCTTTTCCCCTTTGGTAACCATAAATGTGTTGTCTATGTCTGTGAGTCCATTTAATTTTGTAAATAAGTTCATTTGTATCATTTTTTTAGATTTCACATATAAGCAATATCATATGATATTTATCTTTCTCTGTCTGACTTAAACTTCACTTAGTATGATAATCTCTAGGTCCCTTCATGTTGCTGCTTGGGCATTCACAAAGTTTTGAAAAACAACCAAGAATTAGGGTATGGGTTGTATGATAAGGTTAATCTCCTATACAAGGACAGTCAGGACTGGGAGAGGTGGCTGTTTATGCAGCTAATGCATATCCAGCACAGAGTGTCAAGCAAAATAAACAGGAATATATTCTGAACAAAAGAACAAGATAAAATCTCAGGAAAAAATATTAGTGAAACAGATAAGTAATATACTTGAGAAAGAGTTCAAAGTAATTGTCATAAGGACACTCACCAAAGTCAGGAGAACAATGCATGAATGATATGAGAATTTCAACAAAGAAACAAAATATAAGAAAGTACCAAACTGAAATCATAGACCTGAAGAATAACTGAGCTGAAAAATTCAATAGAGGCATTCACTAGCAGGCTAGATAAAGCAGAAGACAGGATTAGCAAACTCATTTTACCAGGCCAGCATTACTTTGATACTAAAACCAGAAAAGGACACCACAAGAAAAGAAATTATAGGCCAATAGCCCTGATGAATATAGATGCAAAAGGACTTACCAAAAATATTATTAGCAAACCAAGCTCAGCAATACAGTAAAAGGATCATACACCATGATCAAGTGGAATTTATCTCAGTGATGCAAGGATGGTTCACCATTCAGTTCATCAATGTGATATACCACATTAAAGTGAAGGATAAAAATCATATGATCTCAATAGATTCAGAAAAATCCTTTGACAAAATTCAACATCCATTTAAAAAAACTCAACAAATAGAATGTACCTCAATGTAATAAATTCCGTATATTATAAGCCTACAGCTAACATCATATTCAACAGTGAAATACTGTAAGGTTTTCCCTTAAGATCAGGAACAAGATAAGGGTAACCACTCTTCCCACTTTTATTCAGCATGGAAGTCCTAGCCAGAGAAATTAGGTAAGAAAAAGAAAAAGACATCCAAGTTGTCTTTTTGCATATGACATATACAGAAAATCCTAAAGGCTCCACCAAAAAACTGTTAGAACTAATATTTAGTAAAGTTGCAGGGTACAAAATCAATATAAAAATGTCTGATGAATTTCTATAAAGTGTCAGAGAAATTAAGAAAACCATCCCATTTATAATTGCATCAAAAGAGTAACATAGGATTACATTTAAGCAATGAGGTGAAAGACCTGTATACTAAAAACTATAAGACATTGATGAAAGAAATTGAAGACAACACACACAAATGGCAAGATATACCATGCTCATGAATTGGAGGAATGAATATTAAAATAACCCTACTACCCAAAGCAATCTACAGATTCCATGCACTCCCTATCACACTACCAATGGCATTTTTCACAGGAAAAGAACAAATAATTCTAATTTGTATGGAATCAGGAAAGACCCTGAATAGTCAAAGCAATCTTGAGAAAAAAGAATACAGCTGGAGGTATCACACTCTCTGATTTCAGACTATACTACAAAGCTATAGTAATCCAAAGAGTATGCTACTGGCACAAAGCCAGACACATAGATCAATGGAACAGAACAGAGAGCCCAGAAATAAAACCACATTTATAGGGCCAATTAATCTACGACAAAGGAGGCAAGGATGTACAATAAGGAAAAGACAGCTCTTCAATAAATGGTGTTGGGAACCCTGGACAGCTATATCAAAAGAATCAAATTGGAAGAGCATCTCACACCATATGCAAAATACACTCAGTGGATTAAAGACTTAAATGTAAGACCTGAAACCATAAAACTCCTAGAAGAGAACATATGCAGAACACTCTTTGACACTGGCATAGCAATATTTTTCTGTCTCCTCAGGCAAGGGAAAAAAAGCAGAAGTGAACAAATGAGACTACATCAAACTAAACTGGATAGGCACTTTTTTTTTTTTTTACCAAAGAAGACATACCAATGGCCAACAGACATATGAAAAGATGCTCAATATCACTAATCATCAGAGAAATGCAAATCAAAACCACAAAGAAATACCACCTCACACCTCTCAGAATGGCAGTCATCAAAATGACAATAAAAGTTGTTGGCAAGGATGTGGAGAAAGGGGAACTCTTGTTCACTGTTGGTGGGATTTGTATATTGGTGCAACCATAATGAAAAACAGTACAGAGGTTCCTCAAAAAACTAAAAATAGAACTACGACATGACCCAGTAATTTTACTTCTTTGGGTAAATACCCAAAGAAAACAAAAACGCTAATTCAAAAAGATATATGTGCCCCAACATTCATTGCAGCATTATTTACAATAGCCATGATATGGAAGCAACCTAAGTGTCCACTGATAGATGAGTGGATAAAGAAGATGTGATATATATATGTATATATATAATACTTAGCATAAAAAATGAAATCTTGTCATTTGCCACAACATAGATGGATTTAGAGGGTATCATGCTAAGTGAAATAAGTCAGACAGATGAAGATAAATACCATATGATCTCACTTATGTGTGGAATCTAAAAAACAACAACAGCAAAAAACCAAAACAAAATGAAAAGAGACTCATAGATATAAACAACAAATGAGTAGTTCAGAAGGTTAGGGATTGGATGATTGGGCAAAATAGGAAAGGGGATTAAGAGGTACAGAATTCCAGTTGTAAAATAAACTATAGGGATGTCATACACGGTATAAAGAATATGGTCAGTAATATTGTAATAACTTTGTATGGGAACTGATGGTTATTAGACTTATCATGGTAATCATTACATAATGTATGTAAATGGCAAATCACTATGTAGGACACCTGAAAGTAACATAATATTGTAAATAAACTATGTTTCAATTAAAAACTCCATACTACCCAAAGCAATATACAGACTCAATGCAATCCCTATCCAAATTCCAATGGCATTTTTCATAGAATTAGAACAAACAATCCTAAAATTTATATGGAACAACAGAAGACCCATAATAGCCAAAGCAATATTGAGAAAGAAGAACAAAGCTGGAGGCATCACACTCTGATTTCAAACTATACTACAATGCTACAGTAATCAAAACAGTATGGTATCACCATAAAAACAGACACATAGATCAATGGAACAAAATAGAGTGCCTAGAAATAAACCCACTCATGTGTGGTCATTAATTTATGACAAGGGAACCAAGAATATAGAATGGGGAAAGGACAGTCTCTTCAATAAATGGCATTGGGAAAACTGAACAGTTACATGCAGAAGATGAAACCAGATCACTGTTTTTACACCATACACAAAAGTTAACTAAAAATGGATTAATGACTTGACTGTAAGACCTGACCATAAAACTCTAGAAGAAAACATAAGCTCCTCAACATTGGTCTTGGCGATGATTTTTTGGATTTGACACCAGAAGAAAAATAAACAAGTGGAACTACAACAAACTAAAAAGCTTTTGCACAGAAAAGGAAACCAACAAAATCAAAGGCAACCTACTGAATGGGAAAATATATTTGCAAATCATATACCTGATAAGTGGTTAATGTCCAAAATATATACAGAACTCATAAAACTAGCAAAAATAATCCAATTCAAAGATAAGCAGAGTGGATGCTAAACAATATGCTACTAAACAACCAGTGGATCACTGAAGACATCAAAGAAAAAAAAACCTGGAGACAAATGAATGAAAACACAATGATCCAAAATCTATGGGATACAGCAAAAGCAGTTCTAAGTGGGAAGTTTATGGCAATACAAGCCTACCTCAGGAAACAAGAAAAATCTCAAATAAATAACCTTATACCTAGAGGAACTAAAAAAAGAAGAACAAACAAAACCCAAAATTAGTAGAAGGAAGGAAATCATAAAGATCAGAGAAGAAATAAATGAAAGAAACTTTAAAAATAATACAAAATGTCAGTGAAACTAAAAGGTGGTTCTCTGGCTAAAGGTTTATCAATTTTCTTTTCAGACTCATCAAGGAAAAAAGAGAGCATAAATCAATAAAATCAGAACTGAAAAAGAAGTTACAACCAAACCCACAGAAATACAAAGGAACATAAGAGATTACTATGAACTATATGAAAAACAAAAACAAAACAAAAAAACAGAACTAGAAGAAATGGACAAATTCCTAGAACTGTACAATCTCCCAAGACTGAACCAAGAAGAAACAGAAAATATGAACAGACTAATTACCAGTAATGAAATTGAATCAGTAATTGAAAAAACTGCCAACCAACAAAAGTCCAAGATCAGATGGCTTCACATGTGAACTCTATCAAACGTTTAGAGAAGAGTCAACACCTATCCTTCTCAAACTATTCCAAAAAAATTGAAGAGGAAGGAATGCTTCTGAACTCATTCTACAAGGCCAACATCATCCTGACACCAAGTCCAGACACACAAAAAGAAAATTACAGGCCAATATCACTGATGAACACAGATGCAGAATTCCTCAAAATATTAGCAAGCTGAATCCAACAATACGTAAGAATCATACATCATGACCAAGTGGGATTTATCCCAGGGATGCAAGAATTTTTCAGTATCTGCAAATCAATTAATGTGCTACACCACAGTAACAAATTGAAGAATAAAAATTATATTGTCATCAACAGATACGGATTAAGTTTTTGACAAAATTCAACATGAATTTATGATAAAAACTCTCCAAAAATTGGGTATAGAGGGAACATATCTCAACATAATAAAGGCCATATATGATAAACCTACAGCTACCCACATACTCAATGGTGAAAAGCAGAAAGCATTTCCTCTAAGATCAGGAACAAGTCAAGGATGCCCACTCTCACCACTTTTAGTCAACATAGTTTTTGAAACCACAGCAATCAGACAAGAAAAAGAAATAAAAAAGACTCCAAATTGGAAAGGAAGAAGAATAAAATTGTCATTGCTTGCAGATGACATGATACTATACGTAGAAAATCCTAAAGACACCACCAAAAAACTACTAGAGCTCATCAAGGAATTCAGTAAAGTTGCAAGATACAAATTAATATAAAGAAATCTGTTGCGTTTCTATACACTAACAACAAACTATCAAAGAGAAAAATTAGGGAAACAATCCCATTTATAACTGCATCCAAAGGAATAAATCTCCTAGGAATAAATCTGACTAAGAAGCTAAAAGATCTGGACTCAGAAAACTCTAAGACACTGATGAAAGAAATTGAAATCAGCACAAACAGATGGAAAGATATACTGTGTTCATGGATTGGAAGAATTAATATTGTTAAAATGACCATACTACCCAAGGCAATCTATAGATTCAATACAATCCCCAACAAAATACCAAGGGCATTTTTCACAGAACTAGGACAAATAATTTTAAAATTTGTATGGTATACAAAAGACCCCAAATAGCCAAAACCATCTTGAGAAAGAAGAACAGAGCTGGAGGTATCATGCATTCTGACTTCAGACTATATTACAAAGCTACAGTCATCAAACCAGTATGGTACTGGCACAAAAACAGACACATAGATCAATGGAACAGAATAGAGAGGCTAGAAATAAACCCACACACTTATGGTCAATTTATCTACAAAAGAATGCAAGAATATACAATAGGGAAAAGACAGTTTCTTCCCTAAGTAGTGCTGAGAAAACTAGGCAGCTACATGTAAAAGAATGAAATTAGAACATTTTCTCACACCATATACAAAAAATAAACTCAAAATGGATTAAAGACCTAAATATAAGACTGGAAACCATAAAACTCCTAGAAGAAAGCATACGTAGAACACTCTGACATAAACTGCAGCAATATATTCTTTTGGATCTTTCTCCTAAGGCAAAGGAAAGCAAATAAAATCAACAAATTGGACCTAATTATACTTAAAAGCTTTTACACAACAAAGGCAACCATCAACAAAATGAAAAGACAACCTATGGAATGGGAGAAAATATTTGCAAATGATATTACTGATAAGGGGTTAATATCCAAAATATATAAACAGCTCATATAACTCAACTTGAAAAAAACAACCAAATTTTAAAATGGTCTTCTTTAAGAAGACCTGGATAGACATTTTTCCAAAGAAGACATACAGATGGGCAACAGATACATGAAAAGATACTCAACATTTCTAATCATCAGAGAAATGCAAACCAAAGCCACATGAGATATTACCTCATACCTGTCAGAATGGCTATCATGAAAAAGACCACAAATAGTAAACATTGACAAGGGTGTGGAGAAATGGTAACTCTTGAACACTGTTGGTGGGAATGTAAATTGGTGTAGCCACTGTGGAAAACAGCATGGAGGTTCCTCAAAAACTAAAAACAGAACTACCATATGACCCAGCAATTCCACTTCTGGGTATATATCCAAAGAAAATGAAAACACTTATTCAAAAAAGATACATGCACCCCAATATTTACAGACACATTATTTACTAGCCAAGATATGGAAGCAACTTAAGTGTCCATCAAGAGATGAATGGGTAAAGAAGATATGTTATTTATATAGAATGGAATACTACTCAGCCATAAAAAAGAATAAATTTTTGTCATTTGCAACAACATGGATGGATCTGGAGGGCATTATGCTCAGTGAAATAAGTCAGACAGAGAAAGACAAATACCATATGTTATCATTTATATGTGGAATCTAAAAACATCAACCAAACAAACAAAAGACCTGAGCTCATGGAAACAGAGAACAGATTGGTGGTTGCCAGAGGTAGAGGTGGGGATGGGTGAAATGGGTGAAGGGGGTCAAAAGGTACAAATTTCCAGGTATAAAGTTATTAAATCATGGAGATGTAATGTACAGCATGACGACTACAGTCAATAATACTGTATTGCATATTTCAAAGTAGCTAGAAAAGTGGATCTTGAAGGTTCTCATCACAAGAAAAAAATTCTTTGTAACTATGTATAGTGATGCATGTTGACTGGACTACTGTGGTGATCATTTTGTAATATATACAAACATCAAATCACTGTGTTGTACACCTGAAACTAATTATAATGTTATGTCAATTGTATTTTTTAAAAAATTCCGTGCTGTCTTTTGGAATCATACCTGGAAGCTTGCCCTAGAGTCTGTTTCTCTCATCAATTCTGTAAATCATTTCACACCCTTTTAAGTCCCTGTCGGCTTTTCAAGCAGGAGAAGGCTCAATTGTCTCTGCCTGCACTCTGAATGGATACACATGGTTATTTTTGGACTGAGATGCAACTTTCCTTTGCACTTCTGAAACTCCAAAATGTTGTTCTAGTGAAAGTGTTTAACTTCACTAATACTGATGACCATGTTGGAGTTTGAGGGAGGGCCCTATGAATAGTAACCACTCTTCTTTACCTGAGTTCAGAACAGGTTGGGACATAGAGAGAGGAATTGATGATGTGGAGGCCAAAAAATCTCCCTTTTTAGCTGATAAAGCTGTTGGGAGAAATGCAATTTAGGTTTCTGGTCAAAAAGACTTGCAAATACTGCACCCAAAGTTAAATTCACCCACTCAGTACAAGCTGAGCTGGACTCTGGCAGGTCTTCCTAACAAGGTCCAGCCCCTGAAAAGTTGATGGTATAGAGGAGCAGAACAGATGAGAACATATACTCTTCTTCCAGACGGGAAGATCAGAGAGAGAGAGAGAGAGGAGCATCTCCCACATCCCTCCCCTAAACTCAATCACCAGAGTGCAATCTCCATTCTTCCAGTTTGCAGAAGGAGGAGCTTCCACTTTGGGTGAGTGTTCCCTCCATCTTCCAAAATGTATGTCTCAAAACTTCCCTTCAGTCATCTCATCCAACTAAGATTTATTTCTTTTCAAGGGTTCTTATGCTTTTTTCTCTCTCTGGTTTATCTTTCTGGGAATAAAAACAGTAGTCTGTCTAAAATAGTTAGTCTTATAAAAATAAGTTAATTCAGTCTTGATCAATGATAGGTGTAGTGGATGGTGTCCCATGTCACCCAGACACCTCTTCAGGAGTGAAGTACTTTTCACCTACTACTGAGAACACTTAGCTCTCAGTCTTCATGTCTTGTCTGAAGAGAGGCAGTTTGCCTGAGGGCACAGCCCCTTCCTAGAACAGTCCACATTCAGTGACTGATTATCCTACTCATTGATGCCTCTGCCCCCTTGATCCAACTGAGAACAACAATAAGGGGTCATCTCAGCTTCAGAGATTCCTGCCGAGTCTGGTGAGGTCTTTGTGTAACCATGCGGTGGTCCAAATTCCCTTTCTGCTGAATCCTTCTTTCTATCCATCCCTTCCGCATGTGTTCAACTTAAGAGCAACATTTAATGAACTTCCTATACACTATTATTTGTCTCAGAGGAGGTTTCCTGGGGACCCAACCTGCAACAGTTAGTGCCAGGAATGATCCAAGAAAGTCAGTGCTAAGAAAGGATCCTGAAGCTGGGTTGTCACCAGCCAGCGGGCCAGAAGGACCCTGTAGTGAGCTGGATACTGCACACCCACCTCCCAAATTCACCTTCATTCAGAACGTCAGGATGTGACCTTATTTGGAAATAAGGTCTTTGCAGGTGGAATTAGTTAAGGATTGAGGTGCGATCATGGTGGATTAAGGTGGGCCCTAAATCCAGTGACAGGTTTCTTTATAAGAGAAGAGGACATAGAGGAGAAGGCCAGGTAAAGATGGGATCAGAGATTGGAGTGATGCCACAAGCTAAGGAACATCTGGAGCCATCAAAAACTGGAGGAGGCAAGGAGACATTCTTTCCAAGAACCTTCAGAGGGAGTATAGCCCTGCTGACACACTGATTTTGGACTTCCAGCCTCCATAATTATGAAAAAAATAAATTTCTATTGTTTTAAGCCATGCAGTTTGTGGTCATTTGTTACAGCAGCTCTAGGAAACTAGCACTGACCCCCTCACTGATCATGCATGGAGTACTGATAGCTCCTGGCACAAGGCTGAATTATTAAAAGGTTGAAATTGTTAAAATGTTTGCTGATGGAGAAGTGGAAGGAAATGAACTGGCAGGCGCAC
Source organism: Eschrichtius robustus (assembly GCF_028021215.1). Taxonomy (NCBI): domain Eukaryota; kingdom Metazoa; phylum Chordata; class Mammalia; order Artiodactyla; family Eschrichtiidae; genus Eschrichtius; species Eschrichtius robustus. The sequence goes on along the minus strand of NC_090827.1, from coordinate 58,761,099 downwards.
TGGATCAGGTGTTTGAAAAGTATGGGGAAATGCTGACCACAGGTACAGTGGAATTAGGTGGCTCTTGCTAAACGCAATTGGTATTTTGGAAAAATAACAAGAAGTTGAGTGTCTAATCAGTAACTAAAAGCTAAGCCAGAGGCCTTCTTTATAGCGTCTAAAGAGGCTCTTGTCTCCTTCACCAGAGCCAGAGAAAACAGAGGACTAGGCTCTGGACTTAATCATAAATATAGCAGAGCTCTGAAGAAGATTCACTTCTCAGCTAGGTAAGTATGCAATGCCAAGGTCAGGGTCCTAGTTGGAACAGAATGGGGTCATCTTCAAATCCCTGCATTCCTTGGAACCCATGATCCTGCAGAACTTATCCAGTCTTCCCCATTAATGGGATTCATGATGATGCAGAACCCCGACCCTCCCCCCCCCCCCCCCCCCCCCCCCCGCTCCAGATCTATACTCAGTCATTAAGTAGATTTCAATCACAACATAACCCAGCTGGGGATGTGCTAGCCTGGCTAGGCTGATTAGGGAGAAAAGGTACTCTACCCCAAAGGAAGTTTCTTGGGTGAGAAAGATACCATGTGGAATTCACGTTAAGTCTCAATGGGAGAATCACAATGCAGACTGCTAGGGTTCTGGACAAGGTCATTTACAGCGAGAATTGTACACTGTTTGAAAAACAGCTTCTGGCTTTTGCTACTGGGCCTTGATGTAGATGGAGCATCAGAATATGCTATACCAAGCAACTATGCGGCAACAATGCCCTTCATAAATTGTGTTAAACCAGAACCCACAAATCTTTAGATCGCGTAGATGGAATGGTACTCCAGGACCAAGCATGAACAGAGCTGAAGGACAAAGCAGCAAAACAGATAGCCCTGACCTCATCACTGTTGCACTAGTGTCTTACCCTCAGGTCACACCCTAGGCAGCATCAGGGTCCCTTATGACCAGATGTAGAAGTAGGAGAAAAAATGTCAATCCTTCGGGGCTTCCCTGGTGGCGCAGTGGTTGAGAGTCTGCCTGTCAATGCAGGGGACACGGGTTCGAGCCCTGGACTGGGAAGATCCCACATGCCGCGGAGCAACTGGGGCCCGTGAGCCACAATTACTGAGCCTGCGCGTCTGGAGCCTGTGCTCCGCAACAAGAGAGGCAGTGATAGCGAGAGGCCCGCGCACCGCGATGAAGAGTGGCCCCCGCTTGCCACAACTAGAGAAAGCTCTCGCACAGAAACGAAGACCCAACACAGCCATAAAATTTAAAAAATAAAATAAAAAAATCAATAGGGGGAGAGGAATTCAGGTGAAAGGGGAAAAAAAAAAACCTTTCCAATTTGCTTTAAAAAAAAAAAAAAAAAAAAGATGTCAATCCTTCGAAGAGTTTCAGCTGGCCTAAACTGCTTCACAGGATGGCACGGAGGAGACACTGTCTACCAAACCATTGAGTATGAGCTAATGAGAAGGGCATAAGCATCACTAAGAAGTTCAGTGGTGGCTGCCTTTGTAGGCCAGAGGTGACAAATGGAGATGCCACTACAAGACTGGCACCACTGAGAGCAAAGAGCATGATCAGATTCTGAAACAGTAGAGGCAGGAGGTAGCGCATAAGCATCAGAAACCTAGTGGACACGATCATTGCAATCAGCAGCATGGTCAGAGTGGCCGCCAGAGGGTTGCAATCTGGCTCAAAGAGATCTGAACCATGAGGACACTCTGTGGAATGTGACATGGGCCCACTATACAGATGACATCAGGCAAGACATTTATTAGAGGAAGTGCCTATCAGGGAGAATGGTGAGGCAGCCGGGTGAGGCTGAGAGAGCCATTAGTCTGCATTGCATGTCTAACTCCAGAGGAAAGAAGTAAGGTTGCATGGAAGCTTCTTAGACTGAGTGCAACTCTAAGGAAAGTTTGGCAAGGCCACTGCAGGGTCCTTGAGCCACTTTACTTCCCTGCTTGTCCTGCCAGAGTGTCCAGTGTGAGGAAGATCAAGGGTTATTTGTCCCAGATAGTGGGGACAAGATGGCAGCTCCACTATTGACTTGGCTTTGGGGGAATTTCAATTCCATGCACATATATTTCAAGAACAAATTAACCTGGTTATGGAATTCATTAGACAGTGGGGTTGCTTTTAATCATCATCTGGCATCTCTTTAAACTTAATGGCTTGCTTGGGATTTAATCAGGCAATAACAAAACTTTGATAAAAATCACAACTCAGGGTTTTTTTTTTTTTTTTTTAATATTACATAGCGAGACAGAGTGATTCCAGATAAATTAAAGTTGGGCAGCACTCTTCTTTTGGATGAACTCTATTAATCAAGTGTATTTTATAATTATTGTTTATTTGATCATCAAGCCCTAAGGGTGAGTTAAAGATTTTAATTTCCTGGGAAATGATATGCCAAAGTATGAAATCAAGAAGACTGCTATAAAAGGCAAAGGATATCTAAAATGATGGGGCTACCACAACTGGTCAGTTCATAAATAATATTTGTATGATTTTACAGGCTGGTTGCCAGTAATTATGTCAGTTACTCCTACTAAGGAAATATCTCATTCCAAGATATTAAAGTTAGACCTCACTACAGAAAATCCATTAACTTCATCATAACTTTATAGAAGTTTGATAAAAACTCATTAATCAAATTGTATAGACCTGGAATATCTTTGGAAGGATACTCTATTGGAGGGTCATGGCAGTCAAGATTATGAAGTAGATTAACAGTGTTTGTTGTGTTAGAATTTGTTTACTATATCAATGTACTAATTTTAAAATTATAATCAAAATCAAAGCTTTAAGTCATAGTTGGTACACTTATCACTTTAAAATCATAGTATTTTGATACTATGATATACTTAATGTAGGAAGTATTGGATTTACATATGAACATATTTATATACTGTGGGTTCTGTTTTGTTAAAACCTGGACCTATCTCTTGGAGACCCTTTCTAGGATAACCTAACCACAGTCAATGTGGAATGACCCAGGTTTGGGGAAATATGCCAAAGCACCAGTAATTCCACAAGACCACACCATAGTAATCCTATGAGACCACACCATGAGTCCACACCGTGAGGAAAAGACATTTCCACATTAACTCTGGGGTAAGAAATGAGATGTATTCTGGACTAGGGAAAGTGAAGAGGCTTGGAGTACTTCTGCTGGTGGGGGTGAGATCCACGTGGAGACAGACAAGCGTAAGAGAGAACACCCAAACTCCTCCTGGTGTCAACAGTGGCATTGTGGAAACACCCCTTCCTGAGCAGCTGGGACCCAGGGCAGCAGCGTCTACAGTGGGCCTCCAAACTTAAGGGGGTAGGTCTGAGTTCTGGTCCTGCTACTGAGTGGCAAGACTGACATTTTGGACATGTAATTACTGTCTTGCCTTCCTGAATTTGAGAGGGGGACAGTCATGGGGGTCACCACGAGAGAGCTGTGTCCAGCAGAGTGACAAGTGATGAGCTCATCAGTTTAAGTAATAGAAAGAAGCAGCTTGCAATGGCCAGGTGAGGAGGAGAAAAATCTCAGATAATTAATCCAGGGTACATGTGAGATAGTACGTTTGCAAATAGCTAGAAGTCAGTGTCCTCTTCCCCATTTGACAAAAACAAACAAAACCAAAAACCAAAAAACAAAACAAACCTGTGGGGAATAGGCCAATAACTTTGCCTTTAAAGGGAGTGTAACATGGCTACAAGCTAGGGACCTTGATGGATTATCCTCTATAAGCCCCAAGTTCAGTAACTCCATAGGCTAGCAGGGAAAGCTTCCTCCAAAACAATCTCTGCTGGTCACTTAGTTCAGGAGCCCCATGGACTGAGATCTCATTCTGGGCAGCCCAGAGCAAGATATTTTAGCCTCCTGTGTCTGGGGTCTCCAACCCTGTGTAGGAAACAACCCCATCAGTGCTAGATGAGCCATGTCCTCCCTTTGGAGCCTGAATCTCTGACCTTTGAATAAGACTCTAAGTTCCCGATAGGCAAATCACCAGGAGAGTCAGTTATTATACTCTTATCAACTGAGGAAGAATTATGCCTGTTACTCAAGGGATGCAAAGCCTCTCCTAGCAGGCAACTTTGTCAGACAATTTTCATGAGGGACTTTCTAGAGCAAGAGCTGAGGGATATAGTAAGCAACATCTGCCATGTTGCTGGAACAAAGAGAGGAATGGATTCCATTAGCCTGTTTTTTTTTTTGTTTTTTTTAAATACCATCCCTCGATGAAAGCTGAAGGCATAACACCAAAGTATAACACAGCAAACGTGATTGTGTGTGAGGCCAAGAAAATATTGTGCAAGTACATGAGGGTCCTATTCAATCTGAGGATGGAATGCACAATAACAAGAATTGGATGTGCTGCTTGACCTGTAATCAATTCTTCACAAACATCACTTTTCTCAATTAGTCTTTTGGAAAGAGGCAGCAGATGATCTGAAATTAACCTCTACTAAGGGTGTAGAGGGGAATTGTTTTGCTTGTTCAAAGTTTATCCAATACTTTAAAGAATCAAATGAGCATGGGGTAAAGTTAATATCCAAAATTATGGTAATTAAGCAGATTCACTAAGCCCTCTGATCCAGATGAATCTCTATCTCTCTTTTGTTTGGGGTAGACTTGGAGGTCCACACAGGCAAAGTCAGAGTCTTTAATGTCCCAAGTCTACTGGATAATCTGTTATAAACTGGAACCAACTTCCTACACATTTAGACTTTCAGGCTATAGGCTCTTTTTACCCACTTCTAGAAACTTATGACTGGCAGTTTCTTTCAACTCCTGAAGGCCTGCTTGGTTTCAGGGATTATATCTGCCCATTGGTATCTGGGTTTTTCTGGCCAGAGGAACAGAAATCTTTCCCTTTTGTGATCCTGAGGGAACTCCTGAAGCAGAGCTGGTGATTACATAGATTCTGGCAAATGTTGCAGGCAAGAGCCAGCTCCACCCAAGAGAATCCCCTGTGCCGTAGGGTCTGGGAATGAAGAATGAGAGAGGATAGTATCTCTAGATTCAGCTGGCTTAGACTTTAGACTAGAGTAAATATTTAGCACTTTTGGTCTCAGCTCCTTAGCTTTGACAGAGATGTTGAACATGTCAGTTAACCAGTCTCTCTGTTGGAAAAGTAGACTTTTTATGCCTGCTGGAGTTTATCTACTGAACAGATTAATAACTCAACAAAAGACTGCTTTAGATTTATATGGAGCCATCCATCAGAAATCTAACTCCAAAAGCTACTGTATAAAAAACCCAACCTAACCCTGGTTACTAGGAGAGACTGATTAGAAATCCACATGAAGACAAGTATTCATCCAAATTAAGACAGCACTTTTTAAGATCCCTTTCAGATGACTCATTGGACCAGCTAAGTGGATGATAAAATAATGAGGGCTAGGATCCAAAGTTGATGTCTCTCTATGGGAGAGATGCATTTGGACTCTGAGAGAGGTGTCGTCTTTAGATGGGTCCCCAGGGCAGTACTAGCTGTTGATTCTCTAAGTTGTAGGCCTTATAAGATGTGGAGGCACGGTGGTCAGAAGTGTCTCTCCAATCCTGGCTGGCAGTGTAGATGGGGAATGCACACGACTAAGCCCAAGGGTGAACTGCTGGGGCACACCCGTGGGACCAGGTTTAGTGCTTTGGCCAGGAGATGGCAGTGTCTAATCACACAGCAGAGCTCACGGAGCACTGAGGCACATTGGCTGGATGGAACCACAACTGGGTAGCTTCTGAGGGGGCTTTCTGTGAAGAAATGACTAGCCGTGACCGACTCATGCAGTCTTAGGACATCTGGGGTTCTACAGCTATGGGTAAAGATATATAGTTCTTGGGAGGAGAATGGCCAGGTTAATCTAATTGACCCAATCTGAGGCTGATTAGCAGAAAGAAGACCCCAAGAAGGGGAGGAGATGCTGAAAGGCTAAAGCAGAGCAAGACACACCGGAGAAGAGGTAAGAGTTGGACCAATAGGTGTAGGTCTCAGAAGAGAACGAATCCCAGGGGGGCGAGAGAAAAGACGGGTTCTGTCAGTGGGGAAATTGTGGGGACCACATTTCAAAGCACCAGTGTGCATGGGTCTGTTGACCTCTCCCCTCTCACAAAATAGATTATGCCCCAAACATATACTGAGCTAACATAGCTGGCAACAGGTGGGCAAGACACAGATGGTCCCTACTCTCTTGGATCTCTGTTTTCTTGTTAAGGCACGTGTCCTCTTTTACCTGCCTTGGGAGGGGTGTTCCTTACAGTGGTTCAGCAATCCTACCTGTATGGGTCCCTCCTCTTTGGAGACTGCTATTTTGCCAAAAGCATGATGGTCCCTGGTTTATATGCACTGTTTTGGGGTCTGCTAAAATGGAAATGGTAGTGGTAGGGGGAAGGCTTTTATGAGATAAGAGATACTATGTATACTATGTGCCATACAAAGAAAATAACATGGTATACCATAGCAACTTTGGTTCTAAAATATAAACCCAGTGAACTTCTAGGTGATTTGCCTAGAAACTAAACTATTTAAGAAAATAACTTACTAGAATACTGGTTTATAATTATGAAACAGTTTAAAATACTTATTAAATATACTTTTACTGATTAAAAACACTAATACTTTATGGCGTTGGGTTCCAATTATTTTGCCTTATCGTCATACTAATATAATACCAATACTTATTAAAAATAGTGGTTTATACTTATTAAATGGTTTTTATATAACTCCATTTGGTAATCGGTGACTTGCTGGCACATTCTAACACTGACAACCTCATCTGGAGCATATGAGTAAATAACTTGTCCAAGGTAACTCAGCTCTGAGAGTTGGACTAACTCTGGATCCCAGAACTCCTGATTTAGTCCAGAGAACTTTGTTCATACACCGTGATACAGTCTAGTTTATGTAAGCAGAAATTGCACCCATGTACTCTTTCAGGTCCCATGGGTTCACACGCTAAGCTGTAGGAATATTAGTAAACTCTCTGGAGCACTCATTTGTGAGAAGGTACCTGATGGTGATCAGGAAACCAAGGTGAAGAGACCTGCTCTGTTGTGTCCATACAGAACCTTGCTCAGAGCAATGGGGCTGAAGAAATTGGTGCTCCATTTCCCCCTACTAGCCTGGAGGTTCTTCGCTGGTTGTCATTCGAGACACCCAACTGTAGAACATGAATCATTCTTGAGGCCAATCCAAAATACTGCAATGCCCATTGTGGGCACTGTTTTCTCCTAAAGATGTAAGACCAATCTTGACCTTCTTAGATATTTGTGTTTCAGAGCCAGATGGATGTCAGGCAAACAGAAAAGCCCCTGGGGGAGGATCCAGCACTAGGCAGGAAGCCAGACCATGGAACAAAATACTCAGCCCCCAAGGCCACAAGGAACTTTTCACTTGTAATGGAATTCGTGACTAGAGGGGTCTTTGGGGGTATCCTGGTGGTAACTTTGGAAAGCCCTATAGTGGGGTCAGATCTGGGTAAAACATACCATCAAGGGTCTCTAGTGTTTTGCTTTCATAAACCCCTGTTCTCAGATATCCCTTAACTTGTCAAACTGTTGAACTCGCTCTGATTCCTTAAGCCATTGGAGCAGCTCACATCCAGACAACATGACATCCCTTATGTGCACCATTATGTTTTGTTTAAACAAAACAGCTTCAAACCAAAGGAATGACCTATTTTGAATATTTAGAGTTTAGAAGAATGGGCCATAGCATTTTCCAGATGCCCCATGGTACATGCCCTCAACCACTTATGACTTCACACCCGAGGGGGTATTTATGTCTTATTCATGCTGGCAGTGTGCTCCCCAGGCTCACACTGGACCTCTTCTGAGGGGCGTGGCTTTTGCCAGTCCAGGCTTTTTTCTACGTGTAGCCTGGAAGAGTTAAGGAGTTGTTTCTGGGGGCAAATCTGAGAAGCATACAAATCCTTCTGCAAAGGTGAAAAGCTGGATGGTGGACTTCAATATTGCACCTCATGGTGGCTTTTCCTTCTTTTCTATCTGATGCTTCCCCTTATACACTCCTGTTTTCTGGGTGTAGGCAGTTTATATAGGAGGCAATCCCAAATCCTTATCTCAGACTCTGCTTTTAAGGAAACCCTAACTAAGACACAGGCCCCAGCTTCAGGAGATCTAGGTCACTCAGAAAAAAAGCCTATAATTTTAAAAAGTGAGTGAGGGAAAATTACATCATAAGCTATAAAACTACAGTAAAGCATCATTCAGTAATGGAAGAAGAGACCAGAGGTGAAAATAATTCTTGACCTCAGGGAACTTCCATTCAATGTTTTAAGTTTCCTCCATTAGTGAAGGAATAGAAAAATTGGCTTCTGACATGCACTGCACACTTTTTGCTGTTTGAGCCTTGTCATAATTCCTCATTTGGTGGACTTTTTTCTTATCTTTCTTTTCAATCTTATAGGAGCCAATGAATCCTGGTGCCTACCTTGCCTTTGCTGCCCTCTACAGCTGCTCCTCTTTCATTCTTTTAAAGGGTGGCTTTTGCCTCAACTGTAAAGGAGATCTAAGATTATATGATGATTCTGATTGAGAGGCTGAGGGAGACTGTCTTAAGAAACTGGCATCCTGTTCAGAGGGTTCCAGTCTAAGATGGTGACATCAGAGGCTCCTGAACTTACCTCCTCCCACAGACACACTAATCTACAGATACGCATGGAACAATTCCCTATGAAAAAAAATCCAGAAACTATCTGAGTGACTCCTACACTAAGGTGAATGAGAAAAAAACCTACATCAAAAAGGACAGGCTGAGACATACTCACCATAAACTCCACCCCTGGCACAGTACCATACAATCGGAAGGGAACTCCCAACTCCCAGCTTCTCCCTGAGGAGTGAAGGGTTTAGACCCAATATCTCACTCCCCAACTTTTAAGACTTCAACCTGGGGGGTGGCCCCCCCCCCACCCAAACACCTAGCTCAGCCAACAGGGCTTGCATCCATGAGAAGCACCAGATTATAGCAAACAAAGAAACAGTTTTTAACAGGCTCTTGAGGACTCCCCATGTCTATCCCCCCAGGGCTCAGTATAGAGGCAGCAATCAGAAATGCCCATCTCACAATCTTTCCCTGAAATAGGCCTATTTGCATATCTTAAAAGGTGCAGCCTGAGGGTCAGGCTCGTAATTTAGCCCACATCTAGGGTGACTGTGGTTCTCCCTGGAGACCAGAGAGGCCATTGGGAGCCATCTCTGGATCCTCCCTCTGCTCTGCTACAGGTCACTAATATCTCCCTGAAAGAAGCGTTTGCATATGTCTGGAGCCCTGGCTTTTTTAGCTCTTGCCCAGAGGATGCAACCTTTGATCACATGGCTCTGGTAGCTAGTGGGGCTTGTGTTCATGGATCCCACAGGACTATAGCAAAAAAGAATCAGTTCTTAACCAGCCCTCAACCCCTATCCCACCAGGAATCAGTGCAGAGGGAGCAGACAGAACCACCCAGCTCCCAGTCTTTCTCTGACAGATGTCTACTTGTATACTTTAGAAGCTGCTGCCTAAGGGTCCAGCTTCCAATCAGCCAGCATCTAGGTGTTGACTAAGATCCTCCCCCTGGATACTGATAAGTCTTGGCACACTCTAAAACACTGGGAGCCACAAAGACAAAGAAGGAACCTTGGACCATCACAAGTGTTTGAGAGATAACCAGGAACTAGGGCTGATAAGATTCACTTCCTACATAAGTCCACTCCTTTAAGACTGGGAGAAGTAGCTATATTATCTGAAGTGCAAAAACCAACACAGAGAGTCAAGGAAAATGAAGAAAGGCAGGAATATATTCCAAACAAAAGAACAAGATAAAACTCCAGAAACAGACCTTAATGAAACAAAGGTGATTTACCTGATAAAGAGTTCCAAAAATGGTTATAAAGATGCTCACCATGTCAGGAGAACAATGCATGAACAAAATAAGGATTTCAACAGAGAAAGAAAATAAAAGAAAGTACCAAATAGAAATCACAGAACTGAAGACTATAATAATTGAACTGAAAAAGTCAATAGAGGAGGTTTGAAAACAGACTAGATGAAGCAGAAGAAAGGATCAGCAAACAGGAAAACAGGGCAGAGGAATTCATCTAATCAGAGCAGCAAAAAAAAAAGAGTGAAGATAGTTTAAGCGACCTATGAGACAACATCAAGTGGACCAGCATTCGCATTATAGGGGTCCCAGAAGGAGAAGAGAGAGAGAAAGGGCAGAAAACTTACTTGAAGGAATAATGGCTGAAAACTTCCCTAACCTGGGGAGGGAAACAGACATCCAGATCCAGGAAGCCCAGAGAGTTCAAAATAAGAAAACACAAAGAGACTCCACTAAGGAATGTTATAATTAAAATGACAAAAGTTAAGACAAGGAGAGAATCTTAAAAGTAGCAAGAGAAAAACAACTTGTTACATATAAGGGAACCCCATAAAACTATCAGCCGATTTTTTCAGCCGAAACTTTGCAAGCTGGAAGGGAATGGCATAATATATTCAAAGTGCTGCAAGGAAAAACTGCCAACTGAGAATAACTTACATGGCAGAGCTGTGCTTTAGAATTGAAGGTAAGATAAAGAGTTTTCCAGACAAGCACTAAACCAGCCTTATAAGAAATATTAAAGGGACATCTTTGAGCTGGAATTAAAGGACACTAATTAGTAACAGAAAAACATAAAATCTCATCAGTAAAGTAAATATATAGTTACATTCAGAATATTCTAATGTTGTAATGGTCATGGTAAATCACTTACAAACCTAGTATGAAGATTAAAACACAGGAGTAGTAAAAATAACTATAACCACAATAATTTGTTAATGGATACATAAGGTAAAATGATGTAAACTGTATCATCAAAAACATAAAACATGGAGGGGGGAGAGTAAAAATACAGAGCTATACTATGTGTTCAAACTTAAGTTGTTATCAGTTTAAAATATACTGTTACAAACAGAAGGTATTTTATATGACCCTTGTGGTACCACAGGTAAAAATCTATAGTAAATACACAAAAGATAAAGAAAAAGAGATCTAAGCATACCACTACAGAAAAATCATTAAATTACAAAGGAAGAGACAAAGAGGAAGAAAAGAACAAAGACATTACCAATAGCCAGAACAATTAACAAAATAGCAACAGTAAGTCCTATTGATAATTACTTTTAATGTAAATGAAGTAAATTCTCCAGTCAAGTGACATAGAGTGGCTAAATAAATTTCTCAAAAGACCCAACTATGTTGCCTGTAAGAGACTCACTTCAGATGTAAGGACACATAGAAACTTAAAGTGAAGGGATGGAAAGAGATAGTCCATGCAAATGGAAACCGAAAGAAAGCAGAGGTAGCTTTACTTATCAGATGAAATAGACTTTATAACAAAGATTGTAATAAGAGACAAAGAGGGTCATTTTATGATGATAAAGGGGTCAATCCAACAAGAAGATATAACATTTGTAAATATGTATGCACCCAACATAGGAGTACCTAAATATGTAAAGCAAATATTAACAGATCTAAAGGGAGAAATAAACAGCAATACCAAAATATTAGGGGACTTCAATACCCCACTTACAGCAATGAATAGATCATTCAGGCAGAAAATCAATAAGGAAACATTGGACTTAACACTTAACTAGATGGACTTAACAGACATTTACAGAACATCCCATCCAAAAGCAGCAGAATACACATTATTCCCAGCTGCACACGGAACATTCTCCAGGACAGATGATATGTTTTAGGCCACAAAACAAGTCTTAATAAATTTAAGAAGATTGAAATCATATCAAGCATGATATGCTGATATGTTAATGAAAAATTGCAAATATGTGGAGGTTAAACAACATGCTACTGAACAAACAACTGATCAAAGAAGAAACCAAAAGAAAAATCAAAAACCCTTGAGATAAATGAAAATGGAAATGGGATTCAGCAAAGGCAATTCTAAGAGGGAAGTTCATAGCAATAAACGTATACATTAAGACATAAGAAAGATCTCAAACATCCTAACTAACACCTCAATGAACTAGAAAAACTGAGCTCAAAGTTAGTAGAAGGAAGGAAAAACCAAAATCAGGCAGGTATAAATGAAGTAGAGACTACAATGACAATAGAAAGATCAATGAAACTCTGGTTTTTTGAAAAGATAAACAAAATGCATAAACCTTTAGCTAGACTTATTAATTTAAAAAAGAGACGACTTAAATAAATAAAAGTAGAAATGAAAGAGGACACATTACAACCAACAGCACAGAAATACAAAGGATCATAAGAGGCTACTATGAAGAATTATATGCAAAAAAAATTGGTCAACCTAGAAAAATGGGTAAATTCCCAGAAACATACAACCTACCAAGACTGAATCATGAAGAAACAGAAATCTGACCAGACCAATAGCTACTAAAGAGACTGACTCAGTAATCAAACACATATCCCAAAAGAAAAGCCCAGGAACATATGGACTACATATGGTAGTGAATTCTACCAAACATTTAATTAATGGAATTTTATCACATTCTTTTTATATTTTTATTATACATTATATAAATATATAATTATGTATTATTTTATTTTATGTAATATAATTATATACTATTTATTATATTTTATATTATATAATAACATTATAACTATAATAATATAATCAATAAATTATTTTAATGATATTAATGTAATTAAAACCAATCCTATCAAACTCTTCCAAAAAATAGAAGAGAAGGGAATGCTTCCACACTCATTTTATGAGGCCAATATTACTCTGATAAAACCAGACAAGGGCACTACAAGAAAAGAAAATTACAGGTCAATATCCCTCATGAACATAGGTGCAAAAATCCTCAACAAAATGTTAGCAAACCTAACTCAAAAGCACATTAAAAGGATCATACACCATGATCAAGTTGGATTTATTCCAGAGATTCAAAGATGGTTCAACATTTGTAAATCAATCAATACAATATACCACATTAACAAAATAAAGGATAAAAATTATATAATCATCTCAGTAGATGCAAAAATGCATCTGAAAAATTCAACATCCATTTATGATAAAAATTCTCAACAAACCGGGTATAGAGGGATTGTACCTCAACATAATAGAGATCATATATGACAACCCACAGCTAACATCATACTCAATGGTTAAAAGCTAAAAGAGTTTCTTATAAGATCAGGAAAAAGACAAGGATGTCCACTGTTACCACTTTTATTCAACATAGTATTGGAAGTCATATAGTAGGAAAGGGTGATGGTGGAATTTGAACTCTTGCAATCTTAATCCAGAGCTCCTGGCCAGAGCAATCGGGCAAGAAAAAGAAATAAAAAAAATCCAAATAATAATGGGAGAAGTAAAACTGTGTCTATTTGCAGATGACACGATATTTTATATAAAAACTCTAATGACTTCACAGAACAAAAACAAAAAAACAAACAAAAAAGACTTCACAAAAAAACTGTTAGAACTAATAAACAAATACAGTAAAGTTGCGGTGTACAAAATCAACATATAAAACCAGTTATGTTTCGATACACTGACAACAATCAGAAAGAGAAATTAAGAAAACAATCCCATTCACAATTGCATCAAAAAGAATAAAATACATAGGAATAAACTTAACCAAGGAAGTGAAAAATCTGTACACTGAAAACTGTAAGGTACTGATCAAAGAACCTGAAGAAGATACAAATATGTGGAAAGATATTCCATGCTCATAGATTAGAAGAATTAATATTGTTAAAATGTCCATACTGTCCAAAGCCATGTACAGATTCAATGCAATTCCCATCAAAACTTCAATGACATTTTTCACAGAAATAGAACAAACAATCCTAAAATTTGTATGGACCCACAGAAGACCCATAATAACCAAAGCAATACTGAGAAAGAAGAACAAAGCTGGAGGCATCACACTCTCTGATTTCAAACTATAGTACAAAGCTACAGTATTCAAAACAGTATGGTATTGTCATAAAAACAGACACATGGATCAATAGAACAGAATAGAGCACCTAGAAATAAATCCACTCATGTATGGTCATTAATTTATGACAAAGGAGACAAGAATTTAGAATGGGGAAAGGACAGTCTCTTCAATAAATGGTATTGGGAAAACTGAACAGCCACATGCAGAAGAATGAAGCCAGATCACTATTTTACACCATACACAAAAACTAACTGAAAACAGATTAATGACTTGAATGTAAGACCTGACCATAAATCTCCTAGAAGAAAACATAGACAGTAAGCTCCTTGACATTGGTCTTGGCAATGATTTTTTGGATTTGACACCAAAAGAAAAATAAACAAGTAGAAATACAGCAAACTAAAAACCTTCTGAATAGCAAAGGAAACCATCAAAACAATGAAAAGGCAACCTAGGGAATGGGAGAAAATACTTGCAATTATATTTGATAAGGGGTTAATATCCAAAACATATATAAGGAACTCATAAAACTGAATGGCAAAAAATAATAATTCAATTCAAAAGTGCACAGAGGAACTGAACAGAAATTTTTCTGAAGAAGGCATCCAAGTGGCCAATGGGTTTGTGAAAAGGTGTTCAATATCACTAACATTCAGGGAAATTCAAATCAAAACTACAATGAGATATAACCTTACACCTGTTAGAAGGGCTATCACCAAAGGGACAAGAGAAACGAGTGTTGGTGAGGATGTAGAGATAAGGGAACCCTTGTGTACTGTTGGTGACAATGTAAATTGGTGCAGCCACTGTGGAAAACTCTGTGGAGGCTCCTCAAAAATTAAAAATAGAACTAACTACTGTATGATCCAGAAATTTGACTTCTGGGTATATATGTGAAGAAAATGATATTGCTATGTCAAAGAGATATCTGCACTCTCATATTCATTGTATCATTATTCACAATAGCCAAGACATCGAAACAACCTAAGTGTCCATGGACAGAAGAATGGATAAAGAACATGTGGGAAAACATACAATGGCATATAGTTGACCCTTGAACAACATGGGGGTTAGGGTGTGAAACCCCTGCAGCCAAAAATCCGTGTATAACAGTCAGTCCTCTGTGTCCACTGTTTTACATCTATGGATTCAACCAACTTACAGATTGTGTAGTACTATAGTACATTTTTATTGAAAAAGTCCACATATAAGTGTATCAGCATAGGTCAAACACATGTTTTTCAACGGTCAACTGTTACTAAGCCACAAAAATGAAGGAAATCCTGACTTTTGTGACAATATGGATGGACCTGAGGGCATTATACTAAGTGAAATACAGACAGAAAGACAAATACTGTATGATATCATTTGTATGTGAAATGTAAAAAAAAAAACTAATAGAAACAAAGAACAGATTGGTGGTTGCCAGAGGACAGGGGGTAGGGCATGGGCAAAATGTGTGAAAGTTGTCAAAAGGCATAAACTTTCAGTTATAACATAAATAATTCCTGGGGATGTAATACACAGCATGGTGACTATAGTTAATACTGCTGTATGGCATATTTGAAAATTGCTAAGGGAATAGATCTTAAAAGTTAACATAACAAGAAAAAAATGTATAACTATGTGAGATGATGGATGTTACATAAACTGATTGTGGTGATCATTTTGCAATATAAACACATATCAAATTATTATGTTGCATACCTTAAACTAATATAGTGTTATATGTCAATTATATCTCAATGAAATTGGAGAAAAAAACAAAAAGAAACTGGAACCCTGTGCAGCCCTGGGGATGTCCCCTCAGATCTCCTTTCAAGAAAGAACTTACCATGGAGCTCTGAGGAAAGCAGCTGCTGACAGCTTCTCTGCAGTGCCTTTGGGATCTAACCCAATATTGGAGCAGTTCCCAGCCAATGAGTTAGTACAGCGAAAATACAAGGGCCTGCCTGGCCATTTCTGACCAACTCCACAGGGGGTAATCTTTGCCTCAGAGCCCCCTTGAGTTGCCCAAGATATCTCTGGTGTAATGTGGTAATGTGGTGCAAAAACCTTCCGTGACCAATCCTGCTTCCTCCCCTTCACTTGTCACAGGTTCTACCCCCCAATAAGCCTCTTACACTCCTAATTTCATCTCAGCATCTCTTTCCTAGAGGATCTGAAATGACAGAATTGGCACCAAGAATGGTCTGAGAAAGCAAGATATGTTTTGGGGACTGGATCCCTCATTTCCCAGCTGGCAATGCGAACTCTATCCTGGTTGTTATGTGAGACATGGATAATCTATGGGTGTGTTTGGGGGGATGGGCAAACTCCAGACCAAGGGCCAAATTCCACCTGCCACCTGTTTTATTGTCGTTTTAATTTGTATGGAAAAGTCTTTATTTTTCCTTCAGTTTTTTTTTAATCACTAGACTTTTTTGGGTGCAGTTTTAAGGATACAGAAAAATTGAGCAGAAATCCCCTCACCTCCCCCCAAGTTAGCCTTATTGTTAACATCTTGCATTAATGTAGTGCATTTGTTACAACTGATGAGGCAATATTGGTTCAATATTATTAACTAAAGGCCATAGTTTACATTATGGTTTACTTTTTCTTCTGTGTGTTCAATGGCTTTTGACTAATGTATAAACACATGTATCCACCATTATAGTATCACACATAATAGTTTCACTGCCCTAAAAATCCCATGTGCTTTATCTATTCATCCCCAAATCATTGGCAACCACTGATCCATAGTTTTACCTTTACCAGAGTCATATAGTTGGAATAATACAACCACCTGTGTGTTTTTTTTTTTAAGTTGTATTGGATCTCAGCCATGTGCATTCTTTTATATATTGTTTATTTTTGCACTACAACAAGAGACCTGAGTGGTTGCTACAGAGACTGGTCTCAGGAGCCCCAAAGTACTTACTATCCAGCCTTTTACAAGGAGTCTCCTGACTCCTGTTCTATGGCACAAGGTGGCAGCCCAGTTGCTAAAATTCTCTCCAGGTTAACTTAGTGGAATGTTTTAGTAGAGGAGAACAGTGTGGCCAGAGCAATCATTCAACTGTTTGAGAAGCAGGCATGGGTAGGTACAGAAGAAAATGAAAATGAGGACAATAGAACTGGCTGGCTGGTACTAAATCACACTGAGCCACTAGATAGAGAGAGGAACAAGCTGAAGCAGTTAACAAACCATCAAAATCAAGTGTGGAGGCCAGAGAACTTCTTCAGTAGCTTCCAAAAAGCCCTATTTCCTAAAGTGAAAGAGCAAAAGAAGTGGAAGACCAAACTCTGGATTTAATAGTTAGAGTTGCTGAGAAGCAAAGTTGACTGAATGCTCAACTGAGGCAGGTCTCTTATACCAAGGTCAGGGCCTGGTTGGACAAACTTGGAACCATTAGTATGGGATGGAACTATGTTACTCCTCATACTCCCCTGAACCCTTAGAGACTGCAGATGTGGCTGGCTCACCCTTCCCGTTCCTATAAAGAGAGTTACCTCTTACCCTAGCCCCCACCCTCACCCTCCACAAGGCAAAAGAAGCTCTACCATAATATCTGCCCCCATTCTCCTCCGGCAGCCAGACTGATACCTGGGGTTAAGCATTACACAGCCAGGTAGATATGGGCCTGCAAGAATTAGCCAACATGAACCAGCAGGGGTCAGGAGAGCACCCACGGTTTTGGATTTGAGTGTGCTTGACCTAGGGAACCAGGACATTAGACCAGATAAGGGAGAGTTTTTTGACTTGACGGCGCTACTGCTGATACTGGATTTAACACCCTGGCAAGGGCTTCCGGGGATGAAGCAAACTTAATGCTATGGTGACTCCTAGAAGCCTGGAAAATGCAAGGGCCCATGCTGAGCCAAGTTGAAACACCTTAATTGCAATGACAGACAGTAGAAGAAGGAACTAAAAAAGCCCAAGGACATGGGCATACTGGATTAAATATATTTTGTGATGATAAAAGACCTACCATGGAATGATGTTCCATGGGACAGCCCAAAAGACACTCATTCACCAAGGTCATTAGGAATGTACTGGCAAGAGGGTCACCAGCATCAATAAAAAGTTCAACAGTCACTCTCTTCTGAAGGCTAGTTGCAGACAGTAGGAGGTGCATTTAGAGGTCTTGGCTCATTTCTAATAATGGAATGGTGGAGCTCCTGAGGCAAAAGAGGCCAGGTGGCAGCCCTCAACCAGCAAAAGCCAGGGTGTCATGATTACTATAAAGCCAGGTAAGGCTGGAATGGCAGCCAAGTGGAAATGACCTCCAGCGAGTTCTGAGATGTGTAACATCTCACAGAACACAGCATTCATAGAAGCAATATACATGAGAATCAATGAGGGCATTGATTAATATGTATAATGAGAAGAATGAACAAATGGATGACAAGACGGCTGAGAGTGGTTACCCCAATAAAAAGTCATAATGTCTTGCACTGTCCCCAGACTGAGCCCAAATTACTCTGCCAGTTGATGTTTGTTAGCCTTTGTCATCTGCCACCCCAGAAATGACATTATGGGCATAAAGATAGAGGGTCCACAGTAGCAGAGATGGAGGCCATGAGTGGACCCAGCAATGCAGACTCTCACTCAGTAAGGCCAATCTAACTACTGGTGTTTCTGAATGTTTAACCTGCCAGCAACATAGACCAACGCTGAGCCCCTGATATAGAGCTCTTTTCAAGGAGACCAACCAGCCATTTGGAGGCAAATCAATTACACTTCAACCCTTCTGTCTCAGAAAAATGATTGAATCACTCTCACAGGAATAGCCACTCTGGATATGGGTTTGCCTTTCTTGCCCTCAGCACCTCGTTCAGTATCACTATCCAGAGTATCACAGAGTTCCTGATCCACACGACACAGTATCTGACCAAGGTCTCCCATTACAGTGAAGGAGGTATGGGAGTGAGTCATGACCATGGGATTCCCTAGTCATATGGCACTGTGCCATCCAGAATCAGCTGGTCTCAAAGAGCTTTGGAAAGGCCTGCTAAAGGCAGAACTGAGGTACCTTTCTCCAGAATACACTGTACATATTATCGAGAGATTTCTAAATGGCACAGTGACTCCAGCGGGGAGCACATTTGGACCAGGAGCCAAGAGTTGGAAGCAGAAATGGCTTTACTCATCATTATCCCCAGTACCTCACTAGGGAACTTTATGCTTCTCATCCTCACAAATCTGGGCTCTACCATTTTGGAAGTCCTAGTCTCCAAAGTAGGCGCACTCTTTTTTTTTTTTAAATAAATGTTAGGTTAATGCTTTTTTTTTTTTTTTTAATTTATTTATTTTTGGCTGCATTGGGCCTTCGTTTCTGTGCGAGGGCTTTCTCTAGTTGTGGCAAGCAGGGGCCACTCTTCATCGCGGTGCGCGGGCCTCTCACTGTCGCAGCCTCTCTTGTTGCGGAGCACAGGCTCCAGACGCGCAGGCTCAGTAGCTGTGGCTCATGGGACTAGTTGCTCCACAGCATGTGGGATCTTCCCAGACCAGGGCTCGAACCCGTGTCCCCTGCATTGGCAGGCAGATTCTCAACCAGTGAGTAGGTGCACTCTTGCTTGATAATACAGAAAGGGTCCCAGTGAGCTATAAATTATGGTGGCCACCGAGGCACAAAATTTCTCCTTGGAGTTACTCTCCAGTTGCTCACGGTGGTAGCTAGCTTGATAGTATGCACTTCACTGGCTGCTTTGCTTCCCTGTTTCCCTTCCCCACTCTCCTACCAGGGTTCCATCTACCTCTCAAACGACTTGCATTCTAGCCTCATAGTCTGCTTTTGGGGGACCCCAAACTAAGGGACAGGCCTAGGGAACACAAGAGATGTTGCAATAACTCTTGCTCCTGTTTAGGAGCAGTGTTCTGTTAGACTAAAATCATTCAAAATCTAAACAAATCTAAAAAATCTATACTCTATGAACCCTGAAACAAGAATCCCAAATATTCTACTTACAGTTGTTTTGCTTTGGAACACAAAAATGTTCAGTGGTCACACCAAGATGACATGCAAGTGGTGCTTGATGATCCTGCTTCCCCATAAATTATTCCATTGATCCAAGAACATAGATGGTACAGAAGGAACAGAGGAGATTCGAACTCAAGGCATTTGAATTTTACACAGGCCATGATCAGGGACCAAGAAACACATGGCAAAGACTCTCTGCTCACGATAAGATGGGGAAGGTAGCACCTAGCTTGGAGCAAGAAGAAAGTGTATTCTCTCTCTTTTTGTGCATGGCACGGCCAAGGGGGAGAGACATCATCTCCCTTGCAATCTTCTCAAGCAGAGACTGAGTGGTGATCAAATGTTAATGAAGCCAGGGAGATTAAGGGGAATACTATGAAAAGATTAAAGCAGATGGGACACCATTCTGATGCGAACAGGGTTGACCATGTTAGAATGGAAGACAGCAGGGGAGCCGCCATCTGCACAGGATGCTGCCTTAACCAAGTTCATTACTAAATGGATTGGTTAGTTAGTACATGTACAGCTCCACACAGGTTTCCCATTTCAGTGAAAGAGCCAGCATTCTGCCCTGCCAGCCCCTCTTGAATCTATTCTTGTATTACAGAAGGGACATTCTCCCTGGAGGAGGTTGAGAGACAGCTAAAGCAGCGTTTGAACCTTTCCTTCAGAGATGAGTGCCTCTGCCTGAAATGATCTTTTGCCACTCTCCCATAGGACAGAGGTCATGGAGGGCCACTGTCCTCAAGAAGGCTCTTGCCCAGAACTGCAGACCTCTGCCTGATGGGGTACTTGCAGAAGGAGACTCCACTAAGAGCAGTTCTCCTTCTCCTCTGTGTACACTGCCTCCGCCTACTGAACCCCCAAAGTGCATTCTGAGCTCTCTGGTTCCTTGTGCATAAGAGAAATTGAAAGAAGCCCCACAGCAGACCAAAGTTTGCTGTCTTTCCACGGAGGATATGGGTGTATATAAAAAGACCTCATGAAAAAACAAAATAAAACAAAATAAATGAATAAAACAAACCAAACAAAAAAGAACACATAGAATAGAGTAGTGGTTACCAGAGGCGAAGGGGGTGAAGGGATGGTGAAATGGGTAAATGGGATCAACTCTATGAAGAAGGATGGATATGAAACTTTTGGTGGTGAGTACCCTGTAGTATATACAGAGGTCAAAATACAATATTGTAGACATGAAACTTAAACAATGTTGAAAACCAATGTTACCTCCATTTTTTAAAAAAGTTACATTCAGGCATCCAGTGCAGGATCATACAAGAGCAGTTGGTGAAGAATGTTGTTGTGGGATTTCTACAGGACTCCCCAAAGTAACTGCCCACCCTATCTTATACTTGTGGATCAAGGCAAAGAGACATTCTCCACATCCAAGATGGTTTGGACCATACATATTTTTGCCTTAGCTCCACTTCAGCTTCCTTCTTCCTTAAGCATATGCTCAAATCTCTTGAGAGACAGTATTGTACAGGAGTAGATCAAAGCAGGAGCTCTCGTTTCAGGTTGTAAGAGTTCAAATACCAGCATCTCTCTTCCTACTGTGTGACCTTATACAAATTACTTAACTTTCCAGCACTTTACTTGCCTGTAAGTAGAGATAATAATGGGATCTATCTCTGCGGGGACGCTGTGAGGATTAGATGAGCTAATGCCTGTACTTGGCCTTCTCCATTTAAAAGGCACTATCCTGAGACTCAAAAAATGTATCATGAGTTTACTGTCTCATTGTTAAGGCAAGGAAAAGCCCATCAAAAGAAAAGCTGCCCCTCCCGTGAGAAGAAACTGCATGTGTTCAGTGCTAATAGCGCAGAGCTGGGGTCTCGGCCAATGATCCCAGATCTCAGGCCGGGGCAGTTTTCAGGCAAGACCACCCACTCACTATCCATGGGGAGTGGGAATCCACAGAGACTGTACCCACAGGGTGCAGGCCTTTAATTCCTTTGCTTATCACAGGAAACAATACAAATGCCTTTGTCTTTGACCATGGAACTTCCCTCCACTGATGAGTGAGGAAGAGGGTGGTTGAAAGGTACAGCGTGGTGCAGGCCCTGGTGTTTGCATGGAAGGTCTGACTAGTGAGTGCTCCATGGGCTATGTGAGGGGAGGGAGTGGGGGCAGAAGGGACGATGGCTTCCACTCGCAGAAGCTTTATGGACACTGAAAGCTACTCCCCAAGCACAATGGCATGAAAGTCATGGCAGCTCTGGGAAGTTGTACATGGAAACAATTTGGAGTACGGTGGGCAGCCAATCTGCCAGCCCCGATCTTGAGTGTTGACAGACTGTCTTCCTTCACGGACCTTCTTCATTAGTACCTGACTGTCCCCTCCCAGACGGTGAACACTTTCATCATGCTCTACCTCACGTCTCAAACTCTGATGCCTACAGGGGCCTGGCAGGTGATGCAATGAGTGATTTCCCAGTGACTAAGATGTGGGGAGTTCTGGAGACAGGAGTGAACTAGAGAAAACATACCCTGTATGAAGAGGCAACTCTTATTTCCTGCCATTGGATTGTTGCCACATGGGATTTTTCATAAGAAGCCAGAAAGCCAGGTTTTCTGTAAAAGTTTCAGATTAAGAAAATATCGTGTGTGGGGAAAACCCAGCACATCTGTAGACCAGATCTGCCCCACTGACCATCACTGTACAAACTCTGTTCTACAGTTTATAAAGTAAATTCCGTATTCTCCTGTAACTTTCACAAAAAGCGAAAGTCTTTTCATTTTCCAGATGAGGAAATTAAGGCTCTGAACAGTGGTCTGCTTGTCACCACTCAGTTGTGGATGAAATCGCTTGAGCTCAAGTCCGTCTTTCTTTCCATACGAGTCCTGTACTTTCAATCACACAGTGCCCTCCTTCACTTCTAATGGTAGTATGGACCACTTGAGCCAAGGATTATATGCTGAAAGTTTGGCACTGCTTTCCAAAAAGACCTGGTTTTTTGTTTGTTTATTTAATGAGCATTCAGTACTACTCCAGTTAGAAATGGCTGAAAGAGGCCCTATAAGAGAGAAGCTTTAGGGCTTCTCTTTTGGGGGAAGCTTTTTGGAGAAGAATCTCTAGGAAAAGAAAGTTTAGAGCCCCAATTAACTAGACCTATAAAAAAATGGCTCAACACGGTAATTACCTTTTCCAAGGCCTGATCAAGATGTCTCTGAAGGTCCTCAGCAAGTGGGAGATTTAAGCCTTCAAAACAATTTTTAATTTTTTCGTCACATGTGCAACAATTAAATAGAAAAATTTTGTAATTAAGATAGGGGTGCCCAGATTCTGGTACTGCTTTACAAATGGGCAGCCCAAAGCAGAATTCTAACACAAAAAAGCAAGCACCACCTCAATGATTCTTCATTTTTCTGCTTTTAGTAGTTACTTCCTGTATCAGTTCAGAACTCCCCAGAATCAGACACTGGGATGGATTAGACATGCAAGATACAGGGAGATACCAATGAATTGTAAAGGAGAAAGAAGCAGGAGTATGCAGGGACAGCCTTCAGACTATCATGCAGGACTGACACCTTTTAAAGGAGAGAAGGAAGCAAGGGTTGGTTAGGAAGAGACTCTCAGCCTGCAGTACAGTTCTGAGAAAGTTGTGACCAGGCAGATGTGGTCCTGGAGCCAAAGTTGACTGTGAGATGAAACCTGCATCCCACAGGACTGGCTGGCTTCAGAGCTCCTGACGTGCTCAGTCATTGGCTTGGAAAGCCTCAGTCCCACTGGCCTCTGGGTGAACACCATGGTAGATCCAGGAAGCAGCAGCTGAGGTTGCCAGTCATCTAAATTTTCTGCAGCTGGTTTCTTGATGGAACATCAGAGTGGGGCATCTCCATGGCCACTACACCCTCCTTGCCTGGATACAACCCAGGTGACTCACAACAGAGCTGGAGTTTGCTCTCTAGATGAGTGAAGGGGAACAAATTATTTTTTTCTTTCCTGCCTGAATTCTTAAACAATATAGACACAGGACAAAAGCCCGCAGGTGGTAGCCAAAATATTGCCTTTCCTACTGAGAAGCCAGATATGGGAGAAAGTAACTTATACCTGCAGGGCAGTGGGCTTCTCAAAACAGCCCAGAATTAGACACTTAGCCATTCCAGCAACACTGACCACTCCAGGGCTCTAAGTCACGTGTTGCCTCTAGAAAACCGACAGAGGCAGGAATGGGAGAGAACACATGTTTCCTGTGGGCAGCCTCACTCCCAAAAGGAAAGAGGAACAAGCTGGGCTTCACGTCCCCAGTCTACTCTTTCAGGGAGGAGGAAAGGAGCGGTGAGAGAAAAGTGAAGAGTGCTTTAGCTGCAGGAGCTACCTCAACGTGGAAAGATTAAGAACAAGGAAGGACACTTCTCTTCTTTCCTTCTGGTTCTAGTTTGAGTTCCCTCCAAACAGTCAAAGACTTGAGTGCAGGAGGTTTATCTGCGGTGTCTGGAGCAGAAGTGAAGGAGTGGGGAGAGAGATGGGAAAAATGTAGATTGTTTTTCCTAGAAGCAGTCTCTAGGCAGAGTTTGGTGTGCAAGGTGTTTCTGAGGGATCAATGTCTGTGAAAGGAGGCAAGGGGTAGTGGGATTGGGCAGTCACACTGGATGCAGACCTGACAAAGCCAAGGTCAGCCAGGAAGGGTGTTCTGGAGCAAACATTGCCCATAGCATCATGCTGCATGGCACCAAAATGGCCACACCTTTGTGCTCTCATCTCACGTAGTCATCAGATGTGGGCTTCCCAGGAAGCGCAGGACCTCAGGTGAGACAACTCTGGGACTAAGGTAGACCCGGAAGGAGCTGACGTCTGGAGCTGCTGGTCACAATGTCTGGATCAGGACAGTGCACCTCTTTGTCTACCACCGAAGAAAGCCAATACAGGTGAGCAGGATACTGCTGTAGGCAACTATGGTTCAAGTCCCCTGGGGACTCACAGAGCATCTGCTAAGAATATGCCTCAAGATTGTCCTACCAAGGGATGGGGGGGCTACAGTATTTCTCCACTGACTTCCATCTGTCATTAGTTGAGGGATACCCTGAGGGTCATTCAGTCCTTGGCACTTCCAGGCAAGCACCTTTAGCACCAGAGAAAACCCTCAGGCCGAGCAGCTCAGATAGATGTTTGAGAAGGGAGGCTGCCCATTGCAGCCACAGACCAGCTTGGAAGTGACAAGGGGGATGTAGAGCAGGATCTACAAACAGCATCTGCCATACCCCTGAATATGCCTAGCAATGCCATCCACTCTAAGGTAAAATTAGGTAGCATTCTGAGTTTCTGCTGAATTTTGGGGGTGTAACCAATGGATCTATGATTCTGTGGTTGGTCCAGTTCCAGAAAATGTGAGCTCTGGTATTCATTCTAGTAGCAGAGAATGAATACAATGTGAGTGATGACTGATAGGGCTGTGGGTGATGTGAGACATTAATCCCATTGAGGACAGCAGTCTGCAATTCAGGTTGCATTTCGGACAATCTTTGACTTTCAGTAGGGATGTTGAGTCTACTCTGTAAGAACAAATGTTTGACTTTGGGAGGTGTTTGGGCCTCTTCCTAGTCATCTAGTAGTTCAATATTAGCCATTCTGCACCACACACAGTGAAGAAATCCTGAAAGGGACTGAACCTGAAGTGCCCTAGCTCACTGGGGGTTGTCCAGCAGGATTCCACCTCTTCCCAACCTCTCCGTGAGTGGTGTGATCTACCAAAATGAAAGTTACACGTGTGAATGCCTACAGACAAATTTCCAGAAGCTGAGCTTCTTGTATGACCCACCACTCCTATGTCTAAGCCTCTAGAATTCCTACCCATTTATTATAAGTCTCCAGTGATTGAAATATAAGTCTTTAGTGATTGTTGGCCTACAGCTGATGCCAGCAGGACTGTTGTCTTCCCTAGTGTTTAAAAGGGAGCTATTTCTTTCTTCCGAAATCAGGGTACCATGGATCCAGTGGAGAGAGAGAGGCTTAAAGAGCTGGCTGGGGGATGCAGACTGTTTGAAGTGCTTCTATGTTTTGTCTAGAAAGCAATGGCTTTTGGACTATTTTCCAGTGTCCTTCTGCCCTGCACAGTTCAGAATGTACAAGCCATCCGTGCTGTCCAGGAAGCTGACTGTTCCTCCTTCTGCATGAAGAGAACATGGTCCATTTGTAATTACTTTTCATTTTCAGAATATGCACTTCCAGTAGTCTGTGCGGTATAACTTGGCTAAGAGTCAAGTTAAAATTTGCAACTAACTATTTTTGTCGTTAAGAAATTGTAATTATATAATAAAATGAACTTGGAAAGGCAACAGTGTCTTATCATTATACCTAGAAAGTATGACAAAAACAAAAATATTAACACGTGTGTCCCCAGCCCACTTACTGCCCCAACTTGTGAAAGAAGTTCTGTCAGTGTCCACTGAGCTCTTACACGCCCTACCCCCCGCCGACTCAACCTGGGCAGAAGTTCCTGGATCCTGGACCTCTTTAGACAAAAAGGTAAACAATAGAGAAGAAATACTTAATCTGAAATTTGAAGCATGCCCTACTTCATCCTCACCATTTCAGTGAATGGCACAATCATTTTCCCTTGGTCCACATAACGAATCCATCAGCAAATCCTGTAGAATTTAACTCTAAAATATTTGGAATCAGCTCATTCTTTCCTCTCCATGGCCACATTTCTTAACTAAGTACCCTCATCTCTCCATAACTGCCCCTCCTGCATCCATTATTGTTCCATTAAAATAATTCTCTTCAAAGCAACCAGCATAATCTTTTTTAAAAGAACTCAAATTTATTCATGTTATCCCTCTATTTAAAACATACCTTGACTTCCCACTGCTCTTAGAATTAAATCCAAGCTTTTAAGCCACTACAAAACCCTACATGATCCTACCTGCTTCTTCACTTCACCTCATTCCATTTCCCCGCCCTCACTGAATTCCAGACACCGTGAGCTTTGTCGTAGATCGGATGCTCCTAAAAGGAGAGCCCGGGACAACTATTTGTATGCTCTAGTTTATTTTGGAGGGAATCCCAGGGAACACAGTGAAGAAAAGAGAGATGAGACAAGGAAGAGAGTAAAACCAAAAAAAAGGTGTTTTAACAAGTGGGTTACTACTGTGGGCAACTGGGGCTCAGTCCCACTGGAGACCCTCAAAGAGCTGCATGGAATGCACTTTGCATTGTCTAGTGACAGGCAAGGAAACTGGGGTATTCACTCATCCACTCCCATTCCTCACTGACTGAGGATCACTGCTGGGAATGTTGACTCTCTGGTACTTCATCCCCATGTTACAGCCAACCTTGTTCCCATAGCAATGGGATGAAGCCTGAATCCATAGCCTGAATTTGCTGCAGAGCCTTCTCTTGCTCTGACTCCTAAAGCATGATGGTACCTCCTTAGTTGGGCCATGCTGGCTCTTGATCCTTGTTATTAGTTTAGAAGCCGTGAGGAGAGATGCAGTCAAAATTTAGGACAAGCATCATTTTGCAAGGCACCTGTCTCAGGCGAAACCTATGCATGTTTCCAGATAGTGGGGGGCCTGTTATGCTCCAGTAAGGGGCCATGAGGCAAGTCCACCATCCCCAGAGTGTTCGGGGGAATGTGGGCATTTAGCGTTCTTAAATGCATCCCACCAGGTGTTCTTGTCACAGTACTTACTTCTTCCTTATAGGGCCAGACTTTAGCATAGGAGATTTTCTGGGACTATGAGTTCAGCCTTATTTATAATTCTGCTCTTCTACAATCAGGTATTGGATCTGATTTTTATCACAGTCTGCCCTCCAACTGCAGGAACTGACCTCTTTAAATACTGCCTGGGGAGGCCCTTTAGTTTTCATATAGTGACCGAGTTGGTAGTTAGCTGACGTGAACCTGTCATTTTCTGCCTTGAGAGCATCAGCATCACTTCATAACCAACTGGCTCCATGGTCCCTAAGCTTTTCATTGTCCCGATATCTCTGCAGATTGCATAAGCCAGTGCATCCCCTTCTACCTGTATCCCAGCCCAGCTGGCCACAGATGAGCGTCTTGGTAATTGTGATGCTACAGCACAGCCATCCCACTTACCACAAGCAGTGAGGTTAGAAATCACAGGCAAAACTCTCTGAGTCTGCTGTACTTTCTTTTTAATGTTTAAAGATTTAGAAACTGAGGCCGAAACAAAGTGGCCAAAGTGGTCCTCCAGCTAGCTAATGGCAGAGCTAAGCCTAAAATAAGTCCCATGAGGGGTACTGTTTCTGGCAGCCCAGGTATAATAGAAACCTTCTATAATATTTTGATCCAACAGATCATTTCTTTAAGGTGTATAGTGTTCTTTTTTTTTAATTAATTAATTTATATATATATATTTTTTTTTTTTTCGTATTTTTTCGCTGTGTTGGGTCTTCGTTTCTGTGCAAGGGCTTTCTCTAGTTGCGGCAAGCGGGGGCCACTCTTCATCGCAGTGCGTGGGACTCTCACTATCGTGGCCTCCCTTGTTGCAGAGCACAGGCTCCAGACGTGCAGGCTCAGTAGTTGTGGCTCACGGGCCTAGTCGCTCCGCGGCATATGGGATCTTCCCAGACCAGGGCTCGAACCCGTGTCCCCTGCATTGGCAGGCAGACTCTCAACCACTGCTCCACCAGGGAAGCCCCTGTATAGTGTTCTTGATGTTCTTGGTGCTCCACCCCTTTACTGGCTGGTGCACCCATCCCCCACATGCTCTGAATGTTGGCTAATAAAGTTCACAGCTGCTCCTTCTCCAGAGAATTGGCTCTGGGCAAACAGAAACCTGTGGGAGGCTGCACTACACCTCCTCCCTCTCCCACGCTCTCACCTGGGCCAGACCTTCCAATGACTAGCTTGGGGCATAAGAAGCCAGCCCCCTTGCCTTGAGGTGCAACTAGTTTTACGGTGGAATTTATGCTTCAGAATTCCCAAAGGTTCAGACTTAAGTGAGATCCCAGTGAGCTTTTTGCTTAGCTTTTTCATCTGCTCTATCTTGCTTCCCTCATTTTCTTAAGAGTACTCACCCAATTAATCACTTAAAAATCCCCATCATAGGTCTGCTTCTAGTGAAACCAAACTAAGACAGTTGGTAGAGGAAGCAGACGCTAAGGATGAGATTCTGAAGTTGGATTGCTCACTATCTGTATGGCACTGAGTATGTGAAGTAGTAATAGTTCCTGGCATGCTGGAGCTCTGGGATTGCTAAAACTAACTGGAATGATGTATAGGTGGAAGAGGAAGCTCTAGTTGGTACAGTGCCTTGGGCATTTGAGGGGTATGGTAGAGAGGGCAACCAACATTCATTCCACAATCTTTATGGTTGCTAAGACAAACTCAGATATATTGATCAATGATTTAAAGAAAGCTTCAAGAGTCAGGTGGCCTCCTTGACAACATTTAAAAAGACCCATATCCTTTGCAGCTGAAGGGAAGACACAGCCGAACAGGGTCAGGGCTAAGGTGCGGCAAAAGAGGCACCTAGGGCACAAAATTTTAGGAGGCACTTACACTCGGGGTCGTGCTAGAGCAAGGTCAGTACTTGCATGGCCTTGAGTATGAGCACCTCCCTAAATTTTGTACCCTAAGTGCTTTACTTGCCTCACCCTAGTCCCAAACCTACAGCTGAAGATCAGACACAAGTGTTAATTTTAACAGAGGCAGAACTTCAGAAATGGCTGGATTCCCAGCCCGGTCAAGAATCCTACACCAAAGTTGGGGCTCTAATAGGGAAGGATTAAGACCTTGAGATTTGGAATGGTTGTATCTGGGGAGATGGACTTGAGAAACTTGAATCTTCTGATCCCTTTGAGCCCTCTGGGCTTACAGAAGTAGTTCATGCCCTTTGTTGGAAGGTAGAGCACCCTCCTTTCCTTGAAGACTACGCAGAAGCCTCAAATGAGACACATGCCTGTTAAGACACTTGCCCTCCTCAGCATCTGTCCCCACCTGATCTCCTGTCCACCAGACCTATAATTAGGGTCAAATCTCAGCAGGGCCCTCCTGGGGAAGTGATGGGCTTGTTCTGGTGGGTGAGAGATGTCAAAGGAGCTACAGAATCTGGCTAACAGACAGGCATGAACCAGGAGAGCATACCTGGGAATAGATCCTGTGGGGGTTGGCCCAGCTGGGGAGGAACTTAAATCTGGATAAGTGGGATTTGGTCAAAATGAAGGAACTCTTCCTTGACACAGGACTTAATGCCCTGGAAAGAACACTGAGTGACAGTGCTGGGATGGCTTTTGGAAGCTTAGAAAAAGTGATGGCCCACATTGAATGAAGTAGAGATGGCAGAACTGTCTAGGCAGCCTATTGAGGAAGGGATAGTGCTAAAACAGATCTACTGCAAAAGACTTGACCATGATCTACTCTATAAGAGCTAATCATGTTCCTCAGCCAAGTCTGCAGGATGCTCTTTAAAAAGGCAATAATGAATGCACCTGTAAGAGTGTGCCAACCTTGATGGAAAGCTATCCTCTATGAGCTGCAAGTTACAGTAAGAGATGCTGTTATGGACCTGGGCTCCCTGGAAGCGATGGAGATGATAGGTTCCCGGAAGAGCAGAGGCCAAGTGACCACACTTAACCCTCTGAACAAGGTGGACATAATGACCATAATGGGCAAAAAGGTTGGATGACTCTCAGGGAGACCTGACCCATAGTCATCTCTGGGGATGGCTCACACAAAATGGCATTCCCATAGAGCAGCCCACAAGGATACTGTTTAATATAGAAAATAAAAAGCCGTCAGGAACACATGAGCAAAAGTGTGATGTCAGTTGCCCCAGTAGGAAATGATGATCTCTTGCTACCCTTTTCATAATTTAATATTCTGGGGCCTTAGTTAACTTAGGAGTTGGGTTTGTTACCCCAATTGGTACTATCTTTTTCTTCCAGATAGGACAGTGGTTTCTGCTCTTATACCAGGGATATACACTTGCTCCTAGATGAGCCCTTTCATGTTTGGATGAATCCACATGCCCACCACCATGTTTATATGGTTCACCAGGGTCCTTTCCAGGTTGCCTTGCTGCTACCAATCAATTTTTCCTCACAGAGTTTCCTACTCTGTGAAATGAATTCTAATTTCCCAAAAAATTGGAAGTACATTTACTTCTTTGCTGCTTTACATAAGTCTTCGGGCATATAGACAATACCCAAAATGCTGATATGGGATAGAAACTAAGACTATGTCATCTTAATGTAATCTTGAATGTTTAGATAGTGATTCAAGCAAGGTTTCTTTTAAGAGCATTGAGTCTGACTCTCACTGCATCTCTTTTTTGGTGTTTAAACATTTTTTTAAAATGAGGATGTAGCTCCTTGATTGGCAAAGTGTTGGCAATGTTTGAAGCAGAAGTTCAACTGTACAACAAGCAGTTGACATACCATCATCTGAGCATGCTTGTATAATCCAAAATTTAGGGTCATTCCCTTTATTTTCCTTACCAGAAAGTGAATAAGGCTTCCTGCTAATGGGTACCTCCAAGAGTCCCATTCCTGCTGGCAGACAAAAGGCATCCAGAGCCTGATTCAGCAGATTTGTGGTCAGGACTTTGAACCAATTTAAGAGCGTCCTTTTGAAATGGGGGCCAGAGGGGACTTCCAAATGCCTTGAGGTTGCTCAGTGTCCTCAACTAATTATACTGTCCTCCCAAATATGTAAAAGAGGAACTAGGCCCATGTAAAAAGAGTGGGATTCCCCTTTTGGCTCACGGTGGATGTTTAAGCCTTTATTCTGAACATAATGTTCTTTCTTCCCCAGTTCTCCTCCTTCTTCAATCCTTTCTGCCTCTTTCCTCTTATAAAATAAACAAGGCAAGATTGCACTTATGGGCCCGTCCCTGACCAGCAATTAGATCATCCACAAACCTTCTTGGTTTGGACGTTATCCACCACTCATGTCCCCACTGCTTGGGGGTGCTAGAAGGGGGCTGAGATGGGGGGGGGGCGGGTAGGGTAAGAGCATCCTGAGTTCTACGGCCCTATAGTACTTACTTGAGATGAATACTCTCAGACAGGACCATATTTCTTGTCAGTAAACTATTCAGAGAATCACAGAATACTCTGTTGGTCTGGATATTCCAAGCTCTATCTGCCCCAACTGTCTCATCTTTTAAGCAAGGATCCTGAGATCCCTGACTATAAACATAAAATGAAAACTTACTAAATGTGCATGGCTTGATCCTGAGAGGGCTCGAGGGGCTCACCTGAAGAAACCCAAATAGCTCCTGTAAGAGCTGAAACCAGCAAGCAGGTTTCCCTAGGCAAAGTTCTTACTTGGAGAATGCAAGACTGTTTGTTTATGGATGTTCCTGTTGTGGCCCAGCTGACTTCTAGATCAAACAGATGTATGCCCAAACAAAAAACTCCCCAAGCACTTATTTCTAGGACATCATCCCCACCCACAGGCTTCTGAACACAATGGGTCCAGGGCATTGGGTCTGGGCTTTCCCACCCCTCTCCTCCACCTCTCTCTACCCCCACAAGTCCAGTCTTTGGGACAGAATTCGCTATACTCAAACCAACAGGCTGCTCTGCGAGGTCCTTATACAGTTGACTCTTGAACAACGTGGGTTTGAAC
Source organism: Eschrichtius robustus (assembly GCF_028021215.1). Lineage (NCBI taxonomy): Eukaryota > Metazoa > Chordata > Mammalia > Artiodactyla > Eschrichtiidae > Eschrichtius > Eschrichtius robustus. The sequence goes on along the minus strand of NC_090827.1, from coordinate 58,728,690 downwards.
TGCATGGGTCCACTTACACATGGATTTTCCCCTCCACTAAATAGTACTACAGTACTACACAATCTGTGGTTGGTTGAATCCAGGATGCAGATATGGAGGGCTGACTATGAAGTTAAGTGTGGATTTTCAGCTGCAGGGAGGGTTGGGGTTCCTAACCCCCAGTTGTTCAAGGGTCAACTATACTATTGACCAAGTGGGTTCCATCTATACCACTCGAGTTTGCAAGTGTTTCTATCTGGTTTTGTGCTTCCAGAAATCCTGCAAAAAGACCTGGTTGGTGATTAAGGAATATACTTCTTATAAAGTTTTAGAGCTGATACCTGTCATGAATAAGACTGGCCCTGCATTTTCAGTACTCACCATCCATCCCGGCAGCCCCCAAGGCATTCAGTTGCTATAGGAGTGACTATTAGCTACAGTGAGAGTCTTCCCCTTTCATCCCTATATGAACATTTCTCCTCCAAGTTATGGGTCATTACTAACATTTGCATAGAGTTCAGCTGTTTCCCACCTGCTATTATGCCAATTCAGTTGATCTTCACAACCATGTGAAGTCCTAAATCAAAAAGATCTTAATCTCTCTGCTATTAGATTTCTAATTTATTATAAAAGCAATAAGTGCTTGCTCAAGATAACTCAAGGTGTGCAGCTAGAATTCCAAGTCTGACTTATTCATATCAAATCCAGGGTTCTTCCCACTGTTTCATGCTATCTTACTACATGACTTCTTCCTAGGTGTTTAATTTATATTTTTTAATTTAAAAGTTAAAAGATGTTTTCTTTATGCTATTTACTAAAAGATACCTTCACAATTATGGAGTCAGCTATTGGCCACTTCCAAATTACCATTTTCTGCCTTTAGCATATTTTATGATCCTTAAAGTGAGACCCACACATTCTTTTTCTGTGGTAGCAAGACTGCCCAGTTAGAGATCTTTGTTGGTGAAGGAATCAGTATCACCTCTGTTCTCAGTGTCTGAGTGGTTCTTACCTTCCTTCCAACCTCTCCCTTACCTCTCTTACCCAAACACCTCTTCTACATGACATAGGTGACAAACGCCTGGAAGTTGGACTTACCTTTCCATGTTCTACTCCTCCTTCTAGGTCACCCATTGAACGAAATGTGAAATCTAACGTGAGAATAGGATAGACTCAAATCACACTGTCAAACTCAGTGATCACCAGAGACTCCTGAAGACCAGAGCTATACCAAGTCATACTGTAACAAATTTCTCTGGTTCCAGCACTATAATAGATAACTGTGATGTCTGCAGAGCACATAATAATACTTTTCTCTTAAACTTCTTCTCATTTTAGGGATAAGTTCATAGAAGCCATACTTATATTACATAATTGTGTCTCCCTGGCATTAGTAGAGGCTGGATAGATCCTGTCTAACCCAAAGAGGATCAATCAGATCTTCTCCAAGGACATGGAGTTAAGTCAGCATGTTAATGGGTGGTTGGAAATATAACATGTAAACTTAAGAAGTGTGGAGTGGTTGTTTTCCATCAATAGCCTAGGAAAGCAGACAAAAAGTATCTGACTATGTAGAAACAGAGATGGGAGAGTTCTGGCAGCTTACCAGGCTTAGATTCTTGTCACTTTCTGAGGTCCAGCTGACTTCATAGCTCTAGAGTCTGTTCAACATCCTCTCTCTTTAAAAAAAAATAAAAGTTGGTTTACTTGACACTAGAGAGTCATAACTTATAGAGCTGGTTAAATTTATCCATAAGCTTCCTCTTTATCTTGACTTCTCATTCTCTTGAACTCCTGCCAGGGTCTGGAGTAGAAACCTTGCAGAAAATTGATTTTTGCCCATGTGTTTAATCCCAGTTTCTTTCCCGCCTGCTTCTCTCCCCACCCTCCAAGCCACATCTTCTTTTTGATATTGTTCTTTCAACCACGTCCACTGCTGACTATAACTCTCATTTTTCTTATAAATAAACTTATCTATGTACATCCCAGCAAAATAGACTACCTCTATACTTTTTTCCTCTAATTAAAACCTGGACATACTAATTTCTTGGTCACTCACTTGAGAGGAATCTGTCCATTCTCCCAGAAGACCTTGAAATTTGGCATGGAACTCAGTATCAGTGTCCTGGTTCTGCCTTGTCCACAGATAGGTCATGGGTCTTCAGCTAGTCTGATCACCTTCCTCAGGTACTTGTTATACCTGTCATTATTGCTATCATCTTATGAAACCTACCCACCCCATTTCCAAATGCTCACAGATTCATTTAGGATTTGGGAATCTGGATATGGTCATACTCTTTGACTTGACTCCTGTCATCCTAAGAATATTCATCATCCATGTCATTGTCTCATCCTTTATTCTAGTCTGTTTTTTAACCATCTATTCCCATGGTCTTCAGGTAACAAATATGAATATGCCTTTGTGGCAAATACTGTGGATTGCCTGCCCTATGGGCACTCACCTCCCCTACAGTTTCTTTACTCAACTGAGGCTGATACTTGGTTACCCAGCCTCTCTGGCAACTAGCTATTGGTGGCTAAGTGACCCAGTTATGATCATAATCATAAGAAAAATGTTTGGAAATGTTTCCTTAATTGATAAAAGGAGAAAAGTCAGGGAAGAGACCCAGAGTCTCCTTTTCTGCTTTTGGACTTTATCATGTGAAGATATGTTGCTTGGAGCTACTGTAGTCATCCTGTAGCTCTGACCAGTAGTTCTGACTGACACCTGAGGTTGGTAGAAAAGACAGATAGAAAACTCTGGTTCTCAATGACATCGTGGAGCTTCCAAACCAACACTGCAACCAGCTACTTCTGGATTTCTTGTTACTTGAGAAAAGTACACTCCAAATGTTTGTCACTTCTAGATCAGGACCTTTGCTACTTGCAGCGGAAAGCAACTTATATACACTATGAGTACACCAAGAAGCTTACTGGGAAATAACAGATAATAAGAGTCCTTGCCCTTGAGGAATATACTTTAGTGAGGAGGTAGTCATGTGAACTAAAAGTACATTGTATTTGCTAGACTAGTGGTGAACTAGACTGTTAAGTTCTAAGCTGACAGGGTTGGTGTCTGCTTTGTCTGTTGCATCCCTAAAGCCTTCTGTGGCAACAAAAATATTGTGAGTGCTCAAAATAAAACTGAAGAAAGGGTGACAAGAAATAAAATCTCAACTCCTGTGTGCTTGCACATGTGTAAGGTGGGTGAGCATGCTAGAACTTAAGAAGGATCACTGACTTTGTGACTTATTTTAGGTGGGGGGTAGGTGTATGATTGTGCTGAGGTAGGAAAAATCAGTCTTCTAGATTAGACCTCTGTTTTTTAAATTTCTTTAAGAAAGGGTGTGTGTGTGTGTGTGTGTGTGTTATGAGCGAGAGAGACAGAGGCAGAGACCAGTGGCCAATCTCCACTGAATAAAACTGGTTTTCTAAAATGGTACAGATGAACCGGGTTGCAGGGCAGAAGTTGAGACACAGATGTAGAGAACAAACGTATGGACACCAAGGGGGGAAAACTGCGGTGGGGTGGGGATGGTGGTGTGCTGAATTGGGCGATTGGGATTGACATGTATAAAGTGATGTGTACAAAATTGACGACTGATTAAAAAAAAAAAAACAAACTGGTTTTCTAGATGTGATACAATTTTTCAACTGGCAATCAGGCCATGTCATAAGCTCATTCTACAAGCTTGTGTGTTACAAACATTACTATTTCCAACATAAAATTTTGAATTAAAGTACCACATTTTAGTGACAATTTCTATAAAACATCAAGCTAAATGAAATTAATACCATATATTCTTGGAGTCCCACATCTTAGCCAGATTTATATGCATTTGGTACACTTTATTGCTGTATATGTTTAGTACTATTTGACTTCACTTATACTAATGTGTTAGATAAAACCTCTTAAAAGGAGAAAATAAAAATTAGGTATTATTCACACCAAACACTGAAGTACCACTCTTTTTACCTAATCTTAGGGAGAAAAAAATATTATAGGAAAGATATCTAAGTTTTAAAAATTATATCATATCCAAAAGTGGAACTGGAGTCTCAAATTCCTGTCTGATTAATAGTTCCCTTTATTGCTCCCTAAATGCCAAAATTTCACTGTAGATGTAAGACATATAGTCTTTCAGCTCAGTGTGCCATGGAGCTCAAGTGTGGCACATCTATGGTGGCAGCACTTTAGGAAGAAGAAAAATAGCATCAAAAACACTAAAGTCCTACAGTAGAGGAGGTTAGAAATACAAATGTTGAAGCACTAAAATCTCAAAGTAATAATATCCCTAATTTTATTAGCAAGAAGATATACAAGCATAGCAATGCATGATAACCCAGCATTTCTGCCTCTTTACTATTTGCAAGTTGCAAAGCACCGTAAACCAGTGGTTAACGGGAGTAGGCTAAGGGGCTACAACATGGGCACAAGAAGTCTCTGCTACAAGACTTTTCTTTGTTCCAGGTATTATGCTAGGCCCTGGAGATATCTATTAACTTGCTAGTCTCAGGATTGCTTTACACTCAAAAATTATTGAGGACTCCCAAAAACTTTTGTTTATAGGGGTTGTATTAATTGGTATTTCCTATATTGATATTGAAACTGTACTTCTTGATAAAGCACATGAATTTAAGAAAGAAGAGCAGACAAGGTTATACTTTCTTCCACCCAAATTCATCAGCCTCCTACAGGGCATCCCTAATTGGGAGGTTTTGCTCTTGTTATATAGGGAGAGGAAACCAATACCAATACCAAATGTATCTCAAAGGGAAGGACCCTATCGCATGCTGGAAGGGAACACCAAGCTTGTTTTCCCTTGAGCAAATACATCAGTTACAAGATTTGAAAAGCTGTGCCTTTGGTGCAATGACTTTAACAAAGATCTAAACACCCAATGGACTTAAACTATCCTTTTTTCTAATACCATGGACTGGGTGCCCTCTCCATTCCCACCCTGGAGAAATCCAGGAATAAAAAAGTTGATTAAATATATACATACATAAACTGTATTTAATTCAAACTTAAGGTAAGCACGGAAAGTATAAGTGTCTTAGCCCTAGAAAGCAGAGAGTACGGCAAAGCTTACATGTAAACCTGATGTTAGAGGTTGCAATCCCAGGGCAACAAGAGTGAGAGAAAGGGATGTGAAGAAGGGAAATACGGAAAGAAATCCTATAAAGTAATAAAGAAATCCTATAAAGTAATATATTATCAAGCAAGCTATAACTTCATACAAATTCACAGGGGGTTGCTTGGATACAGGAGACATCTCTGAAAAGGCCATATGAAAGCTGTCACTGGGTCTTGAAATCTCTGGTGGGGGATCAGGAGGAAGGAAGTAGCATTTGTCAGCTCCCTTCTGCCTCCCATTGGTCAATATTTTATTAAGGAACAATAACTCACCTACACTACCAGATATGTTGCTTGGCCATTCCAAGCACCTGCCAGGTGAGCTAGAGCCTCCATGGGTCTGGTTAAGTCAAACCTTGGCAGTGAAGCTGCTATAGGTGCTGCTATGATGGCACCACAGAAGCGGTGCCCTGGAAGAGGATAGGGCCACTGGCAGTATTTGGAGCAGCAATGACCACTGAACAATGTTGGGACTGGAGCTGAGCAACTCTGGGAAGATGCATAAACAGTCTGGCATAAATGTCACTTGACTGAAATGTGACTTCATGCATACATCTGGAATTTAAGAATGCAGTGGCCACGATTTGTACAACATTTTATATCTAGGCATTTGCCAGTTATTAGAAACACACAGGGACAAGCAGCCTAGGATGAACCAATAGTGTAACCAATGTAGTCATTTTTGCACCCCCTTCAGAATCCACCCTGCTTTACTTAATGCGTTAGAAGATAACCTTGCTTATAAATTGTTTGAGGCTTATTTGTTACCCAACTAGAGAAAAACTGGTTATCATTTTCCTTTAGTTTCTTTTCTTATTTTTTGAGTCCTGTGATGACTGGTACTGTCTGGAACATTGTTGGATTTTTTTTTTTTTTTTTTACAGTAAAAAAAAAAAAAAAGGAACAAATACTAGCAGTCACAATTAACGGTCAAGAGATAGTTCACTGCTTAGTTGGTGGTCTCTGGGCATCTTTACTTAGATGGATGATTCTTAATAGTGCTATGTTGTGTAACTTAGAGTCAAAAATCCCCAAATGTCACAATACATCAGAATTTCAAGGCTTTTTTCATCTAGGGTCCATAATATGCTACCTACATAAAGCAATGAGCTTTTTATGGATCTGGGATTCCCGGTAGCTGTGTATTGTCCTTTCCTTAACAGAGAAAACTCTTTAAAACAGTGGTTGAGAGGGAGGAGTCAAGATGGCGGTGTAGGAAGACGATGGGAGGAGCCCCAAAGTGAACCGGTAGGACATAGGGGGACTGAGGGGGGAGGAGAAGTGGAGGGCAGAAGAGATCAGTGCCCCTGAGGCCAGGGAGATGAGGAGACTCAGCTGGGAGGGACTCTCTGGGAAGAGGGAGAGGAGTGGAAGGCCATCACTTGGCCCACTTGGGCTGGGGAGCCTGCTGAGCTCCCAAGCTGCTTCCCTCCATCCAAAGCCCATCCAGGCCACGTGGGTCCTGGAGGCATAGGAGGGGGGCCTGGGAGATCAGGAGTGGCAGGTGGGAGGAGCCATCCAGGAGGAGCGGGAGAGGAGTGGAGGGCGATTGCCCTGCCCACTGGGGCCCGGGGAGCCTGCTGAACTCCCAGGCCGGTCCCCTACAATCCAAAGCCCCCTTCAGGCCTGTGGGTCCTGGGGGCATAGGAGGGAGGCCAGGGAGATCAGGAGAGGCAGGTGGGAGGGGCCCTCCCAGACCCCAGACTGGAGGAGCAGGAGAGGAGAGGAGGGTGTTTGCCCCACCCACTCGAGCCCAGGAAGACTGCTGGGCTCCCACGTGAGGTCCCCTGCCCTCTGAGACGGGGGTGGGGGTCACACCTGGGCCCCATCTGTTCCTTGAGCCTAAGCCCCACCCCTCACAGACCCCAGGGCCTTTTCCAGCCTTGTGGATCCTGAGCATTGGCCCTGCCCAATGCCCAAATGTCACCCTTGTTTAGGCCCTGCTCTTCACAGCCAAGGCCCTCCCCCCACCTTTTTCTTTTCTTTTTTTTCCTTTCCCTTCTCCTCTTTTTTACTACTGTGGTACTGATGTACCTTCTGGTTGTTGATTCATCTATATTTTTATTTTTACATTCTTTCTAACATATCTGCTAGTTTCCTAGTCTAATTTTATTTTTTACTTCGTTATTTTTCTCTTTTATTTTTCCCACCCCACGTGGCTTGCAGGATCTTTATTCATGAGCCTTGGGTAGGGGGGAAGGTCCTGTGGTGGGAGCTCCGAGTCCGAACCACTGGACTAACAGAGAACCTCAGACCCCAGGAAATAGTCATCGGAGTGAGGTCTCACAGAGTTCCTTATCTCAGCACCAAGACCCAGCTCTACCCAATAGCCTACAAACTCCAGTGTTGGAAGCCTCAGGCCTAACATCCAGTAAAACAGGAACACAATCATACTCATTAAAAAAAAAAAAAAAATGAGATAGCAAAAAAAATGTCACAGATGAAGGACCAAGGTAAAAACCCACAATACCAAATAAACGAAGAGGAAATAGGCAATCTACCTGAAAAAGAATTCAGAGTAATGATAGTAAAGATGATCCAGAATCTCAGAAATAGAATGGAAGCACGGATTGAGAAAATAAATGTTTAACAACGATCTAGAAGAACTAAAGAACAAAGAGAGATGAACAACACAATAACTGAAATGAAAAATACACTAGAAAGAATCAATAACAGATTAATGGAAGCAGAAGAATGAATAAGTGAGCTGGAAAACAAAATGGTGGAAATAACTGCCAAGGAGCAGGATAAAGAAAAAAGAATGAAAAGAACTGAAGATAATCTCAGAGACCTCTGGGACAACACTAAAGGCACCAACATTCGAATTATAGGGGGCCCAGAAGAAGAAGAGAAAAAGAAAGGGTCTGAGAAAATATTTGAAGAGATTATAGTGGAAAACTTCCCTAACATGGGAAAGGAAATAGTCACCCAAGTCTAGGAAGCACAGAGAGTCCCATACAGGATAAACTCTAGGAAAACCACACCAAGATACATTTTAATCAAACTAACAAAAATTAAATTCAAAGAAAAAATACTAAAAGCAGCAAGGGAAAAACAAAAAATAACATAAAAAGGAATCCCCATAAGGTTATCAGCTAATTTTTCAGTGGAAACTCTGCAGGCCAGAAGGGAGTGGCAGGATATACTTAAAGTGATGAAAGAGAAAAATTTACAACCAAGATTACTCTACCCAGCAAGGATCTCATTCAGATTCGATGGAGAAGTCAAAAGCTTTTCAGACAAATAAAAGCTAAGAGAATTCAGCACTACCAAACCAGCTTTACAACAAATGCTAAAGAAACTTCTCTAAGCAGGAAACACAAGAGAATAAAAAGACCCACAAAAACAAACCCAAAACAACTAAGAAAATGGTAATAGGAACATACATATCAATAAGACACTGATGAAAGAAATTAAAGATGATACAAATAGATGGAGAGATATACCATGTTCTTGGATTGGAAGAATTAACATTGTGAAAATGACTCTACTACCCAAAGCAATCTACAGATTCAATGCAATCCCTATCAAACTACCACTGGCATTTTTCACAGAACTAGAACAAAAAATTTCACAATTTGTATGGAAACACAAAAGACCCCGAATAGCCAAAGCAATCTTGAGAATGAAAAATGGAGCTGGAGGAATCAGGCTCCCTGACTTCAGACTATATTACAAAGCTACAGTAATCAAGACAGTTTGGTACTGGCACAAAAACAGAAATATAGATCAATGGAACAGGATAGAAAGCCCAGAGATAAACCCACGCACATATGGTCACCTTATCTTTGATAAAGGAGGCAAGCATATACAGTGGAGAAAAGACAGTCTCTTCAATAAGTGGTGCTGGGAAAATTGGACAGGTACATGTAAAAGTATGAAATTAGAACACTCCCTGACACCATGCACAAAAATAAACTCAAAATGGATTAAAGACCTAAGTGTAAGGGCAGACACTATCAAACTCTTAGAGGAAAACATAGGCAGAACACTCTATGAGATACATCACAGCAAGATTCTTTTTGACCCAGCTCCCAGAGAAATGGAAATAAGAACACAAATAAACAAATGGGACCTAATGAAACTTAAAAGCTTTTGCACAGCAAAGGAAACCATAAACAAGACCAAAAGACAACCATCAGAATGGGAGAAAATATTTGCAAATGAAGCAACTGACAAAGGATTAATCTCCAAGATTTACAAGCAGCTCATGCAGCTCAATAACAAAAAAACGAACAACCCAATCCAAAAATGGGCAGAAGACCTAAATAGACATTTCTCCAAAGAAGATATACAGATGGCCTACAGACACATGAAAGAATGCTCAACATCATTAATCATTAGAGAAATGCAAATCAAAACTACAATGAGATATCATCTCACACCGGTCAGAATGGCCATCATCAAAAAATCTAGAAACAATAAATGCTGGAGAGGGTGTGGAGGAAAGGGAACACTCTTGCACTGTTGGTGGGAATGTAAATTGATACAGCCACTATAGAGAACAGTATGGAGGTTCCTTAAAAAACTAAAACTAGAACTACCATACGACCCAGCAATCCCACTACTGGGCATATACCCTGAGAAAACCATAATTCAAAAAGAGTCATGTACCACAATGTTCATTACAGCTCTATTTACAATAGCCAGGACATGGAAGCAACCTAAGTGTCCATCATCGGATGAATGGATAAAGAAGATGTGGCACATATATACAATGGAATATTATTCAGCCATAGAAAGAAACGAAATGGAGGTATTTGTAGTGAGGTGGATGGAGTTAGAGTCTGTCATACAGAGTGAAGTAAGTCAGAAAGAGAAAAACAAATACAGTATGCTAACACATATATATGGATTCTAAGGAAAAAAAAAAAAAGGTCATGAAGAACCTAGTGGCAAGACGGGAATAAAGACACAGACCTACTAGAGAATGGACTTGAGGATATGGGGAGGGGGAGGGGTAAGATGTGACAGGGTGAGAGAGTGGCATGGACATATATACACTACCAAATGTAAAATAGATAGCTAGTGGGAAGCAGCCACATAGCACAGGGAGATCAGCTCGGTGCTCTGTGACCACCTAGAGGGGTGGGATAGGGAGGGTGGGAGGGAGAGCGACGCAAGAGGGAAGAGATATGGGAACATATGTATATGTATAACTGATTCACTTTGTTATAAAGCAGAAACTAACACACCATTATAAAGCAATTATACTCCAATAAAGATGTTAAAAAAAATAAATAATCTTGAATGTAAATGGATTAGATGCCCCAACCAAAAGACAGAGACTGGCTGAATGGATACAAAAACAAGACCCATATATATGCTGTCTGCAAGAGACCCACTTCAGACCTAGGGTCACATACAGACTGAAAGTGAAGGGATGGAAAAAGATATTCCATGCAAATGGAAATGAAAAGAAAGCTGGAGTAGCAATTCTCATATCAGATAAAAATAAAGATAGTCACTAGAGATAAGGAGGGACACTACATAACGATCAAAGGATCAATCCAAGAAGAAGATATAACAATTATACATGTTTATGCACCCAGCATAGGAGCACCCCAATACATAAGGCAAATGCTAACAACCATGAAAGGATAAATTGACAATAACACAATAATAGGAGGGGACTTTCACACCCCGCTTACACCAATGGACAGATCATCCAAACAGAAAATAAATAAGGAAACACAAGCTTTAAATGACACAATAGACCAGATAAATCTAACTGATATTTACAGAACATTCCTCCCAAAAGTGGTAGAATACACTTTCTTCTCAAGTGCACATGGAACATTCTCCAGGACAGACCACACCTTTGATCACAAGTCAAGCCTTGGAAAATTTAAGAAAACTGAAATCGTATCAAGCATCTTTTCTGACCACAACGCTATGAGATTGGAAATCAATTACAGGAAAAAAACTGTAAAAACCACAAATACATGGAGGCTAAACAGTGCGCTACTAAATAATCAAGAGATCACTGAAGAAATCAAAGAAGAAATTAAAAAATACATAGAAACAAATGAAAATGAAAACACGATGACCCAAAACCTATGGGACACACCAAAGCAGTTCTAAGAGGGAAGTTTATAGCAGTTCAATCTCACCTCAAGAAACAAGAAAAATCTCAAATAAACAATCTAACCCTACACTTAAAACAACTGGAGAAAGAAGAACAAAGAAAACACAAAGTCAGAAGAAGGAAAGAAATCATAAAGATCAGATCAGAAATAAATGAAATAGAAACAAAGAAAACAATATCAAAGATGAATAAAACTAAAAGCTGGTTCTTTGAGAAGATAAACAAAATTGATAAGCCATTAGCCAGACTCATCAAGAAAAAAAGGGAGAGGACGCAAATCAATAAAATTGAAATGAAAAAGGAGAAATCACAACCGACACTGCAGAAATACAAAGGATTATAAGAGACTACTACAAACAACTATATGCCAATAAAATGGGCAATCACGAAGAAATGGACAAATTCTTGGAAAGGTACAATTTTCCAAGACTGAACCAGGAAGAATTAGAAAATATAAACAGACCTATCACAAGTAATGAAGTTGAAACTGTAATTAAAAATCTTCCAAAAAACAAAAGTCCAGGACAAGATGGCTTCACAGGTAAATTCTATCAAACATTTAGAGAAGAGCTAACACCCATCCTTTTCAAACTCTTCCAAAAAGTTGCAGAGGGAGAAACACTCCTAAATTCATTCTACGAAGCCACCATCACCCTGATACCAAAACCAGAAAAAGATATCACAAAAAAAGAAAATTATAGATCAATATCACTGATGAACATAGATGCAAAAATCCTGAACAAAATACTAGCAAACAGAATCCAACAGCACGTTAAAAGGATCATACACCATGATCGAGAGGGATTTATCCCAGGGATGCAAGGATTCTTCAATATATGCAAATCAATCATGTGATACACCACATTAACAAATTAAGGAATAAAAACCATATGATCATCTCAATAGATGCAGAAAAACTTTTGACAATATTCAACACCCATTTATGATAAAAACTCTCCAGAAAATGGGCATAGAGGGAACCTACCTCAACATAATAAAGGCCATATATGACAAACCCACAGCAAGCATCATAATCAATGGTGAAAAACTAAAAGCATTTCCACTAGGATCAGGAACAAGACAAGATGTCCACTCTCGCCACTCTTATTCAACATAGTTTTGGAAGCCCTAGCCACAGCAATCAGAGAAAAAAAAGAAATAAAAGGAATAAAAATTGGAAAAGAAGAAGTAAAACTGTCACTTTTTGCTGATGACATGATACTATACATAGAAAATCCTGAAGATGCCACCAGAAAACTACTAGAGATAATCAATGAATTTCGTAAGGTTGCAGGGTACAAAATTAATGCACAGAAATCTCTGGCATTCCTATACACAAACAACGAAAAATCAGAAAGAGAAATTAAGGAAACACTCCCATTTACCACTGCAACAAAAAGAATAAAATATCTAGGAATAAACCTGCCTAAGGAGGCGAAAGACTTGTACTCAGAAAACCATAAAACATTGATGAAAGAAATCAAAGGTGACATAAACAGATGGAGAAATATACCATGTTCTTGGATTGGAAGAATCAATATTGTGAAAATGACTATACTACCCAAAGCAATCTACAGATTCAGTGCAATCCCCATCAAATTACCAATGGCATTCGTCACAGATTTAGAACAAAAAAATCTTACAATTTGTATGGAAACACAAAAGACCCCAAATAGCCAAAGCAATCTTGAGAAAGAAAAACAGAGTTGGAGGAATCAGACTCCCCGACTTCAAACTATACCACAAAGCTACAGTAATCAAGTCAGTATGGTACTGTCACAAAAACAGAAACATAGATCAATAGTACAGGACAGAATGTCCAGAGATAAACCCACGCACCTATGGGCACCTAATTTATGGCAAAGGAGGCAAGAATATACAGTGGAGAAAAGAAACCCTCTTCAATAAGTGGTGCTGGGAAAACTGGACAGCTACATGTAAAAGGATGAAATTAGAACACTCCCTAACACCATACACAAAAATAAACTCCAGATGGATTAAAGACTTAAATGTAAGACCAGACACTGTAAAACTTTTAGAGGAAAACAGGAAAAACACTCTTTGGCATAAACCACAGCAAGATCCTTTTTGACCCACCTCCTAGAGAAATGGAAATAACACCAAAAATAAACAAATGGGACCTAATGAAACTTAAAAGCTTTTGCTCAGCAAGGGAAACCATAATCAAGACAACAAGACAACCCTCAGAATGGGAGAAAATATTTGCAAGTGAAACAACAGACAAAGGATTAATCTCCAAAATATACAAAGAGCTCATGGAGCTCAATATCAAAAAAACAAACAATCCAGTTAAAAAATGGGTGGAAGACATACTGATGGCCAAGAGACACATGAAAAGATGCTCAACATCACTAATTATTCGAGAAATGCAAATCAAAATTACAAGGTATCACCTCACGCTAGTCAGAATGGCCATTATCAATAAAGCTAGAAACAATAAATGCTGGAAAGTGTGTGGTGAAAAGGGAACCCTCCTACACTGTTAGTGGGAATGTAAATTGATACAACCACTATGGAAAGCAGTATGGAGGTTCCTTAAAAAACTAAAAATAGAACTACCATATGACCCAGCAATCCCACTGCTGGGTATATACTGAGAAAAACCATAATTCAAAAAAAGACATGCACCACAATTTCACTGAAGCCCTATTTACAATAGCCAGAACATGGAACCAACCTAGATGTCCATCAACAGATGAATGGATGTAGAAGATGTGGCACATATATACAATGGAGTATTACTCAGCCATAAAAAGAAACGAAATTGAGTTATTTGTAGTGAGGTGGATGGACCTAAAGTCTGTCACACAGAGTGAAGTAAGTCAGAAAGAGAAAAACAAATACCCTATGCTAACGCATATATATGGAATCTAAATTTTAAAAAAATGGTACTGATGAACCTAGTTGCAAGGCAGTAATAAAGAGGTAGACATAGAGAATAGACTTGATGACATGGGGTGGGAGGGCGAAGCTGTGGTGAAGTGAGAGTAGCATCGACATATATACACTACCTAATGTAAAATAGTTGGCTGGTGGGAAGCAGCAGCATAAGCACAGGGAGATTGGCTCGGTGCTTTGCGATGACCTAGAGGGGTGGGATAGGGAGGATGGGAGGGAGGCTCAAGAGGGAGGGGATATGGGGACACGTGTATGCATATGCCCGATTCACTTTGTTGTGCAACAGAAACTAACACGGTATTGTGAAGCAAATATACTTCAATAAAGATCTATTAAAAAATAGAAGTGGTTGATTCTTTAAAATACATGACATACAAAGTAGGACTCCTTCAAGAACGTCAATTATCCACCATTCCATTTCACTTTAGTGCATACCATCTTTGAAGATCTAGATTCTAAATATAGTTTAACCTTACAATCTGCCATCCCACATTCTTGAATAGAAAAGAAGAGAAGTAGATGGTCAAATGCTCATTCCCATGAGGATATTTTTATCAGAGCTTTTAGTGTGTGTCATTTATCTCATCCTATACAGCTACTGCCTCCACATTTCCTGTCCGCCCACTACTTGATGCAATCCTGGCAACTTTCTGGATGCTTTAAGAGGACAGTTTATCAGATTGATTGTTCACAATGCATAAAAGCACATCATCTGTCATGTGTGAATGCCTAAATAGCACTCTTCAGCATGTCACTGGCTCAAAGCCTACTACTCATGCACAGAGGATGGCCAGCAGGCCCAGAGGCTGCAGAAGGGAGAGAAACCTTTTGAATACATGAACACTCAACAGCTCCAAGGCTGGGGGCTCATGCTAGTGATGATTACCATGCTAGTAATGGTGATTTGTGAGGCCCCAAAGAAAGAGCCCCCCTTCCCTTCCAGCTACACCAACCCAGCTCCTATAACACAGTATTCCCTGACTAGGCAGCCTTGGTAATTGATATCCTAACATCAGAGATGCCTTATTTGAGTTAAGGGGTTATCCTTTTCAAGGTGGAGGTCTTCTGCAGGGCAGAGGCTACTGCTATTGCCCACTGGGTTTATTGGGATTGGAATCTTTAATTCTCTTGCCGAAGTGCAAGTAGATAAAAAATCTAAGTGATCCTGGATGAGACAGGGAAAGAGAAAATTGAGAGCAGGGAAAGTCAGTCCTGGTGAGGTGGGAAGTGGGGTGAGATTCCTCAGAGTTACCCCTGTCGGGTATGGTGAGAAAAGACCAGTGACCAGTTTCACCTTTGCCACTTTGCTCAGGTTCATCTGGGAAACATGATTTATGAGACTGAGGATGGGGGGTAATACAGAACTACTCAAATTTCATCACTTCATTCTCTCATGCAATCTTTTTAATGCCCTTCCACCAACTGCAACAGTCTCACATCAAATGCACACTCATAGCCTATGTCATGAGCAGCAACAAGGTGTTATAAGTTAGTTATTATTAAGATAAATAATTTAAATCTTCAGCCATTTACTCTTGCTCAGTTAATAAATTTAATAAGAACTTTGAACGGGATTACATCCTCCCCTGTTTCAGACATATTCTTGGATAGAACAGAAAGGGTGAATAATAGCTAGCCTGCCTTGCTTTGCACATAAACCACAGCGTATCTCACCCATGTCTATGGAATCATGCCCAAATTCCACAGCATGCTCTACAAGGCCTTCTGGGGTCTGAGCCCATTAGCTTCTTCAGCATCAATTCTTGTCACACCTTCATTTGTACCATTTGCTCCTGACATACCAAAAGGCTTGCTATTTTGCCAAATATGCATTTCCTCAGTCTAAAATGCTGTCCTTCACCCAGTGCCTTAATTTCAGAGCATTTCACTTAATTATACTCTGATCAAGTATTACTGTTTTTAGGAAGTAAGACTTTCCTCACAAGCTCTCCCCTATAACCCCATTTTCATTTATAGAGGACCCTTCTTCTGGGTTCTTCTCATATATTTACTTCCCCTGTTAGTTCTCTGAGGTCAGAAATTGTCTTATTTTCTCTTTCTCCAGTATCTACCACACAGTAGATGTTCTTATTTGTTGGTTAAGGGGATATAAAAAACTCATACTGCCAAAACATTTGTTTCCATAAGTTATTTAGATTCTATCATCAAATATTTATTAAGCCACAAATTTTAAATGGCAGAGCACAGATAATTGCATGGTTGGACTATTTCCACTTTTATTTTCTCCATCATCCTTTCCTAGAATGCAAAACTCAGTAATTGATTCCAGCCCAGTGAGTTGTTTGGATGTCCATGCTGCTTCAATTCAGAGGTTTCACTTGGCTTTCTCTGTGCTTAGTAACTGAACATCAACCTCATTGGTGATAAGAAATGAACTGTGATTTGATATGATTACAGTGAGCCATGTTTACTTTGTGTGTATATATAAGGCTTCTCAACTTGCTTGGACTTTTACATGGCAAACAAGTTTTACATTTTTTCCCTTTAGTGCCAAGCGAAGATTATTTGTGT
This sequence comes from Eschrichtius robustus, assembly GCF_028021215.1. NCBI lineage: Eukaryota > Metazoa > Chordata > Mammalia > Artiodactyla > Eschrichtiidae > Eschrichtius > Eschrichtius robustus. Next base: position 58,712,035 of record NC_090827.1, on the reverse strand, counting down.
CTGAATGGAAAGGAAAAATATTTTAGTTAAAAATAACTTTACCCAGGAGAAAGGATTCTGAGAAGATAGAAGAGTAGGGGGCACCAGGAATCTGTCTCCCACTTAGATAACAACTGCACTGGCAGAATCTGTCTGATGTAACTATATTGGAATTCTGGGGTTTGTAGAAGAGTTACACTTCCAGGGGAAGACTTAGAAGGTAAATTTTGATTAATTTTGGTCATTTTTAGCTTTTAGCACACTAGCATCTGCCCACCCCCTACCCCCATGGCAGACAGCTGTGCATGTGTTCCTAGAGCAGCTTTCCCACAGCTTGCAGTAGCCAGGATGAGCAAAAAGGACCTTGTCCTCCAAATATTGAACATCTGTGCTTTGATTGCTGATTGCTACTTCTGATCACAGAGGTTCAGACAATATCTTATAAGCAACTACTTTAAATGTAAACGGATTTACATTTGTCCATGTAAACTATCCAATCAAAAGACAGAGGTTGGCAGAATGTACAAAAATGCATGACTCAACTATTTGCTGTCTACAAGAGACTCACTTGAGATCCAAAGACAAAAAACAGGTTGAAAATGAAAGGATGGAAAAAGATATTCCATGTAAATAGTAACCAAAAGAGAGCTAGAATGGCTATATTAAGAACAGACAGAATAGACTTTAAATCAAAAATGTTTACAAGAGATAAGGACATTATATATTAATAAAAGTTTCAATATAGCAAGAAGATATAACAATTATAAACATACACATACCTAATGACAGACCAACAAAATATATGAAACAAAAACTGGCAGAATTGAAGAGAGAAATAGACAGTTCTACAATAATAGTTGGAGATTTCAGTACTGCTCTCACAATAATGAGAGACAGAAGATAAGTAAGGAAAAGAGGACTTAACACAATAAACCAACTAGATCTAACAGACGTATACAGAACACTCTACCCAACAACAGCATACACATTCTTCTTAATGCATATGGGACATTTTCCAGGATAGACCATAAGTTAGGTCATAAATTAAGTCTCAATAGATTAAAAAAGATAGATATCATAAAAAATATCTTCTCTGACCACAATGAGATGAAATTAGATATCAATACCATAAAGAAAACTGGAAAATTCACAAAATTGTGCAAATTAAACAGCACATTTTAAACAATCAATGGATCAAAGAAGAAATCACAAGGGAAATTAGAAAATAATTAGAGACAAATGAAAAATGAAAACACAACATACGAAAACTTATGGGACACAGCAAAAGTGGTGCTAAGGGGCAAAATTATAGCTATAAAATTTTTTGCATCCATGTATGATTTTAATTAAATTCTCCTAATACCCCAGTAGGTTAGTCATTAAAAAAAAATTTTTTTAATTTAAAAGATCTCAAATCAACAAACTAACTTTAAACTTAAGGAACAAACTAAATTCAAAGCTAGCGAAGGGATGCAAATAAAAAGAGCAGAGATAAACAGTATAGAGAATAGAAAAATAATGGAGAAAATTAATGAAACCAAAAGTTGGCTCTTCGAAAAGATTTTTTAAAAATGACAAATCTTTAGCTACATGGACTAAGGAAAAAAAGAGAAGACAAAAATACAAAAGTCAGAAATGAAAATGGGGGGGGGCTTCCCTGGTGGCGCAGTGGTTGAGAGTCTGCCTGCCGATGCAGGGGACGCGGGTTTGAGCCCTGGTCTGGGAAGATCCCACATGCCGCGGAGCAATTGGGCCCGTGAGCCACAACTACCAAGCCTGCGCGTCTGGAGCCTGTGCTCTGCAACAAGAGAGGCCACGACAGTGAGAGGCCTGTGCACAGCGATGAAGAGTGGCCCCCGCTCGCTGCAACTGGAGAAAGCCCTTGCACAGAAACTAAGACCCAACACAGCCAAAAAAAAAAAAAAAAAAATTAAAAAAGAATAAAAACCAAGTTTAAAAAAAAAAAAGAAATGAAAATGGGGACACTACTATCAATATTACAGAAATAAAAAGGATTGTAAGAGTGCTATAAACAATTATACACCAAAAAAAGGATCACTTAGATAAAATGGACAAATTAACAGAAATACAAAACCTACCAACTCTAGAAAATCTGAATAGACACATAATTAGTAAGGAGATTGAATCAGTAATCAAAAATCTCCTGACAAAGAAAATCCCTGGACCTGATGGCCTCAATGGTGAATTCTGCCAAACATTTAAAAAACGAATACTAATGCTTCTCAAACTTTTGCAAAAAATTGAAGAGGAGGGAACATATCCTAACTCATTCTGTGAGGCCATCATAACCCTGATACCAAAGCCAGATAAAGACACCACAAGGAAACTACACAAATTTCTTTATGAATATTGATTTTAAAATACTCAACAAAATACTAACAAACAGAATTCAGCAGCATATTAAAAGGATCATACACCATGACCAAGTGGGATTTATTCCTCAAATGCAGAGATGGTTTAACATAAGAAAATTGATCAATATAATAGGCCACATCAATACAATGAAGGGGGAAAAAACACATGATCATCTCAATTGCAGAAAAAGCATGTGACAAAATTCAACACCCTTTCATGATAAAAAACAGTCAACAAAATAGGAATAGAGGGAAACTACCTCCATATAATTAAAGCCATATATGAAAGACCCACAGAAAACATATACTCAATAGGGAAAGACCGAAAGCTTTTTCTCTAAGATCAGGAACAAGGCAAGGATGTCTGCTTTTGCCACTTCTAGTCAACATAGTACTGGAAATTCTAGTCAGAGTAATTAGGCAAGAAAAATAAATAAAAGGCATCCAAATTAGAAAGGAAGAGTTAAAATTATCTGTTTGCAGATGATATGATCTTTTGTGTAGAAATCCTAAAGACTCCACAAAAAAAGCTCTTAGAACTAGTAGATGAATTCATCAAAGTAGCAGGATAAAAAATCAACACACAAACATCAATTGCATTTCTATACATGAGCAATGAAATGTCTGAAAGGGAACTTACAAAAACAATTTCATTTATATAGCATCAGAAAGAATAAAATGCCTAGGAATTAACTTAATCAAGGAGGTGAAAGACTTATACAATAAAAACTATGAAACATTGCTGAAAAAAATTAAAGACAAATAAATGAAAACACATCCCATGTTCATGGATTAGAAGTCTTAATATTATGAAATTTTCAATAATGCCCAAAGCAATCTACTGATTCAATGCAATCCCTATCAAAATCCCAATGATGCTTTTTTCAGAAATAGAAAAAACCAATCCTAAAATTCATATAGACTCTCAAGGGACCCTGAATAGCCAAAACAATCCTGAAAAGAAGAACACAACTAGAGGACTCACACATCTTGATTCAAAACTTATCACAAAGCTACAGTAATCAAAACACTGTGGTACAGGTATAAAAGACATGTAGATCAATGGAAAAGAATAGAGAGCCCAGAAATAATAATTGCATATATGGCCAAATTATTTTCAACAAGAGTGTCAAGACCATTCAGTGGAGAAAGGACAGTCTTTTCAAAAATACTGCTGGGAATACTGGATATCCACATGCAAAAAAAAAAAAGAAGTTGGAACTTTACCCAACACCATATACAAAAGTTAACTCAAAATGGATCAAACACCTCAATGTAAGACCTAAAGCTATAAAACTTTTAGAAGAAACCACAGTGTAAAAGTTTCACAACATTGGATTTTATTTCTTAGATATGACACCAAAGGCACAGGTAACAAAAGAAAAAACTAGACAAATTAGACCTTATCAAAATGAAAAGCTTTTTGCATAAGAGGACACTATCAACAGAATAAAAAAAAACAATCCACAGAATGGGAGAAAATATTTGCAAATCACATATCTGACAAAGGATTAATAGCCAGGATATATAAAGAACTCCTAAACTCAACAAAAAAAGAACAAACCACCCAATCTAAAATGGGCAAAGGGCTTGACTTTGACTAGACATTTCTCCAAAGAAAATATACAAATGGCAATAAGCTCATGAGAAGATGCTCAATATCACTGATAACTACGGAAATGCAAATCAAATGTACAATGAGATACCACCACATTTTTTAAACTAAAAAATACAAGTTTAATAGCCCTATGACAATAGTTTTTTAAGAAACAGAACCATCTGCATGCTACAAATATTTCTTCATTGATATTAACATTACTCTGACAACTATACAACTAAACTGATCTGAGGAATTTTAATTGAATCATTTTATGTTACATTTTCTCGTCGATACTGTCCAAACGTGGTACTGTTTTTTTTCCATTGTTTTTTCTTCTCTGTTTTCTTTTAAGTGAATCCCTATATCTGAGAATTATATCCACCCATTAAGGTGACTACTATCAAAAAACAGAAAATAACAAGTGTTGGTGAGGATATGGGGAAATTGCAACACTTGTGTACTATTGGTGAGAACGTCAAATGGTATGGCTGCTGTGGAAAATAATATGACAGTCTTTCAAAAAATTAAAAATAGAATTATCATATGATTTAGCAATTTCACTTCTGGGCATAAACGCAAATGAATTGAAAAAAAAAGTCTCAAAGAGATATTTTTACACCCCTGTTCATAGCAGCATTATTCACTGTGGCTAAAACATGAAAGCAACCCAAGTGTCCACTGACAAATGAACAGATAAGTAAAATGTGGTATATACATTCAATGGAATATTATTCAGCTTTAAAAAGGAGGGAAATTCTGAAATATACTACAACATGAATGAACCTTGAGGACATCATGCTAAGTAAAATAAGCCAGTCACACACAAAAAGCGAATACATAATGATTCCACTTATATCCACTTATATGAGGTACTTAGAATAGTCGAAATCGTAAAGACAGAAAGTATAATGGTGGTTTTCTGGGGTCAGGGGGAGGATAGTATGGGGAATTATTATTTAATAGGTATAGTTTCAGTTTTACAAGATCAAAAGAGTTACAGGATGGATGGTAGTGATGGCTGCACAACAATGTGAATGTATTTAATACCACTGAACCATATACTTTAAAATGGTTAAGATGGTAAATTTTATGTTATATGTATTTTACCACATTAAAAGAAGAAGAAAAAAAAACCCTTCCCAACGTATAATTACTTGATACCAATCAATAAAATTAACTTTTTAGAAAATTTAATTTTTACCAGCTTTAAAACTCAATGAATATGGAGAACAGTAAGGAGTTTCCTTAAAAAACTAAAAACAGAGTTGTCAAATGAGCCAGGAATCCCACTTCTGGGCATATATCTGGAGAAAACCATAATTCAAAAAGATACATGCACCCCAGTGTTCATTCCAGCACTATTTACAATAGCCAAGACATGGAAGCAACCTAAATGTCCATCGACAGAGGAATGGATAAAGAAGATGTGGTACATATATACAGTGGAATATTACTCAGCCATAAAAAAAGAATGAAATAATGCCATTTACAGCAACATGGATGGACCTAGAAATTATCATACTAAGTCAGACAGAGAAAGACAAATATCATATGATATCACATATGTGAAATCTAAAAAAAATGATACAAATGAACTTATTTACAAAACAGAAATAGACCCACAGATGTAGGAAAAAAACTTATGGTTACCAAAGGGGAAAGGGGGGGAAATGTGGAATTTGGGATTAACAAGTATACACTACTGTATATAAAATAGAGAAACAACAAGGACCTACTGTATCACACAGGGAACTATATTCAATATTTTGAAATAACCTATAATAGAAAAGAATCTGAAAAAGAATATATATACATATATGTATAACTGAATCACTTTGCTGTATATCTGAAACACTGTAAATCAACTATATTTCAATATAAAAATAAAAATTAATAAAAACTTCAATGAGTAAAAGTACTGGTATCAGAGAAGACTGTTCTCTGCTTCTCTTGTTAGAAAATACATTTTCAATGTTCTCCAAAGTTTGTCATGATCTGACCCAAAAAATGCAAGCTTTTAATATTTTCAATTCTGCATTTTTCTCTTTGTATAATTGAAATATCAGAACTTAGTTTTCTTTTTAAAAGCAATGATTGCTCCCCAAATTCATTGAATTTTAACTCATTTTCCATCTATAAAAATGATACAAGTTATGGGCAGGCTCATTTTTCACTGAAGTGATTAAGATGAATTATTCATGTAGTTAGAATGAGAGGTAGGGTAATATTTGTTAAAAAGGATTTAAGTCCTAGAATTAACATTGCTGTTTGAGCCACAGGTTTGAAGAAGAGGGGCTATGGCAAAAAAAATCAAAAAAACCACATCAACCTAATGTAAGTTGTAGATTCATCCTTGCAGATGTACTATGGTTTTGAGTTACACTCACAGTATATCAACAGGAAATTATTTGGATGTCTATCATCTTATGACTGAGAAGACAAATAGGGAAAATGTGTTTACTTTTTGCACACAGTTCCCAAGACTGGTAACATAAAGTTCCTGTAAATTTTCATTTCCAAAAAGTTTATTTATTTATTTGTTGAAAATTTCTTCTCATAGCTATAGAAGTGTTTCATTTATTGGTAGCCAATTAAGCTTGAATCTAAGGATCAACACATGAATGAAGTGTTTTTGACCATCTTTGAGCATCTGGGTTTGCTAGTTTACTTGGAGGCACATTATTTTAAGTTCTGCCTTGGATGCCATTTTGCTATTTACTAGTCAATGAGTGTTGCTTCCTTGAGTTTCTCCGATCTGGCTCTTGCAGATAGTCGGCAAGGAAGATACATTGCATAAAAGAATAGTTTCTTGGGTTCAGGCATGAGGGGCTGGGTGGAGACCAACCGGAGGCAAAGGGTTCAGGCCAGGATGCTTTGGTAGGAAGGGGAGTCAAGCTCTGTTCTGAATTCCTACCTCCGTTGCCAAAGCTGTTATCATGTCATTTCAACCAATCAAATGGCTCCTTTAGTTTTTGTTTCTTGTTCTTTTATCAACCTGTATATCTGCTCATTATTATAGCCTCAGCGTCAATAGTGTGAACTTAAGCGTGGTAAGGAACATCACTAGTTACTGAAATATCACAAACTCTGTGAGATACAGCAAATTTTAACTACAGAGTTTGTACTCTTTTGACATTGAGACAGGCTTTCTTCTAAATTTTGACATATAATAATTGTTTCCAGGCATATTTGCTATTTATCAGGCTGCCTGGTCTTAGAGGGATAGGCCATGCCCAGCAGAGAACAGGAAATATACAGCAGAGGAGAGTTTGTCATGGGGAAACGTACCTGAAGAGTAGCTTGATGGAGTGTCAGACTTCAATATTGTATTGTCTCCTTGGTCCAGTGAGTCCTTTCCAAAATGATCCAAAATGAATATATGTGACCACCAATCTTTGGGAGATAGGAGAGAAGATATTATGGTCATTCCTTGCTTCTAAGCGAGTCCAGTTTGTATGATCATTGAAACACAGCAATTACCTTTTTAACACTGGGAGCTTTTAAGAACTTTGGCAAATACTAGACTCCAGCATGAGGTCCCTAAAATCCTAGGGAATAGTAAAGCTGTTGTGATGGACACACACCAGTTCAATGAAAGATTTGTTATCTCAGCTGCTAAAGCGCTATTGGCAGACAGTAGGGTGACCAGCTATTCTGGTTTGCCTGGGATTTTTCAGTGCTGAAATCTGGATAGTCCTGGGAAATCTGGGATAGTTGGTCACCTTATGAGACAGCTTTTTAGCTGTCAGGACCTTCGGCAATTGTCTCCGGTGTAGAGATCCATCTAGCATAAGGATGTCCCTTCCCAGCATGGCTCACATCCCATGACTGATCTGTGAGGGCATATACAGGCCTGGCCATCTGCCCCCAACTCAGGGCATCTCTGAAGAACATTCTAGTTCCAGAGCTTCCCAGTGGGATCATCTGAGGCTGGTCCTCAGCCTGTATCACAGCTAGACCTCTTCCTCCTCTCAATCTTGCTTCTTCCCCCTGCCTTCCATACTTTTAGATCTCAAGGGTGTTTCTTAATAAATATCCTGGATGTTAAACTCCATCTCTGAGTTTGCTTCCCAGGGAACTCAAAGTGTACAGTGGCCCATGATCTAGGCTTCAAACAGAAGAGTGTATGAGTTTATTAGCATTTACAGTTTTCTCATAAGTAAGCTCAAATATGGTTTCTTTGCTTTTGCCTGGAATGATGGGAATGCCTTGATAACAGTGATTCTCTTGAGTTGACCAGAAGCCATGATTAGTAATTATATATTTTCTCATTTATTTTCCATTTAAGTGTTTAAATGTGGTTTTATACACATATTTTAAAACCTGTACTCTATAGGTAGGGTGAATATTTAATACAAGAAGTCCTTGAATTACCAGGTACTTTCGGATGACAGTTGGTCAGACAAGGTGACGTAATGTGACTAACTCAAGCTAATTTCAGTTTGTGATTTTTTGTGGGGAATGGGAATGGCTGAATACTTTGCAGAAGCCATCTGCTAAAGCCTTTTGCTTTTTTTTTTTAGGTAATATTGCCCATTTTTTTAATAGTTAAAAATGTTTTAATGAATTAAATGATACACTAGAAAATATTTGCTTAAAACCAAATGTATTAAAAGAGGGTCAGAGGAACAAAATAGTCATGAGACAGAAAGAAAAAGAATTTCAAAATAATTGATGTGATTCCAGCCACATCAGTAATTATACTTACAATCTAATTAACAGCAGAGACTGTCTGGATGAAAAACAACAATATCCAGCTATATGTTGTCTACAGGAAATATACTTTAGATTCAAAGGTACAAATTGAAAATAAAAAGATAGAGAAAACCATACCATTCACACATCAACCAAGAGACAGCTGATGTGACTATATATCATACAAAATAGACTTTAGGACAACAATGTTACTAAGGCAAACGAAGGACATTTGGGGATGATATACAGGTCAATTACACCTAACAACAGAACCCTAAAATACGTGAAGCAAAATCTGACAGAATTGAAGGGAGAAATAGAAAATTCAACAATAGTAGTCGGAAACTTCAATATCCTACTTTATATAATGGATAAAACAATTAGGTAGAATGCCAGCAAGGGCATAGTAGAACAATACTGTAAACCAACAAGACCTAACATGTACAGAACACTGCACCTAAAACATTACAATACATATTCTTCTCAAGAACTCATGGAACACTCTCCAGAATAGATCACATATTAGACCATTAAACAAACCTTTATACACAGTAAAGGACCGAAATATTACAAAAGAATGTTATCTTTTTAAAAAAATTTTTATTGGGATATAGTTGATTTACAATGTTGTGTTAGTTTCTGCTGTACAGCAAAGTGAATCAGTTATACATGTATATATATCCACTCTTTTTTAGATTCTTTTCCCATATAGGTCATTAGAGAGTATTGAGTAGAATTCCCTGTGCTATACAGTAGGTTCTTATTAGTTATCTATTTTATATATAGTGGTGTGTACACGTCAATTCCAATCTCCCAAAGAATGGTATCTTGCTTTGGCTCTTCTGGCTGCTATAGTTATCTCAGGTTTGTAAAATAGATAACAGTAAACTCTACCTCGTGGTCTTTCAGCTGCTGCCACTGCTGTTCATCCCCTTCCCTTGGTAGTAATTCCCAGTTCAAATTCCTGAGAGAAAACCTGACCTGTCACATGGCCTGGCATGAAAAGGTGAGCTGTATCAATATCTAGGCCTTGGATTGGTGGCCCTTGCTTTGGGTGTCCACCTTTGTCTACTTAGTTGGCCATGTGATCCCAAGTATGATCACCTAAAGCTGCCCATTCATCATGGGCTGTAAGTAGGCAGGTATTGACTGACATTTCCAGTGGGTGAATCCAGTACATGGTTTGAATTTTTTCTCTAATCGTAATTAAGTTCCAACTTGAGACATGGCCTGAATTTTAAAAGCATATATCCATTTGGCTACATACCCTGGCCAAATTGAAGGTTTAAAAGATACTTTCAAATGAGGAATGTAGCACATTTTGAAATAAATATACAAAGCATTATTCCAATGAAAGATGATGCTGGTACCGTGACTCCTCTCCCCAGTTCGGTACTGAAATAACTTAGAAGGGAGTAGTAGACAAGACTTTCTTTAGTGTTTGGAATCATAGAAACTTAGAAAATCTTATTGAACTCATGATACTTACAACACAAAGGGAAGTAAGCAAGTAGGCTTGTGCTTCCCCTATCATGAAAGAAGGAAATTGAATCTTCTCTAATGCCCTATGATTAGGGCCAAACCTGATGGTAAAATGTGACCTAAAATTCACATACCAGCTCCTTAAATTCTATTTTAAAAAAATCGTAAGATACTCTAGGCAGAAAGAAGTAAGAAAGAGCAAAAAAATATCCCGAAGCAACTGATTGAAAATAATTATGCAAATATGTAACAATACAAGGTTTTTACTTTAAGGTAATAATGTTAGTTCCTGGGCAGAGAATGAGAGAAAGTGAGGAAATAAAATTTCTGTCTTGAATTCTTTCCAATTTGGCATGTATATTAGATGTCTTTAGGAACACTTTAGAAGAAGTCTCTATAGCATTGGGCCTCTGCAACATTAAATCATTAATACTGTTTTTCAAATAATATTTCTCATTACAGTTTTTAGTCTGTCCAGTTTCAGATAGTTCTCACTTCCCATAACAAATGTAGCCTGGCAAAACTGACTGTACAAAAAAAATTCCATTTTCTTTGCTATAACAAATGATCCTATGATGGGCAATCTTCTTCTTAGGGAGGAAAAGAACCTCCAAAATTGAAGCATAACATTTTGGTGATAAATGTAGAGGTTAATGGAGAGGTTAGATTCATGGCATAAGGGACATTATGGTCCCAGTAATGCTCTTCAACTGGTACTTTCCCTAAAACTAGGATCCTCCTTTACCTAACCCCTCTGTTTTTCTCTCCAGAGGCAATTTTTTCTGTGCTTGGGTATTCATTGGTCCACAAGTGCAGCTCTAGTAACATTGTAGGTAGATTCCAACAATAGGACCTTGATTTTCTCCGTCTCTGGTCTCACTATTTACTGCTTTTTAGTTGAAACTCTTATTTCTCACCTCGGTTACTGCAAAGCCTCCTTGAATAATCTTCCTGCTGCTGTCAGAATGGTCTAGCATGGGGGAATGGTCCTTCAGTGGCGTGGATGCCACCCACTTCAACATTCTCAGCTCTCACTCCTTACACTTGCTCTAGCTACATTAGACATCTTGTAGTTCAAATGTGTCATTCAGGTTCCCTAGGGGCTGTGGCATATCCTGCCTTGACCTGGTGTTTCTCAATGTTGTCCATGGACCCCTGTGTATCAGCCAGGATCCCAGCAGAAACAGGTGGGAATTTGAGGTGAATTGAAAAAAAGCAATATTTATTAGGGTGTGGACAGGTATAGAGAAGCCACATGGATAAAGTAATATTCTGGTGTGGCACTAATATTGGCCTTAGGCTGGAAGGGGAGATGGGAGGGAACACTTATCAGAACCTGGAGACAGAAAGGGTCAGCAAAACCCCAGGTGGCAATTCTGCAGGGGGAGCTGAGAACAAAGTCACCTCCCCTCAATCTCCTCCTTTCCATCCCCTCCTTCTTTACAGCCTTCCTGAGTGCTCACCTTTGCCTGAACCCCACTGGGAACCACAGGGCAAAGAAGCTTCCTGATGCAGTCCTTGGTGGTCTGCCCTGCAGGGCACAGGGTGACCAAGTGTGGAATGTCGCTTGGGAAAGTAAATAGAAAATATTCAGAGTGCCCTGTATCATAGAGTCGCCCTGCAGGACTTGATGAGGAAGCAGCTTGCTGAGGCCCACCGTGCCTGCTAAATCAGAATCCCTGTTATTGGAGCCCAGGAATCTGCATGTGGCAGAGACAGTGAGTCATCCACTGAAGAGCTTTGACCCACTTTCATAGTGTAGAGTAGAGGCTGGAAGTGACTGTGCACTCAGGAACTACTTTGTAGCTAGATGAAGCCAAATGACACCTTTTTGCTAATGGAATGTTAGTAGGAGTGTGTGAATTTCACTATTCTCTTTCCCCTGCTTATTCAGATACAAAGAACTCAGAGGCCCTACAGCACAGTAGAACCACAAAATGAAAGCATCATCAAGAGAAAAGCAACCCACCAACTATGGGAACACAAGAAATGAACTTTGAAAGAAAATGTCATTATAAAACATATTAAACATTAACAAAATTAGAGAGAATAATGAATCACATTTACCCATCATCCAAACTGAACAATTATCAAGATTTTCCATCTTAGCTTAACTATCCCTTTTGTCTTTTTCTTTGCTGAAGTAGTTCAAAGTAAGTACCAGGCATTGTGTCATTTCTCCTTTGCCTACTTAAGTATGCAGCTCTTAGAAAGAATGTATTCTTACTTAACCACAATACTGGATGATACCTAATAAAATTATTAATAATTCTTTGGCATCAGCTACAGAGTCCACATTTCACATTTGGTTATTGTGTTTCTTGCATATACTGTTGACCCTTTTCCCAACTTTTCCCTGTTGTCTTTTTGCAGAAAATGAGTCAGTTCCTCAGAATGTTCCCCAGTCTGGATTCATCTGCTTCCTTGTGCTGGTGTCACTTAACTTATTCCTCTATCCTTGTACTTCCTGTAAATAAAAGGTCACACTAGAGACTCTAGATTCAGGTTCAACTTTTCTGGGAAAGGACACTTTATAGTGTTAAATGCTGTTCTGTTTGGTAAAAATGCAGAGTATTAGAGTCATGTTAGCTATTGTAGCAAACAGCCCCAAGGAATCCAATGGACCTTGCAGTTGAAAATGACCTAACTTGGAATGTCCTCTTCCCTCTTCTGGAGTCTTATCTCTTGGAACTCAGCTTAGGAGAGTTCCTCAGCTTTATGAGAAACTTACTAACACCTCCCCTTCTCTAGTGTAGACTAGTATTATTTACTACAAAGCCTTTTGCGTGTTTCTATTCTAGCATTCACTTATCTCACATTAATGACATATTTGCTAATATGACAAGATGGAACTCTTATTTTTGCTGAGAGCCAAAAAGCAACCAACCCCACAATCCAAAATGTTACCAGGTGTTGTATTTGCCTATGCAGAACTTCCAAAGGAGTTGGTTGGAAACAAGTTGTATCCCCTGGCTATATCCAGGCCATAGAAGTGAGAATTAAGAATTGAGTCAAGAAATTGGAATCTAGAAAAACAGAGGATTTCTTGGGAGGGGTTATTAGTACAGTGGGCCTTCCCCACCTCACGGAAGAGACGTGAAGCGTTCTTTCCCCTTCCTCAAGCTTAGTGATCAGGTCTTTGATGAGCTAAGAGAGTTTGATCTATATCCCCTGGAGTTTGGGGAACAGAGTAAAACACTGCTGAAGATATTAATGGCAAGAAGTAATGGTAATGAGCTGAGAGTTCAACCAGGCTGCCCTAGAAGCCAGCAGCCTGTCCCTTCACAGCTCAGTGGTCCTGTGGGTCCTGGTGGAGAGAGCCAGCTGAGAGCTACTGCAAATTCTATTGAAAAGGACTTCCCTGAAGGGATGGTTACCCCGACTGAGAGATGGACCATCCAATTCCCGGAGTTTGAGGGAGGAGATATAAGCAGGCACCCTGAAGAAAGGGCATCACCCATGTCACAGGAAGTTCCTTTGCAGTTCCCAGTGGGAGCCTCCAAACAACCTATGGGAGATACTGTCAACCAGACACCTGCTCTGACCCAAGATCACCTGAGTGCCAGCCAAGCCCATCCCTGCCTCTGAGCAAACCTCTGGCCCCCACCTTAGGCTCTAGCCTAACAGGAGCCAGAGGCAGCCTAGCAAGTGGGAGAGGAATAGCAGGGCCCCAGGAGGGAGATGGATAAGCTGCCAGGAAGGGGAGTCTTTACCTTAAAATGAAATTTGGTGCTTTGACAGGGAATGAATTACTGAAAGAAGACATTTTTTCCTTTAGAAGTAACCAGAGGACCTTATTATTTGGGATTTACCAGAAAAGTTATTGGGGAGACCTGCCCTAGATTTCTTCTAAGGTACAAGGAAGCAAATGTTCTGCAGAACCGGTGGTAGGGAGAACAAAGTAACATCTTCTGTTATTCTTGTTCAACTCAGCATCTCATGTGTCTGATTCTTTCACCAAATTGAGCTCTCCTTGAGGACAGACTGTCCCATCCAATTTTATTTCTTAAAAAGTTTGTAGATAAACAACAAGGATTTACTATATAGCATGGGGAACTATATTCAGTATCTTATAATAACCTATAATGGAAAAGAATCTGAAAAAAAAGTATGTATGTATAACTGAATCACTTTGCTGTACACCTGAAACACAATATTGTAAATCAACTATACTGTAATAAAATAAGTAAATAAGTTTGTAGTGCACAGGCATTTGGTTAAGGTCTAATAGAGTATATATGATAGAAATATATTGTAATTAAGTACATATTTAATCCTTTGGACCTGGATCTCAAATGAATCTGCTCCCTACTTTATTAGTTTCAAAGTACTGTAAAACAAACATCTGTATCCCTACACACTGAAGAGAGGAAATAATTTATCAAAAGAGTAATTATTGAACAGTATTCACTGGTGAGATTGAGTTACTTTTCAGTGATATAGTACAGCTTTCTCCAACTCTTAATCAATCTCTTTATATTTTCCAGATGTAGTACTGATAGGATTTTAACTTCTAGCCCAATGTCATAAGATAAACAATTAATTTGGGAACATTCCTTAAATGTATTTCCCTTTGAGATATTAGACAAGGCCTGGCAAGGGAATCCAAAGTGCTGTTCGTAGCATGAGAAATTTTAGGCTTGGTAGGTCTCCGAGGAATCTTTATCTCTAACTTCAGACTGAGGTAGACTGCTATAAATATTCTGGACACACAGGTGAGAGCACTGTGAACACTATTCTAAGCATTTTGGGGTCCTAGTTTTCTCCCCTGTGAAATGAGAATTGGCCCAGTTGATGAAGGTCCTTGAGTCCAACAGATTTTATCTGATCATATTTGGCTACTCTTGGCCAGTTACGTTTATTCAAGGGGATGAAAGAAGAAGATGTATGAACAAAATGACCTTGTTAATGAGGTGAGAGGTTGAATGCATCCGCCCCACACACTCTACTGCCTGGCTGACTTCCAGAGCCAATGTCCATTGTCCCTCTTGGTATGGACAGCCCGGTCTGGAATTTGTTTCTAGAAACTAGTAAGGAATGTATGTGGTTAGTTTGTTCTGTGAGCCTCAGATTAAAGCTTTGGAAGACCCATGCATAGTCCCTGGAGAACTGTGCCATGGGCCACTCTGAAGTTCCACTTCCAGGTAAGGGATGCAGGCCTTCTTGCTTGGGTGATCATGGTCTGGTCAGAGGACCAACCATTCAGCACACTTTTCTTTGACCAAGATTCAGTCAACTTCAACTATGAATTTGATTTTTATTTTCATATTCCTCAGTGACAAGAGGGAGATTAATTATCCAACTTGTTCCCTCTTCATTTATTATTTTATCATTAGTTTCATCTCAAACCAGCTCCATCTATCAGCTTAGGGTGGGGTAGGATTAAAATAATTTTAGTGACAAAATTTGTAGATAATTTTACAGAAATTTAAAAATGCAGAGGATCAAACAGTAAATTCCCACAATTCTACCATCACATATTGCTGCTGTTACTATTTGCGTCAGTTTGCTAGGGCTGCCATAACAAAATACCACAGACTGAGTGGCTTAAATAACAGAAATTAATTTTCTCACAGTCCTGGAGGATAGAAGTCCAAGATCAAGGTGTTGGCAGGGTTGGTTTCTTCTGAGGTCTCTCTTTGGTTTGTAAATGGTTGTCTTATCCCTGGGTCTTCATGTGGTCCTCCCTCTGTGTGTATCTGTGTCTAAATTTCCTCTTCTTATAAAGACACCAGTCATATTGGTTTAGGGCCCACCCTAATGACTTCATCTACCTCTCCAAATACAGCCACATTCTGAGGTAATGGGGTTAAGACTTCAACATATAAATCTGGGGGGACGCAATTCAGCCCACAACACTACTTTAGTGTATATTCCTATATACTTCAATCACACATCAACATTTTTATTTTATGAAATTGGATCATGCACCAGATAACACACATTAATACACTAAATAAAATTTTTCTGTGTTAAATATTCATGAAATACATTTAGTGACCAAATGTCAATCTAAAATAGACCTTCATACTATTGAGTGTTTTACATGGTAAAATATGTATGTCTTAGCTTAATCCTAAGGATGGTGATCGTGATAATCATAGGTAAATAAAAAAGGGAAATGATAGAAACTACATTAAAGAGGGAAAAGTCTGCGGTAACTTGAAACCTGGATAAAGTGGCACTGAAATGTACCCAGTCATTCACCAAATCTGTGGATTTGTTACATACTTGTCACTTAGCCCAGATGCTGAGGCTTCAAGTGAGAAAAGACACAAGGTCCCTGGCCTGATGGAGTTTATATAAGATGATGTAAGTGAAGACGGTGACAAGCAAACAGATAAGTGAAACTGCAAACTGGGGTAAACATAAGGGGAGGGAAACCAGAGTTACAATAGGACCAACTTAAGGAAGTCAAGGGAGACCTTTCTGAAGAAGTGGCCTTTAAGACAAGATTCAAAGTTGAGACGAGCCAGACACATGGGGAAACAAGCAGACTGGTAGTAGAGTCATTGCGTTTGCTGGTCAAATATGAAGAGTTTGACATGCTAAAGATGCTGACAGAGGGCAGTGGGGCTGGAAAATGGTGGGCAAGTTGGTTTCCTTTCATGAACATAGGGACTGGAACTTTGGCAAACAAGACCCTAAGGATGGGTGGGAGAGTGGGTAGATAGACTTTGCTCATATTAAACATTTAAAAGTATACTTGTGATACATTTCACCAAAGAAGAGAAACAGATGGCTAATAAGCATATGAAAAGATGCCTAACATTATTAGTCTACAGGGAAATGCCAATTAAAACCACAAAGAGATAGCACTACACACCTATTAAAACAGCTAAGGTGAAAAATAGCTATGACACCAAAAGCTGGTGGGGATATGGAGAAGCTAGATGACATACATTGCTGGTGGGGATGTAAAATGATACAGTCACTCTGGAAAATAGTTTGGCAGTTTCTTTAAAAAACTAAATATGCAACTACCATGCAACCCATCATTGCACTCCTGGGCATTTATCCCAAACAAATGAAGCCTATGTTTACACACAAAAACCTGAATATGATGTTTATAATAACTTTATTTGTAACAGCATGAAACTGGAAACAACCCAGATGTTCCTCAACTGGTGAACGGTTAAACAGTGGTACATTCACACCTTGGAATACTGCTTAGTGATAAAAAGAACAAATTGCTGATACACAACAACCTGAATGAATCTCCAGAGAATTACGCAGAGTGGAAAAAGCTGATCCCAAAAGCTTACATGCTGTATGAGCTCACTTATGTAAGATTCTTTAAATGACAAATTATAAAAATGGAGGACAAATTAGTGGTTACCAGGGGCTAAGGAGGGGGTGGAGCAGGAAGAAGTATGTGTGGCTATTTTTAGGGCAACATAAGGGACCCCTGCGGTTATGGAAATGTTCTGTATCTTGACTGTATCAGTGTTAATATCCTGCTTATGATATTGCACTATAGTTTTGCAAGATATTGTCATTGGGAGAAACTGGACAACATGAGATCTCTATTATTCTTATAGCTACATGTGAATTTACCATTATCTCAAAATACAAAGTTTAATTTAAAATATGTACCTCTGAGAAGAGTGGGGGGTTTGAGTCAGGACTTATTTCAAATTTGTCGCAAATGGCAGAAGTCTAGTGTAGAACTTAGGTGTGCCACTTAACCTCTCATTTCCAGTTTCCATGCCTGCAAGAAAATGGGGCTGGGCCATAAATAGGTTCTAAGGTCTCTTTTTGCTTCTATAATCCCATGACTAGAGTGAGGTATATATATTTGTAGAACCTTGTTTTCAGCATTTTCATATTTATCAAAGACCCTCTGAAAATCTTTATGGAAACAGCACTAAATTTCTTTCTAGCATTACTCCAGAAGAAGTAGATCCCACCTTCCTGCCCTCCTAAAGACTGCTTTGCATACTGTGGCAAGATTACTGCCATTGTAAAAGGGGAAACACTGAGCAATTTCTTTCCTGCCCCAAGAGATCTTCCCACCCATACTGTCCTCACAATGTCCTCTTCCAGAGAGAGAGAGGAGCAGGGAGGGAAGAACTGCTTTCAGAGGACACACAGTATGGTCAAGAACATTCATTTTCACAGGAAGAACTGAGGATATTTTAGGAACTCTGTTCTAGATCCAATTATTTACTTATTTTTTAAGGCCTGGGGGTACCCTGAATAACAGTTGTATAACATACTATTTCTTTTACATTTTCATAAATTCTATAATATACTTCCTTCCCTTCTAGGCATGCCTTTCCAGTTGAGCCATACTCGTGTATACAGATGTAGTCCTCAAATCTCAATCTGTTACCCATTATATTTTCCAAGGGTGACTGCAAAATCTCTCCTACCCCACATGCCTTTCTTTCAATGTGACCTTAACATTTCTCCCATAAAGTGTTGGCATCTATATTCCCTCTCCTTGAGTCTGGGCAGAGCTTTGTGTCTGTCTTGACCAACAGAGCATGATGGAAGTGGCACTGTGCAACTCCCAAGGTTAGAACATAAAAATGCCACACACTTCTATCTGCCTTCTTGGGGACACTCATTACTGGAACCAAGATGCTGTACTGTGAAGAAGCCCAAACTCACCCAGGTGGAGAGGGCAGTGGTGAGGCTATATGGAGGTATTTTGGCCATACATTCAGCTGAAGTCCCAGCCAATAACTAACATCAGCAGCTAGGCACGTGAGTCAACATGTCTTTAGATAATAAGCTCCCATCTGTGAGGCCACCTTAACAGCTGAGTCCCAGATAAGACCCTAAACGTAGTGGAGCAGAGACATGCCATCCTCACTAAGCTCTGTCTGAATTCCTGACCCACAAAATTAGTGAGCCTAATAAAATGGTAATTTTATACCACCAAATTTGGGGTAGTTTGTTAAGCAGCAATAAATAACTATACATCTTGTTAGGATAAATACTCAAGCTTCACCCTCCTCCCTGAATCTTCTGCTACTGCCCCCCAACTGGTCAAACCCTACTAGAATCCACAGAGCAAGGGAGTCCATTGATCAGCCTATGTAAGTAAGCTTCCCGGGGTAGTAAGCAGGATGGAATGTGCATCTGGAATGACTGGCAGATAACCAGCACAGTTGGGAGTCTCATTTATACTCTGCTTTAGTTCAGTGATGATGTAAAGTAAACAGGATGAAAGTTGGGACGCCTAAATTTGATCCAGGATAGGATAAATAGTAAACAGCAATACTTTAACCATCCTTCAGTTGAATCTGTAAAATGAGGGGTTTGAAGTAATTAATTTCTAAGTTCCCTTTCAGCTCTGCATTTATCACGAAAAACTACCAGAGCTTAATCATTAAGAACATAGACTCCATACCATCTAAACCATCTATAGATTCAGTACAATCCCTGTCAAAATTCCAATGGTATTTTTGTAGAAATAAAAAACAACAATTCTAAAATTCATATAGAACCATAAAAGACCACAAATAGTCAAAGCCATCCTGAGAAACAATAAAAAGTTGGAAGAATCACACTACCTGCTTTCAAACCATACTACAAAGTTATAGTAATCAAAGTAATATGGCACTGGCATAAAAATAGACACATAGACAAATGGAACAGAACTGAGAGACCAGAAATAAACCCTTACATATATGGTCAACTAATATTTGACATGGGAGCCAAGAATACTCAATGGGGAAGGGATAGTCTCTTCAATAAACGGTGTTGGGAAAACTGGATAACCACATGCAGAAGAATGAAGTTTGACCCCTCTCTTACACCATTCACAAAAGTTAACTTGAAATGATCAAAAAAGAAATCAAAAAATACCTAGAGACAAATGAAAACAAAAACATGACCATACAAAACCTATGGGATGCAGCAAAAGCAGTCCTAACAGGGAAGTTTATAACAATACAAGCTTGCCTCAGGAAACAAGAAAAATCTCAAATTAAAAACCTAACCTTACACCTAGAGCAACTAGAGAAAGAACAACAAACAAAACCCAAAGTCACTAGAATGAAAGAAATCATAAAGATTAGAGCAGAAATAAATGATATAAAGATGAAGAAAACAATAGAAAAGATCAATGAAACTAAGAGTTGGTTCTTTGAAAAGATAAACAAAATTGATAAACCTTTAGCCAGACTCATCAAGAGAAAAAGGTAGAGGACCCAAATCAAAATTAGAAATGAAAAAGGAAAAGTTGCAACTGACACCACAGAAATACAAAGGACCATAAGAGACTACTACAAGCAACTATATGCCAATAAAATGGGCAACCTTGAAGAAATGGACAAATTCTTAGAAAGGTACAATCTTCCAAGACTGAACCAGGAAGAAATAGAAAATATGAACAGACCAATCACAAGTACTGAAATTGAAACTGTGTTTTAAAAACTTCCAACAAACAAAAGTCCAGGACCAGATGGCTTCACAAGTGAATTCTATTAAACATTTAGAGAAGAGTTAACACCTATCCTTCTGAAACTATTCCAAAAAACTGCAGAGGAAGGAACACTTCTGAACTCATTCTATGAGGTCACCATCACCCTGATACCAAAACCAGACAAAGATACCACAAAAAAAGAAAATTATGGCCAATATCACTGATGAATATAGATGCAAAAATCCTCAACAAAATACTAGCAAATTGAATCCAACTATACATTAAAAGGATCATACACCATGATCAAGTGGGATTTATCCAAGGGATGCAAGGATTCTTCAATATATGCAAATCAATCAGTGTGATACACCACATTAAGAAATTGGAGAACAAAAACCATATGATCATCTCAATAGTTGCAGAAAAAGCTTTTGACAAAATTCATCACCCATTTATGATAAAAACTCTCCAGAAGGTGGGCATAGAAGGAACAAATCTCAACATAATAAAGGCCATATATGACAAAACCACAGTTAACATCATACTCAACAGTGAAAAGCTGAAAGCATTTCCTCTAAGATCAGGAATAAGACAAGGATGTCCACTCTCTTTACTTTTATTCAACATAGGTTTGGAAGTTCTAGCAATAGCAATCAGAGAAGAAAAAGAAATAAAAGGAATCCAAATTAAAAGGGAAGAAGTAAAATTGTCACTGTTTACAGATGACATGATACTATACATAGAAAATCCTAAAGATGCTACCAGAAAACTACTAGAGCTCATCAATGAATTCAGTAAAGTTGCAGGATACAAAATTAACGCACAGAAATCTGTTGCATTTCTATACACTAACAATGAAAAATCAGAAAGAGAAATTAAGGAAATAATCCCATTTACCATCCCATTGAAAAGAATAAAATACCTAGGAATAAACTTACCTAAGGAGGGAAAAGACCTGGATTTTGAAAACTATAAGACACTGATGAAAGAAATTAAAGAGGACACAAACAGATGGAAAGACATACCGTGGTCTTGGATTGGAAGAATCAATACTGTTAAATCACACTACCCAAGGCAATCTGTAGATTCATTGCAATCCCTATCAAATTATCACTGGCATTTTTCACAGAACTAGAACAAAAAATTTTTTAATTTGTATGGAAACACAAAAGACCCTGAATAGCCAAAGAGAAAGAAAAACAGAGAGGGAGGAGTCATGCTCCCTGACTTCAGACTATACCAGAAAGCTACAGTCATCAAAACAGTATTGTACTGGCTCAAAAACAGAAATATAGATCAATGGAACAGGATAGAAAGCCCAGAAATAAACCCACACACCTATGGTCAATTAATCCACGACAAAAGTGGCAAGAATATAAAATGGAGAAAAGACAGTCTCTTCAATAAGTGGTTCTTGGAAAACAGCTACATGTAAAAGAATTAAATTAGAGCATTCTCTAACACCGTACACAAAAATAAACTCAAAATGGGTTAAAGACCTAATTGTAAAACCGTATACTATAAAACACTTAGAGGAAAACATAGGCAGAACACAGGCATAAATCACAGCAATATCTTTTCAGATCCGTCTCCTAGAGTAATGAAAATAAAAACAGAAATAAACAAATGGGACCTAATTAAACTTAAAAGCTTTTGCACAGCAAAGGAAACCATAAACAAAACAAAAAGACAACCTACAGAATGGGAGAAAATATTTGCAAACAACACGACCGACAAGGGATTAGTCTCCAAAATATACAAACAGCTCATACAGCTCAATATAAAAAAAAACCCCAAACAACCCAATCAAAAAATAAGCAGAAGACTTAAATAGACATCTCTCCAAAGAAGACATACCAATGGCCAAAAGGCACATGAAAATATGCTCAACATTGCTAATTATTAGAGAAATGCCAATCAAAACTACAGTGAGGTATCACCTCACACAGGTCAGAATGGCCATCATCCAAAAGTCTACAAATAATAAATGCCAAAAAGGGTATGGAGAAAAGAGAACCCTCCTACACTGTTGGTGGGAATGTAAATTCGTACAGCCACTATGAAGAACAGTATGGACATTCCTTAAAAAACTAAAAATAGAGCTACCATATGATCCTGCATTCCCACTCCTGGGCATGTATCTGAAGAAAACCATAATTTGAAAAGATACATGCACCTCAATGTTCATTGCAGCACTATCTATAATAGCCGAGACATGGAAGCAACCTATCCATCAACAGATGGATGGATAAAGAAGATGTGGTATCTATATATATACAATGGAATATTACTCAGCTATAAAAAAGAATGAAATAATGCCATTTGCAGCAACATGGATGGACCTAGAGATTATTATACTACATGAAGTAAGTCAGACAAAGACAAATATCATATATCACTTATACATGGAATATAAAAAAATGATACAATGAACTTATATACAAAAGAGGAATAGACCCACAGACATGGAAAACAAACTTATGGTTACCAAAGGGGAAAGGGGAGAGAGAGGGTAAATTAGGAGTTTGGAATTAACATATACACAATACTATATATAAAATAGATAACCAACAAGGACCTACTGTATAGCACAGGGAACTATATATATATATATATATATATATATATATATATATATATATAGTTCTGAACCACTTTGCTGTACACCTGAAACTAACACAACATTGTAAATCAACTATACTTCAATAACAAAATTTTAATCTAAAAAAATAAATAAATTAACTTGAAATGAGTTAAAAACTTAAACATAAGACCTGAAACCATAAAACTCCCAGAAGAAAACATGGGGAAAAAGCTCCTTGACATTGGTCTTAGTAAAATTTTTTTTGATATAACCTCAAAAGCACAACAACAAAAATTAATAAGTGGAACTACATCAAAAGAAACAACCAACAAAATGAAAAGGCAACCTAAGGACTGGGAGAAAAATATTCGCAAATCATATATCTGATAAGGAGTTAATACCCAATACATATAAAGAACTCATACAGCTCAATGGCCAAAAGCCAAATAATCTGATTTTAAAATGGGCAAAGGACCTGAATAGTTAAAATAAAAATTCAAAATAAAAAAAAAGAAGATACACAAATGGCCAACAGGTACATGAAAAGGTGCTCAACATCACTAATCATCAAGGAAATGCAAATAAAAAGCATAGTGAGGTATCACCTCATACCTGCTAGATGGCTGCCATCAAAATTCAAGAGATAAGTGTCGGGGAAGATGTAGAGAAAAGGGAACACTTGTGCACTGTTGGTGGGAATGTAAACTGGTATAGCCACCACGGAAAACAGTATGGAGGTTCCTCGAAAAGCGAAAAATAGAACTACCATACAATCCAGCAATCTTCCTTATGTGTATATACCCAAAGAAAATGAAAACAGGATCTTGAAGAGATATCTGCACTCCCATATTCACTGCAGCATTATTCACAATAGCCAAGATATGGAGACAACTTAAGTATTCATCAATGTATGGATGAAGAAGATGTTGTTTGTATACATATAATGGAATATCACTCAGAAGAAACAGGAAATTCTTCATTTGCAATAACTTGGATAAACCTTGAGGGTATTATACTAAGTGAAATAAGTCAGACAGAGAAAGACAAATACTGTATGATATCACTTACATGTGGAATCTAAAAAAAGCCAAGCTCATAGAAACAGGAAGTAGAATGGACTGGGGGGTGGCAGAAATGGGGAGATGCTAGTCAAAGGGTACAAACTTCCAGTTATAAGATGAATGAGTTCTGGGGATCTAATGTACAGCATGGTGATTATAGTTAACAATACTGTATTAAGTACACTTGAAAGTTGCTGAGAGAGTAGATCTTAAATGTTCTCACCACAAGAAAAGAAGTGGCAGTTATATGACATTATGGAGGTGTTGGCTAACACTATGGTCATGATCATTATGTAACATATAAATATATCAAATCATCACATTGTACACCTTAAATTCCCTCAATGTTATATATCAATCATATCTCAATAAAGCTG
The DNA here is from genome assembly GCF_028021215.1 of Eschrichtius robustus. Lineage (NCBI taxonomy): Eukaryota > Metazoa > Chordata > Mammalia > Artiodactyla > Eschrichtiidae > Eschrichtius > Eschrichtius robustus. The sequence goes on along the minus strand of NC_090827.1, from coordinate 58,687,504 downwards.
GGGGCAAAATGAACATAAACTCAAGAGCCTATCTGCTTGGATTCAAGTCCTGGCTCTGCCATTACCGAGCTGTGTAAATTTAGGTAACTCCCTTAGCCTCTCTGTGCTTCAAATGGGGATAAAAATATTGCCTACCTTATGGGTTTGTTGTGAAGATTAAATGAGCTAAGCAGTGTAAAGCACTTAGCACAGGGCTGGGTGACAGTAAACACTATAAATGTTAGCCGTTCTTATAATAGATAGGAAGAGAAGATTACAGCATACAAATTGTGAGAGGGAAACAGAAGATGGAAAATTAGCAACATTTTTTCCTTTTCCCTTTATTTTCTTTTTTAAACAGGAATAGCTGCTGCCAAAGTCTCTGATCCTTCGGTTTCTTTAAAAAGATGAATTTACCAGGATAAAAAAGTTAAAGAGTGACTGCAGTGGATAAGAAGCTACCTAGGGTTATAGGGGTCATAGGCTGAGTGCAGTCCTAGAATGGCACCTAGCTGTACTAACTACCAGGTATCTTAGGAAAAACTAGCCCTCTAACTAGAGGCCAAAAAAGGTCTTAAGCTATAATTAGATATTTTATTTCCTCATTCTGCATTATATAACACAGTCCTATACAGGATGCTAGCTATACAAAGTATTTCTTCACCTCCAGCGTGTGGTTTCTAGCAGCATTCAAAATCTCTTTTTAAAGAGAATGATGGGTATTTTTCAGTTTCAACCGTGAAACAGTTCTTGATTTATCTCTTTAAAATAGTTTTTCTTTAGAATTTTGCCAGAAATAGTATACTAAGACAGTCCATTGTTAAAACAGAGTATTCAAACAAGCTCTTACAGCATATTCATTCTTAGGGAATGAGCACAGTTCTAATGATGTTTAGCTGTCTGATTCCTGCTCCAGTTTCAAAAAGGGAGAATAAATTAACACCTGGAAAAGGAAATCTGTTTTTTCTTTTTCTTTCTTGTTTTTTACATCACTCTCCTTCTCAAGATAATTCCTAGTCAACAGAGCTTATAGCCTAAGAGCGAGGACAGGCAGTTAGTGCAAATAAGATTTTTACCTTAGCTACAATTTCTCTCAAAAGGTTATAGAAGAGAGAGTAAAAGAAAACTGCTGTCAATATTAATGGTAATGCTAACAGCTAGCATTTACTCAGCTAGATACTGTGCTAAGCACTTTACACATGCAGGTTTGTAGTGTAGTCTTTTGCACATAGAAGTTCAATATTGCTTGAATGAGGATTGCCAAACATAGATGGTCATCTTCCCTGTTTCATTTTATGTCCTTTTGAAGACAGAAAGCCAACTAAGACATATTTTGTTTTGCAGCGGTTTTTCTCCATCCTCTACAAACACTGGGATGGTCTTTCTTTTTCTTCATGTTTTCTGCCCTATTTAGATCTTAAACACAGGGGCTCGATGAAATTGAATAACACAGAACACACAGTTCATTCACTAGAGAGAGAAGTAGACAAGAGTAGGAGAGTTGCTCATACAGGCTTTTCCTGGGTGAAAAAAGGGCAGACTTTAGATCTCAGCACTATTCCACCCACCCCTGGTCATCAGCACAGTCATTCCTGCAATTCTTGGACAGGACACATGGGGCTCAGGCCAACTTAGCCTGCGTTGGAAGCTTTCCTAAAAAGAGTTCTATCCCTGCTCAGTCTTACTAAACATTTTCTGAAGACTCAGTGAAGAATGACTTATGACTCTGTTTAACTTGAGTATGTAACAGCTGAACTGTTGAGAGATTCATTTGGTGTCTTGTGCATTGTTTTGTTTTGTTTTCCTTTTCTTTTCTGGGAAGCTATGAACTCTTCTTGGAGAAAAGAAATCAGAAAATATTTTCTTTTCTCTGTACCCATCCCCAACTTTCTCCCCTGCACTGCAGAAGCCAAAATTTACAAGGCTGGCTAATTTGAAGAGAAAGATGATACGGGATCGGCGCTTTAGAGGTAGAAGAGAAAATGTTCTGCTTCACTCTGATGAAGCTCACTAGAGATGGTAGAATCACTGGTAGAGATGGTTGCCTGGATACGCAAGGCAAGCACTAACATCTTGACCTTGCAGTCTCCTGTGGAGGGCCCATGTCTGAGCTCAGCAATGGCGGAGGGAGTAACCAAGTCTCACCAAACCTGGCAGCCTGCCATTGAAGCCTGTGGGCCTGGGCAAAGACCAATGACAATGGCATCCAAAAGTGACTAAGAACCAACAGTCTTCACTTTTTTCCTTGACCTTTGGGTCAGAAGGGCCATAAAAACAGAGAGATATTGGCATTCTTATCAACCTTGTTGAGAGAAGAACTAACTTGATATAACTATTTTTGGAAAAATAGGTACATCGTATTTATTGCAGTCAATGTTATAGAGCAATTGCTATCTCCCTTGGCTTAGTGTCATTTATGTGGCAAATCCTAATGTAGTTAATAATAGAGCAAGACAAAAAACACTCAGTAGAATGAATGAGGGTGCAGCAAAATCCAACTATTTGTGGTTTGCAAGAAACCTACCATAAATAAATTTTTTAAAACCCTGGTACATTAAAATAAAAGGATAAAAAATTTATACCTGGCAAAGATTTATTTTATGAAAACTAGAGTGATACTTCAGGACAAGAAATATTACTAGAGATAGAGAGAAATATCTCATAATGATAACAGTCATTTCACCATAAATGTGAAATAATAATCATAAATGTGTATGTACTCAGTCACAGTTTCAAAAATACACGAAGCAAAAACTGACAGAACTGAAACTAGAAATAAACTCACAATAATACTTGGAAAATTTCAATTCTCTTCTCTCAGTAATTGGTAGAAGAGAAAAATTCCATAAGAATGTAGAAGAATGAAACAACAATATCAACCAACTTGATCTAGACATTTACAGAACATTTATAGAACAATCCACCCAAAAACAACAGAATATATATTATTTTCAGATGCACATGGATCACTCACCAAAATAGACCATATACTGGACTATATAGAGTCTGAAGAAATTTAAAGCATTGAAATCATATAGAATGTGTTCTCTGAACACAACAGAAAAAATTAGAAGTCAATAACAAAGAGATACTGAAAAAGCACAAATATTTGTAAATCAAACAGCACACTTATAAATAACCCATGTATTATACAATATATCACAAGGAATATTAGGACATATTTTACCTGAATAATGAAAATAATGAAAATGCAACACATCATAATTTGTAGGATGTACATAAAGCACTGGTTAGAGGGTAATTTAGAGCTTTAAGGGCTTATATTAGAAAAGAATAAAAGTCTAAAATCAATAATGCAAGATTCCACATGAAGAAGCTCGGAAAAAGAATAACAAATTGAACCCAAAGTAAGCAGAGTATAGGAAATAATAAAAACATGAATGGAATCACGAAATGGAAAACAGATAATTTATAGGCAAAAAAAATCAATGAAACCAAAATCTGGTTCTTTGAAAAATTATTACTCTTCTAATCAGACCAGTCAAGAAAAGAAAATACAAATGATCAAAATCAGGAATGAAAGAAGGAACTTCACTATAAGACATTAAAAGAATAAAAGGGGACTATTCTGAACAAATTTATATAATAAATTGGACAACTTAAGATGAAATGGACAAATTCCTTGAAAGACACAGCTACAAAACTAATATAAAAAGAAAGAGACATTTTTAATAGCCCTGTATTTATTAAAGAAATTGAACGTGCCAAAATAACTCATGGCAAAAAGATTGTCTTTTCAATAAGTAGTGCTTGAACAATTGGATAACCTTATGAAAAAATATGAACCTCAACTCTTAGTTCACACCAAATGCAAAAGGTAACTGAATTGAATATAAACTGAAACGTAAAAACAAAAATTATAAAATTGCTACAGCAATACATAGGAAAATATCTTCACAAACCTTGGGTAGACAAAGATTTCTTTGATATAACACAAAAGCAAAAAATATGAAAGAAAAGATTGATAAATGGACTCTATAAATATTAAACATTTCTGTATTTCAAATATCATCGTTAAGAAAATGAAAAGGCAAGCGAACAGACTGACAGAAAATATATTCTTTACATATATTTGATGAAGGACTTGCGTCCAGAATATATAAAGAACATTTACCGCTTGATAATCAGAAGATAAAAACCCAGTTTTTAAATTGGACTGATAATTTGATCCTTAAAATAAAAAATATATAAGGATGGCCAATATATACATGAAAAGATGCACAACATTTCTAGTCATCAGGGAAATACAAGTTAAATCATGACATGTTATTCTAAATCCATAGAATGGCTAAAGACAAAAACTGAGACTACCCAATGGTGAGAATATAGAGCAACTGAAACTCTCATATATTGCTGGTGCAAATATAAAACGGTACAACCACTTTGGAAAACGATTTGGAAGTTCCTTATAAAGTTAAACTTACATTTGCCATATGACCCATCACTCTACTCCTAAGTAAGTACCAACAAGAAATGAAGACACTTGTCCACAGAAAGACAACGGTTCATGAATATTCTTAGTATCTTTGTTCATAGTAGCCTAAAACCCAAATGTCAATTAAATGAGTGGTTAAACAAATGATATATCCATACAACAGAAGACTGCTTGATAATAAAAATCAATGTGTGTGTTGATGCATACACTGTGGATTTCAAAAACATGCTGAAGAAGCCAGACACCAAAGAAGATGTACTTCATAATTCCTTTTATGTGACCTTTCAGTAGAGGAAAATTAATCTATAGTGATAGAAAAGAGGTCAGCAGTTACTGTATCTGGTGGGGGTGGATATTGATGATAAAGAGGCATGAGGGAATTTTTGGAGATATACCTTGATTGGAATAACCAAATTTACTGTAACTTCATTGGGTGGTAGGCGCACAGATGAATACCTATCAAACTGTACACTTAAAATGGATGCATTTTATTATATGTATATTAAAGTTGATTTTTAAAATCATTGCAGAAACAGGCTTATAAAATAATAAAATATAAAGTTGGAGAAATCTTCCATATTGTAAAGCCATAAAATATGAGAAAATTCAAAGATGAATCCAGAAGATTAGGTCTACCATCCAAGAAAATGGGAAATGGAGCTTCCCCACAATGGCAGAGTAGGGAGACCTGAACACACGTCCTTCCATGGGCACACCAAAATTACAACTACTTACAAAGCAACTACCTATGAGAACGATCTGAAGACTAGCAGATACAATTTTCCATAACTAATGTTATAAAGAAGGATACACAACAAAATGGGTAGGAGGGGCAGAGGTGTGATGTAGTCAGGACCCACACCCCAGGGTTGGTGACACAGAAATGAGAGGAACATCACAACTACAACACAACAAGTGTTGGCAAGGATATGGAGAAGAGGGAACCTTGGTGCATTGTTGGTGGGAATGTAAATTGGTGCATTCACTATGGAAAACAATATGGGTTTTTTCAGAAAATTAAAAATAGAACTACCATATGATCCAGCAATTCCACTTTTGGGTATTTTATGAAATAAGTCAGAGGGAGATAAATACCATATGATCTCACTTATATATGGAATCTAAAAAACAAAATGAACACACAAAACAAAACAAAAACAGACTCATAGAGAATAAATGGATGTTTGCCAGACAGAAGGAGGGTCCAGGGTTCGGCAAAATAGGTGAAGGCGATTAAGAGATACAACCCTCCAGTTATAAAATAAATAAGCCACAAGAATGTAATATACAGCATAAGGAATATGGTCAATTATATTATAATACCTTTGTATGAGCACAGATGTTACTACATTTACTGTGATGATTTTCTTAATGAACGCAAATGTCAAATCACTACGTAGGACACCCGAAACTAACATAATATTGTATGTCAACTACATTTCAATTTTTTAAGAAAAGGGAAATGGAAGAAAGAAATTGAAAAAACATGATTTTCCTGAGTATTAGGAAGACACAAATCTTTAGTTTGAAATGTTGATTTATCCACTGAATCCATTTATTACTTGGCCCCCATATAGCTCCATTTTAAATGGAGAAATGATTGATGTTTCAGATCTCTGGGCATTAGTGTTAACTCAGACCCCGTCCAATAGTCCCCTTCCATAGTGCACATTTGTTTATGTAAATGACCCCGGAGAAAGACTGGGGGACTCATCACCGTGTGCACTTGCCATGGTGTTGCAAAGTTGTTGGTGTCTGACCTCTTTAGTAACTGGGTTCCAGGCCTGAAAAAGCGTTCAGACCTGGAATCTGGGCAATGGGTCATGACTATATATTGGAGCAACTGCTGTCAACCTTGCAATGAGTCATCCTTGACTTCTTTTCATTATACAGATTGAGTACATGTAGGACCCTGTTAGTTGCCCCCTATTTTTCCCTAGGGATACAGTTTTCTGTTAATCAGTTCCATAATTTTTTGCAAGTCAGATCCATCCATTAGCCTTTCATCCTTGCCATACGTTACGATAATGGCATCTATCTGGCTTCAGATGGTTAAGTACCACCACCTGTCCTCTATAGTGTGCATGTGGGTGTGGGGCTGGGGGATGCCCTATTATCAGTAAGCATAATAATTCTGTAATGGCATTTCCAGCCTTACACAGTATACGTACTCTGGCTTGTGTACTTCTCTCAGACTTTTATTTTCTTTGTCTACCACCTGCCACGGCAACTCTGGTGTTTCTTTTCCCACTTAGTGTGAGCTATCTTTTTCCATGCTTTTAAGAGCCACCCTAGGATCGTGTTTGCACCGTCTCTTGGTGTTTCTTGCCAGAATTTTAAATCACATAATCCTAGAAGAGTCTCTCAAATTGATAAACTCTGTGTTCCAGCAATATTCCAGCACCCTCAGAAACCAACCCCATGTATAATCTTCCAGTGCATGTTTATAAAGGATGACTAGGTCCTGTAGCTCCTTTGGGATATAGTCTCTTTCCTCCCTTCTCATGCCCACCATGTCTCTGGCTGTGTTTGCTGCAACCTGTAGTTATAGACCTAGTGGCCGAGTGGGTCGGTAGGGTAGGGCCAGATCCTGAGTTTGGCACATGCTGTCTTGTAAGGAAAAAAACTTCTGCACTGCCTTTGAACAAGAGAAGAGTACTACCCCTGACTAGGGATGGGCATACTACTTCTGTAGGGCTCCTGGGAATCTGGAGATTCGAGATAGGGGTGGGGAGTGGTAATCTACCCAGGTGTGCCCATCCCACATGTCAGAGTCTTATTTTTACCCAAGCAGGGCCCTGACCTTGGCATAGCAGATCTGTCTAGGCTGAGAGTTTGACCTCCATTGAAATTTGGCGACTCTAATGCTAGTTCCTGGGCCTTGTCCTCAACTTTCTCAGCTCTTCTCTTGAAGGACATGAGAGCTTCTTTATATGCTACTAAGGAGAACCTCAGCCTTTCACCCCAGCTTATCTTTTTTCTAAAGTCTCATCTGAGTTAGAAAAGTCACCCAATTCAGTTGTCTTTAAAGTTAGTATTTCCTTCATATTTCTCCAATGGTGGAAGCTAGTACCAGCTAGTGTATTTTCTTCCACATACACCATACAAATTCATTACCTGTGATCATTTTAATACCTACACTACCACCTTGTGCCAAGAGCTACATGTCCTCCAGCTACCATCAGCAGTGCCTCCTGTCGCAGGTTGATTCTCCAGGGAGCAGACTCTAAGATGGAATTACCATGCAGGAGATTTATTACAGAGTGTCCTTGGGTTCAACACTTGTGGAAGGGAAAGGAAGGAAACAGGATTGAGTAGAAGGAGAAACCGAGACGTGATGCCATCTAAATGAAGCTTCAGTCGACCCTGTGGCAATTTCTGAAGATGGACTCAACCCTTCAGAGTTGTTTATAGTTCCTCAGCCTGCACCTCTGCACCAACAGTCACTGGATGTGGACCACAGGGGAGGGGTGTGACTCTGAGCAAGGCGGCTTTCTTCGGCTAGAGGGAACCCCCAGTGTGGTGGGGCAATCAAACCTTTATTCCTGAGGGGGGCAGCACATCTAGCAGCCATCCACCCACCCTTCTCTTCTATGAAAGATTAAAATATGCTGTGTGTGTGTCATTGACAATATCAACTGAAGCTATGTGCTTCCAGGTATCTTGGAGCCCCAGTCTTTGTGACCCCCTTCACCTCCTAGAACTTCCTGGTCATAAGCACTGCTGTGACCACAATGAGGTTTCTTTCTATCTTCTTTTTTTAAAACTTTTGCTGGCCTTTCTCCTTTCTGTTTTGACTCTGTTAATATTTACTACTTTTCAAACACTGACTATGAACCAGGCCCTGTGCCCAGGAATATACATGGGTTACCTTTCATGAATTATCTCATTTAATCATCACCTCAATCCTATTTAGAAAACATGAACTCATCATTTTATGGATAAGAAAGGAGATTCAGAGTGAACAGTGTTTCCAAGCCACACATCTAGTTCTTACTGAAATCTGTGTGTGAACCCAGATCTGACTCCAATTTCCATATTCTTAGTGATGATGTTCCTATTCGTCACCTGCTCCTTGACCTCTACCTGCCTCAGCTAGGGGTCAATAAGTACATTGTGGGCCACAGTTCATAACCAAGCCCTGTTACTGACAACATATATTCCTAAACAATGCCCTTTTTGAGGCACATTTTCTAGAACCATTTTGTTAAAGTTATGACCATTTCCCTATATATTCCCACTATATTCAAACTCAAGACTCTCTTGTCCTCTGAAGGCTCTGTTGAAATCCCCCTTCCAACTACACTTTTCCTAGGTATTCCAGACCAAAATAATCTCGCTGTGCCTAACAAAACTCTCTCACTAAGGAGAACTTTTTATTCACATTTTTACTGCTTAGTCTCTGCACGTATGTGTCTGTTCCCCTCAACAGATTGTAAACACCACGTACATTCTTTTACATCATTACCCTACATGATGTATGGTACATAGGAAACGTCTCAAAGCACATCACATTAATTTTGGATTAGTGTCATGAATTGCTTAGAAATATGCCTTTGGGCTCTCTTCCTTTACCTCATTCTCTAATAATGATGCAACTTTTTTCTTTTCTTAGGTTTCCCATAATGCTGAAATCCTTATCTAGCCTATATATTTTTCATTCTGTACTTCTTCTCTGTGTAACTCTGCTTTGGGAACCCCAGTCAGTTAAGTTTATTAGTGGTGACCAACCCAGCTGGTTGTTATGTTCCATATAAGGCTAACAGCTGTCACAAATACAATCAAACTTTTTTTTTTTTTTTTTTTGCTATGATGAAACTCAATGGATCCAGGGAAAATATTTTACGAGTTACTGCATATTGTAATTTAAAAAAAAAAAAAAACTTTTAGAATGGTTTAAAATCTTACTGCATAAAGTATGGTCCATGGACCAGCAGCATCCGTATCACCTGGGTGCTTGCTAGAAATACAGACCCTCATGCCCGACCCAAGTACGCTGAATCAAAATCTGTAGTTTAACCAGATTTTCAAGTGAAAGTTATGAATATTTAAGTTTGAGAAATACAATTTAATGGCAGCTCTCTACATACAGTAAACGGCTGTGTCTGATGCTTCACACAGTTCTAATCACCCCGATAATCCTGCAAGTAGGTAAGTGAGGTAGTATTTCTATTTTATAGATGAAGAACAGGCTCGTGTGTTAACTTACCCCAAATCATCCTGCAGCTAATCAGTAGCGCTGATCTTGGAACCCAAAGCTGTCTGCTTTCCAATTTTCTCTTGCAGTGTAGACTTGCTTTCCAATTTAATATTGCAGACGTAGCAGACGCTCCCAACATCTGCCTGTTCCTGAGGCCTTACCATCCCAGAGTGCACTGGTTGCATTAGCCCGCCCACCCCCAGCAGTTCTCAATCACTGACTGATAGGAGTTGGTGTTTAAAGGCCCCAGCCCCCCGAGCCCCCAGGTGAGATAATTCGGTGGTCTGTGGTATCTCAGGGTCTGGTATCTCACCGTATCTCAGGGTCTCTCAACATCATTAATTTCCAGTCAATCTCTGGGATAGCTGGCTTAATAATTCACCTTTTTTTTTTTTGGCTGCCTTCCCTTCCCTCCTTCGCTGCATCTCCCAATAAACTATTGATAATTAAATCCTATCTCAGGCTCTGCTTCTGGGGGGAATCACCATTAAGATAGCAGAAAAATCAGCTCGGTTCCTATAAGGATTCCTCATAGCACAACAAAAGAAGTACTGATAAGTGAACAGTTAATCTCCTTTGTAAATAGCGAGTACAACACCTTTAAGAATATTGAGATCTTTTTATGAGACTGGTGACAGCTGAAAGATGAGATTCTGGGCTACTTGCTAAAATGAAGTGTCATAGGGAATCCAAGAAAAATAAACTGCGTTCTTTCCCCAGCAGAAAGAGAGAAAATACCATTTTCCTGCTTGTATAAGAATCTGTCATATAGATCTTTGGACAGAATCTCTTGCCTCTTATTTACAACTATTTTCTGTGGGAGGAATAAACAAGTGTCATATATATGTACCTTCTGTCCTTCAATCCTTCCTGCATAAAAATAAGGGAAATCTCATCGTGTAAATTGAATATCCTATCCTGACTGTGACATAGATAAATGAAGTAAAGGCTTTAAAGATGCTGATGTTTGTATTCAAGGCCAGCTTCATAGACATGTGACAGACGGGCCCTGCACTTGGTTTAATGCTCTGCTGTCACTGCCCTGAAATTCTTAATTATTGTGAACAAGGCACCCCATGCTTTCATTTTTCACTGGGTCCTGAAAATTATTTAGTCAGTCCTGCTTGTACCAATTAAAAACTGTTTAACATGGGTTTTCATGATACAAGAAAGAGAAGGCCAGCTCAGAACTCTAAGGACTGAATAACAAAGTATCTTGGGGGAAAAACAGAACCGACAAAAGTTGGAGTTTCTAGAAGCTTCTGAGAGTTGTCATTAAAGGTTTGCTGCATAGAGTGCAGGAGGAAAGCAGTGGCACCTGATGTGCTCCGATACTTCTCAAACTGACACATGCATAGGAATACACATACGAGTGATCCCTGAGCCCGCGTGTTTGGCTTGCAGCCAGCAAGGAACATTCAGGTGACCCAGAAAATTAGGAGCAGGAGTGAGCCACTTGAGCTGGTTTTCCTGCATCAGGCAAGAAAACCGACTGTGTTCCTAATGATACCTAGCATTTACCAAACATTCACTCTGTGCCTGGCCCTGTCCCAAGGTTCTTACGGTCATTACCTCCTTTAATCCTTATGACAACCCTATAGGGCAGGTGCTATTACTGTCCCTCTAGCGTGAGCGGGAAATCTAGGACAAAATGAGAGTGAGTACCTAGGCGCCTGCACCCAGCAAGTGCTGGAGCCCAGAGTCAGACTCAGAGCCCAGATTCTTAATTACAACATATAGCTCCCCTCCCCAGGGAAACAGCTTTGACTTCAAGAGGCGTGATGAGCAGAGACTGTGCTGAAAAGGTCCCCAGTGGAGAAGAGGAAGGGGAAAGGCTGTGTGGCAGTGATGCAATCCTGAGCACCACAGTTCCCCATTCCCCGATGGGCGGAGGAGGGGAGGGGCAGCAGAAAATAAATAGCCCTAGACCTTGCGGAGCCTGTGCGGGGTTTTCCTGGGTCCATTTTGCTTCACAAGCACATTTTCCATGGATTTTTACCAGGTTGCGTCAGGTTGTCTGTGGGCTTCAAACTGTTCCTTTGAGTCTGCGTTTCAGCTGATGTGGCCCAAAGGTTTTGGGGGAAGGGAGGGGGCTCAGTGGAGTGGCTGGGCTCCTGCTGCTTCCACCTGCGCTGCTGTACTTTCACCTGTTTTAATCTAAATATAGGGATTGTGGGTAAGAATTTGTTTGCAAAAAGATGAGGTTCTGTGGCTAAAAATAAAAGTTTAAAACCCATGGCGCTGGTTGGGCTGTCTCTTCAAAACTGGGAGAAAATGAATTAGCTGTAGGCGGCTCACATGCCCCTCTGTCCCCTCCCCCAAACACAATTCATGTTCAACCTGGATCGTTAGAGAAAAAATGATATTGGTATTTGGTGATCCTCGAACCCTGGGCAGAACATATTTGAATCTTCTCTATGCCAAACACTTGCTCACTGGCTGTGAGCTTGTTCCTGTCTTAAGAAACATTTCTTTTAATTGTTTGCACAGGGTCCTTCCAGAAAAAAGAAAAAAAAATAGAAAGAAAATCCTTACTGGGCCAACTCCGAAGGTTTTACATGAAAGTGGCTGTGACCTTCCTTTCATGCAGGAGCTGAAATTAATTGTTCCTTCCTCTGCTTTCCTACAGAACCCAACAATTCTTTGACTATCTATTATGTGTGAAACACAATGGAGCCTGTCTTCAAAAGACTCACAATCTAGTAGGTAAGAGGAACTAGGTAATTCTCTGTACCTGTCATGGCAGTTGTTATTTTCTAACTCGTGATGGTGAGGCAGGAGAGAGCGCTGATGGCCATAAGACATGTGGAAGTTGGTGAAAGAATGGCACCCAGGTTTGGCCTTTGAGAAATTACAGTCCACTAGGTGGATATGTATGTTTCCCAAGAGCAGATGAAATAACTGCTGTGTAGAGCTTCCAGTAACATGAACAAGACCCACAAACCTTGAAAAGCCTTTGAGGATGGGAACTTGGTTTTTCAATATTTTCCTGGAAAGCCCTCTTATCCCACATACTCTTCAACATCTGGGCCTATACATCAAATTTATAGACCTTTGTTTATGATTCAGATGGACTTCTGTATAGTTCAGCTCAAGTTCGATGATGAAAGTCCACCTTCCGTATTGATATAATTCTATTAAAATATGTGTGAGCAAGCAGTGTTTATGGAGAGTCAAATGTGTGTGGCCATCTGGGACAATCTAATTATTTACTAGAAAATATATATTTAAAAATTTCCAGAACATCCAGGGTTATAAATGTGTATCCCTACCTCTTGTTTACCAGTCCATTCAGGGGATTAAAAAGTGCACCTGTTATAAAAGCAAACCATTGCACAAAACTCTGACTCGCCAATTGGCAATGTTCCTTCAGATAATGTGGATTGGAGAAGAGACCAAGTATAATTTGACATGTCAACTCTGAAACTATTGCTGTGTTTATTTCCTGTACCATACCTCCCCCTACCTTTAAAAAATTATTGTGATAAAATTAAAATAACATAAAATTTACTATCATAACCTTTTTTTAAATTATAAAAATAAGTTCCTAGAATGTGAAATATGAAAATCAAGACCCTTGAAAGTTCTTCAATTTGTAGCTTTTGTTTTTCCCACTAGCACATAAAATACCACAATACGTCAGAGCTTCCTATTTCTCCATCTCCCATCTTAGAGGATGTTTCCTTGTCCTCTTTTATCCGAAATTAATCTCTTAAATAGCAATGAGTATAACATATCAACCAATCACCTGCGAACTCACTAACACAACAGTTAGAATGGTTTTAGGTATTCAACTAGTTGTAACTCTTGGGTTAGGTTACAAATTATGTTTTTAAAGGACTCCAGGGTATGTCCCAAATCTTGATATTAAGTTAAGAATAGTAACCGCTCTTTCCACAAATACTTTTTAGCACGGTTTTAAATTCATTCAGAGCCTTTTTGCAAAATGGGGGGAAGATATTTTCTCTTCTGAATCAGGAACTACGTAACAACTAAAGCAACATGAATCAGGGTGGGCTGTCTCAAAGTAGCTGCCCTGTCACTGAGGAGATTCAAGCAGAGGCCAGATCACCTGCTGGGAATGCTGTGCAGAGGCAGAGGAGTGTTGGGAATTTATAGACTTTGGGGTCTTGACTCAGACGACTAACACTGGCAAAGTACACAATAGTAATAAATAGGAATTTCTTCCCTTTTGTTTTTTGTCTCTCAGCCATCCTATTGAATCTGCCACGTAAAATGTGAGTAATCTCTTAGGTACAGAGTAGAGAAATCTTCCTTATCTGTAGGGCACTGGGTATCCATGAGGCATGAGAGGATACTGGTTGGGAGTCAGTCGTGGGTTACAGTTACTGGCAGGTTAGAGTTACCTGACCTTTGACAAGTCACTTAGGCTTCCAGGGTCTCCTCATTCTCAAGTATGAACCCAGGAGACAAGTATAGATGTCCTCCAAGTTGCTATGTGATCATTCCTTGCCACCTTCCCCTTCTCCCTGGGCCACAAAACTTGTTTAATATTCTGTTTCTTCCAGTTTCTGATCACTAATAAATGGCAAATAATCCAATAAACCTTCTTCACATTTTTTAAATTAATTTTTATTGGGGTATAGTTGCTTTACAATATTGTCTTAGTTTCTACTGTACAGCAAAGTGAATCAGTTATTCGTATATACTATCCCACAATTTTTAGATTTCGTTCCCATTTAGGTCACCACAGAGCACTGAGTAGAATTCTCTGTGCTATACAGTAGGTTCTCATTAGTTATCTATTTTATACATAGAAGTGTATATATGTCAATCCCAATCTTCCAGTTCATCCCACCTCCCCTTTCCCCCCTTGGTCCATAAGTTTGTTCTCTACATCTGTGTCTCTATTTCTGCTTTGCAAATAAGTTCATCTGTACCATATTTCTAGATTCCACATATAAGCAATATTATACAATATTTGTTTTTTTCTTTTTGACTTAGTTCACTCTGTATGACAGTCTCTAGGTACATCCACATCTCTGCAAATGGCACGATTTCATTCCTTTTTATGGCTGAGTAATATTCCATTGTATATATGCACCACATCTGTAACGTGGGTGTGGTGGGGCTAACTAGCAGTCTCCGCCACAGTAACTAAGGACCAGCACTCCCGTTCTCTAGTTTCCCAGTGTAATCACACTCCCAAGTTTTACCTAGTATATAATCATACAGAATAAAGGTGGCAGTTCCTCATCTCCCTTACAACTGAACATGGCCAGATAACTATGTCTGGCTAATAAAATGTAAGCAGAACTGTTAGATGGTTGTTTCTGGACCTTCCTTAAAGGACAGTGGGAAGGTGCCTTTTGAACTTCCTTCATCATATTTTTTTTCCATCTGCCGGCTAAAATGAGAATTTGAGGCTCGAACTCCAGCCACTACAAGGGCCACACTCCGGGGAGAGCAGAGCATTGAGGTGAACGGGCCTTGGGTGCCTGGATTGTGCCACACAGCCCTGGACTGCCCTCCTCCAGACTGACCCCTGGCAGGAAAATGCATTTCTGTCTCATTGAAGGCATTCAGATACAGGTATCCCCCAGTTTTTGCAAGTTTGCTCTACACCACTTTGCTTTTACAAAAGACCTACATTTGTAGGTTTTCACTAAGCAAAAAAAATATCCAGAGGACTTTCACTTTTACAAAAAAAGATGAAAATTGAAAATAGCATTCAGTGTTTGTTTTGCAGTAGCTGTTACAGAGAGAGGCAGCTCCCACCCCAGGCAGCCAGAGTGGCACCGCCAAGCTCCTTCCTTGGGAACTACCCTCAGCACCTCAGCATCAAGCCGCCAGAGCTCTGAACTACGAGCATCTGTTCTTTATCTTGATTTATTGTGAGCATCTGTTAGCAAGATGTGTCCCAAAGTAATTGCCTCTTTGCTTTACACCATTTCAACTTATGAAAGGTTTCATAGGAACGTTCTACTGTCCCATGGCAGGGGAAACCTGTACTCATTTAATCCTTACTGATATAGTTTTACCCGAACAGTTTTTTCAGAAGGCTCCTAAAGAGTCACTTTCCAGGTAGAATTTTGGAAAGCTAGAGTTGGGACCCTTTTTCTGAGGAGTTAGGTTTGGCTGCTGTTGTTTACCCCTCCAAGGATGTGGGCCTGGCCTTCGCTGCCCAAGTGCAGCGTCAACACTGTGGTGAAGTGACCAGCGTCAGACGTAGTTATATTCCAGCTGAGAGTTGTGGATGTTTTCTCAATGTTAGCGCTGCTAGAGCCCGCTGCGGTCTAGCGAGCCTTAATAGCTGTGTGTCCGACTCATACTCCTCTTTTAAAGATGCTCCTCTGTTCTCATGGTTTTCCTGAAAAAGTCCAGAGTTGTCCCTAATACAAATGTTATGTAAATAGTTGCTGGCATGTGGCAAATTCAAGTTTTGCTTTTTGGAACTTTCTGGAATTCTTTTTCCAAATATTTTCAATCTGCAGTTGGTTGACTCCATGGATGCAGAACCCATGGATACAGAGGGCCAACTGTATTCATATCTAGGTCATGGCTGAGCATATTCTTAGTCATGGTGTTGTCAGGTTGGAGCTTTTGATGCAAGGAACAAAGGCTTAAAAAACTTCTTTCCACATACACTGAGTAATCGGACTGTGACAGGTTGCTTCCTCACCTCTCCCCTAGGTCAGAAGACCAAGGAAGAACCAGAGTTAGATTAAGGAGGACATTAGAAAAACATCTAGGTTAGGCTTTGATCTAGAAGAATAAGAGTTGTTCTTATGGCTTACTTTTGGTCCATCTGGACCACCTGACTAGGTTTAAGCCCAAACCTCGGCCCTTTTGGAATTGAACTGGGATGAATGCAGCTTGATAGGAATATAAAATCCCTCAGAGATGCCTTTCCATCCTTTATCTGTCAACACAGTTTTCTGCTGGTTCCCCTGTTCTTGCCACCTTCGTGATTTGACAAATATTCAAATATACACTGTTCAAGCCACTGCCTCAGATAGCAAAGAAAAAATATGAAAGTAAGGGATAAAATAATAATTTTCCTATATGTGCCCCTCAACCTTTTCAGAATGAACTATTCCTTCCCCTTCACTTCATTTTGCACTTCAGTTAGGGCCCTTTTGTACACCACTTGTTGTGCACCTGGTGAGACTGAGTTGTCCTTTCCTTGGACCCCAGATGCAGTTGCAATAAGGACTCAAAGGCTATAGAACTTTGTTGTTATTTCCCCAGATTAAATGGCATACAAATTATGATGGAGCCCTGACGGGCCGTCCGACCAGCAGTGAAAGTACTAGGTATTCATCACCTTCAAGGCCCCTTTTAGGTTGTTAAGGGAAGGTACCTGGTAGAAGTAATGAAGGCACTGAGGACAGATATCTATTTGAAATGTAGATATCTCTTCAAAGGTGAGGCAGTTTGTTTGGTATTTGCTATTATTGTGTATTTGCTTTGTCTTGCTTGCTAGTTTGTTTTGGTTTTCCTTGCATTGTTTTAGGTTTCAGTGAGCCCACCTAAAGAACTACATGGCACACCCTCTCTCCTTAATTCCCACTTTCCCCCTTTAAGTCTAAGTAAATGGCAGCCAAGGTAGGACACACGGAAAATGGGCCAAGGATACTACTGAGATTGATTTAGTTTGGGTCCTAAAATGGAGGGGCAAGAGGTGACCTGATGGTGAAGGTCTATCCCATGCCACTGATTTAGGATACCACATTCGAGTTTAGGGCCAACATACAGACCAATAGCAATGTTCCATGGCCTAGAACAGTCTTTTACATATTATTTCTGAAAAACTGGTGGCCACAATAGATGGCTACTCAGGGTTTGTATTCCAACCACTGATTAAGAACTACCTTTCCAACTTCTCTATCTTCACAGTTCTGTTCATATCATCTGGTCTATTAACCATTCCACTAACATCCACCAACACACCCTGTGTTCATTAGACAGTTGATGAAACTGATGTGGGTTCAGAATAGGGAAGAAGGCCATTCCAGGCCTTCTATCATTTTATGCTGATATTGTTCCAATATGCAGAGAATATAGAAATTAATACTCTCTCCTTAGTTGCTATTTGAAATCAAAATAACCTCACAATTTGAGAGAAAATAAAGTTACTCCAGATAATTTCGAAGCCTTCTAAAAATCTGAATTACCTTTAGCAGATACATTTTTAACAGTATTGAGAAATTTACTGGACAGAAGCCATGGCTTAATCTGACTTTCTAGGGCACAAGAATGCTGAGGAATTAGTTGAGAGAGAGGAGGAGGAGAAGTATTACTACTGGCTGAGAATATCCAGTGTACTGACTATCTAGGAAAGCTGTGAGCAGAAAAGAATTGCCTGAAAGGAAATGGAAAATCCAGTCAAGGACTTCTACCCCTTAGGCACATGGGAAGACACAATTAGAATACTCTGATCTGCTTTCTTCCCTCTAGGTTTTAGTTAATAGCAAAAGTAAGGAAAGATACTAGGCATCATAATCCAAGCATCTCAAATTCAATTACCCTAAATCCTAAAGCTGCTTTAATGACAGCTATTACTTATACCTGTCCAAAAAATAGTGTATGCTCTAAAAATTCTTCCTCTCCAAAGACATCAAAATGAAAAGACACGCAGCTGTCTGAGCCCATGATTTCTTGCAAGCTTTTCTAAAGGCGTGTCCTGAATCACACATATTGGGGCACCATCCTGAAGCATTACTGTATCCCAGAATTCCCTGTTGGGCCACTAAAAGCAGAAGCTTCTTTTATTCAACGAAAGTCTCATTCTTAGTATTCTGGTTATTTAAAATCTCTCTCCAAGCGTGGATGCTCAGGGGCCAGGGCACTCAGTTGATGTGGGTCAGGAATGTTTAACTTAAGGAAAAATTAACTTTAAAAAATTGTTTACGTGGGAGAAACTTCAAGATGGCGGAAGAGTAAGACACGGAGATCACCTTCCTCCCCACAGATACATCAGAAATACATCTACACGTGGAACTGCTCTTACAGAACACCTACTGAACGCTGGCAGAAGACCTCAGACCCCCCAAAAGGCAAGAAACTCCCCAAGTACCTGGGTAGGGCAAAAGAAAAAAGGAAAAACAGACAAAGAATAGGGATGGGACCTGCACCAGTGGGAGGGAGCTGTGAAGGAGGAAAGGTTTCCACACACTAGGAAGCCCCTTCGCGGGTGGAGACTGCAGGTGGCAGAGGGGGGAATCTTCGGAGCCACGGAGGAGAGTGCAGCAACAGGGTGCGGAGGGCAAAGTGGAGAGATTCCCGCACGGAGGATCAGTGCCGAGCAGCACTCACCAGCCCGAGAGGCTTGTCTGCTCCCCCGCCGGGGCGGGCGGGGCTGGGAGCTGAGGATCGGGCTTCGGAGGTCGGATCCCAGGGAGAGGACTGGGGTTGGCGGCGTGAACACAGCCTGAAGGGGCTAGTGCACCACCGCTAGCTGGGAGGGAGTCCAGGAAAAAGTCTGGAGCTGCCGAACAGGCAAGAGACTTTTTCTTGCCTCTTTGTTTCCTGGTGCGCGAGGAGAGGGGATTCAGAGCGCCGCTTAAAGGAGCTCCAGAGACGGGCGTGAGCCGTGGCTATCAGCACAGACCCCAGAGATGGGCATGAGGCGCTAAGGCTGCTGCAGCCACCAAGACGCCTGTGTGCGAGCACAGGTCACTATCCACACCTCCCCTCCTGGGAGTCTGTGCAGCCCGCCACTGCCAGGGTCCCGTGATCCAGGGACAACTTCCCCGGGAGAACGCACGGCGCGTCTCACGCTGGTGCAACGTCACGCCGGCCTCTGCCACTGCAGGCTCGCCCCGCATCCGTACCCCTCCCTCCCCCCCGGCCTGAGTGAGCCAGAGCCCCCAAATCAGCTGCTCCTTTAACCCCGTCCTGTATGAGCGAAGAACAGACGCCCTCAGGCGACCTACATGCAGAGGCGGGGCCAAATCCAAAGTTGAACCCCAGGAGATGTGCGAACAAAGAAGAGAAAGGGAAATCACTCCCAGCAGCTTCAGGAGCAGCAGATTAAATCTCCACAATCAACTTGATGTACCCTGCATCTGTGGGATACCTGAATAGAAAACGAATGATCCCAAACAGAGGAGGTGGACTTTGGGAGCAACGATATATATATATTTTTCCCTTTTTTTCTTTTCGTGAGGGTGTATGCGTATGCTTCCGTGTGTGATTTTGTCTGTATAGCTTTGCTTTTACCGTTTGTCCTACATTTCTGTCCGTTTTTTTTGTTTGTTTGTTTGTTTTTTAGTATAGTTTTCAGTGCCTGTTATCATTGGTGGATTTGTTTTTTAGTTTGGTTTTTTTCTTTTCTTTTTTAAAATTACTTTAAAATATTTTTTAAAATAATTTTTGTGTTTTTCTAAATTTTTAATAATTTTTTTATTTTAATAACTTTATTTTATTTTATCTCTTTCTTCTTTCTTTCTTTCTTTCTTTCTTTCTTTCTTTCTTTTCTTTCTTTTCTTTCTTTCTTTCTTTTTTTCTCCCTTTTATTCTGAGCCGTGTGGATGACAGGCTCTTGGTGCTCCAGCCAGGCATCAGGGCTGTGCCTCTGAGGTGGGAGAGCCAAGTTCAGGACATTGGTCCACAAGAGACCTCCCAGCTCCACATTATATCAAATGGCAAAAATCTCCCAGAGATCTCCATCTCAATGCCAAGACCGAGCTCCACTCAAGGACCAGCAAGCTACAGTGCAGGACACCCTATGCCAAACAACTAGCAAGACAGGAACACAACCCCATCCATTAGCACAGACGCTGCCTCAAATCATAATAAGGTCACAGACACCCCAAAACACACCACCAGACGTGGACCTGCCTACAAGAAAGACAATAACCAGCCTCATCCACCAGAACACAGGCACTAGTCCCCTCCACCAGGAAGCCTACACAACCCACTGAACCAACCTTAGCCACTGGGGGCAGACACCAAAAACAACGGGAACTACGAACCTGCAGCCTGCGAAAAGGAGACCCCAAACACAGTAAGTTAAGCAAACTGAGAAGACAGAGAACCACACAGCAGATGAAGGAGCAAGATAAAAACCCACCAGACCTAACAAATGAAGAGGAAATAGGCAGTCTACCTGAAAAAGCACTCAGAATAATGATAGTAAAGATGATCCAAAATCTTGGAAATAGAATGCAGAAAATACAAGAAATGTTTAACAAGGGCCTAGAAGAACTAAAGAGCAAAAAAAAAATCATGAACAACACAATAAATGAAATTAAAAATTCTCTAGAAGGGATCAATAGCAGAATAACTGAGGCAGAAGAATGGATAAGTGACCTGGAAGATAAAATAGTAGAAATAACTACTGAAGGGCAGAATAAAGAAAAAGAATGAAAAGAACTGAGGACAGTCTCACAGACCTCTGGGACAATATTAAATGCACCAACATTCGAATTATAGGGGTCCCAGAAGAAGAAGAGAAACAGAAAGGGACTGAGAAAATATTTGAAGAGATTATAGTGGAAAACTTCCCTAATATGGGAAAGGAAATAGTTAATCATGTCCAGGAAGCACAGAGAGTCCCATACAGGATAAATCCAAGGAGAAACAGGCCAAGACATATTTTAATCAAACTATCAAAAATTAAATAAAAAGAAAAAATATTAAAAGCAGCAAGGGAAAAACAACAAATAACATACAAGGGAATCCCCATAAGGTTAACAGCTGATCTTTCAGCAGAAACTCTGCAAGCCAGAAGGGAGTGGCAGGACATATTTAAAGTTATGAAAGGAAAAAACCTACAACCAAGATTACTCTACCCAGCAAGGATCTCATTCAGATTTGAGGGAGAAATTAAAACCTTTACAGACAAGCAAAAGCTAAGAGAATTCAGCACCACCAAACCATCTTTACAACAAATGCTAAAGGAACTTCTCTAGGCAGGAAACACAAGAGAAGGAAAAGACCTTTACAGTAACAAACCCAAAACAATTAAGAAAATGGTAATAGGAACATACATATTGATAATTACCTTAAATGTAAATGGATTAAATGCTCCAACCAAAAGACATAGACTGGCTGAATGGATACAAAAACAAGACCCGTATATATGCTGTCTACAAGAGACCCACTTCAGACCTAGGGACACATACAGACTGAAAGTGAAGGGATGGAAAAAGATATTCCATGCAAGTGGAAATCAAAAGAAAGCTGGAGTAGCAATACACATATCAGATAAAATAGACTTTAAAACAAGACTATTACAAGAGACAAAGAAGGACACTACATAATGATCAAGGGATCAATCCAAGAAGAAGATATAACAATTGTAAATATTTATGCACCCAAGAAAGGAGCACCTCAATACACAAGGCAAATACTAACAGCCATAAAAGGGGAAATCGACAGTAACACAATCATACTAGGGGAATTTAACACCCCACTTTCACCAATGGAGAGATCATCAAAAATGAAAATAAATAAGGAACCACAAACTTTAAATGATACATTAAACAAGATGGACTTAATTGATATTTATAGGACATTCCATCCAAAAACAACAGAGTACACTGTCTTCTCAAGTGCTTATGGAACATTCTCCAGGATAGATCATATCTTGGGTCACAAATCAAGCCTTGGTAAATTTAAGAAAATTGAAATCATATCAAGTATCTTTTCTGACCACAACGCTGTGAGAGTAGATATTAATTACAGGAAAAAATCTGTAAAAAATACAAACACATGGAGGCTAAACAATACACTACTTAATAAACAAGAGATCACTGAAGGAATCAAAGAGGAAATCAAAAAATACCTAGAAATAAATGACAATGAAAACACGAAGACCCAAAACCTATGGGATGCAGCAAAAGCAGTTCTAAGAGGGAAGTTTATAGCAATAAAATCCTACCTTAAGAAACAAGAAACATCTCAAATAAACAACCTAACCTTACACCTAAAGCAACTAGAGAAAGAACAAAAAAACCCCAAAGTTAGTAGAAGGAAAGAAATCGTAAAGATCAGATCAGAAATAAATGAAAAAAAAATGAAGGAAACTATAGCAAAGATCAATAAAACTAAGAGCTGGTTCTTTGAGAAGATAAACAAAATTGATAAACCATTAGCCAGACTCATCAAGAAAAAAAGAGAGAAGACTCAAATTAATAGCATCAGAAATGAAAAGGGAGAAGTAACAACTGACACTGCAGAAATACAAATGATCATGAGAGATTAGTACAAGCAACTATATGCCAATAAAATGGACAACCTGGAAGAAATGGACAAATTCGTAGAAATGCACAACCTTCCAAGACTGAACCAGGAAGAAATAGAAAATATGAACAGACCAATCACAGGCACTGAAATTGAAACTGTGATTAAAAATCTTCCAACAAACAAAAACCCAGGACCAGATAGCTTCACAGGTGAATTCTATCAAACATTTAGAGAAGACCTAACACCTATCCTTCTCAAAATCTTCCAAAATATAGCAGAGGGAGAAACACTCCCAAACTCATTCTACGAGGCCACCATCATTCTGATACCAAAACCAGACAAAGATGTCACAAAGCAAGAAAACTACAGGCCAATATCACTGATGAACATAGATGCAAAAATCCTCAACAAAATACTAGCAAACAGAATCCAACAGCACATTAAAAGGATCATACACCATGAGCAAGTGGGGTTTATCCCAGGAATGCAAGGATTCTTCAATATATGCAAATCAATCAATGTGATACACCATATTAACAAATTGAAGAATAAAAACCATATGATCATCTCAATCGATGCAGAGAAAGCTTTCGACAAAATTCAACACCCATTTATGATAAAACCCTCCAGAAAGTAGGCATAGTGGGAACTTACCTCATCATAATAAAGGCCATATATGACAAACCCACAGCCAACATCATCCTCAATGGTGAAAAACTGAAACCGTTTCCACTAAGATCAGGAACAAGACAAGGTTGCCCATTCTCACCACTATTATTCAACATAGTTTTGGAAGTTCTGGCCACAGCAATCAGAGAAGAAAAAGAAATAAAAGGAATCCAAATCAGAAAAGAAGAAGTAAAGCTGTCACTGTTTGCAGATGACATGATACTATACATAGAGAATCCTAAAGATGCTACCAGAAAACTCCTAGAGCTAATCAATGAATTTGGTAAAGTAGCAGGATACAAAATTAATGCACAGAAATCTCTTGCATTTCTATACACTAATGATGAAAAATCTGAAAGAGAAATTAAGGAAACACTCCCATTTACCACTGCAACAAAAAGAATAAAATACCTTGGAATAAACCTACCTAAGGAGACAAAAGACCTGTATGCAGAAAATTATAAGACACTGATGAAAAAAATTAAAGATGATACAAATAGATGGAGAGATATACCATGTTCTTGGATTGGAGGAATCAACATTGTGAAAATGACTCTACTACCCAAAGCAATCTACAGATTCAATGCAATCCCTATCAAACTACCACTGGCATTTTTCACAGAACTAGAACAAAAAATTTCACAATTTGTATGGAAACACGAAAGACCCCGAATAGCCAAAGCAATCTTGAGAACAAAAAATGGAGCTGGAGGAATCAGGCTCCCGGACTTCAGACTATATTACAAAGGTACAGTAATCAAGACAGTATGGTACTGGCACAAAAACAGAAATATAGATCAATGGAACAGGATTGAAAGTCCAGAGATAAACCCATGCACATATGGTCCCCTTATCTTTGATAAAGGATGCAAGAATATACAGTGGAGAAAAGACAGCCTCTTCAATAAGTCGTGCTGGGAGAACTTGACAGCTACATGTAAAAAGTGAAATTAGAACACTCCCTAACACCATACACAAAAATAAACTCAAAATGGATTAAAGACCTGAATGTAACGCCAGACGCTATCAAACTCTTAGAGGGAAACATAGGCAGAACACTCTATGACATAAATCACAGCAAGATCCTTTTTGACCCACCTCCTAGAGAAATGGAAATAAGAACAAAAATAAACAAATGGGATCTAATGAAACTTCAAAGCTTTTGCACAGCAAAGGAAACCATCAACAGGACGAAAAGACAACCCTCAGAATGGGACAAAATATTTGCAAATGAAGCAACTGACAAAGGATTAATCTCCAGAATTTATAAGCAGCTCATGCAGCTCAATATCAAAAAACCAAACAACCCAATCCAAAAATGGGCAGAAGACCTAAATAGATATTTCTGCAAAGAAGATATACAGATTGCAAAAAAACTCATGAAAGAATGTTCAATATCATTAATCATTAGAGAAATGCAAATCAAAACTACAATGCGATATCATCTCACACCAGTCAGAATGGCCATCATCAAGAAATCTACCACCAGTAAATGCTGGAGATGGTGTGGAGAAAAGGGAACCCTCATACACTGTTGATGAGAATGTAAATTGATACAGCCACTATGGAGAACAGTATGGAGGTTCCTTAAAAAACTAAAAATAGAACTACCATACGACCCAGCAATCCCACTACTGGGCATATACCCTGAGAAAGCCATAATTCAAAAAGAGTCATGTACCACAATGTTCATTGCAGCTCTATTTACAATAGCCAGGACATGGAAGCAACCTAAGTGTCCATCAACAGATGAATGGATAAAGAAGATGTGGGGCTTCCCTGGTGGCGCAGTGGTTGAGAATCTGCCTGCTAATGCAGGGAACACGGGGTCGAGCCCTGGTCTGGGAAGATCCCACATGCCGTGGAACAACTAGGCCTGTGAGCCACAACTACTGAGCCTGTGCGTCTGGAGCCTGTGCTCTGCAACAAGAGAGGCCGCGATAGTGAGAGGCCTGCGCACCACGATGAAGAGTGGCCCCCGCTTGCCGCAACTAGAGAAAGCCCTAGCACAGAAACGAAGACCCAACATAGCAATCAATCAATCAATCAATCAATCTTAAAAAAAGAAGATGTGGCACATATATACAATGGAATATTACTCAGCCATAAAAAGAAACGAAATTGAGTTATTTGTAGTGAGGTGGATGGAACTAGATTCTGTCATACAGACTCTAGTAAGTCAGAAAGAGAAAAACAAATACCACATGCTAACACATATATATGGAATCTAAAAAAAAAAAAAAAGAAAATTGGTCATGAAGAACCTAGGGGCAAGACAGGACTAAAGACACAGACCTACTAGAGAATGGACTTGAGGACACAGGGAGGGAGAAGCATAAGCTGGGACAAAGTGAGAGAGTGGTAGTGTATATATGGACATATATACACTACCAAAAGTAAAATAGATAGCTAGTGGGAAGCAGTCGCATAGCACAGGGAGATCAGCTCGGTGCTTTGTGACCAGCTAGAAGGGTGGGATAGGGAGGGTAGGAGGGAGGGAGACGCAAGAGGGAAGAGATATGGGGATATATGTATATGTATAACTCATTCACTTTGTTATAAATCAGAAACTAACACACCATCGTAAAGCAATTATACTCCAATAAAAATGTTAAAAAATTTGTTTACTTAAATCATGATAAATCTCAAGGTCTGCAGAGCAGTTTAGTGCTCATGCTATTGGCTGCTATCTACTGTCCAGGAAGCTACAGTGCTGATTCCTAAACATCCTTGGGGCACATTTTATGAGCTTTTTCCATAATACACACAAAAATGATAACTAGGCAGTCTAGTTAACAGAGCCTTTGGCACTGATGATATGGGGGAAAGTTTTCATTCACTCCATCTCCTTTGCTTTCAAGTGCAAAGGGTCAGGGAAAGAGAAACTGCCCCATCCAATGAACACCAAATCTGTGGCATTTAAACCTCATCCATGACTATTGATTACTAATAATTAGGTAACCATACTCACTTGAAGAATATTTTCTTAGAACTGGACATTTGTGGTAAAATAACTGGCCATGTATGCTTTGAATGCTTTAAAACATTTGAGAAGCTCTAATAAGCCCTTAAAGAGTTGACTGATAACCTTTCCACTTCCACAGGGCATGAAGTGAGCTTTACCATAAAAGGCAAAATCAACCTAGTGGTTCTTTGGAGGACTTAGATGCTAGTCACCAAGCACTTCCCAGAGGCCGAGTCCTAGTATACGTAACAGGAACTGTCAAAACAAGGTTACAAAAATAGAGTGTATTTTAAGTGTTTACACTTAATAAATTAACACGTGTAAAACATATAAACTTAATACAGTACAATTGTACTGTTCATAAAGTAACATAAGAATTAATTTAGGTTCTGTAGGATAATAAGACAACTGTAGAGTTGCATGAAGAAAAATGTCTTCTTTTACTCCTGTCCTGGATATATGTGACAATAGGTATAATCTCATTTGAAGTTAAGGTGAAAGTCTAAACAACACATTTTGTAACATGAGGCCCAGGCCAACACCAGTGGCCTCCTAAATGAGTTATCCTGGGCTAGGCTTTGCTTTTCCTGCTCTCAAAGGAATACAATGGAATCATATTTCAAAGTTTTTTAAAGGAACAAGATTATTAAATTTGGTGAGAGAGGGCTATTCTTAAAACCAAAATGTTGGCAGGATTCTTTTTTTCATTTTTGCTAAGGTTTTTAGTATCTCTGGTCATGCAATGTCATGGAATATCACAGTCTGGTTTTTACACATGGCTTATTGTGTATCTCCTGCCAAGTCAGCTGAATATGAATTTAAGGGAATTTAACAAACAGGTAATAATAGTGATTTTAAATCCCCTCTGTACCAGCTGACTTTTCCACAGAAACTCTGCAGGCCAGAGGGAGTGCCATGATATATTCAAAGAGATGAAAGGAAAAAAACCTACCACCAGGAATATTCCACCCAACAAAGCTATAATTCAGATTTGAAGAAAAGATAAACAGTTGTATAGACAAGCAAAGCTAAAAGAGCTTTACTAAGCTAGCTTTACAAGAAATGTAAAAGGTGGGGGGGCCTTCCCTCGTGGCGCAGTGGTTAAGAATCCACCTGCCAATGCAGGGGACATGGATTCGAGCCCTGGTCTGGGAAGATCCCACATGCCACGGAGCAACTAGGCCACTGAGCCACAACTGCTGAGCCCACGTGCCACAACTACTGAAGCCCGTGTGCCTGGAACCCATGCTCTGCAACAGGAGAGGCCACCGCAATGAGAAGCCCGCCTGTCACAACTAGAGAAAGCCTACTTGCAGCAATGAAGACCCAACGCAGCCAAAAAGAAAATAAATAAATTTTTTAAAAAAAGAAAGGTTAAAGGAACTTCTCTAAATGGAAAAGACCACAACTAGAAATATGAAAATTATGAAAGAAAAATATCAGTGCTAAAGGCAAAATATATAAAGGTAGTGAGTCAACCACTTATAAAGCTAGTAGGAAGGTTAAAAGACAAAAGTAGTAAAATCAGCTATATCTACAATAAGTAGTTAAGGAATATGAAAAATAAAAAGATGTAAAATATGACATCAGAAACATGAAACATGAGGGGGGAGTAAAGGTGTAGTGTTGTTAGAATGCATTCAAACTTAAGAGATAATTGACTAATAATAGTCATCCACCTATCTATCTATCTATCTATCTATCTATCTATCTATCTATCTATCTATCTATAGGTTGTTATATATCAACCCCATGGTAACCACAAACCAAAAACCTATAATAGACACACATAGCAAAAAGAGAAAGAAATGCAACATAACAGTAAAGTTAGTCACCAAATCACAAGGGAAGAGAGCAAAAGAAGAAGAAAGAAACAAACAAGAACTACAAAAATAATCTGAAAACAATTAGCAAAATGCCAATAAGTACATACCCATCAATAATTACTTTAAATATAAATGAACTAAATGCTCCAATCAAAAAGCATAAGGGGCTGAATAAATTTTAAAAAACAAGGCCTATTTATATGCTGCCTACAAGAGGCTCACTTCAGATCTAAAGACACAAACAGACTGAAGTGATGGGATGGAAAAAGATAGTCCATATAAATGTAAATGAAAAAAAAAGCTGAGGTAGATATCGACATTAAAACAAAGACTGTAACAAGAGACCAAAAAAATACATAATAAAGGGATCAATTCAATAAGAAGATTTAACAATTGTAAATATTAATGTATATGCACCCAACATAGGAACACATAAGTACATAAAGCAAATATTAACAAACATAAAGAGAGAAGTAGGGGAATTCAACACCCCACTTAGACCAATGGGTAGATCATCCAGACAGAAAATGAATAAGGAAACATTGGCCTTAAGCGACACCTTAGACCAATAGACTTCATAGATATACATAGAACATTTCATCCCAAAGCAACAGAATACACATTCTTTTCAAGTGCCCATGGAACATTCTCCAGGATAAATCACATGCTAGTACACAAAACAAGCCTCAATAAATTTAATAAGTTTGAAATCATATCAAGCTTCTTTTCTGACCACAATGGTATGAGACAAGAAATCAACTACAAGAAAAAAAACTACAAAAATGCAAACATGTAGAGGCTAAACAATATGCTACTAAACAACCAATGGGTCACTGAAGAAATCAAAGAAGAAATAAAACAATATCTGGAGACAAATGAAAATGGAAACACAATGATCCCAAATCTATGAGACACAACAAAAGCAATTCTAAGAGGGAAGTTTATAGTGATACAAACCTACTTCAGGAAGCAAGAAAAACCCCAAAGAAACAATCTAACCTTACACCTAAAGGAACTAGAAAAAGAAGAACAAACAAAACTCAAAGTTACTAGAGGAAGAAAATAATAAAGATCAGAGTGGAAATAAATGAAATAGAGACCAAAAAAAAAGGAAAAGTTCAATGAAATTAAAAGTTCTTTGACAAATAAACAAAACGGATAAACCTTTAATGATAGTCATCAAGAAAAAAAGAGAGAGGACCCAAATCAATAAAATATAATTGAAAAAGGAGAAGTTACAATTGATACCACAGAAATACAAAGGATCAAAAGAGATTATTATAAACAATTATAACCAATAAATTGGACAACATATAAGAAACGGATAAATTCGTAGAAATGTACAATCTTCTAAGACTAGAGATTCTATTTCAGGAAGCAACAGCAAATACAAACAGAACAATGGCCAATGATGGAATTGAGTCAGTAATTTTAAAAAAACCTCTCAAGAAACAAAAGTCTAAGATGGCTTCACAGGTGAATTCTACCAAACATTTAAAGAAGAGTTAACACCTATCCTTCTGAAACTATTCCAAAAAATTGAAGAGAGAGGAATGCCTCCAATCTTGTTCTAGAGTATCATCATGCTGATACCAAAACCAGACAAAGATACTGCTAAAAAATAAAATTACAGACCAATATCACTGATGAACATAGATGCAAAATCCTCAAAAAATATATATTAGCAAACCAAATTCAACAATACGTTGAAAGAATCATACACCATGATCAAGTAGGATTTATCCCAGGGATGCAAGGATGATTCAATATCTGCAAATCAGTCAATGTGATACACTGCATTAACAAACTGAAGAATAAAAATCATGATCATCTCAATAGATGCAGAAAAAGCTTTTGACAAAATTCAACATCCATTTATCATAAAACTCTCAACTAAGTGGGTATAGAGGGAACATACTTGAACATGATTAAGGCCATATATTACAAACCTACAGCCAACTCAACAGTAAAAGGCTGAAAGCATCCTCTAAAATCAGGGATAAGACAAGCATGCCAACTCTCAGCACTTTTATTCAAAATGGTATTGGAAGGGGCTTCCCTGGTGGCGCAGTGGTTGAGAATCTGTCTGCCAATGCAGGGGACACGGGTTCGAGCCCTGGTCTGGGAAGATCCCACATGCCGCGGAGCAACTAGACCCGTGAGCCACAACTGCTGAGCCTGCGCGTCTGGAGCCTGTGCTCCACAACAAGAGAGGCCGCGATAGTGAGGGGCCCGTGCACCGCAATGAAGAGTGGCCCCTGCTTGCCGCAGCTGGAGGAAGCCCTCGCACAGAAACGAAGACCCAAAACAGCCAAAAATAAATAAATAATAATTTTTTTTAAAAAATGGTATTGGCAGGCCTAGCTACAGCAATCAGACAAGAAAAAGAAATGAAAGAAATCCAAATTGGAAAGGAAACTGTTTACAGATGACACCATGCTATATATAGAAGTCCCTAAAGTCTCCACCAAAGACTATTAGAACTAATAAATAAATTCAGTGAAGTTGCAGGATACAAAATTAATGAATTTCTATACACTAACAATGAACTATCAGAAAGAGAAATTAATTTTTAAAATCCCATTTACAATTGCATAAAAGTTACCCAGGAATAAAATTAACCAAGGAGATGAAAGACCTGAACTCTTAAAACTATAAGACATTGATAAATGAAATTAAAGATGACACAAGCAAATGGAAGGATATACTATGCTCGTGGATTAGAATAATTTATATTGTTAAAATATCCATACCACCCAAGGCAATCTACATATTAAGTGCAATCTCTATCCAAATTCCAATGGCATTTTTCAAAGATTTAGAACAAATAATTCTCAAATTTGTACGGAAACGTAAAAGAGCTTTCTCAAATTTGTATGGAAACATAAAAGATACTGAATAACCAGAGAAATCTGAGAAAGAAGAACAAAGCTTGAGGTATAATGTTCCCTGATTTCAAACTATATTACAAAGCTACATCAAAAGAATATGGTAGTGGCACAAACGCAGACACATAGATCAATGGAACAGAATAGAGAGCCCAGAAATAAACCAACACTTACATGGTCAAGTAATCTACAACAAAGGAGGCAAGAATATACAATGGCAAAAAGACAGCTTCTGCAATAAATGGTGTTGGGAACATTGGACAGCTATATGCAACAGAATGACACTGGACTACTTTCTCACATCATGTACAAAAATACACTCAAAATGGATTAAAGACTTAACTATAATACCTGCAAACATAAAACTCCTAGAAGAAAACAGGCAGTACGTTCTTTGACATCGGTCTTAGCAATATTTTTTTGATCTGTCTCCTCAGGCAAGGGAAACAAAAGCAAAAGTAATCAAAAGGGACTATATCAAACTAAAAAGTTTTTGTACAGTAAAGGAAACTATATAAAATAAAGGCAGCCTACTGAATGGGAGAAGATAGTGTGCCAATTATGTATTTGATAAGGGATTAATATCCAAAATACACAAAGAACTCATACAACTCAGCATCAAAAAACAAACAACCCAATCAAAAAACGGGCAGAGAACCTGAATAGACATTTTCCCAAAGAAGATATACCTATGGCCAACAGACACTGAAAAGATGCTCAGCATCACTAATCATCAAAGAAATGCAAATCAAAACCACAATGAGATATCCCCTCACACCTCCCAGAATGGCTATTATCAAAAAGACAATAAACAACAAGTGTTGGTGAGGGTGTGGAGAAAAGTGAACCTTCGTGCACTGTTGGTGGAATGTAAATGGGTGCGGCCACTATGGGAAACAGTACGGAGGGTCCTCAAAAATTAAAAATAGAACTGCCATATGATCCAGCAATTTTACTTCTGGCTACTTACCTGAAGAAAACAAACACTAATTCTAAAAGATATATGCACCCCTACATTCTTTGCAGCTCATATACAATAGTCAAGATATGGAAGCAACCAAAATGTCCATTGATGGATGAATGGATAAAGAAGATGTGGCGTATATATACAATGGAATGTTACCCAGCCATTAAAAAAGAAGAAATCTTGCCATTTTTGACAACATGGATGGACCTAGAGGGTATTATACTAAGTGATATAAGTCAGACGAAGAAAAATACCATATGACTTCACTTATATGTGGAATCTGAAAAGCAAAACAAATGAACAAATATAACGAAACAGAAACAGACTCATAGATATAGAGAATAAACTGTCGGTTGCCAGAGGGGAGGAGGGTGGGAAGATGAGTGAAATAGGTGAAGGAGATTAAGAGGTATAAACTCCGAGTTATAAAATAATTAAGTCACAGGGATGTAATGTACATCATAGAGAATATAGTCAATAGCATTGTAATAACTTTGTATGGGCACAGATGGTAACCAGACTTATCATGGTGGTCATTTCATAATATATAAAAACATCTAATCATTATGTTGTACACCTGAAACTAATATAATACTGTAAGTCAATTATACTTCAATTAAAAAGTGATGAAATGAAATAAAGTAAAATAAAATAAAATTCCTCTGTGTCCACAAGGGAAAGCAAGAGAACATGCCCTCAGCAAAAGATGTGGGCAGTTACCTACATAAACTGGCTCACCAGACGTGCATATTCAGGACAGGGTCTCTGACCGTGAGGAAAGAATGGCTTTTTGGTGAATTGCTTAAGCAGCCATATTTTCCTGGCTTCAATGGAATAACTCATTTTTCCATCTGTAAATAGAGGATTGAGACATTGGCTTCATGTAAGCTTGCTGCTGTTCCTAGATGCTTTGAGGGAATATTTTGTGGCTTAAAGGAAATGTGTGGCAGAGGTTAAAGTCCTAGGAAGAAAAGGATCTAGACAGCAATTGAAAATTGCGTGTAAATGAAGGATAGTTTGACACCACAGTTCCCCTATACGAGCTGCAGACCCAGCTGCAGTAGGTGGTGCTGAAATATAAGACGACTCCATCTTCTCTAGCTGATGACAGATAATGTGAAACCGCACCGTGTCTTGGCATCATGGGGCTTCTTTTTCTTAGTCACTCCTAATTCAACAGCCTAGTGTGGAAACTCTGACAGGGCTTCCCTGTGTGGCTCTTTAAAAGTTAATACAGTCTAGACTTCTTTTGCCCACAAACTAGTCAACAGTATTCAGAATAAGATCCAGTAAGTCTGGTGTCTTACTTGCTGAACCAGTCAAAACAAGAAAAGGATGCTATGTTGGAACGTTCCTCTCAATTAATGAAGACTTCTAGTTTCATTTCTCCCCACCACCACTCCCCTTTTATTCATTCACTTATGCATTCAGTCAGCAAAGGAACCATGGGGATCCGAGAAACTTCCATTGAGCTTGTACTGGTTTTAGTACTAGTTACAGTGTGAGGAATACAAAGCCATAATGTTTTGACCTCTTCCTGCAGGAACTCACAGTCTAGCTAAGGATAATGTATAGAAAGAAATGGTTGCATTCCCTAGGGTTAGATGCAACAATGGAGCTGGGTAATTGAATAGAATAGTGGCTCAAAGGAGGGAGACCAGGTATCTGTTTAACTGGAATCTTCACAAAGGCTGATATCTGTGTGCCAGGCACTGCATCAAATCTTCACTTTAGCTCACTTAATTCTTCAATGACTGTCATTTTAAGAATTAGAAAACCAGGGTGACAAGAAAGCAAGTAACACACTAAAGGCCATGAAACTAATTAGAGGCAGAACCAGGATTCAAGTCTAGGTCTGTCTTTTCAGGTCTCTAATACTCCTCACCAAGTGACTGATTGCAAGGACAAGGAACATGAACTGCCCAGTCCAATGGCCTGGGGAACAGGGTCATATAAGAGGATGACAGCAGTGTGTGGACCAAGGACAATTTCTGCTTCTGCTCTGAAATGATGTAGGGCACCAGGATTGATGGCCAAGGGGGGGGTTGTCTTGTTTCCTTTGCATGATCTCATTTTCCTCTTTTCACCCTTGATTCCTACGTTAATTTTCCAAGAAGCCTGCTCCCCCTTCTCTACCACTATATTCTTCATAGAAAAAATTCTAGTGAACAATCAAATGTTACTGTCAATTTGGGTACATAATTTATTCTACTGTTTCTTACTCCCACCCACACCCCTGAGGTATAAAACAAACCACAGTTTGGAAGAAGGGGTCACTACCATTGGGGTGGGTGGGGAAGTAGACTGGTCCCAACCCCCAAGGATTCTGGTACCATACTTGCTGCCCACCTCGACCAGGATCACTGTTCTGGTAACTAAGTGTCATTAGTACCTGCATACCCCAGTCAGCTTAGTTCAGCCTTATGGATGTTCAGCTTTATACATTACTGACGATACTGGTGCCAACTGAGAGAATAAAACAGGAAAATTATTTTTAAACCTATACTCTTTTCTTACATGTCCTTGGCATGTGCATATGTCATCAGTGGAGTTTCTTCCCAAAACCAACTACCTGGCTGTGCTGTCTTTTAAACTCTGAGTTCTCTCTAGCCTGGACCATGGATCTGGCTCCACCCTCATTCTCTTCACCTGCTCTCATGGGTCCTCTTTCTCCAGTTCTTTGCCTGGGATAACTTCATAGGCTCTGCTCACCCCAACCCTCCCATCTCAAACACAGGTAAACAAGAACAAAACTGAACACTCCATAGCAATCACTGCTTACTACCCTTAAAACCACTAAATGAAGTTATGTAGGTAAGTCAAACCCAGGACAATTAGGTTAGAAGGTTCCCTTTTACAACTACTAGAATTGAAAATTACCCCTCATGGTCGAAGCAATTTCCTCTGAGCCACTTCTATTTTCAGTCTGTTTAAGTTTCTATTTCAGACTCATGTGGCTTGAAAGGCTGCTGATTATATAGACCATATACATTTTGAAATTTGCAGAAGTGCTTGCATGGGCCCGGCTTTGATCGTAGGCGGGGTGGAGGAAATTGTTGAAAATTATATCAAAGTTCTACTTCTTGACCCCAAGGCCGAATACCAACTGCTTGGTATGGAGCTGGCATTTGGCAAATGTTTGAGAGCAATTGCTTGCTTTTCTGGAACCATAAAAAGATTTTGATAAGTATTCATGTTTTCAACTGGCTCAATCTGTTCCATCAATTAGACATAGGAACTTAGGGAGAGGTTCATTCAATTCGATAGAAAACATGCAGACATACTGCCCATGCCTCCATCAGAAGAGTAACACCACTCTTCTTCACTTTTTCCTTTTCCTGAACACCTGCATATACATTCCCCATACTCAGATTTTTCATACACCAAAAGTTGATGGCTCATGTAAATACTCTATGAAATTTATTGATGTATGAAGTACACAGAAGACAGTTTTTATTAAAGTGTGATCACAGTCTCTCTGGGTTTGCGGGGAAGTTCCAAGTCACAGACCTTTATATTTAGTGGCTCCAGGAGATGGTAAGATATATTTTTTAAATCGGAAGAGACTAACCTCCAAAATTTATATATAAATTGCCAACCACTTACTGCACATGTCAGAAATGTCCTTTTAGAGAATGTCTCTACTTTGTCTTTAGAAACCAGTTTCTATAGGAGGGAGAAGCAGTCTAAGGTAAAACATAGACTTTTTCTTCCAGCAGAGCAACGTGTGGGTCAGGGTCAAAAGTGCTTAGTCAAGTTACCATCCCACTTCAAAGAAGCTGATGGCATGGGGGATTCACAGAGGCAATTTATGGGAAGTTTGAACTCTTTATTAATTTCAGCCAATACAAGCATTATTCCTCTTTTAAAATAAAATTTTCTAAATAGAATTGCACATGGTATAATAATTTAATAAAGTAAAACACAGTATCAAAATGTTGATCATAAACTTACCTCCGGAAGGCCTAAAGAATGCATTCTCCATGGACACAAGTCACACTGCAATTCCTTCCTTTTCTGCTCCTGAGTTTAAAACCAAATAGCCCATGAATTATCCCCTCTCCTATAGAGATATCGCACACGAATTCAGTGTGTGGCAGGATTAAGACAGCAATGTAAATGGAGGGGGCTTAGCGTATGTGCAGTTGTGCTCTCCAAGCCCCAGTACAAGGCCAGTATTTTTGTTTTACGACTGGAGAGGTCATGCTAAAAGCTATTTCACGCCATGTAAAGTGTATCCATAAGAACGCTACCTGCCTCATACTATTACTATGTATATACACTCATAATACGGTTGATGGCTGGTGCCACCATATTAGGAAGGATTCTCAAATACCAGCAAGCACCAGGATCACCTAGGGAGCTAATTAAACACGACACTTCCCTAGTCTGACGCCCAGACATTAAGTTGAACCCTGGAATCCACATGTGTGTAAGTGCCGCAGTGGCCCTAATGCCTGCAGGGTCCAGGCCACACTGCGCAGCTCTACACTGGCTTCCCTTCCATGTCATCAGCACCAGGCCCCACGTGCCAGCAAGAGCCTGGCCCATAGTCAGAGTGCAACAAATATCCGCTGAATGATGGACTTTGGAACCAGGACACCTAGATTTGAGGGCTTGTTCTTCTTTAACTGATCAGTTAAACTCTGAGCTCCAAATGTTCTTATCTATAAAAAGGGAATAGTATGTGTCTACACAGGGGTCTAGGTTATCAGTGACAAAATATACACAGCAACAAAAACAATTTTAGCTGTCTTCAATAGAAAAGAAATAACTGAAAGGACTTTGTATAGGTCATGGAATCCAAAGAAAGCCTGCAGAACCAGGGGGAAGCCATGAGGAGCTGGGCAGCAGGAACCATGCCAGGATCCTGCCACAGGGGTGGTCCAGTTAAGTCAGAGACTTTGAATCAATCAAGAGTCCAAGTTTGTGGTGGGAACAGTATGGTTGCCATCCTGGGTCTTGTGCCCTGAGTACCAGGGGCCTTTTCAGATTCCATGGTGGAAATGAGACCTTTACTGTATCCAGGACTCACACAATAGGAGATTTCTCTGAAACAAGAAGTTTTGGACGCTGAGAAGCTAAATGCACATTACGGTATTATCACCTCCACTTTAAAGATGGAGAAACCCGGAGAGGTTAATAAGTTACAAATGCATGGGCAGAGTTGGGATTTTCACTCAGATCTTTCTTTCCTCTCTCTAGGCTCTATTCTTTCATCATTCTCTTGGATTTGGGTGGTCTCAGGCAACTCTTTGCCTTCATCCATTCTTCCCAATTAACAAGGCAAGAAATGCTTGACCAGGGGAGATTGGGAGAAACAGAAAGCTTGCTCCATTTCCCTGAGTGTGGCTGTTATGAATCACTTGGTGATGAAACACAACTGTTTTGAAGCACAAATTAAAACATTGTTAGAGCCAACTAGGCTGGAAAGAACAGAGAGATTCACCTCCAATTTACAGTAAGAAGGGGCACTAACCATTGCTTCCCATCATCTCCCTCATATGCCCTCTGTTGGGCGTCACTCCAAAGTTGGAGGTTTGTCACTGGTGCTGTTACAACAAATGAGTGGACAGTCCCTTGAGACCTAACTTTCCAAAGCAAGGCTGATAAATTCCTGTGGCTTTGAGGAAGCTGACCTCAGGACTTAAAGTTCATGGAAATGCCTAAGTGGAGCAACGAAGAGAGAGTAAAATACCTTACATTTAAAAATCATTTTATATTTTATGAAGCACTTTCACATACATGAATTTCTTATATCATCCCTGTGCAGACAGGTATTATTCCTTTTTTTGTAGATGAGAAAATGTGGAGATCAGAACTTAAATAGTCAGTTCAAGAACAGGGAGCTTTCAAATCTAAACTTCCTGATTCCAGTGAAAACCTTGCCATGTTTGAAGGCGAAGGGTGTTCTTGGACAAAGGAACACATGCCATAGTGGTTATTACTTAGCTGGGCAAAAACCTCTGTCTTCAACCAGCAGAGGATGAGGAGGACCAGTGCTACCCCAGAGGCGGGAGCAAATTGAGAGATGCTTCGAAGTAAGAGGACAGGGATCTTTCTAACAGTTATCAGGGACTGAACCCAGAGATTGGGTTGGGTGAATAGATAAAGAAGGGCAGTGCCACTCTCTTGAGCACCAGCAAAAGGTCAGCATTGCCACTGCGTGACATGGGATTCATACTGAAAGCCATGTCATAGCAGGCAAGGCTGCTTTCCTTAAGAATAACATCAGCCTCCTGGCAAACTGGCTGCAGTGCAAGTACTTGTGGGCTCAGCCTAATGGTAAGAGCACTGGATTTTGAGTCAGAAAGGTTAGGTTTGAGTATCTTGGGAGACTACCAGAGCGAGTCATAAAGAGGAGGAGAGCGATGAGCTCTTAAACAACTGGCTTCAGGTCCACAGAGGCCCAGCTTCTCCCTCAGCCCTGGAACCTGGGTCCCCAGAGCTTCCTTGCATGTTTTGAGCTCAAGGCAAAGGCCCTGGGAAGCACCACTTTTCTGGAGAACAAGATCATGAGAATCGATTTGTCTCTGCCAAAACAGAGACAGTGAAAAAATGTTGAGACAGTGGGCTGATCAGGGATTCCACTGACACTTGAATCAAATGATCCAGCTTTGTCATTAGAGCTATAGTCAGCGGCATAGCTCAGAAACTTCCCTCTGGCCATCCACCTATAGAAAGCAGCACAGCCTGCCCAGGCCTCTGCTAACATGAATATCAAGGCACAGAATAAACACTTCATGTCCCAAAGCCAGAAAAAGCCTCTGGCTCTGTGGACAGGCAGCTGGGCAGGTACTGGGAGGGTGCTCGACAGTCCCCACTCTACTTCCGCCACCTCACTTGGGTAGCTTGAGATTGACCATGGTGGGAGTATCCACATCATGGAAATAGGCAAACATCACAAATCAGAATTTTCCAGAATGTTTGTTTTACAACATTTACCAGCACATTCCTTTTTTGTGTGTGTGCCAATAAAACAAAGCTTTTTTTGTATATCACTGAGGCAGATAGTAGGTCTACGGACATGACTCTCTAATTTCTGCTCACTTAATCTAGTAGGGGCAGCGGATGCTTTTGAGTTCTCTAAGACCGCTTATGCTTTATAATTAAGAAAACGTGCTGGGGGGCTTCCCTGGTGGCATAGTGGTTGAGAATCTGCCTGCTAATGCAGGGGACATGGGTTCGAGCCCTGGTCTGGGAAGATCCCACATGCCGCAGAGCAACTAGGCCCGTGAGCCACAACTACTGAGCCTGCGCGTCTGGAGCCTGTGCTCCGCAACAAGAGAGGCAACGATAGTGAGAGGCCCGCGCACCGCGATGAAGAGTGGCCCCCGTTTGCCACAACTAGAGAAAGCCCTCGCACAGAAACGAAGACCCAACACAGCCAAAAATAAATTAATTAATTAATTAATTAATTAACTAAAAAAAAGAAAAAGAAAACGTGTTGGATTAGAACATTTCAACCCCGCTGAGACACCCTGAGTGATAGTAATCCAGGTTTGTGCTTTTAAACTCTGGGTCAAGATGTATTGAGCTTAGTACGTGCAGTAAAGGTGCTAAATTTGGGGCTGATTTTCACAGGGCATGGACCACATGTCTTTTGTGCACATTGCAAAGTGCCTGACATAGAGTAGACACTCAAATCAATGACAGTGATTGAGTTCACCATGAAAAGAGCTGAA
This sequence comes from Eschrichtius robustus, assembly GCF_028021215.1. Taxonomy (NCBI): domain Eukaryota; kingdom Metazoa; phylum Chordata; class Mammalia; order Artiodactyla; family Eschrichtiidae; genus Eschrichtius; species Eschrichtius robustus. Next base: position 58,647,714 of record NC_090827.1, on the reverse strand, counting down.
CCATGGGGGAAGAATGAATAAGCTTCTCTTGTTCACCACCCATAGAAGAGTGTGGTATAAAGGTGTGAAAGCCAGAGCCTTTGACTATAAACACAATGGTGCGTGGGTTGATACCCCTCCTACAGCTCTGCCAGATGCCTATAGAACTGCTGCCCCCCACGCCCACAGAGTGCCCCACTGGCTTCAGGGAGACGTGCCACAAAACTTTTGTGAGTTTTGCGCTAGCCTCTGTGTCAAGATACATCACTGCTGTCTTGCCAGGGCCTTCTGTGAGGATATTGCTCTGCCGCCCTGAGCCTTCAGTCTTGGAGCTTTATGATTGTCTGCAGAGCATTTAGGGGGACTGGCCCTCTCCCCAGTTCTCTGTCCCACTTCTAAGACAGTGTCCCCTGGGCTCCAAACAAGCATGCTTGTGTCCAGAGTCATTATCACACAGAGCCTCCTCAACTTGGCATTCCAACCCTCTTAGTGGTCCCAGACTTTCAGCCTGGGTAGGGATGAGGAATTGACCACCCCATGCTACCCCTTTATTGACCTTCTCATACTCAAAAAATTGTTGCCTGTTTTTTGAGAACAAAGCAAACCCTTCGCATATCACTGACACAGACAGTAGGTAGTGTAACAGGAAATATAGGGGCATTTTTCCTGATGTCCTGGACGAGTGCTAAGATCGAAAGCTGACAGGCAAAAGAACATGGGTCCATTAGGATACTTTTATAAGTAACCAAAAATGCATCTAAAAATGGCTTTAACAATAAAGAAATATTTTTGTCTCAAGTAGTAAGAATGTCTCCATTCTTTTGACAAGGAACTCCTCATGTGTTGCCTTTGTTAGATCTGGATATGACACCTGGAATTGCTGTAGTCATGAAAGGATCCAGCATGAGGACAATGTCCAAAGGCAGGAAGAAATCACCACTTACATTATCTTGATTTTAAGAGTTAAATTAAAATGTCTTTCTCAGGCCCCAGATTTAGAAAAGTGGAATCATCTTAATCATTGGCTTATGACAATGAGGATTTCCCCCCCAAGGACCTTGGAATAGCTCATCTGGTGCACATGGCTGTGTTGAAGAGGTTGAATATTCAAATCAAATAGGGTTCTGTTCAAAAAATGGAAGTACAGGAGTGGCTGTTAGGTGGGCAAACTGAAGGATCTGCTGCAGGCTGTGGCTACATTCTACATCCAGAGCACCACCAGTACCAGGGCCAACCACCTACTCACAGGGCTACCAGGAAGAACCCAATCAAAGAACCCTCTATCCTCCCCCCACCTCCAGTCAATATAAGGGGAAGACTAGGAGAGAGGAGAGAGTATTGCAAGATTGCCAGGTATATATCAATAAAAGAAGCTCTTCCCTCTCCTCTCTCTTCTGAACACTGGCAAGCCATTAAAGGGATAGAGTATTTGATGATGTTGGAGCTTGGAAAAAGGGGAAACAGGATGCTGAAAGAGGAGGTACACCAGCAAGGCCGTCTGCTTTTCCACTGGTTGGCATGGCAACAACATTCAATCTTCCGTGGGTCGAGCGGACCCTGCAGGAGATAACCAAGCTTGGCCATCTCACCAGTACTCCACCTCCAAAAGAGCTGGCGTGGGGTGAGGTGACCCCAGTGACAAGTGGCTGTGGAGTATGTCCCTGGGGTAGAGGCTGGAGAGTTGTGGAAGGAGTTAGTGCAGAGTCAGCTCTGCCACGTTAGGGATCTGTGCATTAGGGAGGCTCCTCGGGGTCTCCCTGAGAGAGCCAGCCCTGCCACCCAACAGGCGTCCGCAATGATAGAAGCACCCATAACAGAGAAGCAGCGATGAGTAACGGGCTGAGTGGGGGCTGCCCCCTTGCCATGGAAGACAACCATCCCAGCCCCCATCCCTCTTCCCTGACAAGTCGCACAAGCCTGGAAGAGGAAAGGGGAGGTAGAGGACATCCAGACTATGCCTCACTCACCCATGCCAAGCCCCTCTAGTCAAAGTTTTCATCTGCATTGCCTGGAAGAGAGGAGAAGAGCTTTGAATTGTGCAAATACTGAATTCTTTTCAACAAACAGAGCAAAGATTATTCGAATAACAAAAAAAACGGCAAAAAGATGTTATGGAATCTGGACAAGATGCCTTACACAGCAAGAAAGAGAGCATCAATACAGTAGAGTTGGGAGGTGGCAGGGGGGTGGATTTTTCTTCATTATACACCAAGGTGACACTCCTCAGTAAATATGTTCGCTCAGGAGTAAGGTGGGGTGTTGCCTAATGCTAAGCTTCAAAAATATCCACATGCCACGTCCTCACACCATACACAAAAATAAACTCAAAATGGCTTAAATACTTAAATACAAGACATGAGACCATAAAACTCCTAGAAAAGAACATAGGCAAAACATTCTCTGACATAAATTGTACCAGTGTGTTCTTAGGTCAGTCTCCCAAGGCAATAGAAATAAAAGCAAAAAGAAACAAATGGGACCAATCAAACTTATAAGCTTTTGCACAGAAAAGGATACCATAAACAAAATGAAAACACAGCCTACGGACTGGGAGAAAATATTTGCAAACAACGCAACCGACAAGGGCTTAATTTCCAAAATATACAAACAGCTCATACAACTCAATAACAAAAAAACAAACAACCCAATCAAAAAATGGACAGAAGATCTAAACAGATGTTTCTCCAAAGAAGACATACAGATGGCCAACAGGCACATGAAAAGGTGCTCAGCATCATTAATTATTAGAGAAATGTGAATCCAAACTACCATGAGGTACCACCTCACTCTAGTCAGAATGACCATCATTAAAAAGTCTACAAATATCAAATGCTGGAGAGGGTGTGGAGAAAAGGGAACCCTCTTGCACTGTTGGTGCAAATGTAAATTGGTGCAGCCACTATGGAGAACAGTATGGAGGTTCCTCAAAAAACTAAAAATAGAGTTGCCATATAATCCAGCAATCCCATTCCTGGGCATATATCTGGAGAAAACTCTAATTTTAAAAGATACATGTACCCCACAATGTTCATAGCAGCACTATTTACAATAGCCAAGGTATAGCAACCTAAGTGTCTATTGACAGATGAATGGATAAAGAAGATGTGGTGTATATATACAGTAGAATATTACTCAGCTATAAAAAAGAATGAAATAGTGCCATTGGCAGCAATATGGATGGACACAGAGATTATCATACTAAGTGAAGTAAGTCAGAATGAGAAAGACAAATACCATACGATATCACTTATATGTGGAATCTAAAATATGACACAAATGAACTTGTTTACAAAACAGAGGCAGACTCACAGACATAGAAAACAAACTTACAGTTATCAAAGGGAAAAGGGGGCAGGGGAGGGATAAATTGGGAATTTGGGATTAGCAGATACAAACCATTATATAGAAAATAGATAAAACAAGGTCCTACTGTAGAGCACAGGGAACTATATTCAATATCCTGTAATAAACCATAATGGAAAAGAATATGAAAAAGAATATGTATGTATATATGTATAATTGAATCACTTTGCTGTACACGAGAAACTAATATAACATTGTAAATCGTTTCTAGCCCTGATACAACACCCTGTTGTTGAGAATAAATATAAATGAAGCCATAGGAATAGGGCTAGAGGAAAAAACTTTGAATATCCAGGTACTGCCAACGAGGAAGGAAGTATTCATTTCTTCATTGCAGAAGGTGTTCAACCTGGGAACTTCAGACCCCTAGTGGAGGGCAGAGGGATTGCCAAGGGTCCTCAAACCCATTTTTTGAAAAGTGGGGTGGAGAGCGAGGGAGTGAGTCAAGGGATGAAATTGGAGTGAACGCCAGGATCCACAGAAGGGCTGATCCATATAAGGACAGTGAGAAGCTTTTGAAACAGAGCAATGACATGATCAACTTTGTGTTCTGAAAAGATGACTCTGACTGCAGTGTGGGAAATGGATCAGAAGGGGGATGGGAAGAGAGCAGTTAATGGGCCATTGCAGGATTTCTAAAAATGGTGTCTTGGAATAAGAGGTGGTGATAAAAGTGAGGAAAGTAGACAAAGGCAAGACGTTTTAACAGATACACGGGGCAGCTCTTGGAGACCAAATAAATATGGGGATTAAGGGAGATGAAGGAATTAAAGATGACTTACTGGTTTCTGAGCAACTGGGTGAATGATACCATTCACTAAGACTGGGAATACTGCAGGTAAAGCAGATTTTAGAGAAACTAAGTTCAATTTGGATGTGATTGGTTGGAGGGATCTAAGAGGCCTCTATGAAGCCATGACCACTAGGCTATTGGATAGATACCCATGTGAGTGGACTTCCATCTAAACTGGAAGTAGGGAAGAGACACACTTGCCTTGGAAGAGAGCACAAAGTGAGGAGAGGATCTTAATGTCTGGTTAAACAAAGAGGAGACACTGTCAAAGGAATATGAAGCCAAGAGGATTACCTGGAAACACCTGAGGTTGTGGAACAGCAGACATTACAGAAACAGAGTGATAAGCCCAAAACTTTTCTAAGTTAAATAAAGGTGCTCTTGCTGGAAACCATTGACTTTTATTCTTAACATCCAGAACTCCATCCATACATGGTTATAACATAAAGGTAGCTAAGATAAAAAAGCAGATGATGAGATAACATGTATATTATAGAATCTGAACAGGAGAAAGAAGATGACTATTTTGTTTCTGCTCACTGGGCTGAGCTGGAAAACTTGACCATCACTTTGATGTTGCTATGTAGTGTCCTCACTGTTCTCAGAAAATTTTCTAATCACAGAAGCTTTGCATTCAGCTGCTGCTGAGGCCTAACGTGATTGCACACCAGAGAACTGACGCACAATCTGATTTTGCAACCTCAGGGCCAAGAAGTTGGACGTGGCCCAGAATTTGTTGGATTACTTCAGAGTTTTAGGGGTTTTTCTTCCCTCTTTGAGTAACATTTCAGCCTAATTTTAAAAACCTCAAAACTCACAGTATTTAATTTTTTAAAAAAGCAATAAACCAAATCAAATAATGATTTGAACATTGAAATAATATGCAACACATTCCTCTTGTCAGCACTGCAGGGTCTTTACCTGTGGACCCGCCTTTCCCTTTCAGCAGGCTGTTTTTGTAATTAACACTGCCACCTAGCAGTCTGGAAAATCAACACCTGAACACAGGGGAAAGAAGTTTCATTTTTTAATTTTTTAATTTTATTTTTTTTGGAAAGAAGTTTTAGATAGACACATTTTAGTTTTGTCTGGGATCCACTATATTTGAGATGAACTTGAGCACAACTTGAAATATGAACTTAATTACCTTTGAAAATACCTTTCCTCAGATATGGGTCTTGAAATGACTGTCTGGTAAACAACAGGCTGTTATAAGCAATTCAGTCCAGATGAAAATGATGGCAAAAGGCAACATAGTCAATTCATAAAACTTCAGTACATTTGTAACTAATACAAACCTCCATGGGTGGCTTCTTAGGGAAAGGAGATCAATATTTGTGTTCAAAGTGGGTAAAAACAGAGTGTGAGCAACAGCTTCTTGGTCAGAGGACCTTTAAATAAGGAATCACATGTGTCCAATGGAAATCAAAGTAACACTTTAATTCACGTCAGAAGCTTGACTCACAAACAAAGCCAAAGTTGCTTCTTAAAAAAGATGAATAAGCTCTAGAAAATCTGCTGTACCACGTTGTACCTAGTCAACAGTATTGTATTGTACACTTAAAAACTGTTAAGAGGGTAGATCTCACGTTAAGTGTTCTTACCACAATAAAATAAATTAAATTTAAAATAAATAATAAATTTTTGTGTTTTCACAAAGGTAAAAAATTTAACATTTATTGAGTGCTTACTATTTGCCCAAACACTGAGCAAAGCACTTTCCCATCACTGTTAGGTTCCCTATAGGACTCTCCAAGAAGGTACCATCACTTATCTTCAGTGCCAAAGGCATGGAGGAACTGAGCCTTGGGGACGGTGCAAGGCAAGTAAGTCTTGGAGTGAGTTTGCAAACCCAGACAAGTCTGATTTCAGAACCTGAGCTCTTACCTACTAGGTTGTAATACTTTCCTGCTGTGCTGAAAGGCTAAAGCAAATGTCAGATGTTCAGCAAGTTAAAACACTTGTTAACAGAATAGAGCAAGTTTCTATTTTCTAGTTGAGTTGCTTTTAGATGGCATGAAAGAAAATGTTCTCAATTTGGTCACAATGGCATTTGTCTCCTATTATATTAAAAACTACTTAAAAATTTTCAGAATTTTATCCCTTGAATCATTTAAAACTCTGCCATGAACCCTCTGTTCAATGCCTTTTGACCAGCTAGATTGGTAGGTACTTTGGTCAATTATACCATCTCTCTACTTTAGTGACATTTCACTTTTTGATATCTTGAGAGAGAATTCCCTTCTTATTGCTTTCACTGCTGTGCATTTAGCAGTCAGTGAGCATGTTTGTCCTGTCCACTTGCACTAAGGGATCTGTGCATCATACCCGGAGGTGATGATTTGTGCAAACCTTTCTCTGAAGGCAATTTGAATATGCGTATGGCTCAAGCTATACAGAGCAGTTCTTCTCAGACTTTAAGGTGCGTTTAAATCACCTAGGAATCTTGTTAAAATGTGGGACCTGAGATTCTGCACTTTTAACAAGCTCTCAGATAAAGCTGATGATGTTATTCCATGGACCGCAATTTGAGTACCAAGGTACTCAAAACTACCCAGTTTTTCTTGGGTCTAAGAGAAAATCTGGTTTGATTCCAAAGTCAGGGGAAAAAAAAAAACCCTCCCCATCATTTTCTCCTTTTCCCTAAGTTTTTCTATATCTGATCATAAAAAATCAGGTTTGATATAAACCAAGTTGTATGTTTTTATGTTTCCGAACAAAGGTAAAACTATTTATTTGTATATTAAAACTATTTTAAAAATAAAATGTTTCCACTTGGGCCCTAAATCTATTGTTTCAAAACATTTTTCTTCTTGGCTTCAAAGTTTTTGAAATGTATACCCCTATTGTAAATGAGATCATGGAGACTCTGACTTGAAACTTCTAGAATCATCTGGCCACCACAGAGCTGCCCATTTTCCAATCCTATCTTGGGGCAGGCAGGTATAAAGTTTCTTTGGTCAGTATATGCTAAATCCTAAACGCTGAACATTAAAAGGAACAAAATCACTTTTAGAATTGCTCTGGAATTAGCTCCTTGACCCAGCAGTTCTTTTTTAACAAGAGCCAATTGTGGAATTTCCTAAATTTATTCAGAGTTCTCTTTCAGGAACCTTTGTTCCTACTCTCTTCCTGTTGTTGCCAGCATCACTCATTTTTGTTCTGACAAGGAGATATATAGTACCTATAACAGAGGCAAATGTAAAACTCCTACACTTGGGTCCCAAAATCAAATCGCACAAGTGGGCACAAGTGAAATGAATGAGACATAGTCAGAAATGACCATATCAAAAGAAAAAGAAATTGTTACCTGAAAACTCAATATAAGTGACCAAAATAATGTTATTCTAAGGGGCTTCCTCTGCTTTGTATTGGCAAAGCCATACTTGGAGTAGTGTGATGTTCAGATGTGTGTGCATGCAAGAGTGTGTATGTGTGTGTGTGGTGTGTGAGAGTCAGAAAAGGTAGGGGGAGACAGAAGCAGGGGCAGTCGTGATTTAGGAGAAACAATGAAAAAGGTGAACAAGTTTCAAAAAGATAAACCAGATGGTGATTTATCTTTTTGAAGATAAGTAATGGAAAAAAGATGGTGAGAGCCTCAAACTGTGTTATAGGTTAGGATATTTACCTTTGAAATGTGTTCATTTGGGGTTTAGAGTGAAAGTTAAATCTATTGATAATGGATGAATGGGTGGATGGATGGATGGACAGATAGACCATCTATTGAACACATTCTACGTTCCACGCACTCTGCCAAGAATTCTACATATACTAGATGATTTTATTCTCCAAAAAAATCCTTTAAAATTAGTATTATCTCCATATGAAAACTGGTAAATCTGAGGCATAGAAAAATTAAGTGACCTGTCCAAAGTCATTGACCGGGTGACTCCACAGTTTGTGCTCTTAACCTCTAGTTTATAACCCTGCGCAATAGTCATGGAGGTTCACTGCTCAGATCTCCCTCAAAGAAATAACTTGCTGGCCAGCTGGGAGAAGTGCAGTTAGCTGACAGCCTCCAGCTGTTAACATCCTCAGGCTCTGTTTCAGCTTTCTACCGGAGACCCTGCTGCTTCTGAGAAGGCCCCCGCCAGTGACTGGGCATGGCGGTGGGGGGAAGGGAGGGATGGTAGGGCCTGGATCTCTGCCCACTGTGGAGCTCCTCTAATAGACAGTCTTTTCTCAGCACCTCCCATTGAGTTGTCACAGACCCTCAGATCAGCATTGCAATCTGAAGCTCTCCTCTCCTCAGTGGGCAGGCCCACTCCTGTCTCCTCCCTACTTTGATTCAGAAAAAAAGAAAATAAATTTTCTTTTATTCCAGCATCCATCTCAGCATCTGCTTCCTGGGGGGCCCAACTCACACAACCTATCTTCAAATATTTGGAGTACTATCAATGAAAGAGCAATTGTTTTCATATGGTGATAAGGGGTTGAATTAGTACAAAGTGACTGGAATATTAGGGAAGCGGCTTTCACATGCACAGAAGGAAGAACTTTCTAACAACCAGAACTGCCCAAACAATGGAATGGGCTGCCTCAAGACTGGTGAGTTCCCGGTCACTGCAGTCATTCAGGCCAATTGGAGGACTGCTTGGCTTACGAAGGTATTATGACATTACCATAACCCCACCTCATACACCCTGGAGCATCTAAGATGCTAACATCCACAGTGCTAACTGAGTAGCAAAAATCAAATTAATTTAGGAAGCCACACCAGGAAGACCAAACCTCTGATTTTTCAGTGGCTCCATGGGTCTGGGTTCACACATCCACACCTGTACCCTCCTAGGGCAGCCCAGGGGTGCTCTAGGACAGACCAGCCATTGTCCACATGTTTTTCTTTCTTTCTTTTTTTAAATCAAAGATATACAGATTGCCAACAAACACATGAAAGGATGCTCAACATCACTAATCGTTAAAGAAATGCAAATCAAAACTACAGTGAGGTATCACCTCACACCAGTCAGAATGGCCATGATCAAAAAATCTACAAACAATAAATTCTGGAGAGGGTGTGGAGAAAAGGGAACCCTTTTGCACTGTTGGTGGGAATGTAAATTGATACAGCCACTATGGAGAACAGTATGGAGGTTCCTTAAAAAACTAAAAATAGAACTACCATACGACCCAGCAATCCCACTACTGGGCATATACCCTGAGAAAACCATAATTCAAAAAGAGTCATGCACCACAATGTTCATTGCAGCTCTATTTACAATAGCCAGGATATGGAAGCAACCTACGTGCCCATTGACAGATGAATGGATAAAGAAGATGTGGCACATATATACAATGGAATATTACTCAGCCATAAAAAGAAATGAAATTGAGTTATTTGTAGTGAGGTGGATGGACCTAGAGTCTGTCATACAGAGTGAAGTAAGTCAGAAAGAGAAAAACAAATACCGTATGCTAACACATATATATGGAATCTAAAAAAAATGGTCATGAAGAACCTAGGGGCAGGACAGGAATAAAGACACAGATGTAGAGAATGGACTTGAGGACACGGGGAGGGAGAAGGGTAACCTGGGATGAAGTGAGAGAGTGGCATGGACTTATAAATACTACCAAATGAAAAATAGATAGCTAGTGGGAAGCAGCCGAGTAGCACAGGGAGATCAGCTGGGTGCTTTGTGACCACCTAGAGGGGTGGGATAGGGAGGGTGGGAGGCAGATGCAAGAGGGAGGAGATATGGGGATATATGTATATGTATAGCTGATTCACTTTGTTATAAAGCAGAAACTAACACACCATTGTAAACTAACACACCATTGTAAAGCAATTATACTCCAATAAAGATGTTAAAAAAAAAAAAGTTAGGCCCATCATCTCAAGATAATTTAAAAATTAAGTCAATTTAGATGTATTAAAAAAAGAAAAAAAAAGTGCTCCTAGCAAGTGAGTTAAGGCTGTGGGTTCATTGGGCCCATGGGCTATTTGGCTAGATCAAAACCAAATTGCACATGTGCTTTATTAAACAAACTGTAATATGAGGTTCAGCATCTGATGAAATTCTAATGACGCCCTCCACTGACACCTGGTTCTCAACTTGCATACCAGAGCCAGAAAGATTCTCCTCCTCAAAGCTGTTACTTTTCTCCCTTCAAGACACAGCCATATTAATGAGGGGGCACATACTTGCCCTCTTCCAGGATTCCCATGATGGTGATTACATAAGTAATCATATATTTCAGATAGTGAAATACGATGTGGGAAAGTCTGGTAGAAAAACAGTCGGCATAAGGATCTGTATATAAGAAGACATTCATTAGGTCTGCAAATATTTACTGAGCACCCACCAAAGGCTAGACTCTCTTGCAGGTGCTAGGAACACAATGATGTGCCCGACAGAGTCTCTGATTTCCTGGAGGATATATTCAAATGCCATTGAGAAACCCACTGACCCTTCACTGAGAGAAGCAATCAAAGCCACAATCACTGACCGTGATCCTACAGAGTGCTGTGGAGTCTCCAAACCGATAACCCTTTCCCTCACTCCCACCACCAAATTCCTGCAGCATCCCTGCCATTTATAGGCTACATTTTCAAGAAACACTTTACCATACTACTATTGCTCTGAAGCAAATTCATAAACCTTGCAAGAGGAGTTAAACAAAAAGCAAGCTCAGCAATATTTGGGGGCTTTTAAAACTGATGATGCAGCTGACCTCCTGGAGACAAAGGCAGTGGGAGGGCCTTACTGGTCTGAATAAATAGAATCTCTGTGCTGAGAACTCACAGTTTAGACCCAGAGCTAGCTAAAGTCTGAACTCCACCTTGACGCAGAATGAGGTTCACCCAGGGATCTCTGCTTCTTGTGCTGCTGGCCTGCAGCCTCTCTCCAGTCCATGGTGAGAACTTTCACTTATGTTGTCATTTGTGCTTTGAGCTGAAATGGTCTTCAGCTGTTTCATTTTTTTTTTTTTTCAATCAGAAAATGAGGGGAGATGTGAATGAAGGGGAAAAAAACTGCTCAACTGCTCCTAGATTTCTAAAAGTAAGGTGCTTAGGGATTTAACTCTTAGAGGCTGGAAACATCTGTATTATTAAGATTGTCATCCAGAGAAGGGGGAGATACTGGAGATCCAATGTCCGTGGGACTTACACTCGGCTTGCCTATTCCTGGCCTTTTTCAGATGCAGCTCTGCCTGCAACTAATTCTCTCCAGGTATCTCTTCTTCGTTTTGCCTTTCACTACCCCTTCCGACCAAACACTTTATAGGATTTAAAGATTATTCACCTCAACCTGTTGGTCTCCTGCAGGGAACGTCTGATACAATTTTATAGGGTCAGCTCTGACACGAGCCATTGTATGTACAGCAGGGGTACTCAAATACACACTTTCTGCCAAGAAACAGGCTTCCAAGTCTAAACGGGGATGTTTTCTTTGTGTAAATAGGTAAATATCTAATTGAAGTGGTAAATTTCTGTACAGCTGAAGGAATCTGATGCATGCGCAGGATGCTACGCTCTGCTCAGGGTAGAGGACCAATTTTTGTTCTTAAAATGTGGGGATTTTTTTTCCAATTTTTATTTTGTTTCATGTTATTTTCATTCTTCAAGACCCTCATCTCTCTTTCCCTGCATGAAGCCTTTCCATTGCTCCTGGCAAAGTCCCCCGTTCTCATTCATGCAGTTTGGGCCTTGGGGGAAATACAACAGTCTATGGTATTTTAGTTTTTGTTCACTTGTTTCCCCCGCTAAAGTGCAGACACCTTGAGGGCCTGGTCCCTTTTATTTGCAATTCCGTGTCGAGCACAGTGGTAGGCACTGGGGTGAAAGAAGGTAGAATACCTTAAAATGCATGAGATGGGTTACCTATACAAGTATCTAGTACTGAGAACTATTGTTGTTGAAAACAAATCGTCGAATTTTTATGATTGGCTTTTTTTGGGTAATGATTTGTAACTGAGTTGGAGGACCAACATATTAAACAAAAACAAAAAATATCCTCGTGGTATTTCCTCGGAGAGACAGGGAGGGTTGGTGGACTGGGGAGTATGATAAGAGAGAAAACTCTGTTACAGCTTGTTAATGCTCCAGGGACTCGGAAACTAGTTCATTTCCTTGGTTTTTATGTGGTGGGGGTGAAGATCAGTCAATTTTATGTTGTCTTAATTATAACTGAGTTGTCAGTCCGCACCGTGGCCATTCTCAAATTTTATTATATGGACAACCACCTGAGTACCAATATAATGCTATCACAAATTTCAATAGGTATTGTGCTTTTAAAAAGCTAATTTTATTTTTAAGGTTTTGGTAGAAAGCGTTTGAAAATAAGCCAAGACGAACAGAAATGCACAAACTAAAGGCATATGGCTGGAAGCACCGACTTGAAATTTTTAAATCTTCAAATGTGCAGTATGAAAGATTACTGATTAAGTTCTAGTTGTGAATTATATGCCAAAGGGACTAAAATAACTGATTCTGTGTTTATAGGTGTCCTGGAGACCTATAACACAAACTTAAAGTGTAAATGCATCCGAGAGACCTTCAACTTTGTCTCCATTTTGCTCATTGGAAAGCTTCAAATCTTGCCCCCTGGGAATGGATGTCCAAACACAGAAATCATGTAAGTTGCAATAAAACAATAATGTATGATTCCTCAAAGTGATTTACTTTGAGTGTTGTTAGCAATTAATTCTCAAACTAATAATGAGAATCAGTAATACTTGTTAAGTACATGCTTTGCAGGGGTCCTGATCAATTTACATTCCCACCATGCAATGCTTTATGCACATTCACTGATTTTATTCCCTTCAAGAGCCCTTTAAGGTATGTCTATTGTTATCACTCCTTTACAGATGCAGAAACTGAGGCTTAGGGAGGTTACCTGACTGCCCTGAGTCACACCATTAGAAATGGACAGAGCCAAGACTCTTATCTGTCAAATTCCAATTGCCAGCAGCAGCAGACACTTTGTTCCCCAGAAGTTGAAGAGCAAGAAAATAAGTACCCACAAAGGTCCTTGGTCAGAATGTCTATCTTATGGAACTGTCCTTTAGCTTTAGGTTATCAACTTTGAACCCCTAACTCTGTTTAAAGACTTAGGCTAAGGGGATAGTAGTGGCTACAAGAAATTTAATAGATATTTTCTTTTATTGAAATGGTATAACCCCTTTCTTCTGTGACCCTCCCTCTTCTGTACACCCAGAGAAATCTGTGGATTTCTTTATTAGGGCATTTTCCATGGCACATTAATAAGACTTTACACACTGCACGTAAAGCCCCTAGTATAGTGCCAGGCACAGTAATAAATGTTCAGCAACTGTTAGCTGCAATTGTACAGCATCATTGTGTTGAAACAATCAGGTTTGTTTGTTTTTCTCTTTCATTCGCACCAGAAAACAAGTTCTTTATAGACGGGGATCAGATATTATTCATTTCTCTATTCCTGACGCTTTATCCCTTACCTGGCATATAGTAGAGGCTCAACAAAGTTGGATTGATGCACTGAATATTTTAAAGGGAGCCTGTAGATCTTTTGCATATCGCTGCTTAGAACTGTGATTTCTTCTTCCTGCATCTACCTTGAATAAACCAAGGTGTCCCACAGCACCTTGAAGTACAGACAGAGCATCCTTCTCAGGGCACCACCAGCTTGGCTTTCATTAGCAGCTCTTCCCTTGGCTATTTTAGCCTTACAAAACATTTGTAAGCAGCCACTTTTTGTTTGTCCTATTTTGATGTTAGTGCTTTGGGTCTCGGACTAGTTGATTCACTTTGTTATACAGCAGAAGCTAACACAACCTTTTAAAGCAATTATACTCCAATAAAGATGTTAAAAAAAAATAAGTACAGAAATTTTTCATTAAAAAGGCGTTATACTTCTACTACTATCTTCGACAGTGAAAATTCAGACTAAACCATGATTATTGCCCTCAAACTCGGAGACGCAAAGCATAGCCATAACCTGTTTAGGAGCAGTTCCTCTGGCTGGCTAGAGAATAGAGACTTCTTCCTTTATTTTTACCAGTTTCTCTGTCATGAGTCAAGTCTCTCACCTCCAACTAGGGGAAGTAATACACCCTAATTTTCTCTACTTTAGCTTTAATTGTTTTAACGTGACAAAAATTCTTTTTCTTCTTAATTAATTTATTTTTGGCTGCGTTGGGCCTTCGTTTGCTGCACGCGGGCTCTCTCTAGTTGTGGTGAGCGGGGGCTACTCTTCGTTGCGGTGCGCGGGCTTCTCCTTGCGGTGGCTTCTCTTGTTGCGGAGCATGGGCTCTAGGTAAGCGGGCTCAGTAGTTGTGGCTCCCGGGCTCTAGAGCACAGGCTCAGCAGTTGTGGCGCACGGGCTTAGTTGCTCCGCGGCATGTGGGATCTTCCCGGACCAGAGCTCGAATCTGTGTCCTCTGCATTGGCAGGCGGATTCCTAACCACTGCGCCACCGGGGAAGTCCCCCTAAAATTTGATTTCTTATCTTCTCACCAGAGTCTGCATTTCTGAATTTTAACCAGATATAGAAGCAAAAGCTGCAAATAATTATGAGCAACTCATAGCAGTCAGGAGTGAAAATACTGTGAGTCCACATGGTCAGAAATCTGTTTTTCTATCATGAACTCAGGAGCCAAATTGGAAGGCTCTGCCCAAGAACCCAACAGTTCTATGACCCCTGACTCTGGACTTTTCAATGACAAGGGTAGAGTTTCAACGCTAGATGGATGGATTCTTGCTGTTTGTCATTTTATAGCTAAAATAAGAGACACGTCAAGAAATTGTGTTTTGTTTGAGGTCACCCCAACAGAGAGTAGAGTCTCCCAGTTTGCTGTCACCTGGGAGACCTCACTTCTTCCACTGCAGGTAAAATATTCAACACCGTGTCTGGCACTTGGTAACCATTCAGATCATGCCCATGTGGAACGGTGGCTAAAAGTGTGGGTTCAGGAGTCAGATAAGCTTCATTTGAATCCTGCTTTATCAGGCATTTGTTGTACAATCTTGGACAAATTATTTAAACTCTCTAAGCCTCAAATTCCTCTTCTGAAGGTGAGGAAATAGTATTTCCTTTAGCACAGGATTTTTGTGAGATTAATTGAGATAATTCATATTACTGCTGAGCATAGTGGCTGGCACATTTTCAGTGCTTGATCAATATCAGCTGATAATTATCCTTGCTGCTTTTGTTGTTGCCTAATTTTTAGA
Source organism: Eschrichtius robustus (assembly GCF_028021215.1). Taxonomy (NCBI): domain Eukaryota; kingdom Metazoa; phylum Chordata; class Mammalia; order Artiodactyla; family Eschrichtiidae; genus Eschrichtius; species Eschrichtius robustus. The sequence goes on along the minus strand of NC_090827.1, from coordinate 58,632,427 downwards.
GCATTGACAGCCTTGCTCACCGATGGTTCCACCAAATGCAGATGTCACTCAGAGCAGTCAGCTCTGTAACCTCTCCCACAATAAATTTCATCGGATTTTTTTTTCAAATAAAAGGTCTTCAAGAGAGTGTTTTCTATAGTCTATTTTGTTCTCCCAAGCTCAATGAACAAACACATTTTAAAGATATTGTGATACAGCTTTAGGAGTGAGCAAACCCTGGAGTCAGCTATTTGGTCCATCTCCAGTTCATGTAAAGGTTTTCAACAAAATACTAACCTCTGACACATGAAAGTCTGTCAATTCATTTTCAGTTCCACCAGCTCACACATACCAGCCCGCAAATGGGGTTTTTATTTATTCATCAGACCTCATGCTACAAATCACCTACTCCAGATCCAAAACTGCCTACCTCCAATTTCACTTCATGTGGGAATCTTTATTTTTATACTCAACTCTTTCCTTAAGTGAAGGACTGACTGCTTTATTTTTATTTATTTTCCCCCAGAGCCTGGATGAAGAATAAGTCAGTTATCTGCTTGAACCCTGGAGCCAAATGGACACAAAAACTAATGAGAGTGTCAAGGTGAGTCAGGCGTATCAAGGGTTTGTAGATTTCACTTGTACTGAAGAGTTTCCCTTTCCCGGGTAGTCAAAATGGGGACCATTTTAAATTTATGAAAAAAATAAAATAAAATAAAATAAAATAAATTTATGAGATGTTCCTGAGACAAATGCCTATTCTTCACTATTATTTCTTATCAGATAGAGTTGGGGTGACTCATTCCAGCAGCTCAGTAAACTAAACTGGAAACCAGTGGGCACAGTATTCCTTGTTAGATATCTCCAGGGGAAAGCCACAGTTTCTGGGAAGTCTTTCTCTAAACATGACTCTCTTGTTTTTATTTCACAGAAAAAGTGCTTTTTCAACTTCACCAGCTCCAGTGTTTAAGAAAATGATTGCCTGATGCCAATATTACCACCAAGAACACCTGCATTCCCCCTTCATTCCTGCCCTCAGTTTTAGTTTTGCGTTTTGTTGGATGTTTTCCAGGAAAAAGATCTTCCCCATCTGCTCAAGCATGAGAATATATGTACAAATAACCTTGCAGAAGCTGATGGGGCAAACTTGAGATTTTTTTTTGATTACAGTACCCTACAAACTTAGAGTTTGCATTCTTAGTCATCAAGGAGGAAACTTTCTTGAAGGATAGTTACTGAGTTATAAATGATATAGGTTTCTTTCAAAAATATACCTGTTGTTGAAGGCTGAATTTTCCTACAAAATAAGGGAATGAGAATTTAAAACTCGTATCTGAACATGTGGCTTGAATTAAGGAGGAAATGATGGAATGCATTTCAGTCATTTTACACCCTAGGAACAGCAAGCTTCCATAAGAGATTTAAAAAGCTGCCTGGGAAACCCATGGAATTTCAGCCTTCCAAGAGACAGAGGGTTCACATAATAGATATCCTTCGTTTAAAAGCTCACTATTGAGAGGAACGAGGTCCTTCTTCTACTTTTAAGGAGTTCCTTTATAAGATTTATTGTCACAGATAAAAGCTAATAACATTCAAAGATCCCCAGACTTAAATTCATAGAATATTCAGGAAAAGGATTTCATAGAATATTCAGGAAAAGGATTTAAAGGGTGATAACTTAGATGTGTTCTTTTATACATTGGCTTTGACAAACTTTTTTTTTACTCACATCTTTTGCACAGACTTTTTTTTTTTTTGTCTCTGGTATTCAATTCTTTAATGCTTCCTATTAATCAATATTCAATAAACTTGAGCAAATGTTTTACTTAATTATGAGCAATTCATTCTTAATGGAGCATTTATTCAAATTTAGCCATTCTCTGACTCTTCATAATGAAAAGTAGGATTTCATCATGTTAATTTTTCTTTGCATGCCTCTTGCCTTTTTACAGATGATCTAAATTATACAGCAAAGGGTGAGTGAAGTTATTCCTGATATCAGCACAGCAGGAAAATGCTTGCCCACAAGAGCCTCTTCTCCTTGATATACTCATCACAATTTCTTCCAGAAATGCCCAAACTCTTAATAAAACCCATTTTCACTGTCTCATTATATTAATTCTTAAAGTCTCCAGTGTTTTCTTTGAAAAGGTTTTGCGTTGAATTTGACAAACAGAAGGAGCAGATACTTAAACTCCCATCCCCTTCCTTCCCTGGTTCCAGCCTAGCTCTCCCACCACTGAACTCAGCACTGTGTTCCTGTCCCTCGCTCTCCCCGATGCTTTGGGAGGTCTGCTCCCAGGATGCTCAAGTTCCCAGCTATTTCTGGTTCTCTCTTTCATTTGTCTCTTTCTATTTTTAGATTTATTTTTACTAAAGATTCCTTGGGAGGGAGTAAAGGGTACCTATAAATACTATATTTTCTATTGTCTACAATTCAATGATTATTTCTCTATTACAAACACACACACACACACACAAAAGGATTATAAAATGCCATCAAAATCCTGTATTCATTCTTTAGTTTGATTTTGATCTTCTTCGAGAATGCAGCAAGCTGAATATTCAGGAGATTCAAAAAAAAAATCTTACTATTGCAATATTAGGCGGGTTATCACCCCTGTTTTGCATATGTAGAAGCTGAGACACAGAGGGGTTAAGTGACGTGCTCAAGACCTTACAGTTACTAAACAGCAAGTCAAAATTTGAACCCAGGCAGTTTGGCACCAGAATCCATGCTTCTGACCCCTCCACTATGCTGACTGTATATGGAGTAGAATATCATCAGCTCCATTTTACAAAAGGAGGAACTGAGACAAATAGACATTCACATGCCCCAAATCACATAACTAGTAAGAAACAAAACCAGAATCCAAACCCAGGGCCACCTGACTCCTAAGCAAATGCTTCTAGTCATGACACTACACTGCCTGAAGTTGTCTTACCCCTAAATGTATTTCTTACTTCAGCTCCTTGCCCCCTCCCCTGCTTTCCAGGGCCAATCAAAGCCAGGAGAAGGATGGGAGTTCCAGAATGTTCAGGCCTTCCCCTGGGTTGACACATCTATTGAGTATGATCCAGGGGGACTGGACAACTGAGAGGGCAAATGTGGAATGAAAAGCAAAATACAGGGCCCTTGAGGGCTTCTAAACTTGTTTTTCTTACCCCACAAGCACCCATTCTTCAAAAGTCTCAGTAGATTTAGGGGTATTCAGCCTGATTTGGAACAGGAATCTTAACTCATAGTTAGATGCTGGGTCACTTGTTGAGCCAGTTAATGGAGTTTTTGAGGAAAAGTGATCCTTAGCTGATCTGAGTGGGTTTGGGTCTAGAAAGGAGGATGGTGAGAATTCTGTAAGACAGAATTTAGGTAATTTATGGCTATATACATAGGTACACATACAGATTCTTTAAAATCCATATAAAATAGAATTGAAGGGAAAATACAAGGTAATCCTGACCAAAATAGGATGTTCAACTCTGAAAAATGGAATGAAGGCGCTATGAGGTCAAGCTACACAGGATCTTAGATGGAGAAAGCAGAGAACCTCTCACTAAGTAAGTTGAGCCTCACTTGCTCTGCCCACACTCCTCTGAGCAGCAGAGGCCCAAGGAGGGAAAGATTCTGATTCTCCAAGGGAAGCAGAATTCTCCTTTCTCCCAACAGAAGGATTCAGCCCCACCTCACTGGTAAATGGCTTGCCCCACAGTATGAGTTCCATCCTAGGGTTTTCCATTTTCCATCACCTTCTTTCTGCAATTCTCCCCTCTCACTGAGATGTGCCATTTTACTGCTCCCAACTCTAGGTAAGGATTGATGTACAACCCAGGGTTTACTTGCTCTGAGGTGAAGTTTGGAGGTACTTTTGAACAGAATGAATGGTCTACAAAAAACTTGGTAGAACTGAGGAAGAGAGGAGGGCCATGAATCAGAAGGGTAATATTTGAGAGACACCACACCATTTTGTGACCCTCAAGGATAGAAGTTCTCTGTGTGTAGTCTCTCTGAAGACAGCCATCAGCAGCATCTGGAAACTTGTTAAAATACATAACCTCAAGCCCCTCTCCAAACCTAATGCATAAGAAACTCAGGGGTTGGGCCCAGCGATTTGTGTTTAACAAACTGTGGTATAATAAAAATTATATTTGGTCTTTGTCCCCGGTTCCTGGCACAGAGCTCCAAAAACCCTTGGAATTTCCTGACAGAGAGGAGTGTCTTTTGTTATTTGCAATGAGCCCCTTTCAAACTTACCTGAGTTTACTCTAGTGAGGTGACCATTGGCAAACCCCTAGATGCTTCAGGATGGGGGCTGGTTGCCAGAGGAACCAACCACGTGATTATAGGGTTGGAACTTTCAGTCTGAGTTCAATCATCAATGGCCAATGATTTAATCAATCATGCCTACATAACTAAACCTCCATAAAAACTCCCTAAACAACAGGGTTTGGAGAGCTTCTGGGCTGGTGAACACATAGAGGTGCTGGGAGGGTGGCACACCTAGACAGGGCGTGGAAGTAATATGCCCTCCTCCTCCATACCTTGTCCTATGCATCTCTTCCATTTGGCTGTTCCTGAGTTGTATCCTTTGTAATAAGCCAGTAATAGAAAGCAGAGCACTTTCCCAAGTTCTGTGACTCGTTCTAGCAAATTATCAAATCTGGGGAGGGGAGTGGTCATGGGAATCTCCAAATTTGTAGTTGGCTAGGCAGAAATGTGGGTAGCCTGAGCACCCCATTTGCAATTGGTGTCTGAAGTGGGGGCAGTCTTGTGGGACTGAGCCCTTAGGCTGTAGGGTCTGTGCTAACTATAGATGATTAGTGTCGGAATTTAATTGAATTGTTGGACACCCAGTTGGTATCAGGGATTTGGAAAATTGGTTGCTGGAGGAAAAAATTTCACACAACCTCCAGGTGGTTATGATGCTACTAAAGTTTGAAAAGCGTTGTTCTAGGAAAAGGGTTTTCAACCCTCATGGTACATTAGAGTCATCTAGGGAACTTTTTTTTTTAATATCAGGTTAATTGTTATGACTTACATACAGTAAAATTCACCCTTTTTAAGTTTCAGTTCAATGAATTAGTTTGAATAGTCCCTTAGCTTGGGCTGCTATAACAATGTACCATAGACTGGATAACTTATAAACAATAGAAATTTATTTTTCACAATCTGGAGCTAGAAGTCCAAGATCAGAGTGCCAGCATGATTGGATTCTGGTGAAAGCAGAGAAGGGAAGTGAGCTATCTGGTGACCTTTGTAAGGGCAATAATCCTATTCAGGAGGGCTCCACCTTTACAACCTCATCTTAATATTAATTACCTCTCAAAGGTCCCATATCCTAAAACTATCACAGTGGAAGGTAGAGTTTCAACATATGAATTTGGGGTGGGACACAAATATTCAGTCCATTACAGGCCCAGCCCCTGTTCTGTTCCTATAATTTTGTCTTTTCTAGAATGTCATATAAATGAAACTATACAATGTACAGCCTTTTGTCTGACTACTTTCACTTTGCATAATGGTTTTGAGATTCATCATGTTGTTGAATGTATCAGTAGTTTATTCTTTGTTGTTACTAGCTACTATTCCATTGTACGGATATACCACAATTTGTTTATTCATTCACCAGTTGATAGACATTTAAGTTGTTTCCAGTTTGGGTCCATTATGACTAAAACTGCTGTAAACATTCATGCACAAGTCTTTATAGAAACCTATGATTTTTGGGCTTCCCTGGTGGCGCAGTGGTTAAGAATCTGCCTGCCAATGCAAGGGACACAGGTTTAAGCCCTGGCCCGGGAAGATCCCACATGCCGCAGAGCAACTAAGCCCATACGCCACAGCTACTGAGCCTGAACTCTAGAGCCTGCAAGCCACAACTACTGAGCCCACGTGCCACAACTACTGAAGCCTGTACGACTAGAGCCCGTGCTCCACAACAAGAGAAGCCATGACAATGAGAAGCCCACGCACCGCAATGAAGAGTAGCCCCTGCTCACCGCAACTAGGGAAAGCCCGTGCACGGCAACAAAGACCCAACCCAGCCAAAAATAAATAAATAAATAAATTTATTTTTTAAAAAAGAAATATATGATTTTGTTTCTATCAAGTAAATACTTAGAAGTGAGATTGCTGGGTCGTGTGGTATATGTATATTTAACTTTACTAAGAAACTGCTAAACTGTATTTCAAAGTAGCTATACTATTTTGCATTCCCACCAGTGATATACAAGAATTCCCGTTGCTTCACATCTTCGCCAGCACTTGGTATTGTTAGTCTTTTAAACTTTAGACATTTCAGTAAATTTTTAATCTCTTGTAATCTTAATTTGTATTAATTAACTAAAATGGCTATTGATGTTGAGTTTTTAATGTGCTTGAGATCCATACATTAGAAATTTACCTTACATGAAAGCCTTTCTCCATTGAGTTACACTGCCAAAGTTATCAAAAAGAAATTGCCCATATATGGATGGGTCTACTTCTGGACTCCTATTCTGTTTCATTGATCTATATGTCTATCCTCATGCCAATACCATATGGTCTTAATTAGTTTAGCTGACTAGTAAGTCTTAAAACTCCATAGCAGAAGTCTTCTAACTTTGCCCTTTTTCAAAATTGTTTTGTACCTAAGTCCTTTACTTTTCCATATGCATTTTTGTATCATCTGTCAGTGTCTATGCCCCCCCAAAACGATTCTGATTGGAATTGTGTTTAATCTATAGGTCAATTTGGGGAGAAATGGCATCTTAATAATCCTGAGTCTTTCAGTCATGAACATAGTATATCTCTCCATTTATATAAGACTTCTCTAATTTCTCTAGCAATGTTTTGTAGTTGTCCACATTCAGATCTTACAGTCCCCCAAAACAAAACCATGAGCTGTAGCCTTTGAAGGACATTCATCTGTAGGAGCAAGACAATCAGGTGTGTTTCTTATTTATCATCCATCTCATTTGGGAAGTGGTCAGATGTGGCTTCTAGCTTAACTTTAATTGGACAATATTGCCCTCTTTCTCACAGAAAAGTAGTGAATCACTTAAAGTGATTAGATGGGACACCCTCAAATTCTCTCCACCAGATCTGCAAGTCTATTCAAATCTCCTCCCATCCTTGTCAATTTCCTTTTGCCACATTAGAGTAAGTACCTTTCCTCCTCATTCCTCCAAGGCTAATCCCTCTACCTGCGTCTTAAACCTTATCCTCTCTCACTATCTCAAGAGCCACACACTATCAGCTATCCCCTTGTTCTTCACTATATTCAACCACTTCCTCCCAATTAGTTCTATCACCATACCATTTAAATATATTCTAGTCTCTCCCTTCTCAGAAACAAAATTAAAAAATCCTCTTCCTATTAATATTGTTAAAATAACTGTATTACCCAAAGCAATCTATAGATTGAATGCAATTCCTATCAAAATACCCATGACATTTTTCACAGAACTAGAACAAAAAATTCTAAAATTTATATGGAACCACAAAGGATCCAGAATTGCCAAAGTAATCCTGAGGAAAAAGACCAAAGCTGGAGGCATAACTCTCCCAGACTTCAGACAATACTACAAAGCTACAGTAATCAAAACAGTGTGTATTGGCACAAAAACAGACATATAGATCAATGGAACACGATAGAGAGCCCAGAAATAAACCCACACACCTATGGTCAATTAATCTTTGACAAAAGAGGCAAGAATATACAATGGAGAAAAGACAGTCTCTTCAGCAAGTGGTGTTTAGAAAGCTGGACAGCTGAATGTAAATCAATGAAATTAGAACACTCCCTCACACCATACACAAAAATAAACTCAAAAGACTTAAAGACTTAAATAGAAGACATGACATCATAAAACTCCTAGAAGAGAACATTGGAAAAACATTCTCTGACATAAATCACAGAATTATTTTCTTAGATCAGTCTCCCAAGGCAAAAGAAATAAAAGCAAAAATAAACAAATGGGACCTAGTCAAACTTATAAGGTTTTGCATAGCAAAGGAAACCATAAACAAAAAGACAACCTACAGACTGAGAGAAAATATTTGCAAACAATGTGACTGAAAAGGGCTTAATTTCCAAAATATATAAACAGCTCATACAACTCCATAACAAAAAAACAAACAACCCAATCAAAAAATAGGCAGAAGACCTAAATACACATTTCTCCAAAGACGACATACAAATGGCCAACAGGCCCATGAAAAGATGTTTAACATCGCTAATTATTAGAGAAATACAAATCAAAACTACAATGAGGTATCACCTCACACCAGTCAGAATGGCCATCATCAGAAAGTCTACAAATAATAAATGCTGGAGAGGGTGTGGAGAAAAGGGAACCCTCCTACACTGTTGTTGGGAATGTAAATTAGTGAAACCACTATGGAAAGCAGTATGGAGGTTCCTTACGCAACTAAAAATAGAGTTACCATATGATCCAGCAATCTCACCCCTGGGCATACCTCGGAAAAGATGAAAACTCTAATTCAAAAAGATACATGCACCCCAGTATTCTTTTCAGCACTATTTACAATAGCCAAGAACATGGAAGCAACCTAAATGTCCATCAACAGATGAATGGATAAAGAAGATGTGGTATATATGTGTGTGTGTATATATAATGGAAGATAATGGGATATTACTCAGCTGTAAAAAAGAATGAAATATTGCCATTTGCAGTATCGTGGATGGACCTAGGGGTCATCATATTAAATGAAGTCAGGCAGAGTAGGACAAATATTATATAACTTATATGTGGAATCTAAGATATAATACAAATGAACTTATTTACAAAACAGACATAGACTCCCAAATATAGAAAACAAACTTATGGTTACCAAAGGGGAAAGGGGGAGGAGGGAAAGGGGGGGAAATGTGGAATTTGGGATTAACAAATACACACTACTATATATAAAATAAACAACAAGGACCTACTGTATCACACAGGGGACTATATTCAATATTTTGTAATTACCTATAATAGAAAAGAATCTGAAAAATTATATATATATATATATATATACACACACACACACATACACAATACATTAGGGCACTAGTATATATTACTGGAAAAAGCAAAATCAATAATGAATCCATTCTCACCATAAGTATAAGATGACTAGCATTTATTAAATTCTTACCTGCTGTATTATTTAGGGTTCCACTAGGAAACAGCATACTCAGCTGGGACTTTGAAGAAAAGGCAATGAAGGCACTATTTCAGGAGTGTGGAAGGAAACAACAAGGAAAGTTGAGGCACCCAAGGACTAGCAGCCATACCTATACCTGAAGAAGGGGAAGGAAAAGGTAATGGAAGGTTGTTTGGAGAGCTGCAGCTTGGAAGCTAGACTGCCAGAAAGGAAACATAGCCATTGAGGGATCAACCACAACCAGAACTGAGTGTGAAGAAGGAGGGGAGAAAATAATTCTTCTACCTCTATTTCCTCCCACCCTCCAATCTTCTCCCCCACCCTCCCAGACAAGGAAGCTTTTTATTTCTTTCCAGCAAAAACATTTGCAACATAATTCTCTCTCTTCAAAACAGAGAACCCTATAAAATACAATTTCTATTTGTATTTACCCAGGGACATTAGCAGCTGGAAGGGGATTGGGATTGGGAGAAAAGCCAAGGACTAATTCTATTTTAAAAAGCAAGAAACCTCCTTTAAAAGGGAGCATTCCACCCCCTCATTGACCAAACCCATCCAGATGGGGTCAGATGAGGAAACTAAAGTCAGAGGGTTTAAGGAATTTGCCCAGAGTCACACAGATATGAATGTCAGTTCTGGTATTTGAATCCCAGCAGGCAGACTCCACATACCATAATCTTATTATTTTACATGTCCAATGAAGGACTGTTCCAATTACAGCTCATTACCATAAAAGTAAGGAAGCCTACATGTGTATTTTTATATGTTCCACTACTGGGAAAAAAAAATTGTTCACTCCTATGGTAGACAATCAGTTTGATTTACAAGCATTTTTTTTCTCATCTGGATGACAGCCTCTCCATTTGAGATCTAAAGAACAAATAAATAAACATCTTGTTATATTCCTAAATTTTGTGGGTCTAGAAGCGCCAGGAAACATCCCCGATCCTGCCTTCCCTCCCTATGAAATAGACAATGGGACTAATACCCTTGTCCTTCAAAGGTGGAAGATGGAGAGGGGTGAGGACCCAAACAATGCCTCCTTGGCTGATTCTTTCTGGTGATCTCTGGGCAGGGTTCCCAGCAGGGGCTCCAGCTCTGACACATCCTCTGGCCTGGAGGCCCTTCTGTTTCTCCTCCACTCCTGAACAACTACCCTCCCCATCCATCCAGAGGCCAACCTAGGACCCTCTGGTGACCTCACAGGGTTCTGCAGCTTTCAAGGAGGTTCTTCAGCACCCCCAGGTGACTGGCACAAAAAATACCATGTTCAAATTGAAGACTGGGGCAATGAGGGAGGTGATATAATGTTGGGCACGAATGTCCTGTTTCCTTTTCCATTCAGAGTGAGACCCCTAAGAGTGTCTCCCAGGGATTGCAGGCAGGTGTCAATGCCCAAACTCAGGACCCTAGGGTCTTGCCTCTCAAAGTCGGGTCCCCCAACCAGCAACACTGGCATCATTCGAGAGCATGTTAGAAATGCGGAATCTGAATCGGAACCTGCATTTCAACAAGATTCCCAGATGATTTCAATGCAACTAACGCTGAGAAGCTGTCTTTCCTATTTCTCCCTGCCTCCTCACTGCAAAGAGTTAATACGCAATAAAAATCCAAGGGGTAAACCAGAATTCCCCCAAGCTAGGTCTGCAACCCGGCTAAGAATGATAAGAAGGAGAAATTAGATCTTGGATCAAAATTTGGTCCTGCTAGTTATTAACTGAAATATAATTAAATTCCCCGAGTCTCATTATTCTAAATTTTCAGATGAAAATAATATATATCCCTTAGGGACCTAAGAATAAAAACATTTTCAGATCAGCTACATATAAGTTGGGGTCATTTCTGTGCTCTATAAATTCCAGGAAGTTGGGATTTTTCTCCCATTTCTAACGTTATTTCACAGACCTTCTAGAAATGGTCGTGGTCAACCCTCTGAGTTTAAGCCACAGTCCTCTACTGGCATCCAGTGGTGAGTGGTATAATGTGGCAACATCCACCTAGCCAAATATGAGAATTCAGTAAACCCTAGAACTGACCCAGGAACACGGAGCCAAAAACCAGCATGTGACTCCTCATATGTCCTCCAAAAGAGGGACCAAAGAGAGAAATGTGGTTACAACCCCAACGTCCCCTAAGACCTGTGGCAGGTGTGGACTTATTATTCTGAGCGAGAAAATATATTCTAATTCATTATCAGCTGCCAGGGTGCCAAGCTAAAGAAAGGTACACTCAATTTTCTTTTACGCGTCATCTCAAATTAGACGTGAAATAATCACGGAGAGTTCAGTCAAGCTGAGACCCATTAGTCAGTTAACAGAACTGACATTTCTAAAGTACTTTATAACAAATGGCAAATTAGTCCACTCAGCTTCCTTGCCTGAATCATGGGCCCCAGCTTTGCGACCTTCCATTTGCTTGTTTTAGTAGAAGTATAATTGACATACAATATCACATTAGTTTCAGGTGTAGAACATAATGATTCGACATTTATATACATTGCGAAATGATCACAACTGGTCTAGTTACCATCTGTCACCATACGAAGTTAATATTATTGACTATAGTCCCCATGCTTTATTTGCATGTTCTGCCCTTTCTGCCTCCCACTTCCTTAAATTAAAAATGAGGATAAGCAAAGAAAGGCACACTGATTCTCATTTTCAATAAAGGAGATATTCCATTTATTAGACATCCGTTATCTATGGATGAAATTCCATAGATATTCCCTTTCTACCACGGTTGATGTCCCTGGTGGACAATCGTGATGTCCACCAAGACAGGAGATTTTTTAATTTTGCCTGACATTTAGTTTTGGAGATTGTACTGTGTATTATCATAACTTGCAACTTGTAGACTCTGCCCAAGAGCAGCTTCAAAGAATTCCATTTTGGAAATATCCAGCACTTTTTTTTTTTTTTTTTACATCTTTATTGGCGTTTAATTGCTTTACAATGTTGTGTTAGTTTCTGCTACATAGCAAAGTAAATGAGCTATACGTATACATATATCCCCATATCCCCTCCCCCTTGAGCCTCCCTCCCACCCTCCCTATCCCACCCCTCTAGGTGGTCACAAAGCACCGAGCTGATCTCCCTGTGCTATTCGGCTGCTTCCCACTAGCTATCTATTTTACATTTGGTAGTGTGTATATGTCCATGCCACTCTCTCACTTCTTCCCAGCTTACCCTTCCCCCTCCCCGTGTCCTCAAGTCCATTCTCTACGTCTGCATCTTTATTCCTGTCCTGCCCCTAGGTTCTTCAGAACCCTTTTTTTTTTTTTTTAAGATTTCATATATATGTGTTAGTATATGGTATTTGTTTTTCTCTTTTTGACTTACTTCACTCTGTATGACAGACTCTAGGTCCATCCACCTTACTACAAATAGCTCAATTTTGTTTCTTTTTATGGCTGAGTAATATTCCATTGCATATATGCAGCACTTATTTTTTTAAGTTAAAGCATCTCCCCACATTCTCCCACCTAAGATAACCACATATGCAGATACACTTTTCACTGAAGTCAATGAGAATCTGAAAATCTCAATAAGGGCATAAACTGAGGTTAACAGGATTCACTGTGCCACAAATATTCTAACCTGGGTTCAAGTCTTTTTCCTATTGTTAAAAGTAAAAATTTTAAAACCTTCCTTACTCATGCCTCCTGTTTATTATCCAACTATGCCTATAGGATTAATGAAAGAGAAATTTGTTTCTAAGTACTTTTTAGAGAGACTCTTGGATGTGTGATCTGTTGATTCCTCGAAGGAGCGCCCCTAGCGACTTGGTGAGGCAAGTAGAGGCGTGTCTACCTCCAGGTGTGGTGCTGGCACGTGAAAGGCAGGCAGGGGTTTCCACTTTCTACGCATGCCTGTGATTCCTGGAGACTCTGGCTGGTTTTAAACCCTACTGACTGGAAGGGACCTTGAAGGTCCCTCTAGGTCTCTTTTGTCACAATGAGAAGAACTAAGAAGGTAGTTGTTTTTTTTTTTTTTCTTTTCTAGCAAAAGCTAAAATTCCAAGGAAGATTAAAATTGAGGAAGTCTCCTCACTCTTTTTTGGTCCCTCAACTGTCCATGTGCTTCAGCTTTGCACTCTTGAGTTCCTCAGAACAGAACTGGAACCTCAGTGTTGGCCCAAGACTAATAAGAACATCCAACAAATTTAAAGTGAAAAGTTTGTATAACTTTGGGAAAACCTTGGCCAAAATCTGAGTTTGGTTTTTGGCAGTGCTAAAGTCAACATGCATTAACCACGAAAATACTGTTTTGTGTCCTGCAACCTTGGGATTTCGACATGAGCATTCATCTTCATATCCAGCCTGCAAAGTTGGTGGTGGAGCGTGGCATCTTACCCAACGCAAAATGACAACTGGGTTGTTGTATACCTGTCTGACTTATAAACATAGCCTTTTTTTCAAAAAAAAAGTCCTTATCTTGCATCATGTCACCTCAGGTTGTGACAGAAATCGTGGAAGCAATTTTCCTACTATTTGCTTTGTCTGTCAGTGTCCCAGTACTGGCAAGACAAGAACAATTTCTTCAGGATCCCACTTCATCCCGTCTATTTTTGAGACAGATATACTGAAAGGAAGTGAATCCAGGAGATGTCTGTCACTCTCTAGCTACATACAGTGGAGAATTTTCTTTTTTTTAATTGAAAAAGAAATCAGTTGATTTCTGAGTCTCGGTTTCTTTATCTGTAAATGAGAAGGGTGACAACTGTGAAGGCATCTTCCAGTCCTAAAAGTCTGCTTTGTCCCATACTGCTACCCTACCCACAGCCTTTCCTCCTCCAATGCTCCCTACCTGAGTAAATTTTGTCACTACTATCCATTAGAATTAAACTTGAGTGCCATCTTTGACCCCTTCTCTCTCCCTAACTTTCCTCTTTAAATCATTCACCAAGAGCTATCGACCCCGCTTCCTTAACATCTCTGGGATCCAGTCACTCTATTTCCACCACTGCATTTGTCCATATGAATGAGCTCTCCTTATTTGGGGAAGTGACTGTACAAGCCAGGAAGGTTTAAAATTACATTTAGAGCTGATGGAATAAATGAAACTCATGTATTTATAAAGTATAAAAGAACTTGGCCTCTCAGAGAAACATGACTTCAATTTGAAGTGTAACGATTTTAAGTCTGTGATTTTCAAGCTGAAAAGTTTATCTAATATCAACTTTAAGCATATTAGAGTATTTAAGAAAACTTGGTATGCAAAAATTAATCATTTTACGTATTTGATTAACAAGATTTTCTTAAGTAGTGAGGAAGACCTATTAAGGTTGTGATTTTGTTTTGTCAAGTATTTGAAATACCTAGAAAAAATGGAATATATTACATTAAGATATTTATTCTAAAATTTTAAAAGGAATCTAATCAACCAAGTCTGTAAATGAGCCTATTGTTTAAGGTAAGTTCTGTTTACTGGACTGGAGTTTCACATTAAACATCAAAGTGATTACTAATATTTATATAAATATTAGAATAAGATTTAGAGGTTAAACATGATAAAAGGTAAATTTGAAAACCTAAACTTTAAAACTGAACATGAATTGTAAACCCAAGCAACTATTAGTAGTCCTTTCTGTTTTCAGAATTCCCCTCCAGACATTGACTTCACTGACAGTAGTAAAAGGAGTTCTTTTATCATGGACCTGTTAATGTATAGGATTTCATCCGAAACACCTTAATATGTATCTCGTCTCTTAATTAAACACGTGAGTGCAAATTCAAACCAAGTTGCAGAGCATACACCAAGTTAAATACTTAGGTTCCGGTATAACTTTTTGTGATTCATGAAGAGAAAAGCCACATGGCATTTCTTGGGGTCCTACTGAATTGCCACACTCCTATGTATTTCTTTTGGGGTGTTTTTTTTTTTTTTTTTTGGATTATATGGTAAGACTATATTTAGCTCTGTAAGAAGCTACTAACTATTTTCCAAAGTGGTTGTATCATTTTGCATTCCCATCAGCAGTGTATGGGAGTTGCTGTTTTGCCACATCCTTGTCAGCACTTGGTCCAATGTATTTCAAAAACAGAGCAGATACCTTAGCAACTTGATGTGCTCTAAACTATGATCCAGGCTTTGCTAAAAACTTGTGATTTGCTCTACATAACTAGAGCGGCATCTAGGCCGCTTCTTTTATCTGTCTGGGACTTGTAACTGGTCAGGTGATAGTCCCTAAAACACAGCTGTTACAGATTGATAAAATCTGTAACACAAACTAGGTTAACCTGCAAGATGTTCACCAGGTCTCTGGGCAGCACAAGGAGGCACCTCTGTATTCACTTTGCTGACATCCCCACTCTTGCCATCGATGTTTACTATGCTTCCCAGTGAGTGTGCTTTATTATTTTAAACTCAAAATAAATAAGCAGTGAGAACTGAACGAAGGGCTCTTCTACTTTACAGATTATCTCTTCCTTAGCTTTAAGAAATTTTGGAAGAAATACAGCTTGCTACACTCTGACTCATAGCCAAGCACAAACTTAGGAAGCAGGGAAAGTTTGTGGGGAGAATTCCAGAGCCAAGTCTTCACACAGCCCTGAAACTATGCACTGAACCAAATGTGAACAAAGCAAGCGTGAGTCTACGTACATAGAAATCCGCAATGTGGATCACCTCTACCTCCCTCCCCACTCATACAGCCCATTGGATGCACCTGTGGTGCTTTTCCTTTATAGGACGTAGAAAGTGAAAAGACTCAAGGATTATTCTCCTGTGGTTTCACAACAGGAGTACCATTGGCATTTTGAGTCCTGGGGTGAGTGCATCCCACATATTGGGAGATGCTTCTCATCTCTAGCCCCTGGCCACTAAATACCACTAGTCATTGGAAATTGTGGGCGCAGACTTGTTTGCCACCAGCATCCCACCTACAAGGGCAACTTCTTCCCCCCTGCCCCCAAGAACCGCTGACCTCAGCAGAATGGAGAAGACTTTCCACCTTATTTTTAACCCCTTGAACTCTGTGTAGGGGCCCAGCTCTTCCGCATGTCTCTGCTTTAACAGAATGAGTGGTCTTGTAACAAAGGAAGCAGCAAGGCTCATCTGTGCAGACGTTTCCTACCCCATCCTTCTGCTGTTGGGCACAGAGCCCAGGAGCAAGGAGAGGCAGGAGCTGATACTGTGACATGAGCTCGAGCAGGAAAGGAGATGGTAGAACATTTGGGTTGGAAGGTATCTTAGCAATCATCTAGTCAAACAACCCTCCCTTTAGAGATGAAGAAAGGTTGTGACTTGCTGCCTATAATATATATTCCAAATGTTATTTTTTACTGTGATTTATTACTGCAATATCTATCTTAAAATTGCCAAGCCTCATGCAAGGGTGTTTTAATTCAGAAGTTCTCCAGAAGCCAAACCTGATCCAAGGCTTTGGGTGAAAGTGCTTTGTGCTAGAGATGATCCAGGCAGTGTAGTGAGGGGTGGGGAAGTGATACAGGGTGGTAGAGACTGCACTGGGCTACCAGATCCACCCTCAGGGCTGAAGCACTTATTTTCCCCCAGCTGCTGGGCGTACGGCTGGCGGGAGCTGACGGTCTCTGGGAATTGCCTTCACCCAAGGTCAGGCTCCCTTCTCGGGACTGGGCAATGCAAGGGTGTATATGTCCCAGCCCCACCTCCCTAACTCCAGTCAAATCCGAATGGTCATCCCAGCCTCAGAACTTCCTTTGGGGTCACTAATGCCTTTGCTGTGACTGCCTCATGTTCAGTGCCTCCCGCTGCCTAATCCTGCTTGCTTCTCTTCCCCCCACCCCCGGCAAGAGTTAATCCTAAAACACTCCCAAATAAATGTTCTGCTTGCTAATGTCCTTATCCGTATGCTTGCTAGAGAGTCTAGCCTGCAAAGATGGGCACCAGAAGTTGTTCAAGAAAGCAGAGGCTAAAAAGGGATTCTGGAGGTGCATCTCACACCAGCCAGCTGGCAATAAGGACCACATTCCTGGGAGCCCACACAGTCCCTGCACAAGGTAGCAGTGCAATTGTGAATGCTTCTACCTGCTGTGAACTGGGATGGATGGCAAACTGGTAAAAGGAAATGTATTAGGAAGTGTATTTGAGAAATATTGGGGAATTAGTAATTCTAAGAAAAATGGGATTGGATGGCTATTGCTGTGGGCATTAGATAATTTGGAAAAAGATCATAGAAGGCACAAAATGATTAATCAGCAAGTAGACTAGATATGAAAGCCAGACGGTCTCTTTGGAGCACATTTGATTCTCCTCTCCTTCTGGCAAAAAGCAGGGAAATCTAAGGACCAGGTCCAGGACTTAATCATAATAGCTGCAGAGCTCTAGAGAAGGTTGAACTCTCAGCCTAGCCAGGTCTGTAATAATGGGACCCTAAAAATTGAGATGGCGACCTCTGGATTGATGCACTGGAAAATATTAAACCCTCCGAATCCACTGGGGCCCTGAACCTGCAGAAGTGGGCAGCACTGTTGGAGACAGCACATTCCCGCTGGCCCTGCATGAGAACATGGGGCCTCTGCCCCACTGCTTCTCCTGACACCCAGAGCAGCAAGAAGAGTGAGCTCTCAACACAAGTGCTGGGCCTGTGAAGGGAGGAAAGAGATTATACCCCAAAGGACCTGCAGGACCTGAGAGAGGACATGTGAAAGTTAACTCTAAGATGCCAGATCAAGGGGCTGCTAGGACATAAGGTGGGATTAGGAAGAGTTTACTCCCTTGGGATAAAGGATTTTAACACCATGGCAAAGACCCCAAGGCAGACACATTCCTGGGATGGTTTGGTCTGGTCCATCGCTTTTGCAAGCTCCTAAATGAAGCAGAACTGCCAAATTCGCTGTGGCAGACAGTGAAAGCGGGGAATCAAAAGGTTCAGAAAAGTGGGTGTGCTAGAGTAGATGTGCTATAACACAGGAAACCCCATCACATAATCATGTTTGGTGGGAGGGCCTTCAGTTTACTAAAACAGAGATGTTACTGAGAAGGCCCCTAGCATCCCTGAGATGCTTCCTCTGTAGGGCAGGACACTGTAGGAGAGGCCGTTATAGAACTGGTCTCCCTGATAAAAAATGGGGGTGAAAGGTTTCAGAAAGAATAGAAGTGAGGTGACAGCACTGAACCACCAGCAGCAAGGACAGCACAGTTACAATGAGTAGCAAAAACAGCATGGCACCCACAGGGCTGAATTACAGGAGTTAAGATGATGGTTAATAGAACATGTTATCTATATGGGCAAGATAGATGGGCTGCCAACAGAGGTATTGCTCAATCTATACAACCAAAAAAAGAAAAAGAAAAAGATGGACAGACAGGGGGCTAACGTCAGACACCGCAATAAAGAGTTATGATCTCTTGCCCAATTTTTGGACCTGAGCCCATTTGGGGCCCCATAAATCATGGGCTGAAGGAGGCCAGTCCCCCAGGAGACAAGACCCTGCAACGTTATGGAAATGCATATGGAAAAGCACATATGGAAATGATTCTCTCAAGAGTCCCAGCAGACCTGTGGCCATTTACTAAGGAAACTATATACTGGGGAAAGAACAATACTCACAAATTTGGGGAACTCTTGGACACAGGGAGTAAGCTGGCACTGATACCTAGGCATGTAAAACATAATCATGGCCCAGATCCTGTTCACAGTGAGTTCAATGGGTTCACGGACCTACCCAGTAATTCCTTTCCTAATCACCAATTGTATAACTGGAATGGACATACTTGGAATCTGGCAAAATCCCACACTGGTTCCTTGGCCTGTGGGATAAGAGCTATTATATCATGAAAAATCAAATGGAATGCCCCCTTTTCTATAATCAGGCAATATAGTAAATTAAAAATGAGTATTGTATCATGGGGAAAATGGCAAAGATTAGGACGACTCTTAAAGACCTAAAGGATGCAGGAGTGATGGTCCCCAACATATCTCCATTTAATTCACCAGTGTGGCCTATATAAAAGCCAGATGGATCCTGAAAATAGCCTACTACAAGCTTAACCAAATATTTACACTAATTATACATTGGCCCAGGTGTGGTATCTTTTAATAGAGCAGATTAACAAGTCCTCAGCCACGTGGTACACAGTCATGAATCTGGTGAATATTTTCTTTTCCATTCTCATCAGAAAGGAAGATCAGAAATGCTCACATTCAGTTAGAACAGACTGCAATATACTATAAATACTACATTTATAGTTTTGCCCCAGGACTAGGCTTACTTTCTTGTCCTCTGTCATAACATAACCTGACATTCCCCTAGAATTTCACCCTGGCCCACTCTATTGATGACGTCATGCAATCCGACTAGATGAGCAACAAGTGGCAAGTATGTGAACGACCTTACTAAGACACAAGTTCTCCAGAGAAGGTAAGACAAAACCTAGGAAGATTCAGGGGTCTACCCTATCAATGTAATGTTTAGGGATCCAGTGGTCTGGGGTTTGCCAGGACTTCCCCTCCACAGTAAAGGATAAATTGTTGCATCACACACTTCCCACCATGAAGAAGAAGCACAATGCCCAGTGGGTTTCTAGGGTTTCTGGAGGAAGACTATTCCGTATCGGGGAACACTACTCCACCCAATATATCGAGTGAATGAATGGATGTCAGCTGAACATGAATATGTTCAAACAGCTCCTGCTACAATCAAGTGGCCCAGCTTCCTGCCCATGTGAGCCAGCAGATCTTATGGTATTAGTGGTATCTGTGTGGAGTTTATGGAAAGCCTTAATTAGAGATCGTAATGTAGAGGTCCAGGGTCAAGATCATGCCATCTGCAGTGAAAAATTATACTCTTTTTGAAAAAAAAAAAAAGTTTCTGGAATGCTACTGAGTCCTGTTAGCAATGGAGCAACAAGTTATCATGTGGCCAGAGCTGCCGTCATTAGTTAGGTTCTGTCAGACCCATAGGTTGTAAGGTCAAGCAGGCCAAGCAACAATCCATTGTGAGATGAAAGTGATGACATATCTGAGATGGGGAAGGGGAGCTCGGGGGAATAAGAAAGCTGCATGATCAGGTGTCCCAGGCCCCCTTGTCATCCACTGCTACTGCACCAGTACCTCTCCCTCAGCTCACACCTCTGACCACAGTCGAAGTGAGGAGAATCCTTTACAAATAGCTTATGGAGGATAAAAACTGAAGTGGGTTCATACATGTGTCAACTCAATATGCCCAAAATTGACAGGAGCTGCACTGAAGCTTGTTCTTGGGTGGCCTTGAAAGACAGGAGAAAAGGGATATCCTCCCAATGTCCCAACGAACAGAGCTTTGAATGGTGCACTTGATCATTCACTTTGTGTGGAAGGAAAAGTGGTCCAAAGTTAAAAAATAAATGGACTGCTATAGATTGAATGTGTTCCCCCCAAAAATAACATGTTGAAGTCCTAATCCCCAATGTGATGGTATTTGGAGATGGGCCTTTGGGATGGAACTAGAGGTAGATTTGGCCATTGTAATATAAGCCCTGGAAGTCATTTGTTGTTGTTGTTTTTGTAATGCAAGTGCCTAACTTAGGCAGCACCACTAACAAGGGCCTACAGAGTGTTTGTTCCACAAAACATCACACCAGGCCAAGGGGACCCCTTTATAAAAAAAAAGAGACATGGCACTGAACACATGACCTCTGGATCTACTGGTACTATCCCGTACCATGCCAGCCAGACGCTGCTAGTCTAACATGGTGATGGAAGGCCTTTTGAAGGTACAACTGAGGTGCCAGATCAACAGACTGGGAGAATGAGGCACACTCAAGGATTCAGTACACACTCTAAATCAATGATCACTATACACTGCTGTGTCCCCAACATGTAGAATATGTGGTTCCAAAAACCAAGGGGTAGGAGTAGGTGGGGTGCTGCTTATCATTATTTCTAGTGACCCTCTTTGGGATGTTTTGCTTCCCATACCCTGGCATCTCTAGGTCCTATGTGTTTAGGTACACTGGTTCTGGAAAAGATAAATGTTTCTACTTGGGGATAAATCAGGAATCCCATTAAGCTTCAAGCTATGGCAGCCTCCAAGAACTTTGGACTACTCATTCTGAAGGACAAGCAATCAAGAAGAGTCAATCAATCAACGAATCACTCAATGAGTCACTTTCTTGGCAGATCATCAGAGGGGAATCAGGCTTCCTTTACATGCAAAGAGGCATATAGGAATGTGTGTGGCACACACGCAATTCACTTAGGCATCTCTTGGTATCCCCTTGCCCAAGTTTGCCTGTAAAAGAACAAATGTAGCAGCCACAGCTTGGGAAGGGAATGGGACCAGACTAAGAGCCCTCAGGAATGAGATAAGCCACCAAGACCAGCAGAAGTGCCAACTGAGTAGAAGGGAAATCCACAATGGATAGTAGAAGAGTGAGATAATGTGTATGAGTCATGATCTTGAGATTAGCACTAGCTATGGGGCTGTAGCTCATCCCTCTAACTTTCCTCTTAGTTTACCCCAGAGAAAGAAGCCCACCAGAATTCTAGAAGAGCTGCTCCAGAACCTAGATGAAGTGAATCTGAATGGAACAAGGGGTGGACTGTAGTGAATGCTGTGATTCAATGCCCAGATCCCCCTCCACGATGGAAGGGTTTACTCCCCAAGCCGATAGGAGTGCTGGAAAACACCCTTCCCCTTAGCTGCCAGCCCTCTCCAAATATTGCCCTCAGCTAAAGAGATCAACCTCACAAAGTTACTCCCCTTTCCTAGGGACAGACTGAATTTGGTAATAACTTGTCAATGCAGGGGTATTGTGGTCTGGCCCCTTTGCCCCGGCTCAGATGACTTTGAAGACCATCCCAGCTTCTGATCTCCCTAAGGGGTCAGTTGGTGCTTTTCTAAATTACGTTACTGTTCAACTTCTCCCTTGGGTCAAACTTCCCTCCTCCCTATGCTTCCCGTCACATGGATTCATCCTGAGAGCGCTTCCCAGTAAATCCCCCGAACACTAATCTCCTTCTCAGAGTCAGCTTGCTGGGGATCCCAACCTGCAACAAACAGAAGGAAGTTGCACTGATGAGCACGTAACTACTGTGGACAACTGGGCCTCATTCTCCTGAGGGTCCTTCTCAGAGACTGTGTTGAACATGTCTCAGAATTTTCCCATTGAGGAATGAGGGTGTCAGAGTATTTATCCACCAATTCCTACCCTTCACTGGCTGAGGGGTCTCTCTGGGGGTTTTAACACTCTGACACTTTCTTCCTGCTCTGTGCGTGGGCTGAGGAAGCCCCTGCAGCTAGAGGACACCATCGGGTAGAACATCTCAGGAAGCCATTAGTCTATAAGGGGACTGTCCCCAGGGTAGGTGCAGTGGTTACAAGAGGAACATTGACATCATGTGCAACAAGTCGTGTGGAGCCATGCAGTGTATTTCCACTGAGGCGGAAAAAGGCTAAATTATGTTTGTGAATGATGATAGAAATGGACCCAAGATGACTGTTGGAATAAAGCAGAACAGGATGAGGCCATGAGGAGGGAAAACATCTAATGACTCTTCGTTATCATGTAGCTTCAGTATGGAGTGTATGAGAGGGTGGGTGGGTGGGATGGGGATACTGTGAGGGAAAGGCACATTATAACCATATTTTACAAATCTACAAGTATTTCACTGCTTCCTGGCTTGAAGCAGAGACAAAGCTCTTGAAGAAAGGAACTGTCTTGCTCATCTTTGATGTGGAGGAATGCCAAAGGTTTGGGGGCCATTCTGCCCCCACCTCCAGGCACCATGATTGATGTGATAGAGAGAAAAACTAGGCTCAGATATCTGCCACTCAACAGCTCTATGACCTTAGCTATGTTACTGAAATGCTTGAAATCACTATTTCCTCACTTATAAACTGAAGACAATAATATCTCTTTCATGGGGTTGTTGAGAGGGGTCAACAAGGAATGTGAAACACCTGACACAACTCTTGGCGGATAGGGGTGCTCAATAAATGTCCAATGCCCTTTCCTCAAAAAAAAATTTGGGGGTGAATGAGTGGACCTAAATTTACCTGAAGATTTTAGTAACATTACATAAATCCGAAAGTTGTCATATAGGAATTAACAAAGGGCTATACTGTCACGACAATCGTTGTCATGATGATCCTTCAGTTGATCCGTCATGAAGGATTATACTGTTAGGAGACAAATTAGTGTTATGAGTTTTGATTTCAGTGAAATCATCAGAGAGGGCTTCTAAAAGGCTCCAATATAGATAGTATTTAAGTTTCAAACAACAGTATGTCTAAATGAAAACAAAGTTAACAGCCACAGTGGTGACTGATTAGGTCATTTGGAATCTGTTTATTATTAGAGTCTTTAAAACGCCTTTTTGAACCAAGGCCACTCTACTCTACTTGATCTTTTTATGACAGTTTGAGATTTCAGAGCATGTTCCATGTCTCCAGAGCTGTTTTTAAACTATTTTTTGATGCATTATACCCTAAGTGGGAGAACAAAAAACACTTAATATTTAATCCCACTAGTTTCTCCTCTGAAGAAGATAATCTATCTTCCTAATCATTCCCCGTTCATTTTATCCACTCTCTGATATTCAGTGTTGGAAAGAATAAAATAACTTTTTTTTTTTTTTAACTAAATAACTCAAGGTCACTGGGCGAGAGAGTTTCAGGATCAGTTTTGGGGATTTTTATTCATCTTCCTGAAACTTCAAATTCTTGCAGTTGTCGACTACACCCAAATCCCTGCATCTGTCATCACCAGATTTTTTTAAAGAGAAAATGCAGAATGGTTTTATGTTTTGAGGACTGAAAAAAATAATCTTAACTTGAGGGAAGCCTTCAGAAAATCACATACACACTTAAAGAAACAGTCAATCCATGGAAGGATACCAGGGAAGCAGAGGAGGACAAGGCAAGTAAAGGTTATTTGTGGTGAGAACGGGGAGTGGGATTTGGGCTTTGTAATCTGCTAATCACTATTTCAAATTAATTTGCAATCAAAAGTGGCTCAAAGCCACCATCTTAATTTACTTGCAAATGGCAAGCAGTAACAATGATAAAAATCATAATAATAAGAGCTAATATTTACTTAGTTGATACTCAGTACTTTCTATTAATACTGTGTTAATACTTTGTATTGTTAATACTTTTGTATTAGTACTCAGTAAATTACTTCATATTAAGTGTATACTTACTGTGTATTAAGTACAGTGCCTATTGTGTATTAAGTACTTTACAAGCATTATCTCAATTAATCCCCACTGCTGCCCAATGAAGTAGGTTTTTTTTATTACACCCATATTATAACAGATGAGGAAAATGAGACTTACAAAGGTCATATCATTCAGGGTTCTGGCAGGGAAAAAAATGACCTCCTTAATGGGTTTAAATAAACTGTTTAATGAAGACTCCCCTTGGCCTCTTTTACACAATTGTGGGCGGAGCTAAAAGGAATCAACAAGGGGACCAGCAAGAGCTAGAGCCGTGAAGGGGGCCCACTGCCAAAATCATAGCCCCACCGCAAAGTAGTGGGGACCAACTCCCTGCCTCAGATCTCCTGCCAGTTCCTCCCATTGGCTAAATCATCCAGATACCAGAGCGAAAGGTAGCCTACTTGCTGCCTTTGGTGAAGTTAAGCCTCCCAGGGCACAGAGCAGGGTGGAGAAAGATGGAGAGTGGATCTGGGAGGGCAAATGGGGAATACCCTGTTCCATGGCCACATGGTTTGCTCATGGTTACTCGGTGAGAATGACTTGAAAACTTATGCTATGTGACGTATGATAGGTCCGAGGGAACCGCTTCATTACTGATCCCAGCACAGGCCTTAGAAATGAAATAGAATACCTTACCCATCCATAGTCTACCTGCGACAAGTTCAATCTCCATCCTACTGAGCCTGAAGAGGAAGTGGAAACCAGAGGTGGGTAGAGCTAGCTGACTCCCAGAGACCTTAGCGGTAAGTGGGTAGGGTAAGCGGTAAGTGGGTAGGGTAAGCGGTAAGTGGGTAGGGTAAGCGGTAAGTTCAGTAGGTATTTAGTACCTATTTTAGTTTAGTACCTATTTTCACTAACTGAAAGAAATCCAAAGAGGATTTTTCACTTTTAGGAAAAATGGCAAAAAGCAAAAATAGTTCTCAGCATTTGTTTTGCAACAGCCAGTATAGAGGCAGCTCCCACCCCAGCAGAGAGGGTGGCACATCCAAGTTCCTTCCCCTGGAACTACAATCAGCATCTCAGCATCAAGCTGCCAGAGCTTCGAATTATGTCTGTGAGCATCTGTGCTTTATCTTGATTTATTTTGAGCATCCATTAGCAAGATGTGTCCTAAGGTAATTGCTTCTTCACTTTATGCCATTTCTGCTTACGAAGAGTTTCATAGGAATGCTCTACTTTCTCATAGCAGGGGAAAACTGTGTGTGTGTGTGTCTGTGTGTGTGTGTGTGTGTGTCTGTGTGTCTGTGTGTCTGTGTAACCTGAGGATTGGACTTTGTCCTCTCAAAGGCAGAAGATGCAGTTACCTCCCATAAC
Organism: Eschrichtius robustus; assembly: GCF_028021215.1. Lineage (NCBI taxonomy): Eukaryota > Metazoa > Chordata > Mammalia > Artiodactyla > Eschrichtiidae > Eschrichtius > Eschrichtius robustus. Next base: position 58,606,863 of record NC_090827.1, on the reverse strand, counting down.
CATCAATGCCAGATTATAACTATACAGGTCAGGTAAGAATTTCTATGCACCAATCCTGGAGGGGGCAGAGAAAGCACTGTAAATAGAGGACAAGTTTTAGAAGAGAAATACTGCAAAAGCCACCCATGTCCCCTTCCTCACTACAGATTTCCCTGACATGCCTGAGCTAGGCAGAAGCTTTAACTTGGATTAGAGATTTAAAAATCCCAGTCCCTTCTAATATAAGCATTTCAATCTCCAAAAAAATTAAATTCTTTATTAATCCTTGAGAGTAATCAGAAACACTATGATATCTACCCAAGATTTGGTTCAAGTCCTGAGAAACACAAATGGTAACAAAAAAGAAAGTTGCTTTCTGCTCACGCCTACAAAGTTCTATTTATTCCATAAAGGAGACACTGAGGTCAATGGTGACACAAGGTTGGGGGGTGCATCTGGTGGCAGAGCCAGATCGACTGAGTTGAGGAATGAGAGGGATTAAGGAAATAGAGATGGTGAGAGCAGTAATGCACTTTTTTTTTTTTTTAAATTCCCTTTTGAGAAGTTTGGTTGTGAAGGTAAGAAAAGAGATTAGGGGTCAGCTGGAGGTAGATGGGAGATCAGTGAAGTTTCCTTTTTTAAGGAGAGAAAAATGGAAACCTGTTTAAATACTATGGGGATGACCTAATGGAGAGGCAAGGGTTGAAGACAGAGAAGGTAAAAGAACAAGGAATGGCATACAGTTCCAAATATGAGGAGGGGGGTTCCGAGGCACAGGGGAGAGGCTGGCCTTGGATGGGGAGGGAGGGCAGTTACTCCATTCAGCAGAAAGGAAGGAGGAAAGAACAGGTAAAAATAGGAGAGGTGTGCAGATCTGGAAATGGGAAAGTAAGATATTTTTTCAAGAATAATTGCCATTTTCTTTATGAATTTAGAAATTAAAAATTGACCCATCTTCTCGTTGATTCTGTCTTGCATACCAGTTGCAACAGAAACTCTCAACAGACGTTTGAGAGTCCAATAAATGGATAAACTTTAACATTCTTTGTGTTTGTATAACAGTTGATAATGTATTTAGTAACACTGCTTCAAAGAAGGTTTTTAAAATTCCAAATGATCACTTCCAGCTAGCTTTTTAGACCACCTATAAATGCATCATTTCACAGCTGCTAAAGTGGAGTTTGGAAGTCCCCTACTCAAATGTAAACAGAACGTTCTCTCCAATTCACTTTTTCTTTTTCTTTCTGTCTTTTTTAGCCTCAGTCAGCAGGGCCCAAAACTTCCTTCACTCTGAGTGTGAAAATTAAAGGGAAGCAGTGGCTGCGTGTAGCCCTTGTGGATGGATATTATTTTGCATTTACAGTCTCTGATCTTTACTGAGCCTATAACATTGCTCACGATCTTTTTGCTTTTTTGAAGGAAAAACATTGATACAAAAGGTATAGAGGTTAAAATAATAAATTGCCATGTACCCATCATCAGAATCAACGAATCTGAATATTTAGTGATATTTAGTTCAAATCTTATTTTTTTCTTTTTACTAAAAGGCATAAAACATAACTGATGAAGCTGAAATTTCCTTGAGTGTGGAAAAGCCTCAGCAGAGCAAGGGGATAATCAGTTAACCAGGGTTCCTAGAAGGCAGGTTGGTAATTCATGGCAGTTTTGAGGAGAAAATTGTAACAGAGAACAGGTAAAGATATTAACCTAGGACAGTATGGGGCCTCCTCTTGGCTCTAGCAGGAGGGGAGGAGCAAAGGTTGGCTGTCCACTTAGAGTTGGTGTCAGAGAATCGAGAGAGTTTTCGTCTTTCAGTTTCTATTTTTTCTGTGATAGAAGCCCATTTAAGCCCATTCATTTGTTGAGAGTGAAGGAAAGTTGTGCTCAGGAACTTGGGGAAAATGGAGATCTGAAACAGCTCTTGGTGCAGGAGACAAGATGGGACTTATGGTTCTAAGTCGGCAAATTGCTTCCTCTGGATCTTTAGTCAAATCTCCAGAATTTCTTCTGCCTTGATTTCTTCTGTAAAATGACAGAATTAAAATAAATGGTTGCTAAGCTCTTTCCAGATTGCGAATCATAAGGCCTACTCTCACGTTGACCCCAACTGTTACCGATGTGGGTTCTTGGACTGTTTAATCGACAGAAATTGCTAAGAAGCCCGATGAGAAATTCAGTCAAGGATTTACTGGGACTCCTGCTGCAGCACGAGGGAGCGAAAACAAATAACAGGTGCCCTTGCTCACTCCCTAGGGTGGGGCAAGCTGGTCCCTTAAATGGGGTGAGGGTAGGGGCGGGTCCATAGGTCAGGCAGGAGGCGTGGCTTAGGTGGCCTGCCCACTCCCTTGGTGGTGCTGTGTGCAGGGCTCACATGCAGGGCCCTGCTTTTGTTCCCTATTACTCAGAAGTGGCAGTTGGGTTTTGGCCATTTTGTATCTTATTGTTCATAATATGCCCCAATTGCATGTGTGTGCAGTTATTTTTAGTCCCTTATTGTTTCTTTGTATTCTGTTACTAGAGAAGATGTTTGTCCAGGTGCAAGCACTGCAGTAAAGGGTCCCAAGTCCCAGGTCCCAGCCTGTCTCAAAACCACTGGAAAGGCTTCCAAAGACTACTCCCAGAATTCTCAGATTAGGTGTATTCCAGGGTTCAGTCAATCTGTATAGTGTGATTGATTCTATTTCATGGGCTAGGAGTCTTGGCTGGTTGAAAATTTTTAGTGTGCATCTCCTCCTTTTGAGATAGGTCCGCTGTTTGAAAAACGGCACTTTGCCGGCATTAACTTCACTGTTCACAGAAACAATTTTTTGAGAAGGAAGTGGTAACAATCAATCAGTCCAAAGCCTTGAGTATTTTATGCCATGTCAAAAAGGCATAATATCATCAAAGGTCACCAGTGAAAAGGATTTTAGCAATCATTTCATTCACACATTCATCCAGATTAGCGAGCCATACAGAACATTGCATGAATTGCACTGACTAGTTTTGCATCTTCAATGATTTTTGTGCACAGTATTATTTTCTTGACCTATGCCAAAATAAACTTTACTATGACAAGTATAAGCTACCAGGAATATTGTGACAACATGGACACCGTCACTGTCATTGTCAGTATGACAGCAGACAGATTTCTTATGCTTTTTAGAGGTAGCTCAGAACAGCACAAACTTTCTTACAAACTTCCTTTAGCAGTAGCAATAGTACAAAAAATTGCTTTGCCAGTCCTTTTTCCAGCTACCTTTTGGTTGGCTGATGTTTGTCCTACAGTAGATTTCTTAAGATAAGGCCCCTGGGAACATTAGTTCATGATTTCTTACATGTCTAAAACTTCAGTTGCCTTTATCCTTAAATGGCAGTTTGGCCAGCATTACCCTTAAGCACACACGACTACAGGCAGACGTTTCCTATCCCTGCCTCATTGCATCCTTTCTCACTTTGAAGAAAGGTGGCATGACCAATTTTTCATGAGGTAGTTAATATTATTGTTTGAAGGGCTAAGAGAATTTTAAATTAACATTCAGTGCAATTATACTCTACACTGTGTGTGTATATGCCTTTGGGGAAAAGTGGTATCTGTTCTCTGAGAACTGGTTATTAAAACAAGAACAAAATGGTCTTGGATGAGACCTGGCCGGAAATTACATTTCTAATGTGTTTGCTTATTGTTTGAGAAACAAAACAAAATAAACTACTCTGTGAATCTGAAGATTTGACCACCACATATTTGGTTAGTGTTCAGCAGTAATTATTAACATTCCACTCCTGTCTGCCAGTGAATACTGATTCTAGGTTCTCTATGGAGAACAGAAGAAACCCTAGAAGTCTTTTCACCATGAAAAAAATTGTGACAATATAGTATTGTCCTGCATTACTGAGATGATGGTAAAGCAGCTCTCTAATTGGGACTTTTTCCTTTACGTTTCAACATGAGTTAAATGAGCAGCTAGCATTGTTTTGTTCAGGATGAGGATCTTTTTCACAGGAACTCTTGTATAGGGGAGAAAAATGAAAGTCAATATACCACAGTGTGTTGAGATGTGTAACTTCAACCAAGCTATCCATGATTTTTGGTCTTGGGCTCACCCTATCCTGAGCAATGTTTCCTTCCCCTTATTAGCCTTTCTCACTAGAAACTGAAATACTTAGAGGTTGATCTTAAGTGGGGTAAGGAAACATGAAGGAATCACAGACTCTCAAAGTTGAGACATACAGCGGAAGTCATCCAACCAAGTTATCTCATTTTCCAGATAAGGAAAGAGTAACCCAAGCTAATTAATAGCCTCACCAAGGTCATGGAACTAGCAGATGTCAGGGTAGCATCAGAGCCAAAATGGGTCATGCTTCCACATTCAATGTTCTTTCTGTCACCTGAACCTAAACTTGGAATAGGCAACAAAGAGGAAGACACACAACTCTATTAATTAGTTAGTTAATTAATTAATAGAGTTTGTGAATCAAATTTTTGAAATGTCTCCATCATCACTTTGCCCACTGGTTGCCTACTGATTATAAGAGTCAGCAAGAGAGAAGTTCCGAGAAAGCTTAGTTCAAAAAGTAAACATTAGAGAAAATACAGGATGAATTACAAATTTCAGACACCACAGTGTATGTACCATTACTACAAGGCAGAGAAATTTAAAAAATTTTGTTTGCATCTCATTTCACAAATTATAAATAAGGCCTGAAAAAAGCTAAGCCACACATAATACCCTTGGCCCAGCCCTCGGATGATTTGTCAGCTGCACCATCTTAAGCAATTCCTTAACCATTCTCTATACCTCAGTTTCCTATGAAATGGTGTAATAATAGCATTATCCTCATAAGCTTGTTATGAGGACCAAAAGCATGAATATGTATTGTATAATAATTATAATAATATAAATATCCAGATATAATATATATTATATCATATATACATTCACAAACTGTGAGGCATAGAGTGAAATTATATAGGTGTTTGCTATTCTACTTCTTTGTTAATGTATCTGAAAGGGTCATATTCAACAAAACTCATTTTGGGGAGTGAAAGCATGAAAGGGAAGTCTGAATTAGTATTTATCAGATGGAATTAGAAAAAAAAATTCCCTGAGGGTACAGAATTGCACAACTAAGTAAGTCTGAGAGTAGAAGGAGCTTAAGAGGAAAAGACCAGAGTGTGGTTGCAGAAGGTCTGAGGGCACAAACTCTGTCTCCTAAAATTAATCACCTTAGGCACTAATATTTCCAAGGGACACCACCACTCTCTGCCACAATGCTGGCTAAGCTTCAGCTGAAACTCTTGGAGTACCAGTTTCCTAAGGGGTAAGCAAGCAGATTGAACAAAACGTAATCTGAGGTCTCTTTCTGAATTCTATGACTTTAGGGGACTTACCTGAGGCTACTTAGCGAATGAGGGGCAGAAACAGGGTTGAAACTCACATTTCCTGACTCATTCCACCTTCACTTCTTCTCCATTCTTGCTGCTACCACACAACTATTTTTTGTTTCTACTGGGTCACTCTTCACTCTTTTTAAGGTTGAATTTTATTAAACTGGAGAAATATTTTATCCTAATTAAAAAAACCCCACGCATTCAATTTGTCACTTATTTCATCAATATTTGAGAAGCAACAGGCTGTTTGGGGACAATAATGAGTTAAGAGTTAGACAGACCTGGTTCAAATTCTGGTTCTGTTATTTAAGAGCCATGTGACCCTGGCCCAACTACTTACCTTTGCAGAGTCTCAGTTTCTCCATCCAGATGATGGAATGGATAATATCCTCTTCTCAGATTTGTGTGAGGATTAAGATAGCATATTTTTAATGGACCTGACACTCTACATCTTCTCCCTTGTGTCAGCCAGTACTCTCAGTACAGAGTCATAAAACTTTTTTAGCTTAGCTAGGAAAGACAATTTCTTTTGTGCTATGTAACTCAAGGGTGCAAGGCAGAGGCACATGGTGCTAGCAGGAAGCCAGGCAGAAGCCTGGAAGTCAGATTGCTCCCATGTGAAGTCAGTTGGAGCCCGTGCAGAGCCAGAACCAGAGACAGCTGAGGGCAAGAGGCTCTGATGTGGTGATTAAGAGGCATGTGATCAAGGTAGCTCCCCAGAGAGAGAGAGAGAGAGAGAGAGAGAGAGAGAGAGACATGCTGTGCAGACAACACGTGTCCCCTATTCCCCCACTGTGAGCACGGAGATCTGATTTGCATCACGGGCAGCTTGCTGTTAAGGCAAGTCTTAGGCCAGGTGCACAGCATCCAGATTAATCCCAGCTCACTTTAGTAATATTTCCATATTGTACCTCACCACCTTGACGTTATGATCCTAGACTTCGACTTGACTAGCCACAGGCCGGTTCACTCTTCTCATTTCCAACCGTTTTTCCTTTTTTCAATATTTCAATGTTCATTGATATGGAGTTCCATTTTGGTGACATAATCTGTTTGATCTTTCCTCCAAAGTTTCTTTGGCCTAGGAAAAGATTATTTCTCAGAGTTTTCACACATGGTTCAGCTACAGTCACACAGAAAACTTTGAGTAAGTAAATAAATGCTCAAAAACACACCCAATCATTTGATTACAGCACATGAAAATAGTTATAAAAATTGCATTGTTTCTGAGCATTTATTTACTTAAAGTTCAGAGTAGGAGACGTGTTTAATCTTTCCTGTGCCAAAATTTCTGAGTGTAAATTTCTACAGATTCAATAAACAATTAGACCTGCATAGCAGTCGAACTTCAGACAACATGTCTGAGCCTAGCTCCACTGTCTCTCAGCTTCTGATTCACCTTATTCTTCCCTTTAATTCTTAGCACAATTAGAAAAAATTCTCCTCATGTCCTGGAGTGGGAAACTCTGTCCACACTTGGACCTTCTTCAAATCTTTGTTTCTATCTCAAATGGCTTATCAGGAAATGTCTTCTGAACAAAATAATGTGCTCTTGATGAAAGATTCCAAGTAATTTGTTCCACCTCATTTCAAAGCACGTTCAAATTAACAGAACAACATAAAGTGTAAAGCTTTATCTTCCAGATACTGAATATTATAATTATTATTGTCATCATCAGAAAAAATCTAAAATTTTAGGCATTGATAGAAGATGTAGGAAGACTTTTGGGGGGCCTCTAAAAAAGTCACACCACTAAGTAAGTAGATTCTACTTTCATGTAATTAATATTGGTCCATAATTTCCCCTTCACTCTTACTTTCCTCAATGCAATGACTTAGCTCCAGAATCATTTTCCTGAGGTTCAGATGATGATATTGAAAATACTATAGAGGTATAATGATGAGTCATGTCTTTTCTAGGTGTTTCCTGGAACCACAGGGGCCAGGACTGAAAATTGGGCAATTTGTTATAATGGGGATGTGTGGTTTTTAAAAACAGTCAGTTGACAGTTTTTGTATAGGCCAGCCTAAGCAGCCTTAGTTACTCCTTCCCTATTTCTTCTGCCAAACTTCAGCATCTCCATTTTTCCAAGATTTTGAGGATTATGCCCAAGAGTTTGAAGGCACCCAGCACACCTTTTCTGCCATCTTTCCCCACTGAAGCATCAGCAGCAAATCTGACTCACATATTTGAGGTAGCTGAGGGCATGTCCATGGGCAATTGAGAAACTGAGCAAATCATACTCATAGTTATAACTCATAGTTTCCTCATCTGAACTCAATGGCCTTGGATATCCCAGCCAAGCATTACCGACCTCCTCCTTATGGGACTAGGGGAAATATAGACTAGGAAAACCCAGTCCCAACTTATGTGTTGTTCATCATTTCACTGGGAAGTAACTATAATGCCAGGCAACATGTAACAAGAGCTGTGACAGCAGGCTCGAGAGGACAGCTTGACTCTAATTATGTGCACAAGGAAAAATCTGCTGGGCTTTGAAGATTAAGTAGTGCTTATACTTGTGAATATAAGAGAAAATGACATTTCAGGTAGAGGAAAGAACTTATGCAAGAGACATAAGAGTGTGTTGTAAAGAGATGGAGCCCGGAGAGTAGAAATGCTTGTAATAGAAGAGCAAGTCTCCTAGGTAACCGTGCAGTGTAGAGCCAGCCAACAGGCCTCGTCCCTGTTCATTCCCTTCATAGCACCTATCACAATTAGTATGTATATATTTATTTGTTTATTTGCTTATATTTTCTAATGTTTTATAGCTTTATGGATTTCTAACATAATTTAAGCATTATATGCTTAATTAATTTGTATATATATATATATATATATATATATATATATATATATATACACACACAAATTGGGCTGTCACACTACCAGCCATCTGCCACTCACACTGCTTTTCATTTCTAGTAAGAGTTCTTATGTTCAGAATTATAGGAGACAAATATTTTAACTGTCATTACTAAAATATCAGTTGTACATCACTCTTGCCAATTGTTCCATTTTAAGATTCGGAGCGATTGTCCTGAGAGTACCATTGTTCCTGACGAATTACTTCCCTCTGGTTCCCATTGAGAATCCTCACTGTTTCAGGGCTTTGAAGCCAGTGAGCAGAATCTCTCTGCACTGATTTTACCTGTGCAGGGCTGACACTGAGTCCACTCTTACCTTTGTTCACAAGAGATAAAGGGAAGTGGTGTTTTTGCTGTGCCTTCCTTAGAAGTGGCAGGGCAGGCATGATTCAATCCAGGACCATACAAGAGATTTATAGATTCAGCTGAATAGAAGGCTCTTTTTCCAAGTTCTTCTTTTTAAAAATTCAAGAGAATTGTTTGGTTGTCCTCAGAGATTATGTGACTCTGATTTGGTGACTGTACATTGCATTGGGGCTATTCAACCTTGATTTAACCCTCAAAATTGGAGCCTTTTGTCCCTGCCTCTTTATCTGTAAATGGGGTCTACAATGTTGATTTCATGAAAGAACGGTTTAACGACGTGGCTGAGTGACACAGATAAAGCATTTGGTACTCTGTCACCTAGATCGAAGAAATACACTAACCATGGTAAAATAGGAAAGTATCTGTGAGACCACTTACCTAAAGTAAGGTAGAATAATCAACTCAGACACCCAGTATCTGTCTGTCCTCATACTATTCTGAACTTTTTGTATTTGGAAATCAAACCACATCTTCATTGAATAACATAGGCACATTGGATAAATATGCAATGAATTATGTAACATTTTAAACAGTTATTTTCATATTGCTTCTAAATATTCAGTTAGGAGTAAAGTCCTGTAAGTAAACTATTGATCATAACTATGTCTGTGTGGCCTTTTGAAATTGGGTATAGGTATTCAAAACCTGAAAGTATCCACTTTTAAAAGACAGAGAGAATGGGAGGATTAACCAAGATGGCGGAGTAGAAGGACGTGCTCTCACTCCCTCTTGCGAGAGCACCAGAATCACAACTGGCTGCTGGACAATCATCGGTAGGAAGACACTGGAACTCACCAAGGAGGACACCCCACATCCAAGGACAGAGGAGAGGACACCCCACATCCAAGGACAGAGGAGAAGCCACAGTGAGACAGTAGGAGGGGCGCAATCAGAGTAAAATCAAATCCCATAACTGCTGGGTGGGTGACTCACAGACTGGTGAACACTTATACCACAGAAGTCCACCCACTGGAGTGAAGCTTCTGAGCCCCACGTCAGGCTTCCCAACCTGGGGGTCCGGCAACAGGAGGAGGAATTCCTAGAGAATCAGACTTTGAAGCCTAGTGGGAATTGATTGCAGGACTTCGACAGGACTGGGGGAAACAGAGACCCCACTCTTGGAGGGCACACACAAAGTAGTGTGTGCATCGGGACCCAGGGGAGGAGCAGTGACCCTGGGGAAGACTGAACCAGACCTACCTGCTGGTGTTGGGGGGTCTCCTGCAGAGGCGAGGGGTGGCTCTGTTTCACCGTGGGGACAAGGACACTGGCAGCGGAGGTTCTGGGAAGTGCTCCTTGGCGTGAGCCCTCCCAGAGTCTGCCATTAACCCCATCAAAGAGCCCAGGTAGGCTCCAGTGTTGGGTTGCCTCAGGCAAAACAACCAACAGGGAGGGAACCCAGCCCCACCCATCAACAGTCAAGTGGATTAAAGTGTTACGGAGCTCTGTCCGCCACAGCAACAGTCAGCTCTACCCACCACCAGAGCCTCCCATCAAGCCTCTTAGATAGCCTCAACCACCAGAGGACAGGCAGCAGAAGCAAGAAAAACTACAATCCTGCAGCCTGTGGACCAAAACCCACAGTTACAGAAAGATAGACAAGATGAAAAGGCAGAGGGCTATATATCAGATGAAGGAACAAGAAAAAACCCCAGAAAAACAACTAAATGAAGTGGAGATAGGCAACCTTCCAGAAAAAGAATTCAGAATAATGATAGTGAAGATGATCCAGGACCTCGGAATAAGAATGGAGGCAAAGATCGAGAAGATGCAAGAAATGATTAACAAAGACCTAGAAGAATTAAAGAACAAACAAACAGAGATGACCAATACAATAACTGAAATGAAAACTACACTAGAAGGAATCAATAGTAGAATAACTGAGGCAGAAGAACGGATAAGTGACCTGGAAGACAGAATGGTGGAATTCACTGCTGTGGAACAGACGAAAGAAAAAAGAATGAAAAGAAATGAAGACAGCCTAAGAGACCTCTGGGACAACATTAAACGCAACAACATTCGCATTATAGGGGTCCCAGAAGGAGAAGAGAGAGAGAAAGGGCCAGAGAAAATATTTGAAGAGATTATAGTCGAAAACTTCCCTAACATGGGAAAGGAAATAGCCACCCAAGTCCAGGAAGCGCAGAGAGTCCCATACAGGATAAACCCAAGGAGAAACACGCCGAGACATATAGTAATCAAAATGGCAAAAATTAAAGACAAAGAAAAATTATTGAAAGCAGCAAGGGAAAAACGACAAATAACATACAAGGGAACTCCCATGAGGTTAACAGCTGATTTCTCAGCAGAAACTCTACAAGCCAGAAGGGAGTGGCATGATATACTTAAAGTGATGAAAGGGAAGAACCTACAACCAAGATTACTCTACCCGGCAAGGATCTCATTTAGATTTGATGGAGAAATCAAAAGCTTTACAGACAAGCAAAAGCTAACAGAATTCAGCACCACCAAACCAGCTCTACAACAAATGCTAAAGGAACTTCTCTAAGTGGGAAACACAAGAGAAGAAAAGGACCTACAAAAACAAACCCAAAACAATTAAGAAAATGGTCATAGGAACATACATATCGATAATTACCTTAAACGTGAATGGATTAAATGCTCCAACCAAAAGACACAGGCTTGCTGAATGGATACAAAAATTAGACCCATATATATGCTGTCTACAAGAGACCCACTTTAGACCTAGGGACACATACAGACTGAAAGTGAGGGGATGGAAAAAGATATTCCATGCAAATGGAAATCAAAAGAAAGCTGGAGTAGCTATACTCATATCAGATAAAATAGACTTTAAAGTAAAGAATGTTACAAGAGACAAAGAAGGACACTACATAATGATCAAGGGATCAATCCAAGAAGAAGATATAACAATTATAAATATATATGCACCCAACATAGGAGCACCTCAATATATAAGGCAACTGCTAACAGCCATAAAAGAGGAAATTGACAGTAACACAATAGTAGTGGGGAAATTTAACACCTCACTTACACCAATGGACAGATCATCCAAAATGAAAATAAATAAGGAAACAGAAGCTTTAAATGACACAATAGACCAGATAGATTTAATTGATATTTACAGGACATTCCATCCAAAAACAGCAGATTACACGTTCTTCTCAAGTGCGCACGGAACATTCTCCAGGATAGATCACATCTTGGGTCACAAATCAAGCCTCAGTAAATTTAGGAAAATTGAAATCATATCAAGCATCTTTTCTGACCACAATGCTATGAGATTAGAAATGAATTACAGGGAAAAAAACGTAAAAAAGACAAACACATGGAGGCTAAACAATACGTTACTAAATAACCAAGAGATCACTGAAGAAATCAAAGAGGAAATCAAAAAATAGCTAGAGACAAATGACAATGAAAACACGACGACCCAAAACCTATGGGATGCAGCAAAAGCAGTTCTAAGAGGGAAGTTTATAGCTATACAAGCCTACCTCAAGAAACAAGAAAAATCTCAAGTAAACAATCTAACCTTACACCTAAAGAAACTAGAGAAAGAAGAACAAACAAAACCCAAAGTTAGCAGAAGGAAAGAAATCATAAAGATCAGAGCAGAAATAAATGAAATAGAAACAAAGAAAACAATAGCAAAGATCAATAAAACTAAAAGCGGGTTCTTTGAGAAGATAAACAAAATTGATAAGCCATTAGCCAGACTCATCAAGAAAAAGAGGGAGAGGACTCAAATCAATAAAATCAGAAATGAAAAAGGAGAAGTTACAACAGACACTGCAGAAATACAAAGCATCCTAAGAGACTACTACAAGCAACTTTATGCCAATAAAATGGACAACCTGGAAGAAATGGACAAATTCTTAGAAAGGTATAACCTTCCAAGACTGAACCAGGAAGAAACAGAAAATATGAACAGACCAATCACAAGCAATGAAATTGAAACTGTGATTAAAAATCTTCCAAGAAACAAAAGTCCAGGACCAGATGGCTTCACAGGTGAATTCTAGCAAACATTTAGAGAAGAGCTAACACCCATCCTTCTCAAACTCTTCCAAAAAATTGCAGAGGAAGGAACACTCCCAAACTCATTCTATGAGGCCACCATCACCCTGATACCAAAACCAGACAAAGACACTACAAAGAAAGAAAATTACAGACCAATATCACTGATGAATATAGATGCAAAAATCCTCAACAAAATACTAGCAAACAGAATCCAACAACACATTAAAAGGATCATACACCACGATCAAGTGGGATTTATCCCAGGGATGCAAGGATTCTTCAATATACGCGAATCAATCAATGTGATACACCATATTAACAAATTGAAGAAGAAAAACCATATGATCATCTCAATAGATGCAGAAAAAGCTTTTGACAAAATTCAACACCCATTTCTGATAAAAACTCTCCAGAAAGTGGGCATAGAGGGAACCTACCTCAACATAATAAAGGCCATATATGACAAACCCACAGCAAACATCATTCTCAATGGTGAAAAACTGAAAGCATTTCCTCTAAGATCAGGAACGAGACAAGGATGTCCACTCTCACCACTATTATTCAACATAGTTCTGGAAGTCCTAGCCATGGCAATCAGAGAAGAAAAAGAAATAAAAGGAATACAAATTGGAAAAGAAGAAGTAAAACTGTCACTGTTTGCGGATGACATGATATTATACATAGAGAATCCTAAAACTGCCACCAGAAAACTGCTAGATCTAATTAATGAATACGGTAAAGTTGCAGGATACAAAATTAATGCACAGAAATCTCTTGCATTCCTATACACTAATGATGAAAAATCTGAAAGAGAAATTATGGAAACACTCCCATTTACCATTGCAACAAAAAGAATAAAATACCTAGGAATAAACCTACCTAGGGAGACAAAGGACCTGTATGCAGAAAACTATAAGACACTGATGAAAGAAATTAAAGATGATACCAACAGATGGAGAGATATACCATGTTCTTGGATTGGAAGAATCAACACTGTGAAAATGACTCTACTACCCAAAGCAATCTACAGATTCAATGCAATCCCTATCAAATTACCAATGGCATTTTTTACGGAACTAGAACAAATCATCTTAAAATTTGTATGGAGACACAAAAGACCCCGAATCGCCAAAGCAGTCTTGAGGGAAAAAAACGGAGCTGGAGGAATCAGACTCCCTGACTTCAGACTATACTACAAAGCTACAGTAATCAAGACAATATGGTACTGGCACAAAAACAGAAACATAGATCAATGGAACAAGATAGAAAGCCCAGAGATAAACCCATGCACCTATGGTCAACTAATCTATGACAAAGGAGGCAAAGATATACAATGGAGAAAAGACAGTCTCTTCAATAAGTGGTGCTGGGAAAACTGGACAGCTACATGTAAAAGAATGAAATTAGAACACTCCCTAATACCATACACAAAAATAAACTCAAAATGGATTCGAGACCTAAATGTAAGACTGGACACTGTAAAACTCTTAGAGGAAAACATAGGAAGAACACTCTTTGACATAAATCACAGCAAGATCTCTTTTGATCCACCTCCTAGAGTAATGGAAATAAAAACAAAAATAAACAAATGGGACCTAATGAAACTTCAAAGCTTTTGCACAGCAAAGGAAACCATAAACAAGACGAACAGACAACCCTCAGAATGGGAGAAAATATTTGCAAACGAATCAACGGACAAAAGATTAATCTCCAAAATATATAAACGGCTCATTCAGCTCAATATTAAAGAAACAAACACCCCAATCCAAAAATGGGCAGAAGACCTAAATAGACATTTCTCCAAAGAAGACATACAGATGGCCACGAAGCACATGAAAAGATGCTCAACATCACTAATTATTAGAGAAATGCAAATCAAAACTACAGTGAGGTATCACCTCACACCAGTTAGAATGGGCATCATCAGAAAATCTACAAACAACAAATGCTGGAGAGGGTGTGGAGAAAAGGGAACCCTCTTGCACTGTTGGTGGGAATGTAAATTGATACAGCCACTATGGAGAACAATATGGAGGTTCCTTAAAAAACTAAAAATAGAATTACCATATGACCCAGCAATCCCACTACTGGGCATATACCCAGAGAAAACCGTAATTCAAAAAGACACATGCACCCGAATGTTCATTGCAGCACTATTTACAATAGCCAGGTCATGGAAGCAACCTAGATGCCCATCAACAGACGAAAGGATAAAGAAGAAGTGGTACATATATACAATGGAATATTACTCAGCCATAAAAAGGAACGAAATTGAGTCATTTGTTGAGAAGTGGATGGATCTAGAGACTGTCATACAGAGTGAAGTAAGTCAGAAAGAGAAAAACAAATATCGTATATTAACGCATGTATGTGGAACCTAGAAAAATGGTACAGATGAGCCAGTTTGCAGGGCAGAGGTTGAGACACAGATGTAGAGAACGGACATATGGACACCAAGGGGGGAAAACTGCGGTGGGGTGGGGATGGTGTTGTGCTGAATTGGGTGATTGGGATTGACATGTATACCCTGATGTGTATAAAATTGATGCCTAATAAGAACCTGCAGTATAAAAAAACAAACAAACAAAACAACTAATACTAAACTTTCATTGGGTTATTTGTATGGAAATATGTTAATATAAATGTTTCAGACATTACATGAAATTTCTAAAAATCTTATATGTTCTGGTATAATGTTATAAGTCATAATCCTAGTTATTATCTTAAAATGTATATCTCAGAAATAACTAATTTTCTTGTCAACTGCATTAATATGAACTTTCATCAAATTTTTAACTGTGGTCACTTTTAAGTCTTTTGTCATTTACAGACAGTTCTGTGTGTACTCTGATGCTTTTGCAAATATGTTCCTATAAAAAGGTTTCATCTTTAAGAAATTCATGGAAAAGACTCTGACAAGTACAGGTTTCTGGTAACTGATTGTACTGCTGAACTGAATGAATAAGCAGAACTGAATTTTCAGAACTCTAATGAAAAACTGATGAACTCATAAAAGTGCTAACAAAAGATCAAGATGGAAAAAAAAATTAATTACATGGGACTGAGTGAACTGATGAGGATGAGTATAATTTTTGTGACTTTCTGTCTGAATTAAAAAAAAATCCAACAAGGACTCAGAGGCAAAGAATATACAAATCAATTTTCACTGCAAAGTAAAGGAGCTGTTACAGTGGAGGATTACTGGACTGAATGTCAATATTATGACATAGTATGAGTGTGTTTCATGTTTGGTAATTGCAATCATTGTTGCTTTTGTTGTGGTCATCCATGTACAATGCTTGGTGTCAGTCTACTTATCTCTTGTAAAAATAAAATAGAGTGTGTGTGTGTGTGTGAAAAAAAAAAAAAGACAGAGAGAATGAACAATTATGTTGTCCCATGGGGAAATTTTTCTACAATGTTAAATAAGAGGGATAGTCACATATTAACAAGAAAGTCTGATATTCCCAGTTTGAGCAGCATACAGCCTAGAGAGTCTGAAAGCAATGAGGATGGAGAATCCAAGCCAGTGGACACCTTTAGCCAAGAGGATGATAAGTTACATCCAGAGAGGTGAGCTGAGGCAGAGAGTATACAGGCAAGGAGACAAGTCAGGATGATCAGCTGAGGCCAGGCCCACTGACCCAGACCAAGAAACTCAGAGCAAAGAGACCTAAACCCAGACAAAGGGTCTGAGTTACCAGGAGTTATGAGTTAGCCAAGGGTTTGGGTTAATTGGCATGGAGCCCCACCAACTGGATACTGGATACTGAAATACCTTGCTAACTATAGTTCCAGATCCCTAGCTTTACTTCAAACCTGGACATTTGTCAGGTTTGTCTTGGTTGAACATCACCCAGCAACCCCCCCTGCCCCAAACACACACACACACACACACACACACACACACACACACACACACACCGTATAGTATTCCAGTGAGTGCCCTTCTTCCTTCAATTATGGAATCTGAAGTAGAAAATCCTCCCAGTTCCCATGGCCTGCAGCCGTGGGTCAGGGGCACGTGATCCAGGATTAAGAGATCAGACACTCTTGCCCAGGACTATGAGTTTGATGAGAGGCACAGAGATGAAGGGATGCTTGGGGTTTACTCTGGGCAGCTCAGATGGTATCTAGAGATGGTGGCAGTGAGTGCTGGCATGATCCTATGGTAGCAGTGGTGGCCTCCTGGCCACAGTCTTCCTGATACAAGGCTCTTGTGCTTCCTACTTTTTTGTACTTCTAGAGCTTTTTGGTTCCTGCCTGTCCTCCAACTCTCATTCCCTACCCTCCTCTGGATTCTGTTAGCCACCAAGGTCCTTGTAGTAAACTCCTTATTGGCTTAAGATAGCCAGACCCTGCTGCTGCTGCTTGCAGCCAGGAACCCCATCAGTTATTTCAAAGTCTATATTCCAAGTCTCAGTGACTTTCAACACTGACTTCTGATCAATCATCAGGTCTTACAAAATCTGCCTCCTCAGATTCTCATATCTACCTGTTCTTCCATTTCTACTGCAGCAGCCACATAACTTGTCACTGAGATGACTACAAGATGACAGGAGACGCTGCCTGTCTGATCGTCATATGTTCATCTTCCAAACCACAGCTAATGATGTCAGTAAGGTTGGCCTGGATCTCTGAGCAGAGGTTATACAAAACAAAATAAAACAAAACAAAACAAACAAAACCATGAACCCATTTCAGGTGAGAACACCAGAACCTTTCCACCAAAGTGAGAACATAAACTTCCCACAGGAGAACTCGGTTTTAGTGTTGCTGCTTTCCACAGCACTAGCCCACTCAGCCAACCTCTCAACAATCTCCTGAGGACACTGATATCCCCATTCTAAGCAATCACCTCTCTCAAATGCTGTACATTTTCTATTGAGAACGTGGGGACAATAGTCATTTTCTTTCATTGACTCTTGATGACTGACCTTTCTGAAATCATCGTGACCGTGTCACTCCCATGTTTAAGATCTTTTGGCAGCGTCTTCATATCTTTCAAGATAAAGTCCAAAGTGCTTAGCTCAGCAGATGGCCCTATATGATGGGACTCCTGACTTTGTCACCTCCTCTAACTCCCTCATCTAACCTCTATTACAGCCATGAGACAGTTCCTTGGAGAAGTTAGAACATTTTATGCAAAACTGTTCCTTCTGATTGGGATTACCTTTGTTTCATTTTCAAAATTTAAAATGTATATGGTTTAGAAAAGTAAAATAGTTCTACAAGACATATAAGAAAGGAAGTTTCTAGCTCCATCCTTCTCACCCTTGAATCCCATTCCCCAGAAATGACCAAAATTTACTCTTCTCATCATGTCTTCTCTTATTTGGCTCCATATTTCTAAATAACATGCTTGTACTGTTAGCTCTTAATATTTTTCAGGTTTTAATATTATTATTTGACTTCCAACTATATGATAAAGATGTAGCTTTTCACACACACACACAAACACACACACACACACACACACACACACATTTACAGTATCCTGATCCTCCTAATTAGTTATAACATCTGGCTAGCTTTATATTTAATATTTATATTATTTTGACTTTAAACATTAATCACAGAAGGTCCACATAGATTCTTTGATTATGGTTTTGGTCCTGTTTTGATTCCCTGTTTTGATTGCCCTTTTAAAATTCATTTTCTTGGTTTTCTATGTACCTATCATTTATTAATTCACAAACTCCCTAAGAAAATGTTGGTCTCCATTCAATAATTTCAAACACACCTGATAATCAATCATTTCACCTTTTTCTTGGTGACATCTTTCCTGTTCTAATCTAGACTGGTTGGTGCACAGCTGTCATTCTAGGCTCTTCCTTCACCCCTTCCCATGTTGGATCCACCAGCTACTCGCTTCTTTTGTTGGAACACACTCTCCGATAGCTTTCTAAAAAGGAAGGAATTTTTGTTTTTGAGATTTTGAGATCTAAAAATGGCATGAGTATCAAATTATAGGTTGGAATTATTATTTTCCTCATAAATTTAAAGACATTGCTCTTTTTTTGCAGCCTCCAGTGTTGGTATGAGTAAATGTGATATAATTCTAATTACTGATCATTTGTATATGACCCATTGTTTTTTCTCTCTGAGAAGTTTAGAGATCTCCCATTCGACTCAGGGTTCAGAAATATGATGCTATGCCTTGATGTGAGTCTCTTCCCACATCTATTGTGTGAGGTTTTATGGAATGAATTGTCCCTCTTCAGGGTTCCCTTTTTTTTTCCTTTTCTTTTTTTTTAATAGATCTTTATTGGAGTATAATTGCTTCACAATACTGTGTTAGTTTCTGTTGCACAACAGAGGGAATCAGCTATGTGTATACACATGTCCCCATATCCCCTCCCTCTTGAGCCTCCCTCCCACCCTCCCTATCCCACCCCTCTAGGTCATCGCAAAGCACCGAGCTGATCTCCCTGTGCTATGCTGCTGCTTCCCACTAGCTAACTATTTCACATTCGGTAGTGTATATATGTCGATGCTACTCTTCAACCCAGCTTCCCCCTCCCACCCCATGTCCTCAAGTCCATTCTCTATGTCTACCTCTTTATTCCTGCCCTGCAGCTAGGTTCATCAGTACCATTTTTTTTTCTTTAGATTCCATATATATGCATTAGCTTTTAAAGAAGATTCTACTTTCTCTGGTCCACTAAGTCAGTTATCACTTGTCAATTTGTTATATAGCTTCCTTTTCCTCTCAGCATCTTTGCTCTTGGGTTTTTGACTTTTTAAAATGTTTTCAATAGCATTTTAGTGGAAGTTGAAGATTTCAGTCTCTGTTGAAGGATGGGCTGCAGCACAGCTGGAAGAGGGGTGGTGCTTGTCTGCTGGGGTCCAGGACAGGCTGGGAAGTTCCCCTCCCCTCTCGGAGCCAGGCTCCTCTTGCTGTATGACTTCTAGTGAGGCCTGAGGCCTGTGTCAGGCAGAACCAAGGCACTCCATTTCCAGTTTGCGAGATGACCAAGGATGCTCAAGCCAAATCAAATGTTGACAGTTCTTCAGGCTTTTCTACCACAATATTGGAATTGAACACATTGGCCAAATAAAGTTGAAAAATCTTTTAAAAGGCAGAGTGGGAAAAAGAGGGACCTTGTTCAGCCTTGAAATCTATGGGCTCAGCCCCCAAAGCACTGGGAATCCATCCTCCCCAGTGAACAAAGGCAGCTACAGCTTTTTCTCCCCTTGGTCAGTAGTTCCAAATATTTTTGTTATCACAGTTCCCGTTCGTTGTATGTATGTCCTCTTGCTACCTGCATTTTTTCTCACTTTTTTTTTTAATGAACCCATCAATTTTCCTTTATTTATTTAACTACTCCCAAGCAAAAAATGAAAAACAGAAAAACCCCAGTATGCTCATTACATTTTTCTTTAGTCAAACCAAGCTGTTAACAAGGTGAAGAGTCAATACACAAAATATTCAATGAAAATTATACAAAGCCACTCTAAAAATATCATTAGTGCAAATCCACTTGTGATTCACATTCTAAATAACTGGTGAAACCCAACGATCAGCATTTCATCCACCTTCAGCTTTTCTGCAACCATACCACGGATGGAATTATTGGCAGCTGGCTGTTGACTGTGGCATGCAAAAACATGATGGATTTGGGGTAATGGCATATTCATCAGCTTCCCCCTGACAGCTGCTTTTCCTTGGAACTGTTTCCCTCCCAGGACAAATGTGTTGCCTGGGTACAGAGATCACCCAGCTGTCTCCTATCAACATCAAAGTGACGATAATACAGGTGGACAAAACTCACCCTGACTTACTCCCACATGGGTCTCTCAGCCATTTCACTCAATATCTGCTCTAAAGTCTGGGGAGGAAACATCCCGAGCCACCAAGCCAGCAACATACAGTGGACAAAAGCTGGAATGACTAACCTGTCCTGGGAGGAAAAGTACAGTTTTTAAACCTATTTGTGCTCAATTTATCATTTTCAACTGGAAGATCCTCTGTTTGGAATACTCCTGACCTACCTATCGGGTTGGACCATATTAAATTACCAATTTCTGAGCTATAAGAATGGTAATTTCATACAGTTCAACCCAAATCACTTCTACCTGTCCTTCAGGACTTGGCTCAGCTATCCCCTCGTCAGGACTCCTTCTCTGGCTTCCCTGATTTAGATGCTACCATTCTGCTCCCATTGCATGCTGGGTATATCACTAGGTAGTACTTATTTCTTCACAGTGGTATCTTGTGTTTACCTCTGTCTTTTCCACCAGAATTAAGGAACCATGTCTTATTTAACTTTGAATACCCTGCATGTAACTCAGTGACTGGCAAACAGTAGGCACTCAATAAATGCTTAAGTAAATGAGAATATAAAAGAGAACAGCTAGCTGGACAGATTATGGCAGAGATCTGTAATCTCATCTAAATAAGGTCCAGGTGTGGATGAGTCTCCTTGGGTGTATCTCCTTAAATACAGCTACTTTGAGTACTGTTCCTCTCAATCTACAGATCTGTGAAACTAAAGAGATAGTTATCTGTGTCACATACACCCAAAATACAATGATCATGCAGGCATAGGGCAATTGCTATAGAAACTCCTACTCAAAAAGTGGGAAATGGGATACACAAAGGAGTTACTGCCCATAGCAATTCTGAAATCCAACAGAGGGAATACTGCAAGCTCCTCCCTTTGTTTTCAAGGCCTGGGAATAATTCTCCAGGGCTCTCAGCTCTATTCTGTAGGCT
Source organism: Eschrichtius robustus (assembly GCF_028021215.1). NCBI lineage: Eukaryota > Metazoa > Chordata > Mammalia > Artiodactyla > Eschrichtiidae > Eschrichtius > Eschrichtius robustus. The sequence continues at coordinate 58,585,555 of NC_090827.1, read as the reverse complement.
GTTCCACCCTCTGAGTCATCCTTACTTTTTCATGAAAGATAGCACTTGTTTGTGGTTGAATAATTTTCTCAGTCTGCTTCCTGCCAGTAGAATTTTGGAGGCCCAGTGGCCTCTTTCCATTCTGTCCTGTCTCTGTTTCTTTCAATCCAAGCTATCAGTGTTTCTGTTTATATAGTTTTCTCAAAAACTTTGTGGGACTTCTGTGCAATTCATTGGGTTCACACCATTAGACACGTGTCACATCCATAAATCTCTTCTAGATCAGCTCTTCTCTATGCTGGGCTCCTGCTGAGAAGAATGAGAGCCCACATTCTAAGCTTCCCTTGTTCCCTATTGTTTGAGAAGACTTGTGAGATGTGTCTTTAATCTCTTCAAAGGGCCCTCTGTGGACTAAATAACCTGATCCTTTGATCTTTCTGGGGTCTGAATAAAATGTTGTACAGTTACTCCTTTGGCTTTATCCCTAGACCACGTTTCCCTGATAGTACTCAGAGGTCGTTTCTTAATTTTAGCATTTTTTGTTCTCTAGAGAGGAGAAGATTTTTTCAAAACTTTCAAGTTCAGGCTTCTTTCTATTTAACAGTCCTTTCCTCAAGTTCTCTCTCTCCTCTTGCATTTCATTATGAGCAGCAAGAAGAAACTAGGCAGCACCTTTCACACTCTTGGAAATCTCCTTAGCTAAATTACCAAGTTCATTCAGCACTTTTCCTGCTTTCCATCTAAGTGCAGATGACAGTTAACAGTGTTGCTAAGATTTCTGACAATACATAACAAGGATTCCCCTTCCTCCGGTTTGCAGTAACACGTTTCTCACTTCCTTTTGAACCCTCACAGGCAGCATCCTCAAGGTCTGGATTTCCGCTGCCAGGTTGTTCAAGGTGACTTCTTAAGCTTCCTATATCATGCTGCTCAAGGTCTTTCCAGCTTCCTCCCACTGTCTGGTTCCAAAGCAACTCTGAAATTTTTAAGTATTTGTTACAAAGGCACCCCACTTCTAGTAGCAAGATATGTATTGGTTGTGTAACACCACATAACAAATTATCCCAAACTTAGTGGATTAAAATAGCAAGTTACTGGATTCCTGGGTCATGAATCCAGGTGCAGCTTAGCTGGGTCCTCTGGCTCAGTGTCTCTCACAAGGCTCCAACGAAGGTGTCAGAGGGGCTTCAATCATCTCAAGCCTTGAATAGGGAAGAGCCCTCTTCTCAGCTCACTTACATGTTTGTTAGCAGGATTCAGTTCCTGGCAGGCCATTGGCCAGAGGACACCCAGTTTCTTGCCACATGGGACTCTCCATAGGGCAGCTCACAATGGCAGTTTGCTTTATCAGAATGAGCAAGAGAAAAGAGTCAGAGAGAGAGGGAGTGTGAGCAAACAGAAGCCACTCCCTTTTATGTCTTTATCTCGGAAGTGACAGCCCATCACTTTTTCCATATTCTATTAATCATAAGCGAAACCGTGGGTAATCATTAGTCAAACCCATTTCACTTGCCTTCACTAATCAAGGTAGTTTTAAGACTTGCATGTTCTCCAAGCGGCATGTAACCTAAACAATAAGATGTTTGCCTGTTGTTTTCCAGGAACTTGGAGTCAGCTGTGTCTAGTTCGAGCTGAGCTGGTTAAGATTGGATAGGACCACCTACCCTCCAGCTGGGCATGTGCGAGTGTTCGCTTAGTGACCTTTTGACGTCAGAGGCTGAAAACTCCACCCTCAGATCGTGCTAAGTGCCTCCTTTTTTTAACGTGCAGAGGCCTGTAGCTTAGTTACACCTGCCAGAACAATGATGATCGCTTCTTTTTCCAATCACCTTTCCCCACTGCTCCCCACACTCACCACACCTCAGACCGCCCTGCTTCTTTATTCTTTATCCCATAAAATCCCCGAGCTCCTTGCTTTCAGAGAGGCAGATCTGAGATGTGTTCTGCCATCTCCTCGCTTGCCTGCCTTGTGAATAAACCCTCTCTTTGCTGTGAACCTTGGTGTCTCAGAATTTAGGCTTGTTGCGCATTGCGCAAAACGAACCTGGGTAACTTAAGCAAGCCTCTCAGTCCAACCCACACTGAGGGAAGGGGATTACACATGAGCATGAATAAAAAGAGGCAGGGATCATGGGGACCCATTTTAGAGGCTGCTGAACTACAGCTTCATAAAGATGCATGAATGGGCAGTTATTATTATTTTAAATTTAATGTTTATTCAGAGTTTATTATGTGCCACACATTATTCTAAATGTTTTGCATACACTCATTTGATTCTTAAAACAACCCTCGGAGGAAAGTACTATTATCACCCCTATTTGACACATGAGTTATCTCAGGATTTAAGCTTAAATAATTTAAAGTTAAGAGCATAAATAATTTGCAAAGGATTTCCAGCAAGTAAATAGTTAAGCCAGTATTTGTTTGTTTATTTATTTTTAAAATTTATTTTTGGCCACCTTGTGGCCAAACTCTTTGTTGCTGTGCACAGGCTTTCTCTAGTTGCAGCGAGCAGGGGCTACTCTTCATTGCGGTGTGCAGGCTTCTCATTGTGGTGGCTTCTCTTGTTGCGGAGCATGGGCTCTAGGTGAGTGGGCTTCAGTAGTTGCAGCAGGTGGGCCCTAGAGTGTCCAGACTCAGTAGTTGTGGCTCGCGGGCTCTAGAGCGCAGGCTCAGTAGTTGTGGAACATGGGCTTAGTTGCTCCGCGGCATGTGTGATCTTCCCGGACCAAGGATCGAACCCATGTCCCCTGCATTGGCAGGTAGATTCTTAACCACTGTGCCACCAGGGAAGTCCCTAAACCAGTATTTAAACCCAGGCAGTATGGCTCTAGAGCCTCTTAACCACCACAATCTACACCTTCTTATTCAAAAAGGTAGGACACTAGGGAGGAATAGATTTACAGTTGGATCCAGACATTGTGGAGTGCCCATTAAATAAACAATTCTAGAGCAATTTTCTTTCTTCTGAACTTTTCATGGTGCTGTTGTAGAAGAGACAGGATGATAAATATCTCTATATTAACTTTAAATTTTCATAAACATTCTTTTCATGGGAAAAATTATGATTGGAGAGATTTGAGTGACTTGCCCTAAGACAGTACACTGTGTGCTGCTTTTCTCATATTATATTCATAAATATTTTCCCATATTATTAATCATTCTTGAAAATGACAGTTAATATCTGTGCTTCTTGAGCTTTAATTCAATATTCATATGACACTCTTCATTCTGAGAGTGCTTGAAACATCTGGATTAAATTCTTTAAAGTCACAGTGTGCTGCTATGCAGAATTAGAATTCTGGAGGAAAAATAATGTTTAAAGCACGTTGGTAAAACACAATAGAGTGCCAGGCAATATGGAAGCTAGACTCTCCTCTCCCGTGCCCTTTGAAATTCCCATTGAAATGGAGGACCCATTATAAAATTAGGGGGGCACAGCAACAACTCTGGAACCACTGTCCACATATAGGATTCTCTGAGGAATTTCTGTTAGATGCCATGGGATGAAAATGGATTTTTATAGCACTGATTTCCTTTGTGAAATTATTACACAATAACGTTAAAGGTTTAAGAAAAATACATGTACTCAGGAGACTTGTGGTATTGCTGGAGACTCGCAGCATGTCTGCAGTCAAAGACCCTCTGCAAACTTCGCCTATTGGGACAACCATAGTGAGGGGAAGCTGGGGCCACTGGAGGAATCCGCGAGTATCTCCATCCACGTGGGTCAAGCTGGGGTGCAGATGGGCAATGACTGCTGGGAGTTCTACTGCCTGAAGCCCCGCATCCAGCCCAAGGGCACCGTGCCCAGCGACACAGCTCTAGGGAGCAGCAATAACTCCAGCACCTTCACTGAGACAGGGGCCGTCTTTGTGACCCTGTCATAGGTAGGGTAAGAACTGGCACGTATAGGCAGCTCTTGCACCCTGAGCAGCTGAGGTCTGGCAAGGAAGATGCTGCCGACAACTGTGCCGGAGGCCACTACGCTGAGGGGTCCCAAGGAGATGCATCATTAGTCGGGTGCTGGAGCAAACCCAAAAACTGATGAGTGGACCAAGTGCCATTAGCACCTGCAGGAGATCAATGCATTCTTAAACCTCCCTCCCTGGCCTAGGAGGCTAGACACGTGTGGAAAAAAGGGAAACCACAGGCCTGTGGCTGTGACTAGTGTCTACAGTGTCCCCAAGGTTCCTCCAGCCTGTCCCTCCACTTGGCTTGCCCTAGGGGTAGCTGTGTGTCCTGGTTTGGATCTAGGGTTAGAACCTGGCTCTGCCCTGAGTCTGTGGGCTCAGGCTTCTGCCCTGCCCGATTCCTCGCTTTGCCAGGCATGATTGTCTGATCCAAGCCTTCTTTGAACTTTGATTCATCTCTAGCCTCAGCAGGTGGGAGGAAGCTTCCTGGCTGCTCAGCTTATTGTTCTTAGACTCCTAAGCAGAACTGCCCAGCTGGGAGAGGCTCCTGCTTAGCTTTTAGCCGCTTCCCCAGTTCACCCCATCCCTTGCCCGAGAAACTAAGAACCAGAAGCGAGGCCAACTAGGAGCCAGCACTTTGGCACTGGTCCTCTAGAGGGATGGTCCAGACATACTCCCTGCTGCTCAATAGACTGAGGATGAGTGGGAGACCTGAGGAATGGGATTCTGTGTGAAAATAAAACAAAGCATCCCCTAGGCTTAGACCTTTCTTAAATGGTGAATTTTTTTTAAGTTATCAATTTGCATTAAGCCCGCTTTTCTTTTTATTTAATTTATTTTTACTGAGATATAATTAATATATAACATATTAGTTTCAGGTGTACAAGATTTGATGTATCTATAAATTATGAATAAATGGAAAATTTTGTATTGACAAAAAAACCCAAGTACTTGGAAATTTATTTTCTTTTTCTAGTTGCTACTTTCTTTGTACCATCTAAGAAATCTTTTCCTACTCTAAAGTCACAGAGAATTTTCCTGTGCTTTCTCCTAAAACTTGATAGTTAGCTTTTATGTTTAGGCCTTCGAGTAATCTCAAATTGAATTTTGTGCTAGATGTCAGGTAGAAGTCTAGATTCATTTTTTTAAAATACGAGCTTACTTTTTAGAAGCTGAAGATATCTTTCTGCCACACACTCTTTAATTAAAAAAAAAAAACGAAGGCAATTCTCACCTTTTTTTTATTTTCTATGTTAAACACAGAAACTAATCTCAATATTTGTATCAGTTATGATTAGGTTTGACTGTGAATAATAGAGATCATAAAAACAATAATTCAAGAGAGTTAAATGTTTCTTTCTCTCTCACGTAAAAGCAATCCAGAAGCCAACAGTCTCAAGCTTATATAGCACCTTAATGGTCATCAGAAACTCAGGCTCCTTCAAGCTTCATCTATGCCATCCTAAGCTGTTGCCTTCATTCTCATAATCCAATGTAGGGATGAATATGCAGCCAATATGTCCACGTTCCCAACAACAGATTAGAGGATGGAAACAAAGCATTTGAGCAACCTTTCAGGTGACTTACCAGACATTCCATTTATATACCATAGGCCAGATTTTAGTCATTTCATCAAATCTAGCTACAAATCAGTATTTTAGCTAAGTAGCTAGCTAGGTTATCAACGAAAAGTTGGGGTTCTATTGCAGCATTATTCACAATAGCCAAGATATGGAAGCAACCTAAGTGCCCATCGATAGATGAATGGATAAAGAAGATGTGGTATATATATATATACAATGGACTATTTTTCAGCCATAAAAAAGAATAAAATCCTACCTTTTGTGATAACATGGATGGGCGTAGAGGATATTATGCTAAGTGAAATAAGTCAGACAGAGAAAGACAAGTACCATATGATCTTACCATATGTGGAATCTAAAAAAACAAAACAAATGAACAAACATAATGAAACAGAATCAAAATCATAGATACAGAGAACAGACAGGTTGTTGCCAGAGGGGAAGAGTGGGATGGGGTGATGAGTGAAATGGGTGAGGGAAATTAAGAGGTACAAACTTCCAGTTACAATATAAATGAATCGTGGGGATGAACTGTACACCATGGGGAATATAGTCAATAATATTGTAGTATCTTTGTATGGTGAAGAAGGTGGTCAAAAGGTACAAACTTGCAGTTATAAGATAATTCAAATACTAGGGATGTCATGTACAACATGATAAATGTAATGAACACTGCTGTGTGTTATATATGAAAACTGTTAAGAGAGTAAATCCTGAGTTCTCATCACAAGGAAAACATATTTTTCTTTATCTTTTATTTTGTATTCATATAAGAGGATGGGTGTTCACTAAACTTACTGTGGTCATCATTTCATGATGCATGTAAGTCAAATCATTATGTTGTTACACCTTACACTTATACGGTGTTGTATGTCAATTTATCTCAATAAAACTAGAAGAAAATCAAGGTAGAGGTTCTATTGAGAAAAAGGAGAGAATGAATATGAGAAGGACTTAGTACTCTCCTCAATGGTATACAGCACTAGGACACTTTAGAAAAAGTGTCTAGCCATTCAACTTTAAACAAAACAAAACAGCCCATAAGCTTTTCTTCTTGGAAAAAAAAAATTAACATTTGTTTTTTTAATTTGCAATTAATTTTTCCACCATGTAAAGCCAATTCGAACAAAAGGTCATTTTCCTTACTTTGGCATCATTTCTATCCTTCCACAGCCTGTTAGAAGAAGCTTTAGAAAAAGTGTGACAACTAAGCAGCCCTGTGTGGAGAGAGGCTATTTATTTAATACCCACAAGGAAATGACCCCAGTAAAAACCGAATCTAAGGAAATAAAGCATCTGAGATCATTCTTAACCTCAATTTTCCCTAAAATAGCATTTCATAAAATCTTAGAGGGGTTAATACCCTGGAGTTAAGGACTCTATAGAGCTTCATGACAAATATATACTGTTATTCCACTTTGCTTTGTTTTATTATTGTTGTTTTCCTTTCTCCCTGGACCCTAAAGAACTGTTTTGAAATCTCAACTGCTGTCAAATGTTGTCCAAAATGGTTGTATACACCAAAAGCACAAGCAACAAAAGCAAAGATAAACAAGTGGAACTACATCAAACTAAAAAGCTTCTGCACAGCAGAAGAAACAGTCAACAAAATGAAAAGGCAGCCTACAGAATGGGAGAAAATATTTGCAAGTCATATATCTGATAAAGGGTAAATATTCAAAATACGTAAAAACCCCATACAACTCAATAGCCCCCCAAAAATCTGATTAAAAAATAGGCAGAGGAATTGAACAGACATTTTTCCAAAGAAGATACACCAATGGCCAATAGTACCTAAAAAGATGCTCAACATCACTAATTAGGGAAATTCAAATCAAAACCACAGTATCGCCTCACACCTGTCAGAATGGCTATCATCAAAAAGACAAGAGATAACAAGTGTAAGCAAGGGCATAGAGGAAAGGGAACCCCTATACACTGCTGGTAGGAATGTAAATTGGTACGGCCACCGTGGAAAGCAGTATGGAGGTTCCTCAAGAAATTAAAAATAGAACTACCATATGATCCAGCAATCTTACTTCTGGGTATATAACTGAAGGAAGTGAAAACAGGATCTTGAAGAGATATCTGCACCGCCATATTTATTGCAGCATTATTCACAATAGCCAAGATATGGAAACTACCCAAATGTCCATCAACAGATAAATGGATAAAGATATGAGGTACAGACATAGAGAAGAGAAGTGTGGTTGCTAAGGGGGTGGGGGAGGGAAGGATTGGGAGTTTGGGGTTAGCAGATGCAAACAATTACATATAGAATGGATAAATAACAAGGTCCTACTATATAGGGAACTATATTCAATATCCTGTGACAAACCATAATGGATAAGAATATATACTTTACTGTATAGCAGAAATTAACACAACATTGTAAATCAACCATACTTCAATAAAAATTTTAAAAAAGAAGATGTGAGATAGATACATATAAAATTATTATTATTATTATTATATGAAATATTATTCAGCCATGAAAAAGGGAAATCCTGCCATTTGTGACAATATGGATGAACATAGAGGACATTGTGCTAAGTGAAATAAGTCAGACAGAGAAAGACAAATACTATATGATATCACTTATATGTGGAATCTGAAAAAAGCCAAACTCATAGAAACAGAGAATCGAGTGCTGGTTACCCAGGTCCTGGGGGATAGGGAAACGGGAAGATATTAGTTAAAAGGCACATATTTCCAGCTATACGATTAACAAGTTCTGGGAACAGCGTGGTGACTGTAGCTAATAATACTGTACTATATACCAGAAAGTTGCTGAGCGAGTACATCTTAAATGTTCTTACCACAAAAAAGAAATGGTAATTATGTGATGGGATGGAGGTGTTAGCTAATGTTATGGTGGTAATCATTTTGCAACATAAGTCAATCAAATCAATACATTGTACACCTTAAACTTATACAATGTTATATGTCGATTATCTCTCAATAAAGTTGGAAAAAAATAAATGCAAATATTAAAGTCTAAAAAAAAGGGTCTTATAAACAACTTGTGGCAAAGACAGTAATGCTTACCAAATAGTACATTAGCTTCCTCCATACTCAGTCCCCTAGTCCTTCAGTTCACTCCATGTTCAACACCCTGGTCTGTTGGTTCCACGTGTGCTCAGTCCCCTTGCAGTCAGGGAGGGGCAGGTGACTAGTTCTGACCAATGGGCTGTGAAGGAAGTGAATGTGCATTACTTCTGGGCTATGGCAGTGAAAGCCCACTTGAACTCTCCAGCGTTCTTCCCCATTCCTCTATGGATGCAGAGGAAGCTCCTTATTCAGAGAGAAAAATCAGAGGGTCAAAGCAGTTTAGATAGCTGAACCATTGCTGAAAGACAGGTGCCCTGAAGAGCCATCTAGATTTACAGATGACTTTGCATTAGCAAGAAATAAACCCTTGTCTCCTAAAAAACTTCTGTTTTGCAGTTGTTCATAGCTATAAACCTAGCTTATCCTAACATGCAACCCAACAGAGCAATACAAATGTTCAATAATATTTGATGAAGCATTATGTAGCCATTGAAAAGAGCTGTCACGAAACTATTAACAACATTAAGAATTATTATGTTATTAATTGGAAAAAAAACGCAAAAAACACAAATATGATTAGAAAGGTAGATGGGAATAAAAAGCAGGGCTTTCCCAGTAAAACTGACAGAATGGATAAAATTGTGATTCAGAATTTTCCATAAAATGTTTTCCAGAAAACTACTGACATATCAGAATATGTGTATTTACTGGGGAGGGGGAGTGAGGATGAAGAATGCGGTGGTCCCCGCTGAGACTAAACCCATATTCAGGCTTGTTCAGATATATGTTGACTTTCTGCTAAAGAAGGAGCTTCTAGGAAAAAACCCATTTTAAGGACGGACAGAATAAAGACACACATTTTGTTCAATAACAATTTATCAGTCTTTGGCGTGAAGGGGAACTCATGTCTGAGCCCTTGAATTTGTTCTCTGACCCAGATTCCTTGGACTCATGTCAACACTTGAGAGCTGTTTGTCACATGTCTTGGTGTGCAATATTAGAAGCCCAAGGCTGTGTTACTTTGGGAACAGGGTAGGGGTGGGAGTCAGAAATTCACTTGGATTCAGTGAAGGACAGCACTGATCCAGCATAACCTGGAGTCGGGGTGTAACAGAAGGTGGCCAATGTCAAGGGCACTGCAATGACACCAGCAAGCCAACTTCCGGGGGCAGCAGGAGGGCTATACATGATATAGGCTTAGCAAGGGCTATACATGATAGGCTTAGCAAGTGTACCTTAGCAAGGCTCCCAAGTGTACCTGTGGCTCAGAGGTGCCAGCTAACTCAGCAGCAGTGGGAGGCAGCTTTTGAGCAAGGGGCAGCACTCCTAGAGCAGACATCAGTGCTGTGGATGGCCACCCTTAGCTCTGGGACGGTAGTGACCTCAGAGGTCAGTGGAAGCTGCAAGAATTTATTCATGAGCTTTTGTGAGTGGTATCCTGGGAACTCTCAGAAGAGAGGGCTGGAAATTTGCAATAAGTCAGAGAGACGCAGAAGAGGGCAGGAGATCCCACAGTAAGTGGGGAGAGCTAAGCCAAGCAACCTTGTTTATTATTGCAGTGACCCCCATTTTCTGCCCAGACTGAACAGCTTAGGACATGTATGTTTCCAAATGACAGACACTTTAACAGAAGAAAAGAGATTAACCTGGAAATGGACAAATGAGAGTCACGGAGGCAGCATTTCCTAGAGCTTATCCCTCCAGCACCGTCCACAGGAGAGAAACTCTGATCTGGGGAAAAGGCTTTAGATCACCAGAGAAGGGTTTGTCAGGCCTATATGGAAGCCCCCTCTACTAACACCCATTTTGACATTCCAGGTACCCTGATACTTGCAAGATGCTGCTCAGGAGAGTAACATGAATATTTCAATCACTGCAAAGTAATCCACTGGTATGGACAGTGAATGATCAATGATAGTACAAAGTGCATGGTCCCTTTCATAATCTTTAAAAAATAAAGAGGCATTCTGGTTATCAGATCAGTCTCTTGGTTAAAAAGAACCTGTTCTCAAAAGACTGAATGCCCTTGGGTTACACTGATCAGATCACTTTTGAACCTACAAAGCTGAGATTTGTGACTCCAAAGTAATGTCACTAGGAGAGATCTGATCACAGCTGCTGTCTAAATTGCTGATATCATTGGCATACTCTATAGCTGCCACAAAAATTGTAAAAAAAAAAAAAAAAAAAGGCAAAATCATCAAAATATCACCATTATTCAAATTTCTATAATAATAAATTAAATTGTCATTATATGTACACATATATAAGAGAACAAAGGAAAATGCAGAAAAGAGGTGTGCTGGATACTGTTCCTCCACATTTAACCTCCACCCTTCCTCACCCTGATCGATGCCCTTGGTGGATGGCTTCCACTCACTATATGAACCCAATCTTTTCTCTGTGAACTTTGTCTGTGATGTTCTTCCAGGAAGAGTTGATAAGGTCAGTTCCATCAACATTTTACCCTATAGTTTATGCTTTTAGGCCCTTGTTTTAAAAGGCCTTTCCTATTCCAAAAATATTCTCCTGTGCCTTCAACTATTAGCTCTATGGTTTTATTCCACATTTATGTTGCTTTCATTTGTTTGTTTGTTTGTTTTGGCAACACTGCATGGCTTGTGGGATCTTAGTTCCCCAACCAGGGATTGAACCTTGGCCACAGCAGTGGAAGTGCCAAGCCCTAACCACTGGACCACCAGGGAAATCCCATATTTATGTCTTTAATCCTTCTGGGGTTCACCTTTATGTGGTGTAAGGCAGATATCCAACTTTTTCTCTACATAGTGAGCTACTTTCCCCAACTTCATTTGGAAACATTCTGTAATTTCCCTTACTGATTGTGAAGTTACATTTATCACATAAATACTCATATACAATATTTCTGGACATTATTCTTTCATTATATTCTTTCCTCTCTATTTTGTTTCATTAGACTCTTTCACTGTTTTTATGAATACAGATTTAAGAATTCCTACTATCTGTCATATTTTCCAGAGCTGGCTTAGCAACTTTCATGGATCTTGATATTTCCAAATTTTAGGATAAATTTGTTAAGTTTCTCAAATAAACTTGCTAGACTTTTAACTGGAATTGCACTGGGTTTATCAATCACTTTAGAGATAATTAAATCTTTATAATACATACTAAATGAAGTCAGACAGAGAAAGACAAATATCATATGATATCACTGATACGTAGAAGCTAAAAATATGATACAAATGAACTTATTTACAAAACAGAAACAGACTCACAGACATAGAAAGCAAACTTATGGTTACCAAAGGGGAAATAGGGTTGTGGGGAGGAGGGATAAATTAGGAGTTTGGGATTAACAGATACACATTACTATATATAAAATAGATAAACAACAAGGACCTACTGTATAGCATAGGGAACTATATTCAATATCTTGTAGTAACCTATAATGGAATAGAATCTGAAAAAGAATATAATTCTGAATCACTTTGCTATACACCTGAAACTACCACAACATTGTATATCAACTATACTTCAATTTTTAAAAATCTTTATAATATTATCTTGCCCTATCCAAGAATATGGAATGCTTCTGCATTTATGCCAGTATTCTTGTATGTCACCTACATGATTTTTAATTGCTCTTTTTAAAGGTATTGTGCATTTTTGTCAGGTTAACTCAATAATCTGCATTTTTCTTGCTATAGGTAACAGTAAACCCTCTAAAGCTGTTATAAAGAGGGTAAACTTTGGAAGCACATGTACACTTGAGAATTCTTTATTTCACTCTCAACTTAAATGATAGATTAGCTGGTTATAAAATTGTGGCTTCAGCATTCTTTTCATTTACTACTTTGAAATATTTTTTTGTCTCCAATATGTGTTTGGTGTAATTCTTATTTGTGGTTCTTAGTAGGAGGCCTTTATCTCTTGAGGTTTTGAGAATCTTTTTTTTATCTTTGATTTTTAAAATTTCACAGGAATTCCCTGGCAGTCCAATGGTTAGGACTCCATGCTTTCACTGCCGTGGCCTGGGTTCAGTCCCTGGTTGGGAAACTAAGGTCCCATAAGCCATGTGGTGTGGCCGAAAAATAAAAAATTTCACAATATAATGTACCTAAGGACTTCTAGGAACAAACACTTTCAATCTGAGGTCTTTCACTTTCTTTAAATCTGGGGAAATTTTGGTCATTATCTCCTCAGATATTTTCTCTTCTTTGTATATATATATTTTTTACTCTCTTTCTAGTTCTACAATAAAACAGATGTTTACATAACTACTATGATCTTCTTAATTTTTTCTTTCATATTTTCTAACTCTTTACCTCTGGCTGATGCTTTATGGAAGAATTTCTTGATTTGATCACCCAGCTCATTCATTTATTTTTCAAATTGCATGCATTTTGGGATTCATCTCTATTACTGTTTTCTATTTCAATCATTTAATTTGTATATACATTATATGAAGTCAGGTTTAATAGGTTGTCTCTAATAAGCATCTTTCACCCCACATGGTCTCAGGATATAGAAGGCGAGGTCAGGGTGAGGAAATATCCAGAGGCTGAGGGCCTGTGGTATCTTTGCTATCCCGTTTTCATTCCAATCAAACTAGAATACTGTTCTGATATCACCCTATCATTGGGTTTGCTCTTCCTTTCAAGACCAAGTTGGTAGGAAAAAAAAGGGTGTGGATTATAAAGCTTTTCCCTGGCCTTTCTGCATCAAAGGCACTAGATCCTCTTCCATTCTGGGGTACCATTACCTTCTACACCAGGACTCAACTACCTTTATAGTTTTACCTTAATTTTTCAGCTTTGTTGACTTTCTTCTACTTCTGTGGCTTCCACAGGGCTAAATTTGAGTGAGGGGGTAACTCTTCTGGTTAGTTTGCCATCTTTGTTGAAGTGGAATGGGGAAATCCTTTCTAAGTTTAAATGCAGAATAGAAGCTGTTTTATAGATATGAATCTGGCAGCATTTTGTAGACATTCCTTGGGAATTCGCTGGTTAGCAGACCTAAGCCCATTCACAAAGAGACCTGTTAGCACTACTTAAAAAAAATAAAGATATCTTCAGGGACATTCAATGCAATTAGGAGTGTTGACTTTGGTAGGGGAACTCATCACTAAAAATGTTCTATTATAAAACTTCCGAAGAAAAGCTTTGAGAGTAAACAGGAGAAGAGGAATGTCAAGGGGTTCTCCTTATATCTCGTGGAGAACAACAGAAACAAAGGACTGGACCCTCTGTGTTCTACCTGTGCCCCACAGAGGAATAATATAGCGAGCAGGTGGGGACTGAAGGCTTGGCAGTCACTACTAACTGGAAGGTGGGTCGAAAAAGAGTGGGAGTGAAGATGGAAGAAGACAGGCTTGAGCAGCAATATGGTGGAAAAAACATGTATATGAATAGAACAGGAGAGATATTTAATGGCTGGATGAATGTAGACATTTAGGGAATGGAAAGAATGATTAGAGGAAATCATTGGGAAGATGTCTATGTGGTATGCTGTATAAACCCCCATAGGAAAGTCTATATTATTCCTCAAGACACCTGGAGTCTTATTTGTGTTTTCATTTCCTGTGACTCTATGCAGAGGCTAGGCCACTAGATCCTTGGCTTTTATTAAAAATATTGATAAATAAAACCCTTGTCCAGGTGCAAATTTGTTTTACTTTGTTTTTCCAAGTCATCAGATCCTGAGTATCTCGTGTGTATCCTTTAACACAGCACTTGCCAAAGTGGGTTCAGCAATTATAAATAAAGAGGGTTCTAGAGTCAAATAAGTTTGGGATGTGTAGGGTTATACAGTATTAACATGAGTTCTTTGCTTGCAGGATTTCTCAGAGCCATTAATATGCAAATATTACTATCATTTTCCAAGAAGGAGACATGGTATGCCCTATTTCTCAAATTTGACCATAGAATCATTTTTCTCAAGGCATCTTAAGATACTACTGTTCCATGGACCAAACTGCTCTGATGGATTGCCTACCTTTGTTTGAGTTATAATGTGGACTTAGCAGATGTAGTCAAGGGCAATTTTTTTGCAGCTGTTATGAAATAGCACCTTGCAGGATGCATTCTTCATGTTATTACAATCTAGCAATTGCTTTAACCATGAAAGTGTTATCTGTCATTTCCATCAATATGCATGATTATATTCAATTAAGTAATTTATTTCAAAGCCACTTGTATTGTTCTCTCTTTGTGCACCTCATGTGGTTAGTCTTATTTTCCTAAGAGTGTGTAAGCTCTGTAAAGGTAAGAATCATGCCTATTCCTTTACTGAATCATGCATAGCACTTGGTGCAGTGCTAGATGCAAGATCAAGATTCAGTAAGTACACTCTGATTGGAAAAAATAAAACTTAAAATGCAGCAGAAGCAAACTATTATAAACTTCCTATGTATTTGATAACATATCATCCAAGTACTTTTGTGCTTTAATTATCACTCCCCACTCCTTTTTTCTCTCTGTGCCTTTTCAGCACTAAATACACCCTGGAAGGAAAATGGGGGCAATAAATCTAAGCAAAGCAGCCCTGAAAAGTTTTTTTCTATTTGTTCCAATATTAAGAATAAATCTTTGGCTAACAACTTCAAACTATTCTGACTCATCTTTTTGTTTGATTCCCTCCCAGTTTATTCGTTAATTGTTCAACATTTTTGCTCCTACTTTTCCATGGCTGTGTTCTCCTTTAAATATAAAATTCAGTATCTTTCAGAACATTTTCTTTGCTTTGCAAGTCAGGAAAAATTTCCCTACCACCTCATTCTGAAAGCACTTGGCAGGTAAACTTCTATTATCATATCACTGTATATGAAGGTCCTTAGCTTAGTCTAATTATGCTTTGCCAAGTAAACAATTTATAGTGTATTATTTCCATTGGAAAGTCCCCTTTTCAAATTGAAGGATTTCACAATAAAAAAAAAAAACACTGGTTAAAGAAACCCCAAGTTCTTCTTAGCATTGGGGTTTCAACTTAATGGGGTCATCATTCATAAGACCAGGTTGATAACACCAATACATCAAATTTACAATGGAAATTTAGGACCAAATTGTTCTGTCAACAGCTCCATTGTTCCCAGTTCCCTTGTCTGCCTGCTCCCTCCCACATCTCCTTCATCGATAGACTCATTGGCCCCTCCACGGGAACCTCTCCAGATCCTGCCCTTGCTATCCCCTCAGCCTTACCCCGCCTGGAACTTGTCTCTTACCCTTGCTTCTTCCCATTAATGACCCTTGCTGGCTCCTTTCATTGTTCCTTCCCAAACTCCATGAACTGTCCACATACTTCCTCTTTCTTCTCAAGTCTCTCAATTAGTGAGAGACTTTCTCCAACCCCAATCTAAACCCGAGCCAAGAGATGTGGCTGACATACTCCTCACTGGCATTTCCAGACCATAGCACCAAACATTTTATCAATAACGCCACTTACTCTGCTCATACAGGATTCTTCCAACATTCCTACCACTGTCATTTCAGCCTCCAGGGCCAACCCTCAGCTTCGTTGATGCCAAGCTCACAGTTTTCATTCCTACTGCATTTCCTACCAGAGATGGAGTAGAGTATCAAAGTTGACTGTCCAACCAACGTCCTGGCCTCCCAGCTTCAGCTTTTTCCTTTTCTCTGACTTCCTAATCCACTCCAACATGGTACCTCCCTACCACACATGCAAACACAGTCATGCCTTAGAGGTTTATATTGGGTGCTGACTAGGTCAAAGATCTTGTAATTGGCCTATCAAACAAGCTGGACTCAGTAAGGGTGACATTATAAACTAGCTTAATGTTTATTTTCACACAGCTGCCTTTGACTCCATTGAGCTTTTTCAGTCTTTGCCCTCCTGAATGAAATTTCAGGCAGATTCCATGTTTTCTCTGATTACTCTATTCCCAGCTATTAATAAATAGCTCCGTCTTTGACTTAGTAAAAAAGTTCAATTAAATCTAAATCAAAACTTCAGTCTCTCAATCTGTTCAAGTGTTTCCCTTCCCCTCTGTCAAGTTACTCTCCCTATTCCTCTCCATCACAGGTTAATTAGCCACTCATTCTGATCCCTTGGGAAAATGAAGGTGATAGAAGGGAAAGACTTAAGGAAAAGGAGAAATCAGACACTGATGCCACTGAAATCTCTGTGTTGCATGCCCCAATTCTGGCTCTTTTTCTTTTTAGTGTTTTATGAGTTTTTAGGAGACTCATTTACATTCTTTGAGCAAGGCTGATGTCTCCTCCTGGATTGTCACACATGGCATAGCTCTGCTCCTAACTTCTGGTGATCTTTGCTAGTCTGACCTTCCCACTCTTCCTAGGAGACCTGTATGGCAGAGATTCTTTAAGACAACTCAAAAACAGCTACCCATAGCTCAACAATAACAAGACAAATGATCTATTTTTTAAAATGGACAAAGGGATTTGAATAAATTTCTTTAAAGAAAATATATAAATGGCCAGTAAACACATGAAAAGATGCTCAACATCAATAATATTAATGTAATGAAAATCAAAACCACAACCATATGTCACTTTATACTAAGGATAAAGCCACTAGGGTGGCTACAATTTTAAAAAGGTAGAAAATAACGAGTGTTGGCAAAGATGTAGAGAAGTTGGAGCCCTCATACACTACATTCTCATTGTTGGTAGAATGTATAATGGTACAGCAGAACAGTCTGGAAGCTCCCCAAAAAGATGAACATAGAATTACATATAACTCAGCAATTTCACCCCCGGGTATATACTCAAGAGAACTGAAAACAGGCATTTAAACAAAAACTTGTAACACAAATGTTCCTAGCAACATTACTGATAATGTCAAAAAAGTAGAAATAACCCAAATGTCCCTCAACTGATGAATGGATTAAAAATGGTATACCCATACAATGGAATATTATTTGGCCATAAAAGGTCATGAAGCACTGATTCATGCTATGACATAGATGAAACTTAAAAATATTATGCTAAGTAAAAGAAGCCATACCCCCCAAAAAAGGCAATATATTGCATAATCCAGGGGTCCCCCAGGCTGCAGACCACTACCGGTCCTCAACCTGTTAGGAACTGGGCTGCACAGCAGGAGGTGAGCAGCGGGTGAGCGAGTGAAGCTTCATCTGCCGCTCCCCATCGCTCGCATTACCACCTGAACCATCCCCCCCATCACTCGCATTACTACCTGAACTACCCCCTCCCCTCACCTCCCCGTCCGTGGAAAAATTGTCTTCCATGAAACCAGTCCCTGGTGCCAAAAAGGTTGGGGACCGCTGGTGTAATCCCATTTATATGAAATGCCCCAAATAGGCATATCTATAGAGGCAGAAAGTAGATTAGAGATTGACTAGGGCAGTGGGGTAGGAGGAATGGGGAGTGACTGTTAATGGGTACAGGGTCTCTTTTAGTGGAAATGAAAGTATTCCACGATTAGAAAATGATGATGGTTCCACGACTCTGTAAATATATTAAAATACACTAAGTTACACACTTTAAAAGGGTGACTTTTACGCTAAAATAAAGCTGTGAAGAAGGATAAGGAAGAGGAGGGGAGAGCAGTTGCTATATCAGGTCCATATCATCGCTGCTGTGGTCCTCTCTCCTTACTCTAATGCCATTCACCCTCTAACAAGGCTTTCTCTTCTAGACCTGTTTTTCAGGAATGACTCAGGAACCAGTCCCTGTGTCATCCCAATTTCAGGAAGCATATGTTCAGCTCTCAAGTGATTCTTCTGAAGTCTCCGTCTCTTGACTTCAGTTTGAGAATGAGGATGGGGAAAGCATCTCTCTGCTTTGCCCCATGGAGATGTAGCACACTAATTCTCCAAAGGAATCCTTACTGTGTCTGAGCGATTGTGAATTCTTAGCCTCCTCTTAAGAAGCTGTTAATGGGTTACTGGTGGGAGAGTCTGATTAGAACCACCCTCTTTGCAAATCCTTCAAGATGGGGTAGCGCGTGGCTAAATCAGGGGTCAGCAAACTTTGTGTCAAGAAGCAGACAGTAAAGGTTTCAGGCTTTGCTGTCTCTATAGTCTCTGCTGCGACTCCTCAACTCAGCCACTGTAGTACGAAAGCAGTCATAGACAAAACGTAAATGAATGAGCATGGCTGTATTCCAACAAAACTTTCATTACAAAAACAAGTGGTGGCCAGACTTGGTCCATGGGCCTTAGTTTGCTGACCCCTGTTCTAGGGTCACTTGGAGGAGTTTAGATAGTGAAAGGGGATGCTTGACACCTTTTGTTTTCACTGAAACAGAAGAGCCCATTTTAACATCCTGTCGTAGTAACAGATGATGAAAATCCTCTCTCCAACCATATTCTCTGGTCCAGCACTCTAAATGTTTTCCCAACCCTGAGCCTACACTGTGCTCTCCTTACCCCTCTTGTCCCTTCACACTCTCCCATTTACCTGATTGATGAGGTAACTGCCTCATTTCAGTCAATCCCTCACATCCTGGTCCATGATCTCAACTTTGCTATACCTTCCTCCTAGATTCACTTAGCCCCTTGACCTCCTACCAAACCTTAAGAATTCCCAACTTTAGAAAATCCAGCTATGTGCTATTTTTCCTGCTCCTGGACTGCCCAGAGCTGCCAGGGTAATCTCACAACCACAGTAGTAAATTCTAGCACATGGTTAGCCCTCTAGCTACATCAAGGCCTTGCCATAAACCAGCAGACTTTTCTCTAACTCTCAATCAGGATGTTTTTAAATTGAAGTAGAGTTGATCTACAATATCATATTAGTTTCAGGTGTACAGCATAGTGATTGAGTATTTTTGCGGATTATATTCCATTAAAAGTTATGACAAGATAATGGCTATAATTCTCTGTGCTATACAATATATCCTTATTGCTTATCTATTTTTTATGAGGTAGTTTGCATCTGTTAATCCCATACCACTAACGTGTCCCTCCCTCCTTCCCTTTCCCCTTTGGTAACCACTAGTCTGTTTTCTCTATCTGTGAGTCTGTTTTACTTATACATTCATTTGTATTATTTTTTAGATTCCGTATATAAGTAATATCCATACAGCATTTCTCTTTCTCTGTCTGACTTATTTCACTAAGCATAATATTCTGTAGGTCCATCCATGTTGCTGCAAATGGTGAAATTTTATTCTTTTTTATGGCTAATATTCCATTGTATGTATGTGTGTGTGTGTGTGTGTGTGTGTGTGTATGTGTGTGTGTATTTATATGTTGGATATTAACCCCTTGTTGGTCACACCATTTGAAAATACTTTCTCCCATTCCATAGGTTGTCTTTTTGCTTTGTCGATGGTTTTCTTTGGTGTGCAAAAGTTTTTAAGTTTACATAGGCCCTCAACCAGGACTTTTGATCTCTGTTTTGCATTGATGGTAGAGACCACCTTTATGAACTCCCATCCTCCAATTTAAAAGTGCTCTGTATCTTATTTTTTTTTTTAAACATCTTTATTGAAGTATAATTGCCTTACAATGGTGTGTTAGCTTCTGCTTTATAACAAAGTGAATCAGTTATACATATACAATATGTTCCCATTTCTCTTCCCTCTTGCATCTCCCTCCCTCCCACCCTCCCCATCCCACCCCTCTAGGTGGTCACAAAGCACCGAGCTGATCTCCCTGTGCTATGCGGCTGCTTCCCACTAGTTATCTATTTTACATTTGGTAGTGTATATATGTCCATGACACTCTCTTACCCTGTCACATCTCACCCCACCCCCTCCCCGTATACACGCAGGTATAGATTGTATCTTAATCTATACCTGCGTGTATACCAATATGGTGGCCACAAGCTACTTGTGGCTACTGAGTACTTGAAAAATGTCTAGCTTAACTGAGGAGCTAAATTTTTAATTTTTACTTACTTTTAATTCATTTAAATGTAAAAACTAAAGCAGTGTAAGATATTTTCTGCTAAACACATGTATTTGTTTTAGTTGGACAGTTTCACTTTAACCATTGAAAATGTAGCATCTGAATTAAGATGTGCTGTTAAGTGTAAAATACAGTTAATCCTTGAAGAACACGGGGCCTGGGGCGCCAATTCTCCACACAGTCAAAAATCTGGATATAACTTATATTGGGCCCTCTGCATATGCAAGGTTCCTCCCTATGCACAGTTTGGCATCTGCAGATTCACCCAACCATTATCATGCAGCACTGTGGTATTTACTACTAAAAAAAAATCCACGTATAAGTGGACCCACACAGTTCAAACCCATGTTGTTCAAGGGTCAACTTACACTGAATTTCAAAGACTTAGAAAGAAAAAAAATGTAAAATAATTCATTAATAGTTTTATATTATTACCTTTTGAAATGATAATATTTTGGATATTATTTCTATTGGACACTGTTATGCTATACTCTTCTCAGTTCTTCCTGTATCAGAAGAATAAGTCACTTCATTTTTTTCCTTCAGGGCTGTCCCCCACAAAATTTATGAATCCTGAATCCATTTGTCCTATAGAATGTCACATAGAGTTCCTTTTCTCAATTATCATCAACGATTTGCTCTCTACTAGTTCATTTTTATCAACGAAATATCAAAAAAGAAGGAAGGATGTTTAGGAGCAAGTTCTGCTGAGACTTCCAGGGGGCATGAAGAAAATGACTTGGAATCAACTCAAATAGCCCAAAGCTAAGGGCTGAAAGTCCAAAGCAAATTTCTTTCCTTACCCAAGTGATTAGAGACCAAAAACTGAAGGGCCCATTCCCAAAGACAAAATTGAAGAGACCCTCAGTACATGTGCATTACTACTGCATCTAGTTATACTGAGCTACGTAATAAGGAGCTTGATCCAGAACTTAATCCAAAGTAGATACTTAAAAATGGACTAAGATAGTCTGCTAATTGGAATTTTGGAAATGTGGCTACAAAAGGACATAACTACCTCCATTTCAGTGAAGGCCAACAACTATTAGTGTTTGGGGGTGATTTTTCACTGCTATTTCTTTTTTTTTTTCTTTTTTTCTTTTTATTTCATTTTATTTTTTAACATCTTTATTAGAGTATAATTGCTTTACAATGGTGTGCCAGTTTCTGCTTTACAACAAAGTGAATCACTTATACATATACATATGTCCCCATATCTCTTCCCTCTTGCATCTCCCTCCCTCCCACCCTCCCTATCCCCCTCTAGGTGGTCACAAAGCACCGAGCTGATCTCCCTGTGCTATGCGGCTGCTTCCCACTAGCTAACTATTTATGTTTGGTAGTGTATATATGTCCATGCCAATCTCCCACTTTGTCCCAGCTTACCCTTTCCCCTCCCCGTATCCTGAAGTCCATTCTCTAGTAGGTCTGAATCTTTCTTCCCGTCTTGCCCCTAGGTTCTTCTGACCTTTATTTTTTTTCTTTAGATTCCATATATATGTGTCAGAAAACGGTATTTGTTTTTCTCTTTCTGACTTACTTCACTCTGTATGACAGTCTCTAGATCCATCCACCTCACTACAAATAACTCGGTTTCGTTCCCTTGTATGGCTGAGTAATATTCCATTGTATATATGTGCCACATCTTCTTTATCCATTCATCTGTTGATGGACACTTAGGTTGCTTCCATGTCCTGGCTATTGTAAATAGAGCTGCAATGAACATTTTGGTACATGACTCTTTTTGAATTATGGTTTTCTCAGGGAATATGCCTAGTAGTGGGATTGCTGGGTCGCATGGTACTTCTATTTTTAGTTTTTTAAGGAACCTCCATACTGTTCTCCATAGTGGCTGTATCAATTTACATTCCCACCAACAGTGCAAGAGGGTTCCCTTTTCTCCACACACTCTTCAGCATTTATTGTTTGTAGATATTTTGATGATGGCCATTCTGACTGGTGTGAGATGATATCTCATTGTAGTTTTGATTTGCATTTCTCTAATGATTAGTGATGTTGAGCATTCTTTCATGTGTTTGTTGGCAATCTGTGTATCTTCTTTGGAGAAATGTCTATTTAGGTCTTCTGCCCATTTTTGGATTCGGTTGTTTGTTTTTTTTGATATTGACCTGCATGAGTTGCTTGTATGTTTTGGAGATTAATCCTTTGTCAGTTGCTTCATTTGCAAATATTTTCTCCCGTTCTGAGGGTTGTCTTTTGGTCTTGTTTATGGTTTCCTTTGCTGTGCAAAAGCTTTTAAGTTTCATTAGGTCCCATTTGTTTATTTTTATTTCCATTACTCTAGAAGGTGGGTCAAAAAGGAACTTGCTGTGATTTAGGTCATAGAGTGTTCTGCCTATGTTTTCCTCTAAGAGTTTGAGGGTGTCTGGCCTTACATTTAGGTCTGTAATCCATTTTGAGTTTCATTTTGTGTATGGTGTTAGGGAGTGTTCTAATTTCATTCTTTTACATGTAGCTGTCCACTTTTCCCAGCATCACTTATTGAAGAGGTTGTCTTTTCTCCACTGTATATTCTTGCTTCCTTTATCAAAGATAAGGTGACCATATGTGCGTGGGTTTATCTCTGGGCTTTCTATCCTGTTCCATTGATCTATATTTCTGCTTTTGTGCCAGTACTGTACTGTCTTGATTAATGTAGCTTTGTAGTATAGTCTGAAGTCAGGGAGCCTGATTCCTTCAGCTCCATTTTTCGTTCTCAAGATTGCTTTGGCTATTCAGGGTCTTTTGTGTTTCCATACAAATTGTGAAATTTTTTGTTCTAGTTCTGTGAAAAATGCCTGTGGTAGTTTGATAGGGATTGCATTGAATCTGTAGATTGCTTTGGGTAGTAGAGTCATTTTCACAATGTTGATTCTTCCAATCCAGGAACATGGTATATCTCTCCATCTATTTGTATCATCTTTAATTTCTTTTATCAGTGTCTTATAATTTTCTGCATACAGGTCTTTTGTCTCCTTAGGTAGGTTTATTCCAAGGTATTTTATTCTTTTTGTTGCAATGGTAAATGGGAGTGTTTTCTTAATTTCACTTTCAGATTTTTCATCATTAGTGTATAGAAATGCAAGAGATTTCTGTGCATTCATTTTGTATCCTGCTACTTTACCAGATTCATTGATTAGCTCTAGTAGTTTTCTGGTAGCATCTTTAGGAATCTCTATGTATAGTATCATGTTATCTGCAAACAGTGACAGCTTTACTTCTTCTTTTCCCATTTTGATTCCTTTTATTTCTTTTTCTTCTCTGATTGCTGTGGCTAAAACTTCCAAAACTATGTTGAATAATAGTGGTGAGAGTGGGCAACCTTGTCTTGTTCCTGATCTTAGTGGAAATGGTTTCAGTTTTTCACCATTGAGGACGATGTTGGCTGTGGGTTTGTCATATATGGCCTTTATTATGTTGAGGAAAGTTCCCTCTGTGCCTACTTTCTGGAGGGTTTCTATCATAAATGGGTGGTGAATTTTGTCAAAAGCTTTCTCTGCATCTATTGACATGATCATATGGTTTTTCTCCTTCAATTTGTTAATATGGTGTATCACGTTGATTGATTTGCATATATTAGAAGAATTGTTGCATTCCTGAGATAAACCCCACTTGATCATAGTGTATGATCCTTTTAATCTGCTACTGGATTATGTTTGCTAGTATTCTGTTGAGGACTTTTGCATCTATGTTCATCAGTGATATTGGCCTGTAGTTTTCTATTTTCATGACATCTTTGTCTGGTTTTGGTATCAGAGTGACGGTGGCCTCATAGAATGAGTTGGGGAGTGTTCCTCCCTCTGCTATATTTTGGAAGAGTTTGAGAAGGATAGGTGTTAGCTCTTCTCTAAATGTTTGATAGAATTCTCCTGTGAAGCCATCTGGTCCTGGGCTTTTTTTATTGGATGACTTTTAATCACAGTTTCAATTTCAGTGCTTGGCATTGTTCTCTTCATATTTTCTATTTCTTCCTGGTTCAGTCTCGGAAGGTTGTGCATTTCTAAGAATTTGTCCATTTCTTCCAGGTTGTCCATTTTATTGGAATATAGTTGCTTGTAGTGATCTCTCACGATCCTTTGTATTTCTGCAGTGTCAGTTGTTACTTCTCCCTTTTCATTTCTGATTCTATTGATTTGAGTCTTCCCCCTTTTTTTCTTGATGAGTCTGGCTAATGGTTTATCCATTTTGTTTACCTTCGCAAAGAACCACCTTTTAGTTTTATTGATCTTTGCTATCATTTCCTTCATTTCTTTTTCTTTTATTTCTGATCTGATCTTTATGATTTCTTTTCTTCTGCTAGCTTTGGGTTTTCTTTGTTCTTCTTTCTCTAATTGCTTTAGTTGTAAGGTTAGGTTGTTTATTTGAGATGTTTGTTGTTTCTTAACGTAGGCTTGTATGGCTATAAACTTCCCTCTTAGAACTGCTTTTGCTGCATCCCATAGGCTTTGGGTCATTGTGTTTTCATTGCCATTTGTTTCTAGGTATTTTTTGATTTCCTCTTTGATCTCTTCAGTGATCTCTTGGTTATTAAGTAGTATGTTGTTTAGCCTCCATGTGTTTGTATTTCTTACAGATTTTTTTCCTGTAATTGATGTCTAGCCTCATAGCGTTTTGGTCAGAAAAGATACTTGATACGATTTCAATTTTCTTAAATTTACCAAGGTTTGATTTGTGACCCAAGATATGATCTATCCTGGAGAATGTTCCATGAGCACTTGAGAAGAATGTGTATTCTGTTGTTTTGGGATGGAATGTCCTATAAATACCAAATAAGTCCATCTTTTTTAATGTATCATTTAAAGCTTGTGTTTCCTTATTTATTTTCATTTTGGATGATCTGTCCATTGGTGAAAGTGGGGTGTTAAAGTCCCCTACTATGATTGTGTTACTGTCGATTTCCTCTTTTAGAGCTGTTAGCAGTTGCCTTATGTATTGAGGTGCTCCTATGTTGGGTGCATAAATATTTACAATTGTTATATCTTCTTCTTGGATTGATCCCTTGATTATTATGTAGTGTCCTTCTTTGTCTCCTGTAATAGTCTTTGTTTTAAAGTCTATTTTGTCTGATATGAGAATTGCTACTCCAGCTTTCTTTTGATTTCCATTAGCATGGAATATCTTTTTCCATCCCCTCACTTTCAGTCTGTATGTGTCGCTAGGTCTGAAGTGGGTCCCTTGTAGACAGCATATATGCGGGTCTTGTTTTTGTATCCATTCCGCCAGTCTATGTCTTTTGGTGGGAGCATTTAATCCATTTACATTTAAGGTAATTATCAGTATGTATGTTCCTATTACCATTTACTTAATTGTTTTGGGTTTATTATTGTAGGTCTTTTCCTTCTCTGTGTTTCCTGCCTAGAGAAGTTCCTGTAGCATTTGTTGTAAAGCTGGTTTGGTGGTGCTGAATTCTCTTAGCTTTTGCTTGTCTGTAAAGCTTTTGATTTCTCCATCAAATCTGAATGAGATCCTTGCTGGGTAGAGTAATCTTGGTTGTAGGTTTTTCTCTTTCATCACTTTAAATATGTCCTGCCACTCCCTTCTAGCTTGCAGAGTTTCTGCTGAAAGATCAGCTGTTAACTTTATGGGGATTCCCTTATGTGTTATTTGTTGTTTTTCCCTTGCTGCTTTTAATATTTGTTCTTTGTATTTAATTTTTGATAGTTTGATTAATGTGTCTTGGCCTGTTTCTCCTTGGATTTTTCCTGTATGGGACTCTCTGTGCTTCCTGGACTTGATTAACTATTTCCTTTCCCATATTAGGGAAGTTTTCAACTATAATCTCTTCAAATATTTTCTCAGTCCCTTTCTTTTTGTCTTCTTCTTCTGGGACCCCTGTAATTTGAATGTTGGTGTGTTTAATGTTGTCCCAGAGGTCTCTGAGACTGTCCTCAATTCTTTTCATTCTTTTTCTTTATTCTGGTCTGCAGTAGTTATTTCCACTATTTTATCTTCCAGGTCACTTGTCTGTTCTTCTGCCTCAGTTATTCTGCTATTGATCCCTTCCAGAGAATTTTTAGTTTCTTTTATTGTGTTGTTCGTCTCTGTTTGTTTGCTCTTTAGTTCTTCTAGATCCTTGTTAAACGTTTGTTGTATTTTCTCCATTCTATTTCCAAGATTTTGGATCATCTTTACTATCATTATTCTGAATTCTTTTTCAGGTAGACTGCCTATTTCCTCTTCATTTGTTAGGTCTGGTGGGTTTTTGCCTTGCTTCTTCATCTGCTGTGTGTTTCTCTGTTTTCTCATTTTGCTTAACTTACTGTGTTTGGGGTCTCCTTTTCGCAGGCTGCAGGTTTGTAGTTTCACTTGTTTTTGGTGTCTGTCCCCAGTGGCTAAGGTTGGTTCAGTGGGTTGTGTAGGCTTCCTGATGGAGGGGACTAGTGCCTGTGTTCTGGTGGATGAGGCTGGATCTTGTCTTTCTGGTGGGCAGGTCCACGTCTGGTGGTGTGTTTTGGGGCGTCTGTGGCCTTATTATGGTTTTAGGTAGCCTCTGAGTTAATGGATGGGGTTGTGTTCCTGTCTTGCTAGTTGTTTGGCATAGGGTGTCGTGCACTGTAGCTTGCTGGTCATTGAGTGGAGCTGGATCTTGGCATTGAGATGGAGATCTCTGGGAGATTTTTGCCATTTGATATCACGTGGAGCTGGGAGGTCTCTTCTGGATCAGTGTCCTGAACTTGGCTCTCCCACCTCAGTGGCACAGCCCTGACGCCTGGCTGGAGCACCAAGAGCCTGTCCTCCACACGGCTCAGAATAAATGGGAGAAAAACAAGAAAGAAAGAAAGAAGAAGTTAAAATAAAATAAAGTAAAATAAAATAAAATAAAGTTATTAAAGTAAAAAACAATTATTAAGAAAAAAAGTTTTTTAAGTAAAAACAAGCAAACAAACAAAAAAACGGACAGACAGAACCCTAGGACAAATGGTAAAAACAAAGCTCTACAGACAAAATCACACACAGAAGCATACACATACACACAGAAAGAGAAAAAGGGAAAAAAAGATATATATCGTTGCTCCCAAAATCCACCTCCTCAATTTGGGACGATTCGGTGTCTATTCAGGTATTCCACAGATGCAGGGTACATCACGTTGATTGTGGAGATTTAATCCGCTGCTCCTGAGGCTGCTGGGAGAGATTTCCCTTTCTCTTCTTTGTTCGAACAGCTCCTGGGGTTCAGCTTTGGATTTGGCCCCGCCTCTGTGTGTAGGTCGCCTGAGGGCCTGTCCTTTGCCCAGACAGGACGGGGTTAAAGGAGCAGCTGATTCAGGGGCTCTGGCTCACTCAGGCTGGGGGGAGGGAGGGGTATGGATGCGGGGCGAGCCTCCAGCGGCAGAGGCTGGCGTGACGGTGCACCAGCCTGAGGCGCGCTGTACGTTTTCCCGGGGAAGTTGTCCCTGGATCACGGGACCCTGGCAGTGGCGGGCTGCACCGGCTCCCGGGATGGGAGGTGTGGATAGTGACCTGTGCTCGCACACAGGCTTCTTGGTGGCAGCAGCAGCAGCCTCAGCATCTCATGCCCGTCTCTGGGGTCCGCGCTGATAGCCGCGGCTCGCGCCCGTCTCTGGAGCTCCTTTAAGTGGCGCTCTGAATCCCCTCTCCTCGCGCACCAGGAAACAAAGACAGAAGAAAAAGTCTCTTGCCTCTTCGGCAGGTCCAGACTTTTTCCTGGACTCCCTCCTGGCTAGCCGTGGCGCACTAGCCCCCTTCAGGCTGTGTTCACGCAGCCGACCCCAGTCCTCTCCCTGGGATCCGAACTCCGAAGCCCGAGCCTCAGTTCCCAGCTCCGACCTGTCCCAGCGGGTGAGCAGAGAAGCCTCTCGGGCTGGTGAGTGCAGGTCGGCACTGATACTCTGTGCGGGAATCTCTCCACTTTGCCCTCCGCACCCCTCTGGCTGCGCTCTCCTCCGTGGCTCCGAAGCTCCCGCCGTCCGCCACCCGCAGTCTCCACCTGCGAAGGGGCTTCCTAGTGTGCGGAAACCTTTCCTCCTTCACGGCTCCCTCCCACTGGTGCAGGTCCCGTCCCTATTCTTTTGTCTCTGTTTTTTCTTTTTTCTTTTGCCCTACCCAGGTACGTGGGGAGTTTCTTGCCTTTTGGGAGGTCTGAGGTCTTCTGCCAGCATTCAGTAGGTGTTCTGTAGGAGTTGTTCCACATGTAGATGTATTTCTGATGTATTTGTGGGGAGGAAGGTGATCTCCACGTCTTATTCCTCCACCATCTTGAAGCTCCTCCCCCCATTGCTATTTCTTATTGTTAATACTATTTTTTATTTTTTATCCTCCTTTGAGGATGTACAACGGGAGGAAATTATTGATATATTTCTCTCCCCCTGAGACTGACTGGGAGCTTAACCCAGCTTCCAAATGGAAATAGAGGCCAACAGGTCAAATCCCTGGGGCTACCATAAAAAAGTAACTGCTAATCTTTACAGAGATCCAAGCTGAGCTCTTGTAGGTCCCTTATTCCTTAACAAAAAGGAGTACTGGATCCATATTTTGCTATCATCTTATCGAAAGTCTATCAAAAAAAGGGCTAGCAGATTGTTTCATCTCTGAGTTTCATCTTTGAATGTACCTGAATTTTAAATAATTCCCTTTCAAATCTATGGTTTGAATCTATAGTCCCTGATAAACTTCTGGTATAGAGAAAAGGTCTTCTTGTTGGTAGCCTGGATTTTGAATTTTGAGACCTCTTTGTGTAGACCTTTTTGGATTTCTTTATGTAGAAATAAGAGAGAAAGAGGGAATTTGTGTATTTACACATGTGCCTTCATGCATACCTATGTATGACACAGGACAGAAACTAATGCCAGAATAAAATTAAAATAGAACTGGCATTTTGGAGAAATTTGAGCTGCTCTCAAAAGTAGGTTCATCTGACTTCCTTCCAAAGAGAACAGTATGGAAAGGGGGAGAAGGAGTGTCTTTACAGTAAAGAAACCTGATGAACAGTATCACCAAGCAGGTAGTCCAGTCAACATCAACAGTGATAAGCCACGTTGATAGTATGTACCCTTGATATGATGTAATGAGAATGGCCCTTTATCTCTGGGGCCTTCTTCCCAAAAACATGTAACTCCAGTCTAGCCATGATAAAAAGAAAAATCATAAAAATCCCAAATGGGGAACATTCTGCAAAGTATCTGATGAATACTCCTCAGAAGTGTCAAGGTCATCAAAAACAAGGAGAGTCTGAGAAACTGTCACAGCCAAGAGAAGCCTAAGTAGAATGACAACTATATGTAATGTGGTGTCCTGAATGTCATCTTGGAACAGAAAAAGGATATTAGGTAAAAAACTAAGGAAATCTGAGTCAATTACAGATTTAAGCTAATAATAATGCATCAATATTGATTCATTCATTATAGCAAATGTACCATACTAATACAAGATATTAACAATAGGGAAACTGGGTGCAGGGTATATGGGAACTCTCTATATCCACACTGTTCTAAAATGAAAAGTTTATTAAAAATTAAAAAAGAGAAATGCTGCTTGTTTGTTCCAGTGTAGGTCCCTAGTAGATTATTAAATAAAATGAATATAAATGACTTGTTATGAACCTTGCTGTAATAATGTCCTTGAGTTCATGCCATAGAACTACCTTATAAATATGATCATTGTAGGACAAGCTTCTGTTAGTGCCTTAGTAATTAAAAGTCCCAAATAGCATTCCTCACTCCCAAGGAAAAGTGAGTGGATCCCTGGGTCACACAGGACTTAAACAGATAATAGCATCACCCTGGCCCATTGTATTGCCCATTCTGCTGCTGGCTGAAACCTACTGTTATTCATGACATTAATAATTGGATTTTCTTGGAAAAAATATTTCTCAGTGTAATAAAAATACCATGAAATTCAACTCTGTGTAGTAACTCTTAATAACCCAATCTGCTCTCCACTGCAAAGTGAACAAATTTGGAAAGAAGCTTGTAGACCTATAGAATAAAGTATTTGTTTAATTTTCTAACCACACTTTTCTGTTCAGTTTTTCTCAATTTAGCTAATAAATTAAAGTTGCAGATTGACTAATACTACTTTCCAACTAAAAAGCAGAATCTCTATAATTTTAACCACTTCTTTGATTTTAGAAAACAAAGCTAGATTTTTTTCAAAAGATGTTGCAAATTGAATAATTTGGCATTATGCTTTCATGGAAGATTGCTTTCAGAAAGAGTTTAATTATCAATAGGAGTGTGTGCAGTATTTTATTTAGAGTGCAAAAATATGGTAATGAGAAAAACAGATCATTCATTCTGCTCATTCAGCAAACAGTGAAACAGTATCTGCTATGTCCCAGGCCCTGTGCTAAGCACATGAATATAATGGGGGCCAAAACAGATGGAGGCCATGCCTCTTGATGCAGGATGACATTAACCAAGTAATTTATGTCAGACTATGTAACTAATTTGACTGAGCAGTCTCAACAACTTGGGTATAAACACAGGACTGTTTTATTTTTCCAGTAAATGTTTTCAATTCTGCTCTGTTAATCCTCCTTTTTACTGGGTAGCATGACCCCTAATATCATCTCAGTTCTGTCCCTTTCAGTTGTTAAAACAGGATGTCTTTGGTTATTAGGACTCAGTTCTCTTTCTTTTTAAATTTCAGTCACGTTTGATAGAGGCTCCCCTTTCCTACCTTGCAAGCTGACTTACAGCTTAGGTGGGTAGAGGTGGAATGTGATTGGCTCTTTCACACCACACCCCTCCTTCCTTGAAGTTTCCCTCCTTCCAAGCCCAGAGGGATAAGAGAAAAAGACATCTGCTTATGGGACAGACCAGGCGATGCTGATGTTCCCTTTCTCCCAGTCATCTCTACTGATCATGCTTGCTGCCCATAGACATGGTGTTGAGAACCAGTGCCCAACAAGTTCACTGATGAGGAATTTATTCCAAGTAACTTGCCTAGGTTTAGTGGTCCCTTGGGAGATTCAGCCATACCTTCCAGCTGGCGGCCTCATACTGTACTCCTCTGATGTGCATGCCCCTGGAACAGCAAGCCTGCCACTCCAACTCTGCTCCATGGTCCCAATTCTGGAGTGTATAGGAATGGGCAAAATTCATTTTCTGTACCTATCTGGAAACACAAATTTTCTACCTGGCTTGACATTACCAAACACTATGTCCTCTCAGACCTCTTTCCCGATCTTCACCCTTCTTGGGCAGGGACAGGTCAACAAGTCTAGTAGCGAGAGTACATCCAACTAGGAAAGGAAATGTCAGTCTCCAGATGCCCTCTTAATTACCAGCAATTCTCTTGCCCACCACTCCCCACTTCCAGAGTTTCAGTGGAAACTAATCAAGCTTACCCCTTCCCTACAGAGAAATGAAAGAAAGGAAATACTCCACCCTGAGGCTTTCAATGGTCACTTGGTGTATCAGCTAATTATGCAGTGGCCCATGCCCCAGCCTGTGAGATGCCTGAAGCTTCTGGGCCTCCAGAGAGGAAATGTGGGAAATTACAGATGAAACATATGTGAAATGTGTGCAGGAAACAGAGCCTGAGCAATCCAGATGCAAAGCATCTGTTTTGCAGTATCTATTAGAGCTGAACACATGCCCACCATATGACACAGTGATTTTACTCCTAGGTGTATACTCAACAAAAACGAGTACATAAGCACCCTAAAGGCACAACAGTGTTCATAAAAGCATTTTTCATAATAGCCAACATTGAAAATAAATAGTAGAAATTTATTAGAAAGGCTAAACAAATTGTGGCATTCTTTGAAGCAAAGAAGAGAGACAAACTTCTGCTATATGCAACATGGATAAATTTCACAAATTATAATACGGAGAGAAAGAAACCAGAAGCAAAAAAAAAAAAATACATAATGTATGATACCATTTATATGAAGTTCAAAAGTAGACAACACTAAATGATGGTGCTAGGTGTCAGGATAATGATTACCCTTGTGGAGGAAAAGTGTATTAAGGTAGAAGAATGGGTGCTTCGAATGCTCTATTTCTTGATCCAAAGTGTTCACTGAACTCTACACTTATAATCTGTGCAGCCTCTTGTGAAGTACATGAATTACACTTCAACAGAATGATTGTTTAAAAAAAGACAATTTAATTCCTTCTCAAAAAAGTTAGTAGTTGTTATATAAAAACTGTGCCCAAAAAAGCTGATTTAACACACGCAGCCTCAGAAGTTAGTATTGATACTTATATATCCTCAGGTGAAGCATGACTTTTCATTTCATTTCATTTATGAGCAAACATAAATTATCTTGCTCTTTTTCAGTTCTAAGTGTTCTTTGCATGTACCAAAGTGAAGTGAGAATGTGTTGGTTCCAACAGCAGGAAAAGTGTTCAATTATGTCAGTTTTATGTCAAAGACTCCAGATGCTTCAGAGAGAAAGTCAGTTAGGATAAGTCCAATATTAGTTCATTGTTTTCCTCCACTGCAGGGGATCAAGGTTGGAAGTTCATTACAGTAAGAGTGAAATGGCTCTCACAATTGTGAATGCTATTGTAAATTCAGTTTAAAATTTCAACATTGGAGATAAATTTACTTGGTTTTTACAGTTACAATATTTTGGTTTAATGCACATATATTTTTATTGAAAGTATTTTAAAGTAGGACAATTTTATAGGCCTATCAATATAACCAAACCAATATGTTACATAGTTAATAAATTCAAAAAAATTATATAATTTTAATGATTTTAACCATCCCCTCTCAATAGTGTACCAGTTCTCTTATATGTTTTATATATAAAGTTCACTTTCAAAAGTGTCCCAAATAAGGAGTGACATGAACAAGATAACAGAATAAGAAGCCCCAAACCTCATTCCCCCACAGAGACACAATTAACAACAACGTATGGTACAAAGGCTTTTTGAGAACTCCAGAAAATAGTTAAGAAGTCACAATACCCCAGGCAAGTGCAAAGCAAGAACAGCTGTATTGAAATTAGTAAAAAAAGCCGTTGCTTTTCACCTAAGATAACCTTTCTTCCAAGCTAGCACACCTCAGTCTGATCAGGAGAAACTGCTCAGCTCATGGCTTCTCCCTCAGGAGGGAAAGAGTAGTACATTCATCCAACATTCCAGCTTTTCAGGGGCTACCAAGGACTAGTATCTCTCTAGCCTGACTTGGAACGCTGATGAGGAATTGACATACTTTGGGTGCCTGAGGGCCACTGAAAATGAAAGAGAGCTCAGTGGCGTGGTGCTGCACCAGAGAGCCTGAGGTTCAGAGAGACATCAGAGGGAGCAAGAGATTATGAGCGCCAGAAAAAGAAACAGGCAAACCTCTCTACCTGGGAAATTACATGTACAAGGCCAGAGAAGACATATCCTCAGAAAGTTTGAGAGGCCTCCAGAATCTCTACCCAGGCTGATTGGTGAAAGTCTTCCCCTGTACAAAGGCAGTCTGTAAAGAATGGGAGAGGTGGCTGTTCTTTCAAATACCCAAATCCAAAGATAAATCCAAAGAATTCCACACCAATACACATTATAATCAAATTGTCAAGTCAAAGATGAAGAAAAAATCTTGAAAACAACAAGAAAAAAGTGATTTGTCATGTACAAGGAAGCTCCCATAATTATCAGTAGATTTCTCAATAGAAACCTTGCAGGCCAGAAAAGAGCGGGATAGTATATTCAAAGTGCTAAAAGGAAAAAAAAAAAAAAAAAAAAAACTCTGCCAAATAAGAAGCCTATATCCAGCAAAACTATCCTTCAGAAATGAAGGAGAAATAACGACTTTCCCAGATTAAAAAACAAACAAACAAAAAACCACTAGACCTGCCTTACAAGAAATGCTAATGGGAGTCCTTCAAGTTGAAATGAGAGGATGCTAGACAGCAACACAAAAGCATACAAAAAAGTATAGCTCTCTAGTAAAGCTAAATATTTAGACAAATACACAATCCTGTAATATTGTAATGGTGGTGCATAATCACTTTTATAGAATTTAAAATATAAAAGCATAAAAAATAATAGCCATAATGATAAAAATATGTTAAGTGACACACATATAAAAAGATGTAATTTGTGACATGAATGATATAAAGTAAGAGAGATGTAAAAGAGTAGAGTGTTTTTATGCAATTGAAGTTGTTATCAGTTTAAAATACATTGTTAGAGGGGAGCTCAAGGTGGCAGAGTAGGAGGATGAAGAGCTCACCTTCTGCCATGAACACATCAAAAATACATCTACATGTGGAGCAATTCTCACTGAAAACAAACTGAAAACTGGCAAAAAGACTTGTACAACAAAGGCTGTAAGAAAGATCCACATGGAATCATGGAAGATTCACTAGAGGGTTTCAAAAGCAGACTTGATCAAGCAGAAGAAAGTATCAGTGAACTCAAAGAATCTATAGGAAAGGAAAAATTCCACTAGTAAAGGGAAATACATAATAAAAACTGTTGATCAACCACTTAAATAAGCTAGTGCAAAGGTTACAAGACAAAAAAATTGTAAATTCAACTATAACTACAATAAATAGTGAAGGGATAAACATGAAGATGTAAAATATGACCTCAGAAACACAACAGTGGGGACTTCCCTGGTGGTCCAGTGGTTAAAACTCCGCCTTCCACTGCAGGGGGTGTGGGTTCAATATCAGGTTGGGGAGCTAAGATCCCACATGCCTTGTGGCCAATAAACCAAAATATAAAACAGAAGCAATATTGTAACAAATTCAATAAAAGACTTTAAAAATGGTCCACATCAAAAAAAAAAACTTTAAAAAACCCCACAAAAGTGGGGGAGGGGAGTAAAAAAAAGTAAATCTTTTAGAATGTA
The DNA here is from genome assembly GCF_028021215.1 of Eschrichtius robustus. Lineage (NCBI taxonomy): Eukaryota > Metazoa > Chordata > Mammalia > Artiodactyla > Eschrichtiidae > Eschrichtius > Eschrichtius robustus. Next base: position 58,550,435 of record NC_090827.1, on the reverse strand, counting down.
CTTGAACTTAAAGGACTACCAGTTTAAAACAAATAGATATAGTTATAGGTCAACACACATGAACCCTGTGGTAACCACAAACCAAAAACCTACAATAGATACACAAAAACAAGACACAAAGGAACACAAGCATATCACTAAGGGATCCATCAAACTACAAGGGAAGAAGCTAAAAGAAGAAGAAATGAACAGAAAAGAACTACAAAAACACCCAGAAAATAAGTAACAAAATGGCAATAAGTACATACCTATCAATAATCACTTTAAATGTCAGTGGACTAAATACTCCAATCAAAAGACATAGGGTGACTGACTGGATTAACAAACAAGACCCATCTATATGCTGCTTACAAGAGACTCCCTTCAGAGCTAAAGACACAGACTGAAAGTGAGGGAATGGAAAAAGATATTTCATGCATATGGAAATGACAAGAAAGTGGGGGCAGCAGTTCTCTCATATCAGACAAAATTGACTTTAAAACAAAGACTATAACAAAAGACAAAGAAGGGCATTATATAATGACAAAAGGATTAATACAAGAAGAGGATATAACACTTGTTAACATATATGCACCTAATACAGGAGTACCTAAATATATAAAGCAAATATTAACAGACATAAAAGGAGGAATTGACAGTAATAAAATAATAGTAGGGGACTTTACCACTCCACTTACATCAATGGACAGATCATCCAGACAGAATCCAGACAGAAAATCAATAAGGAAACAGTGAACATAAATGACACATTAGACCAGTTGGACTTAACAGATATCTACAGGATAGTCCATCCCAAAACAGCAGAACACACATTCTTTCAAATGCACAGGGAATGATCTCTAGAATAGATCACAAAACAAGTCTCAACAAATTTAAGAGGATAGAAACTATATCAAGCATTTCTTCTGACCACAACAGCATAAAACTAGAAATCAATTACAGGAAGAAAAATGAGAAAAACACAAACACGTGGAAACTAAAAAACATACTACTAAAAAAGAACAAAAAAACCACAATGGGTCAATGAAGAAATCAAAGGGGAAATCAGAAAATACCCTGGGATAAATAAAAATGAAAACAAAACTTTTCAGATCTATGGGATGCAACAAAATAGTTCTAAGAAGGAAGCATATAGCAATACAGGCCTACCTGAAGAAACAAGAAAAATCTCAAATGAACAACCTAACCTACCAACTAAAGGAATTAGAAAAAAAAAGAACAAAGCCCAAAGTCATCAGAAGGCAGGAAATAAAAAAGATCACAGAGGAAATAAATAAAATAGAGACCAATAAAACAATAGAAAAGTTCAATGAAACCAAGAGCTAGTTTCTTGAAAAGATAAAAAAATTGGTAAGTCTCTAGCCAGGCTCATCAAGAAAAAAAGAGAGAGGATCCAAATAAAGAAAATAAAAAATGAAAGAGGAGACATAACAACCGATACCACAGAGATTCAAAAAATCATTAAAGAATACTATAAACAGTTATCTGACAACAAATTGGACAACCTAGAAGAAATGGACAAATTTCTACAAACATACAACCTTCCAAAACTGAATCATGAAGAAATAGACAAACTGAACAGACCGCTCACTAGCAGTAAAATCGAATTTTTAATTAAAAAAAAAAAAAACTCCCAGCACACAGAAGTCCAGGAGCAACAGCTTCACAGAGGAATTCTACCAAAAATATAAAGAAGAGGTAATACCTATCCTTCTCAAACTATTCAAAAAAAAATTAAAGAGGACAGAACATTCCCAAATTCATTATACAAGACCTCCATTACCCTGATACCAAAAGCAGACAAAGATACTTTTAAAAAAAGAAAGAAAATAAAATTACAGGCCAATATCTCTGATGAGTAAAGATGCAAAATCCTCAACAAAATATTAGCAAACCAAATTCAACAATATATAAAAAGGGTCATACACCATAATCAAGTGGGATTTATTCCAGAGATGTGACATTGGTTCAATATTCTCAAATCAATCAATGTGATACACCACAATAACAAAGGAAGGGTAAAAATCACATGATCATCTCAATAGATGCAGAAAAAGCATCTGACAAAATTCAACATCCATTCATTATAAAAACTCTCATCAATGTTTGTATAGAGGGAACATATTTCAACAAAACAAAGGCCATTTATGACAAACCCACAGCTAACATCATACTCAAAAGTAAAAAAAGCTGAAAGCTTTTCCTCTAAAATCAGGAACAAGATAGGGATGCTCACTCTCACCACTTCTATTTAACATAGTATTGGCATTCCTAGCCACAGCAATCAGATAAGAAAAAGAAATAAAAGGCATCTAAATTGAAAGGGAAATTAACTGTCACTATTTGCAGGTGACATGATAACATATATATAGAAAACCCTAAAGTCTCACACACAAAAAAACTATTGTAACTAATAAATAAATTCAGTGAAGTTGCAGGATACAAGATTAATATACAGAATCTGTTGCTTTTCTATACACTAATAATGAACCATCAGAAAGAGAATTCAAGAAAACAATCCCATGTATAATTGCATCAAAGAAAATAATATACCTAGGAATAAACTTAACCAAGGAGGTGAAAGACTTATACTCTGAAAACTATAAGAGATTGATGAAGGGAACTGAAATTGGCAGAAATAAATGAAAAGATATGCCATGTTCACAGATTGGAAGGATTAATATTGTCAAAATGTCCATACTACCCAAAGCAATCTACAGATTTAAGGCAATCCCTATAAAAATACCCATGATATTTTTCACAGAACTAGAACAAATAACCCTAAAATTTATATGGAACCACAAAAGACCCCAAATTGCCAAAGCAATCTTGAGAAAAAAGGACAAAGCTGAAGGTATCACACTCCCTGACTTCAGACTATACTCCAAAGCTCCAGTTATCAAAGCAGTATGGTACTGGCACAAAAAAATAGACATAGAGATCAATGGAACAGAATAGAAAGCCCAGCAATAAACCTACACACCTACGATCAACTAACCTACAACAAAGGAGGCAAGGATATACAATGGAGAAAAGACAGTCTCTTCAATAAGTAGTGCTGGGAAAACTGGACAGCTACGTGTAAAAGAATGAAATTAGAACCTTTGCTCACACCATATACAAAAATAAAATCAAAATGGGTTAAAGACCAAGTGTAAGACCAGAAACTACAAAACTCCTAGAAGAAAATATAGGCAGAACACTCTTTGATGTAAATCATAGCAATATTTTTTGCACCCGTTTCCTAAGGCAAAGGAAACAAAAGCAAAAACAAACAAATGGGACCTAGCTAAATGTAAATGCTTTTGCACAGCAAAGGAAACCATCAACAAAACAAAAAGACAACCTACTCAATGGGAGGAAAAAGTTTGCAAATGATATGATTAATAAGGGTTTAATCCAAAATATATAAACAGCTCATATAACTCAACATCAAAAAAAACAACCTGATTTTTTAAATGGGCAGAAGACCTGAATAGACATTTTTTCCAAAGAAGACACACAGTTGGCCAACAGGCACATGAAAAGATGCTCAACATCACTAATCATCAGAGAAATGCAAATCAAAGTGAGATTATCACTTATTTTATTATCACAGTGAGATTAACACCTCACACTTGTCAGAATGGCTATCATCAAAAAGTCTACAAATAACAAATGTTGGTGAGGGTGTGGAGAAAAGGGAACCCTTGTACACTGCTGGTGGGAATGTGAATTGGTACAGTCACCAGGGAAAACAGCATGGGGTTTCCTCAAAATACTGAAAATAGAACTACCATATGACCCAGCAACTCCACTCCTGGGTATATATTCAAAGAAAACAAAAACACTAATTCGAAAAGATACATGCACTCCAATGTTCATAGCAGTGTTATTTACAATAGCCAAGGTATGGTAGCAACATAAGTGCCCATCAACAGATGAATGAATAAAGAAGACGTGGTATATATATACAATGAGATATTACTCAGTCTTAAAAGATAATGAAATTCTGCCATTTGCAACAACGTGGATGGACCTAGAGGGTACTATGCTTTGTGAAATAAGTCAGACAGAGAAGGACAAATACTGGGTGTTATCTTATATGTGGAATCTAAAAAATAACACGAATGAATATAACAAAACAGAAACAGACTCACAGATACAGAGAACAAACTTGTGGTTACCAGCGGGGAGAGGAAAAGGGGAAGGGGCTAGATAGTGGTAAGGGATTTAGAGGTACAAACTACTATGTACAGAATAAATAGGTTACAAGAACATATTGTACATTACAGGGAATATAGTATTTTATTATAATTTTAAATATAATGTATAAAAATTTTGAATCACTATGCTGTACACCTAAAACTAATATAATATTATAAATCAACTATATTTCAATTTAAAAAATAGATTTTTATACCATAAAATGTTTCAGATAATCTCCATGGTAAGAAAATACGTAGAGAATGAGAACAGAATCACAGCCTGCACTGTAAAAAACCAACCAAACACAAAGGAAGACACTGAGAGAGAAATAAGACATAAAGAAAAAATTAACAAAATGGCAATAGTAAGTCCTTCCCTATCAGTACTTTACATATAAATGGATTAAACGTCCCAAATCAAAAGACATCAAATGACTAAAATGGATTTTAAAAAAAGATCCAACTATATGCTGTCTACAAGAGACTCACTTTAGATGTAAGGACACACATAGGCTGAAAGTGAAAGGATAGAAAAAGATAGTCCATGCAAATGGTAACCAGAAGAGAGCTGGGGTGGTAATAATTATGTCAGCAGAGACTTTAAGTCAAAAACTGTCGCAAGAGATAAAGAAGGACATTATGTAATTATAAAAGGTCAATTCATGAGGAAGATTTAATAATTATAAATATATATGCACTAACATCAGAGCACTCCAATATGTGAAGCAAACATTGACAGAAATGAAGGAAGAAATAGGCAGTAACACAATAATAATAGTAGATTCCATACCCCACTTTCAGTAATGGATAGACCAACCAGACAGAAGATCAATAAGGGGAAACAGAGGACTTACACAATACTAGAGACCAACTGGACCTAACAGATATACACAAAATTCTGTTCAACAATAGCAGAACACAAATTCTTCTCAAGGATACATGGAACATTCTATAGGATAGAGCACACGTTAGGCCACAAAAAAGTCTTAACAAATTTAAGAAGATTGAAATCATACTAAATATCTTTTCCTTTCACAATGGAATAATATTAGAATTCAATAGCAAAATAAAAACTGGGAAATTCACAAATATTTGGTAATTAAACAACACGCTCTTGAACAACAAATGGGTTAAAGAAGAAATCTCGAGGGAAATTAGAAAATATCATGTGATGAATGGAAATGATAATACAACATATCAAAACTTCCAGGATGCAGCAACAGCAGCACTAAGTTTATCGTTAGTAAATGCCTACATTAAAGAAGAAAGATCTCCACTCAATAACCTTACTTGACACTTCAAGGAAATAGAAAAAGTAGAACAAACTAAGCCCAAAGTTAGCAAAAGGAAGGAAATAATAAAGATTAGAGCTAAAATAAATGAAATAGAGAATAGAAAAAAATTCAACAAAACTAAGAGCTGGTTTTTGAAAAGATAAACAAAATTGACAGACTCTTAGCTAGATTAAGAAAAAAGAGAGAAGACAACACAAATCAGAAATGAGAGAGGAGATGTTTCAACTGATGCCACAAAAATAAAAAGGATTATAAAAGACTACTACAAACAATTATATGTCAGCAAATTGAATAATCTAGAAAAAATGAATAAATTCCTAGAAACATACAACCTACTGAGACTGAATCAGGAAGAAATAAAAAATCTGAACAGACTTATAACTAGCAGGGAGACTGAATCATTAATCAAAAACCTCCCAACAAAGAAAAGCCCTGGACTTGATAGCTTTGCTGGAGAAGTCTACCAAACATTTAAAGAAGAATTAAACTAATCCTTCTCAAATTCTTCTAAATATTAAAAAGAAGGGAGCACTTCTAAACACATTTTATGAGGCCAACATACCAAGGCCAGACAAAGATACTATAAGAAAAGAAAAATTCAGACCAATGCCCCTGATGAATACTGATGTGAAAATCCTCAACAAAATACTAGCAAACTGAACTCAACGGCACATTAAAAGGATTATACGCTACAACAGAGTGAGATTTATTACGATCCTGGAATGAGATGAGATTACTACGATCCTGGAATGCAAGGATGCTTCAATATACAAAAATCAATCAATGTAATACACCACATTAATAGAATGAAGAGGGAAAGGCCACATGATCATCTCAATTGATGCAGAAAAAGCACTTACGAAATGTAACAACAAACTAGAAGGAAACTACCTCAACAGAATAAAAGCCATATATGAAAAACCCACAGCAAACATATTATTTTGCTTATTTTGTGAAATAAGCCAGTCACATGAAGACAGATATTACATAATTCCCTATGATGTATGTAAAATAGTTGAACTTTTAGAAACAAAAAGTAGAATGGTGGTTGCCAGGGACTAGGGGTAGGAAGAAAAGGGGAGTTTCTGTTCAGTGAGTACAGAGTTTTTGGTTTTGCATAGAGTTTATACTACTGTACCATACACTTAAAAATGGTTAAGAGAGTAAATTTTATGTTATATGTTTTTTACCACAATTTTTAAAAAAAGTGTCCCAGTTAAGTTATATGTTATACATAGGTTAAGTTATGTTATATGGTCTCCCTACCAATGACACATAGCTGAGTCATTCAAGTAATCTGAAGCAAGCCATCTCCAACACCCCTCCCCAACCTACTCCAGAGAATGAATCACTCAAATCGGTGTTTTATGATAAATCTGCTTGAGGTGGGGGAAATATTCAAACTTCCATGACTTTGCACGTGCTCTTCCCCAGTTTGAAAAGGTCATGGCTTATCTGGGGAACTATTCCATCTGCTGTGGCAGGGAAATAAGGGCTGAAGGGGTAGGAAGAAGGTGAGGTTGGAAAGGTCCAATGCTGTGCAAGGCCTTTCAAAATCTGACCCCATCCAAAAAGTGGGAAGTTTATCCTCTAGTCAATGGAAAAATCTCTAAAAAGTTTCCACAGCAGTGAGTGACAAGATCCCATTTGTGTTTTTAGAAAAATATTTCTGACAACTGCAAAGGATGGATTGGCAAGGGCAGAGTTGGTATGACTCAGCTGGTGTCATCTATACTTTTGCAAAACTTCTTAAAGAAATTGTGGAAGGGATGAATTTAGGAGATGTTTTTGAGGTAGAATTAAGAGGATTTGGTGACTGACAGTAATGGAATTAACTGAAAAGCATTTGAAGGAATAAATGTAATTCACCTGGCATAGGGCCTGACACATAGTAGGCAGCTAATACATATTCATTTCCCCATTACTTAGAAGTACATATGCTTTACAAGTAGCATAATTGTTCTGTTACTTGGTTGCTGGAATAACTAGGATTCTTCTTTTTAAAATAAATACATGCATACCACATTTTATTGCCCTTTGCTTTATTGCACTTTGCAGATATTGCATTTTTAAGAAATTGAAGGTTGGTGGCAACCTTGCGTTGTCAGATGGTGGTTAGCATTTTTTATCAATCAAGTATTTTTAAATTAAGGTATGTACATTGTTTTTTTGGTTTGGTTTTTTTTGTTTGTTTATAAATTTATTTATTTATTTATTTATTTTTGGCTGTGTTGGGTCTTCGTTTCTGTGCGAGGACTTTCTCCAGTTGTGGCAAGCGGGGGCCACTCTTCATCGCGGTGCGCGGGCCTCTCACTGTCGTGGCCTCTCCCTTTGCGGAGCACAGGCTCCAGACGCGCAGGCTCAGTAGTTGTGGCTCACGGGCCTAGCCGCTCTGCGGCATGTGGGATCTTCCTGGACCGGGGCACGTACCCGTGTCCCCTGCATTGGCAGGTGGGTTCTTAACCACTGCGCCACCAGGGAAGCCCCTACATTGTTTTTTTAGACACAATGCTATTGCACACTTAATAGACTATAGTATAGTGTAAATACCGCTTTTTATATGCACTGGAAAACCAAAAAACTTGTGTGTCCTGCATTATTGTGATATTTGTGGTCTGGAATCAAACCTGAATTACTGCCGAGGTATGCCTGTAATATATTTTCATCTGCGAAAAAAATTTTAATACAATGGAAATAGAAGCAACCAGTCAGGAAAACTTTTGGTAATCTTTGGCAAAATTTGGCAAGATTGAGTCAAATTGAATATACTCATATCCTAAGACCATGCAACTCCACTTCTGTCTATAATCCCTACAGAAAGTCTCATGTATGTGACAACTGAGAACAAAGAACCAACCAAAATGTCCGTAACGAGGAAAATGGATAATGAATTGTAGACTATTCATACAATGGTATGCTATATAGTACTTATGAGCATGGATAAATCCCAAAAATATATTAGGCAAAACAAAAAAGTTGCAACGAGATATGTATGATACCACTTAAAGTTTAAAACCTGTTAAATAATACTATGTAATAAATAAGAGAAGAGGCTTGTATAAAGGAGGAGTGCATAGAGGGTCTTAGTTACATTTATGACATTTAACGTCTTTGAAAGAAGGGCTTGCACAGGTACAGCATAATGTTAAGATTTGACAGAGGTACATACACTGGTGTTCATTACCAGATTCTCTATACTTTTTTTTTTTTAACATCTTTATTGGAGTATAATTGCTTCACAATGGTGTGTTAGTTTCTGCTGTATAACAAAGTGAATCAGCTTCACTGATGTATGCATGTATCCCCAAATGCCCTCCCTCTTGCATCTCCCTCCCATCCTCCCTACTTCACCCCTCTAGGTGATCACAAAGCACCGAGCTGATCTCCCCATGCGATGCATCTTCTTCCCTCTAGCTATCTATTTTACATTTGATAATGTATATATGTCAATGCTACTCTCTCACGTTGTCCCAGCTTACCCTTCCTCCTCCCCCTGTCCTCAAGTCCATTCTCTATGTCTGCGTCTTTATTCCAGTCCTGCCCCTAGGTTCATCAGGACCATTTTTTTTTTTTTTTTTTTTAGATTCTATATATATGTGTTAGCATACGGTATTTGTTTTTCTCTTTTTGACTTACTTCACTCTGTATTACAGACTCCAGGTCCATCCACCTCACTACAAATAACTCAATTTCATTTCTTTTTATGGCTGAGTAATATTCCATTGTATATATGTGTCACATCTCCTTTATCCATTCATCTGTTGATGGACACTTAGGTTGCTTCCATGTCCTGGCTACTATAAACAGAGCTGCAATGAACATTGTGGTACATGACTCTTTTTGAATTATGGTTTTCTCAGGGTATACGCCCAGTAGTGGGATTGCTGCGTTGTATGGTAGTTCTATTTTTAGTTTTGTAAGGAACCTCCATACTGTTCTCCATAGTGGCTGTATCAATTTACATTCCCACCAACAGTGCAAGAGGTTTCCCTTTTCTCCACACCGTCTCCAGCATTTACTGGTGGTAGATTTTTTGATGATGGCCATTCTGACTGGTGTGAGATGATATCGCATTGTAGTTCTGATTTGCATTTCTCTAATGATTAATGATATTGAGCATTCTTTCATGAGTTTTTTTGCAATCTGTGTATCTTCTTTGGAGAAATATCTATTTAGGTCTTCTGCCCATTTTTGGATCGGGTTGTTTGGTTTTTTGACGTTGAGCTGCATGAGTTGCTTGTAAATTTTGGAGATTAATCCTTTGTCAGTTGCTTCATTTGCAAATATTTTCTCCCATTCTGAGGGTTGTCTTTTCGTCTTATGTTTTCCTTTGCTGTGCAAAAGCTTTTAAGTTTCATTAGGTCCCATTTGTTTATTTTTGTTTTTATTTCCATTTCTCTAAGAGGTGGGTCAAAAAGGATCTTGCTGTGATTTATGTCAAAGAGTGTTCTTCCTATGTTTTCCTCTAAGCGTTTTATAGTGTCTGGCCTTATATTTAGGTCTTTAGTCCATTTTGAGTTTATTTTTGTGTATGGTGTTGGGAGGTGTTCTAATTTCATTCTTTTACATGTAGCTATCCAGTTTTCCCAGCACCACTTATTGAAGAGGCTGCCTTTTCTCCATTGTATATTCTTGCTTCCTTTATCAAATATAAGGTGACCACATGTGCGTGGATTTATTTCTGGGCTTTCTATCCTGTTCCATTGATCTATATTTCTGTTTTTGTGCCAGTACCATACTGTCTTGATTACTGTAGCTTCGTAGTATAGTCTGAAGCCAGGGAGCCTCATTCCTCCAGCTCCGTTTTTCTTTCTCAATATTGCTTTGGCTATTCGGGGTCTTTGGTGTTTCCATACAAATTGTGAAATTTTTTGTTCTAGTTCTGTGAAAAATACCATTGGTGGTTTGACAGGGATTGCACTGAATCTGTAGTTTGCTTTGGGTAGTATAGTCATTTTCACAATGTTGATTCTTCCAATCCAAGAACATGGTATATCTGTTTGTATCATCTTTAATTTCGTTCATCAGTGTCTTATACTTTTCTGTATACAGGTCTTTTGTCTCTCTAGTAGGTTTTTTCCTAGGTAGTTTATTCTTTTTGTTGCAATGGTAAATGGGAGTGTTTCCTTAATTTCTCTTTCAGATTTTTCATCATTAGTGTATAGGAATGCAAGAGATTTCTGTGCATTAATTTTGTATCCTGCTACTTTACCAAATTCATTGATTAGCTCTAGTAGTTTTCTGGTAGCATCTTTAGGATTCTCTATGTATATATCATGTCATCTGCAAACAGTGACAAGTTAATGTCTTTTCTGATTTCTATTCCTTTTATTTCTTTTTCTTCTCTGATTGCTGTGGCTGAAACTTCCAAAACTATGTTGAATAATAGTGGTGAGAGTGGGCATCCTTGTCTTGTTCCTGATTTTAGAGGAAATGGTTTCAGTTTTTCACCATTGAGAATGATGTTGGCTGTGGGTTTGTCATATATGGCCTTTATTATGTTGAGGTAAGTTCCCTCAATGCCTACTTTTTCTGGAGAGTTTTTATAGATTCTCTATTCTTATTCATATGTTTGAGACATTTGCAGTAAAAATTTTAAAATGAAGTAGTCAAATGTCTACTGTCCTCTAAGCTCCAGAAAAATATTGTGTCCAGTATTTGCTAAAGCTGCAGGACAGAAACTAGGTCACATTTTTAACCTCGAATGGTCTCTGTAGAAACAGCAACCACTTTGGTGCAGTGGACATGGGGTTCTGAGAAACTAGTGCTCATCTGGCTCTGATCTTGGGCAACTCAATAATTCTCTTGTGACCTTGAGCAATTCATTTTACTCTGGTCGTCAATTTCCTCACCTCTTCTTCAACCAATACAGCTTAAATCCCCTTGAATTCAGAGGAGAGCCTGAATGTTACAGTGAATCTTAAAAATAATAACAAGGATAGCTTACCATTATTGCTACATGCCAGAGATTCTGGTAAGCACTTTAATGAGGAGGATTAAAAGGTACAATGCATTTGTGTCCTGTTATTATCTCTAATCTATACATCAGAAAACTGAGGCTTAGAAAGGTTAAATAACTTGCCAGTGACACACAGACAAAGCAGGGATTTTAACCCAGATATATCTGTCACTTTCTGACTCCAATGCCCATGCATGGTCTTAACCAGACCCGAGGACCCTTGCTTGGTCAGATCCACACTATTAGTAAGTACCCCTCCTAATATTCGGAGTAGGGTGGCCACGTAACTTATTCACCAAACTGTGACACTGAGAGTAAAAGGGGGACTATTAATAATTATGCCAGGCATAAACCAGGACTGTCCCAAGCAAACTAAAACACAAGGTCACCACATTTCTGACTCTCCAGCAAACAAGTTCCAGCAGGATTTTTAGAGATACCATACAAGCACAGTGGTTTTCTAGTAGCAATCAAGTGGGTCATTTAGATACCCAGTCTAAGGGTCTGCTGCTCTAGTAGCACCAGAAGTACTCCCAACCCAGCTGGCAGAAATAGCTGCTGGAACAGTGCCTTCTGATGATGTCTTCATACACAGGTGTTGCCCACAGAGGGACACAGCAGCTGCTCCAAAGTCCTTCCACAGTTTCTCTCTTACTGCCCTATTCATATTCTGGAACACAGAGTTTCTGCTTCCTCACTTGCTGAGGCATTTAGGAAAATCCTGTCTGCTGAGAAGGCTCTCACTCCTGGAAGCCTTGGATGGGATAATGTCGCCCTCTAGTGTGATCAAGGAGGCAGGGAGCACAGACCTGGTCAGGAGGAGGGTGCCTTACAGAAGTGAAGGCGAGGAAAGCAGTTCTTACCAAACAAGCATATTAACAAGTTTTCCTATTTAATTCTTACAACAACTTTACAAAGTCCATTCTTATGTTATCCATTTTTAGAGATAATAGAAGTGCTCAGAGAGATTGAGTAACTTATTCAAGCTCATACTACTAGAAAATGGATAGAAGTTTAAACCCCAGTCTCTCTAGTATTAAAACCCATGGTCTTTCCTTGTATCATTCTGTAGGCCATATAAAAACTGGGTCTTCAAATATTCAAAATATATTTTGGAACACTATTTAATGCCAGAAATCGAAGTTAAGAATAGATTTATTTATTCCATAAAGAGACCTCAGAGTACTTTAAGATGAAGTATGTGTACCCATCCGTGTGTGTGTGTGTGGGAGGACAGGGGTGGGGGAGGAAGTGGAAACAGTCCCTAGGTGCCTTTCCTTATGTGATTCTTTCACTTATAATGGCCTTCTACATCTTTGTTAATATTTTCCTGTATCATTCATAAAAATTCAGCGTTCCTTACCAATCCTTGTCTCTCACTTCTGAAGCACCTACCACTTTTCTTAGTGAACTCAGTATTACAGTCATCATCACATCGAATTCCTCCATCCACCATCCATGTATTACTTAGTAAACTACCTGAGAGCTGAGACTGTCTTACTTTTTTTCCACTTCAAACCCTTGAACTTCTATCACAGTGCTCCACAAAGAACAGACCCTCAAGGCATTTGCAGAATTTGGACTGCAATAGATGTTGGTCACTGTCCTTGATGAGATTTTAATTCCAAGACATTAATAGCTTCTTCCAACTTGATAACATCCCACTGTGTCCTCTTACAGAGCAAATTAGCCAAGTTAAATGTCTAACAGCCTGGCAAGATCAAAGCTCTGCTAACTCACATCCAGATACTGGTGAAAATATAGGTCAATGAAACTTGGAGTTGGGAAATGGGCTGAAGGTGTGGTCTCTCTCCTCATCTCAAGCGTGGAGGATGTGGGCCAGTGTTCCGCCATGCCTGTCTCGGTCTTCCTTCATTTCCTCATCCTCCTCCCTCGGTATTTGGTGATTCTGTTCTACCCTAGCACCATCTACCCTCTCATTCAATTGCTCCCTTAAATAGAACCCCTCTGCTTTTTCCTTTCCCTAAATGGCTTTCACTGATCCTGACTGGTGTGTCCTCTATGTTTAGGGAAATGTGACTAACCTCCTGACCTCTAATTCTGCCACAGACCAGCTGTCTTCCATGTATTAACCCTGTTTAAGCAAGTATTTAAATTCCTGGGATGCTCAGTCAGCAGCATCAACATCAGCAGCACCATCTGCTGGGAGTTTTAACCCCTGGCTCCCTGGGTTGTAATGGTGGAGGTGGATTAGCAACCCAAGTTTCACATGGGGCTAGGTCTGAGCCACATAATATCTTAATGTTCCTCTGCAATTCCAATGATTCTAAATGTTGGCAAAGTAAGTTTTGATATTGAAAATGTAAAATTTTAGTACATTTATGTTAGTCTCAGCGATATATAATAGCAAAATATTAGAAGCAATTTATATATTCATTAAATACAAAATTCAACCCTATGAAAGCACAACCAAAACATTTTGAATGGCTTTATAATATTCTGTGGTTTTGAAGTTATTATTTATTAACCTGGAGAAATGCTTAAGTTATAATGTTAAGTGGAAAAGAAGTAGGATATAAAAATGAATTAAAACATAGTAACCATTTTGATGTATTTTCATCCATTTTTTCCTGCACCAATATTCTTAAAAATATAAAAAGAGAACTTCCGTTAGTTTAAAAAGCACTTTTACATATTCATAGTAATACCAAATCAATGCAATACGATAGCTCTGCTATAGGTATAGCGTGTTAACCAGCATAAACCCACAGCTAACAGGTGAGCTAAACCATTTTTATTGTTTCCTCCAGTTCCTAGAACTCTTTTTTCTACTACCAATTTTTCAACACTACCACCATAAAAAAAACAAAAACAAAAAAACAACCACCCTTTCAATTCTCTTCTTTCTTCTTTTTCTTCCCAAAGTCATCCCAGGCCCTCTTCTTTGCACCTGAGTCTCAGATAAGGGGAATAGAAAAGCAGATCAGAGCAAACATTTCTCCCATTTCATCTTTTCACTAAGACACTCCTCCTTACATCCCTGAAAATACACAAGGCACTGTCACTACAGAAAAACTGGTGGCCCATGAGTTCACAATTCCACTAGAGATGATAGTCCCACCACTGCAGTTTCAGACAAGATCAGAATTTTGTATAGTAATTGCATAATTGCCTAATTCTGGCAAAAAGACAAATATTATACATGCTTTTAACAACTGTACTATAATAAGGCACTCTCAGACCTTTGGCATGTATGCTGAAAGGATTTCTTATTCCTTTCTCCTGCGTTTGTTTTCAGGATAGGAAGAGACACTGAGAGCTCATATGACATAACACTTGTCCCTCCAGACAGCTGAGTATTTTCCACAGATAGACAACGACATTTACTTGGAGAAGCTTCTTTAATATGCATTTAGACAGCAGATGTTTAAAACACAGTTCAGCCCTGTCAAACAAAGACCCATTTCCAGTCGTTTCACTTGTATTCAGAACGTAATCAGGTAAGAGGAATACCCCTAGATAACATTAGAGTAAAAAAGACGTTCCGTATAGGCCAGTAACAAAGCCCATCCAATGTGGCTTGGACTTAAGGAGGAAGTATGCAGAGGAGAGGGACAAGGAGGTATAGATTTAATCAATTCTTTGATAAGTTTTCCATTTTTATGAAATCCCACAATTGATTATTTTTTCATTGCTCATAATCTATTATAGCACGCACACATATACACCACCTCCCAACTGTGGAGATTAAGTTCCCAAATATCTACAAAATGGGAGCAGTTGAATGTGAGAAACTTAAGAGCCTAAAGCACTAGGAGTTGGCAGACCAAGTTTAGTATTGAACTTTTAGAAGTCCTTTATAAATAAAACTATAAAACAGCACAGTAAAAAAAGACTATCAATGACTTTTTGTACAATTTAAATTAGTAATAATAGATTTGTACTTAATAAAATAGAGAAGAGATAGTACTTATCAAGTCCTACTGGTCTTACATCTGTAATGTTTCTGACTGACCTCTTGCTTTCCATGGCTCCCCAAACCTTGGCCTACTCCTGACTGGTATCTTTTACTCACCCTACCTAAGAAACCAAGAGGAGGAACAGGACAAGTGATGGAAAGATTCATTTAATTTGGAATATAGTGAAATTAGTGTGCCCAAGAATTTCACTGAGGCAGTCAGAAATAGAGGACTAAAAATAAAGAAAGAGATTGGGGTAGAGTTAGACGTTAGGGAGTCGTCTATGGATGGAATAATGAAAAGGAAAGGAAGCACCTAGGGCTGATGCTTGGAATAATTCAAGGGTAGTGGAGAAAGAAAGAAAAGGAACAAACAGGGAAGAAATAATTTTTCCTGAGTCTTTTTCAACTCTTCTGAAGGTTCACAAAGGCCAAGAGAATGGAATTTTTAAGAAGAAATGGATGCTTATCATGAGTGAATGTGACAGAAAGGTTGAGGGAAATAAGGACCAAGGTCATTGATTTGATATCTGGGAGTTGGCCGACCACCTCTGGGTTTCTGGACCCACTACTCCACTAACCTGCTTCCCTCCAGGTCCAGAGGGTCTAAAGAGTGAGTGAGAGAGGAGGGAAACAACAAGAATTTTCCTTTCCTTCACTGTCAAATTTGTTATTTCCCTTTCTTTTGTCTTCTCTTTCAAGATGAGAAGGTAATGGAATCAAATGAACATTCTACAGAATGAAAGAGGCTTAATTATGTCCAGTTAAGAGTTGAACTACTTATTCAATTACTCATATACATAAATAAATTGGCCATTACATTTCCTTCAGTCCCAGTTATATTTTAATTCTTTGCATACTTCAAAGACATTTTTATTAATGACTATGAACATAACTATCTGAATGATAATGAAAATTGAAGATTCTATGAGTCTAAATGCCAGAGTTGGGAGGCCAATTAGTGGTCATCTAGACTTACTGTCTACAGAAACCGTATTTTCTTCTATGGTGTTTCCAGAAGTAGTAGCAAGGAAATCTCTATGTGGTCTGTTTTTAAATACTTCTAATAATTTAAAAACTCTCCCATTTATTGTTCTGTGTGTCTTTAAAGGAAGGAAAACTAAGAACAGAGGGTAGCTATTAAAGAGAGGCTCAATAATTCCTCTCCCATATG
Source organism: Eschrichtius robustus (assembly GCF_028021215.1). Classification (NCBI taxonomy): domain Eukaryota; kingdom Metazoa; phylum Chordata; class Mammalia; order Artiodactyla; family Eschrichtiidae; genus Eschrichtius; species Eschrichtius robustus. The sequence goes on along the minus strand of NC_090827.1, from coordinate 58,533,901 downwards.
ATAAAAGTTTTCAAACATTTGAAGGGCTGTCATATTTCTAAGTCTTCTTTAATGAATTCATTCAATAAACATTTTATTGAGGGCACTGTGCAAAGATGATAAAAGCTGCTCCACCCTCTAAAACTGGGAAGTTGCAAAAGGAACCTAATTTTTTGTATCTTCTCACATCCCTCACTTAGCCTACACATTTCCTAATGGCTCCATGCCTTTTTTTTTTTTTTTAGTTTTTTCCCCAGAAGTATGCCTATGAGCTGGCCTGCATCAGGACAGTAGAAGAAACATTTGTCTTTTGCCATCTTCACATTGAATCCAGTAGTCACCGTCACGTAGTCTGTACGTGGCGAGTTTGTTAAGTCAGATGTTTGTGGTGATTGCCAAAGATATCCCCTTGGTTCTAATGGAAGGCATTACTATATACAACTGAAACCCTGGTCATGTGGAGAGCATCCAAGACTGTTCAGAAACAACTGCTTGGCCAGTTGTGCTGAGGAGAAACCCAATCTGGAGGGTTAAAAGAAGTAGCACATTCTCATGCTGTCAGCCTCTCTAGCAAATCTTTCCTCCCTCCTATGGGGGAAAAAAATAGAAGCTGTTACATGGATCATTGGGTCAACGCCTGAATCTAACTTCCTGATCACAGGGTAGAGAATTCACATAGTCAAAACATAAAGTCTTTCTTTTTTAAACCTGGTATAGAATGTAAACTTTCCAAACTTATCTGATTTTTGGTAGATAAGAGTTGACAAACCATCAAGGGTATAAGCAAAAAGTTTGGCAAGAGTATTTTTGGCTTAGAATAAGACTCTTAAAACAAAAGAGTTCCCTTTTTCCCCCTCATAGAATATTTTATAGATGTGGAAATACTAAAAATAAGGATTAAAATTTCCACGGAAATAAATATCTCACAGCAGGATTCTCCATACTATTTCCTCTCCATATGTTTAGTACCTCATTTTGACACATCACTTGTGGTCTACTAAATTTAGACTAATCATCTTGGCTATGTAGTTGCAAATTACTAAAGAAAGCCAAGCTTATGGAAGGGAAGGTGTGTGTTGTTCTTTGGGTTTTCTTAATTTTCTCTATTAACAGGTAAAATATTGAATAAAGTAGTCAAAATAATGAAAGTACTTAGAATCGTATTTGAAAGCTTGCTACTTCAAGTAATTTCATGCCTCTCATAAGATGATATTTATGGTGATTTCTTCTATATATAAAAAATATGTAGGTAGCCCTACCAGAAAATAATGCTAGGATGACATAAGATTCATCTGGCATTCATGCTGTTACTACTAATGACATACAAATATAGCCATATGTTTGCAAGCTTTTCTGAAGCAAAGTCTGTACTGTATCATCTCTATGAATCCGCCTACAGCACCAAGTGTGTACATAATTACAAAAAAGGGATATACTTCTTGTGCTGGTCATTTGCCTGCTTGCTCTCAGATTCATTCCCATTCTTCCCTAGTTCTGCCTGTATCTCAGGATCTACATTTCCCAGGGTCCCTTCACAAGTGGTTTCTCAGTAGGTTTGGCAAATGGGAAGCCTTGCTGGATTACTTGGGAGTGGGAGAGAGAAGTAGTCAGGGCATTTTACCCTCTCCTTCTCTGCTTTGGTGGCATCTCTGGCATTGGCTATGTTCCCTCCATAACACCAGTTCCCATGGGATAATCATTCCTATATATTTCAGATCTCACAAGATAGCCACTGAGAGGTTCCAGCTCCCAGTAGATGGCTCAGCTTCTGAGCCCTGGTAGCACTCTGTCCTCCCTACATTCCATCCACCCGAGTGGTGGTAGCAGTTTCCTGCTTTTCCACATTTTTTAGGATTGCCTCAACACCTTCTTATTTGGCTTCCCAGTTCTTCCATTTCCTGTAACCAATCCCCCGCATGAAATTTCTTCTGTTTGCAACGCCCGAAGTGGTTTCTACTTTTCTGAATGGCTCCTTACTGATACAGCTCTTGGTATCAGGAATGGTTGCAGGAAATTGATATTCAACATGGAACCCTGAGATTGGGTTGTTATCTGTTTGACCAGGAATGCAGTGAAGACCTCTTTATAGGCAATAAATGAACACCAGTAAGTTGTGGCGTGCAGCATCATCATGATTACTTAATAAGCTGTGGTTTCTTGAGACTAGTACAGGGTTAAGACAACGCTTTGGCCAAGTAACTGATGCACTTGACCATTATGATAATAATCATGATTAACAAGAATTATTAGATGGTATGGATGCTTCTGATTGATCTGAAGAGTATACACAAAGAAAAAGATAAACCTAACACCTTAAAGTCTTAACACAAAACCTTAGGCTTCATAGCCACATTCCATTGCCCTGTAGTCACAGAGCAGACATGGCTGATAATACAGACTGAAAAGTTGCAACATTACTTAAATGTATAGTCCTATTAGTTATTTTATGCTAAGATAAGGGCTCTGGATGCAAAGGAGCATTTCACTGAGACTTTGGATGGTGGCATTTGCGCAGACAGAGATGAGGCTGCAAACTCTGAAATTTCCAACTTCCTGAATCTTCCTAGCTAGCAGTAGTTCTCCCCTTGTCAATTTGTCAATTTAACATCTCACCCAAGGCAACCAACCCTCACTTGCATAAAACCTTTGCATGACTTCACTTGTGGCATTTGCCAGAGAAGAGGATGATTATTCCCCATAGAACCCATTCTAACCATCCATCATTGTCTCTAGTCTCATAACAAAAGTTCTATCCCAACATAGTCCAGATGGAAAAGCTGGTACAGGACCTGCTCCAGTGAAAGACAGCAAATACACCAAAGGAGTTGCAGAATTTTGTCAGTTCGTATTGAAAGAAGTCTTGAAAACATGTATAGGAATATGTCTTAGTCCATTCAGGCTGCTATAACAAAATACCACAGACTGGTAGCTTATAAACTACAGAAATTTCTGACAGTTCTGGAGACTGGAAATCCAAGATCAAGGCACCAGGGACTTCCCTGGTGGTCCAGTGGTTGGGACTCCGTGCTTCCACTGCAGGGAACACGAGTTCGACCCCTGGTCAGGGAACTAACATCCTGCAAGCCACGTGGCGTGGCCTAAAAAGACAAACAAACAAACAAAAACAAGATCGAGGTACCAGTGTGGTCACCTTCTGGTGAGGGCCCTCTTCCTAGTTCATAGATGGCACCTTCTTGCTGTGTTGTCACATGGTGAAGAGACAAAGGATCTCTCTGGAGCCTCTTTTATAACGCACTAATCCCATTCATGAAGCATCCAACTTCATGGCTTAAGCCCCTTCCAAAGGTGCCACCTCCTAATATCACAAACTTTGCGGGTTAAGATTTAAACGTATGAGTTCTAGGTGACGTGATCATTCAGACCACAGCAGAATATATTCTAAGACTATTCAGAAGAATGGAGTTCAGAAGACTGAATCAGTGTGAACATACTGACATGCGTACACCTGCCTGGGATTCAGGATTAAGTGTGTTGACTGAAGCACCAGGGGGTGGGACTAACCCCGTTAGGTTAGTACAATAATGCCAAAAACATGTGAGGCAGAGATGGCAGAATGTGCTTGGCACACTGAAGAACAGTGCTATCAGACAGAAATATGAGCCACATATGTAATTCCTAGCTTTCTAGGATCCATATTTTAATCAATTTTTTTTAAACTATCATTTCAAGTGCTCAACAACCACATGAGGCTAGTGGCTACCACGGTGGGTAGCACAGGCATAGGCAAAGGCATCTGGAGAATCCTAGAGATGAGGCTCTGGAACGGGTTCATAATGTACAAACTGCTTAGCCGCTCCCAACCATACCCTCACCTTGAAGGGCCCAGAAGACATTCTTTTGCCACAGTATTAAGAAATACATCTGCGACAGGAGCATATTTGTGTAAAGGACACTGGCGTCCTGTTACATAGCAGCATTAGGTTGTGGTTGTATTGACACTAAAAATGGTTAGACATGAAGAAGGGTTCTAGGAAGATGGCAGAGTAGAATGCACCAGGAATCTGCCTCTCCACCTAGACAACAATTACACTGGCACAATCTATCTGAGAACTCTGGAGTCTACTGAAGACTTGAAACTTCCAGGGGAAGGCTTGGACGGTAAATCGGGATTAATTTTGGTCAGTGTCAGCTCTTAGCATAGTAGCAGCTACCCCACCCCCAGCCACGTGGCGGGCAGCTGTGCACCTGTTCCTGGAGCAGCCAGCGCACAGCTTGCAAGAGGCAGGGTGAGCAAACAGAACCCAGTTCTCCAAATATTGGGGATCTGTGCTCTGACTGCCAACTGCTGCCTTTGATCACAAAGGTGCAAACACAGGGAGATCAGCTGGGTGCTTTGTGACCACCTAGAGGGGTGGGATACGGAGGGTGGGAGGGAGATGCAAGAGGGAGGAGACATGGGGATATATGTATATGTATAGCTGATTCACTTTGTTATACAGCAGAAACTAACACAACACTGTAAAGCAATTACACTCCAATAAAGGTGTTAAAAAAACACAAAACACAAAGGTGCAAAGTAAGAGGCAGCCAGTGCTGTTGCACCTCCCCTCACTGTTGCAAGCCCCTCCCCTCACTGTTGCAAGCCCCTCCCCCTCGGGCTGAAGTGACTTCCAGAAAATATAAAGGGTTGGTGCCCTTCCCCCTGGAAACATCACAGCACAGCCTGTGCAGAGGAATACAACAGAAGAAAACAACTTTCCCAAAGAATTATAAGACCTGGGCTAACATTATGACCAGGTACTGGAGAACCATGTGGAAGTGGATTTTGAAAGCGCTGGGCCAGAGAGACCTCAGTTAGAGTACATAAGAAACAATTTATTGACACAGTGGCACTCTCTAGTGATTCAAAATTTACAGTCTTAGCAGGGAGTCCTGGAGGCAGTCCTAATATGCTTCTGGCATGACTCCTTAAAACTAGGTGTGGCAGGTCCTGTTCCTTGGGAAGCATACTCTGAGACGGAGATTAGTGTGCAGGAAACTTATTACTTTAGGAAGTGCTCTCAGAATCACACCCCGTGAAAGGAATTAGAACTGGACCAAGGGAGAAGTTGGGTTACAGTGAAGTCTCAACAGAGGCACCATGGGGAACTCTGAACATCTGGTGGGTTGGCCCTTCAGAGTTGCTGAGGTGTGGACTGAGACCAGGCCTTCATGCCCACGCTGCCCAGGCACTGGATGTAGGCTGCCCCCAGGAACGGGCCATGTGGGGCTCACCATGCTAGTGTAAAGGTTCACCATACTGCCATGAGAAAGTACGGGTGCTACTACTACAAAATGGGAGGCAGGAAGAAGCATGTCTGGAACCCACGGGATTCACTGGGCGGCTCTTGGTAATTTCATGCCCAGGGATGGGTTAGCAGACTGTTTACCAATGGCCCAACAAGCATAATACATCTTGTTGGGATGAAGGTCTGGGTCACCCAATGTTAGGGAAGGAACCTAGACCACTGATGTGGTGGTGCAAAGCTAGATGTGGAATGCATGATGGAAGAGGGAGGATGACATTAATCATAGATTAATTGTAGCCTCAGCTCCACCAAATGTTTCTCGCTTTCTGCACCATCTCCCACCACATTTCTCCACTATTATTGTATGGGATACCTGCAGGAACCTGCTTAGTGCATTTGATAGGTGTACAAACATGGATAGGAAAAGGAATTAACACCCATGGAGCAACCCTTGCCTCATGGGAGATGGGACTCCACAAACAAATCCTCTCCTCTCCTACCCCTCATGGAGACAATTTTGAGGTGCATTCCATTCAGCTCTTCAGAGGGTCAGTGGCAGGTTTACGCCCCAGTTGCCCACAGAGGATTAGCTCAACAGTGCATCCTTGACTTGGCTTTCCCTCCTTCCCTGTTTCATTCTTCCTAGTGCCCTACTCTGCTTTCTTGGGATCACTTCTTCAAATAAACCACCTGCCTGCAAGCCCTTGTCTTGGTGTCTGCTTTTTGAGAGAAACATTTCATGAGATTTAGTTTCTTAAATTCATTTTACCAATGAGGATGTGTTTTGCCCAAGATCACATGGTGGAATGCAAGGTCACCTGGTCAATGTCTTGATTGCCCTGTGTGTCTTCTTAGTAAGGCAGTATCCTGAAACCTGGTCCCTTCAAGATCCACTTCAGAGGTGAGTGATTCTACTTTTCGAGGACTTCCAAAATGCTGGCCAACATCAAGGCCTCTGTAAAGAGATGGTCCTCAGGGTCAGTGACAGGCTCACAATGGGTCCTTAGTAGAAAAGACAAATCAGTAGGCACTGAGCTTTCAGCCTAGAGATTTGATGTTCTTAGCAATCTGTTCCAAAATAATCTGTCAGTATCTTCCCTAAACACTTGTTAAACTGGGCAGTTCAGTTTTTTATTGTGTTTCACTCAAGAATAATATTGAATTATTCATTCAAAAATAATCTGGTCCCAATCACACCATGCGTTAATATCATTTTTCTACTGAATATCCCTAAACATAGCTTTCAGAATTCCTAATTATTTCACTGTGTGCCTTTCCCTCTCCTCTTCCAAGATTCTAAGATTTAAGATACCTTTAACTAAAACACTTCACTATTTTCTCCTTAATCATAAATAAAAGAGGATTTGGAAAGTGAATTCTTGGAGGATGGGGAACCTGTCCAACTTGTTCATAGCAGATACTTAAATGTCTGTTGAATGAATTTACTCTAAGTCTTGGCAGGTTCACCTGTTGAGATTAGTCAATACTGGTAACTCGGCACATCTGTCTGATGGTTGTCTATCGGTCAGGACAGGCTAGATTATGCTGTAATAACAAACGTTTACTGAATTAAGACACTGAGATTTGGCAATTGTTTTTCACTCACACTACATGTCCTATGTAGTTCAGCAGGGGAGCTCTGTTCATCATTACTCAAGGATCTAGGATGAGAGGTTTGATCTCAACATACGTTGCTATGATCATCAAGGCAAGAAAAGGGAATATGACAAATTGCACACTGGCTCTTAGAGCCCCGCTCAGAAGTGACACATGGCCCTCTGCTCAGATTTCTTCAGCCAAAGCAAGTCTCATAACTATGACTATTTTCCAAATCTATTCTAAACAAAGTGTTACTTAAGTAGTAATGTAGTTTTCACCAGGAAAAAAAAATGTAGTATGAATTTGTAATTTTTGCCTGACCTTGGTTCCCAACTTCACTTTAGAAGAGATACGCTGACCTTAAAGCAGACCTTTAAACTGCACACATAAAGAGTAAAAAACCAAGACAAAGGTATGCAGTTGCAAAATGGCCATTTATTGCCTACAGGGGAAGGAACGGGAGGGAGAGAAGGGGAAGTACACAGGTGCGAGGAAACAAGCATATATTTAGCCCTATACATCATGTGTGAGCAGTACCCAATCTCCAAAATGGAAAAAAGTATTTTGTCATCTGACATAGTAGTTAAGGTTCTTAAGCACCTCCCTCCTGAGCTGCCACAAGATTTAAAAGGCAGGACTGCTTTGATTAGTCAATGTTCACATTAATGAAAAAATACTACCGCCCAACTGTGTCCTTTTGCACGCATATTTTGTACAGTGTCTATTGTGAAAAACATCTCAGCTGAGCAGTTTGGTCAAGATACAGACCTCATCAACTGTTTAACCGTAATAAATAGAAAAATAAAGCAGCTGGTGATTTTGTCAGAGAGAATGTGTTCCATAAGAGTAGAACCACTTTCTCCGGGGATGACAGAGTGTTAAATGATTAGAACACCACAGAACCAGTCTATCAAACATTAAACACTAGTAACCTACAATTACATGGCACTTCATTAAATCTTCTGATTAAAAAAAAAGAAAGAAAATCTCAGATTTTAAACTGATTATTAGAACACAATAACAAATTGATTTAGGGCTTGGCTTTTTCTTAGGACAAAAGCAAAGTAAATATACAACCTAAAACAGTAGAACCTGTTTTGGAATAGCATCAATAGAAACTACCAAGTTTGCAAGGAAAAAAATTACCAAAACTTCTTGTTCAGTTTTAAACTCATGTGCTTTGCTTTCCAACCATTAAATTAGTTACAAAAACACTTTAGAGGCCACAGAATGACTCAAATGTAGGCAAAACAATGGATTATTAATTTAATGCCAAGAAATTAAAATAAATGAGCCCTTCCCTATTCAAATGGTAAACTGAGTGGAAGAGTCCAGTCATCTCACGGACAATTAGTTGGCACTTGTTTTATGGTTGAAAGAAATCACAATAGAAAAAAAATATAAATTAATCCACGGTGAATTTGACCAACACCCTGGCCCTTTCAGAGAGAAAAGGTACACACACACTCTCAAAAAAATCCCCAAACAAAAAACCACCTCCCTCCATGCCACCCCACTCCACTCAGACAACAAAACCAAAAGTTGAAACATTCATCCCTCTCAAAACATACTAAGTACTCCAATGAATCCTACTCCTCAGCTTCTCCTAGATGAAAGAATTGCTTGCATGTGGACAACTGTACGAATGCCCATAGTGCACTTCTCAGTGCTGCTGGTGTTTAAGAAATTTGCCACTCACAACACTGAACAATTCCACACCCAGTGTGCAGTAACACAGCCATCCAAACCACACCCCCAAAACCTGGCAGAGCACCGCCCAAGAATTTCAAAGGTAAGGAAATATATTTTAAGCAAATTAAGCACAGAGAAAGAACAGTACAGTTTCTGAATAAATACACACCCAGACTAGTGCATCACTTACTGCATCAAGATTTAAACAAGTAGCAGGAAACTAAGCCTGTTCAGTAAGAAGCAAAGTCATTGTTTGACACATCAACGCTGAGCCAATTGTGTGAGTTAACTAATTAAACAAATGTGGTACATATAGCCATTGATAACTTGAAAGAAAACAGTCATATAGCAGTAATTAGAAATTAACACAAAACTGAAATGAGCAAGAAAGGACCACTTCTGAGAGGGCTACCATGATTCTTACGCTTTCGAGTTAAAAGTGACAGACATACAAATAGGGAAATTATCTAAATTTGGGGAGACTGTTGTAACAAAAACAACAACTAGTAGGCGCCAAACTATATGCCTTCTGAAAGTTTCTGGAAGCTGAATATATCCAATGCTACTGTGCCAAAAGACTCATATCACTTGGCATTTGCAAACACTCTTCATAATGGGATTTATTTCTGATGACACAATTTCTCGTGTCAGTATAATGCTACTAAATTTTACACCACTGCCATAGAAAATTAATATTTAATATGCAGAAATGTCCTTATTTCCCATGCTTTGAAAGTGAAAATTATTTTACTTAAAATTCCATTACTTTGATGTCATAATGTTTGTTGAATAAAACCTCAACATGCTTGTTGTCCTTTGGTTCCAAGAATAACCAAACAAACTTATGCCAAAAGAAATTACTAACTAGGCTAATAAAGCTTGCTTTTCCTGGTATTTCCCTATTTCTTACAGAACTTGTGATTTAACAGAGAAACTTACACAAGGCATTTGGTTATAAACAAGAAACATGCATGTTCTCCCTTACCATCTTCCTGAAAAGAACTACTTTTTTCTTTCTGTGGATCTTGTTCAGAACACCCTGCAGTACAGGTATAAGAACCTTCTTTTTTCTTTTAAGCTTTAAGGTGACACACAATGAAGATGTATCATGCTGTAAAACACAAGACGCTCTTGGCATCCTGTTCTTAAACAGATTACAACTTTGGTAAATAAACCAGGTTAAGATGTACTAATCTACTTAGGTTTGAATTCAAATTTAGTAATCATGAGGCTGTTAAAAAATTACAATCACTCAAAGCAACCATAAGTATAAAAGTTCTCATCTGTCTACAAATTCAAAACTTTAAAGCTCCTGGCTTAGAAAAATATTCTAATTTCCCTAGTTAATTTGTGTACCAATAATTCACAGAGTTCTACAAACATGATACAGTTCAGAAGGAAAAGGTTAAACAAATCTTCTACATATGAGAAAGGTGTCTTTTTTTTTTAAGGGGGAGGACAGGTAGAAGAGAAAGACTACCTTACAAATGTGAGAATTCACATTTCTGTCAAAATGTAAGTATATATGAGTGCTATTTTGAAAACGTGCAGTGAAGTCTTTGCTTGCTATGAAACCATTATTCTCAGGGCCTGCCAAATGTATCAGAAACTGATGACGTTTTCTGTGACTGAAGCTACTGATCAGTCAGTGCCTTTTACAAAGCTATTAAAATCCCTCAGACACTTAGAATATAAGACCTTAGAAACAAAGAAGTAAGTACTGGGGATACAGTCAATTTTTATTGCTAGAAAATCTAGCCTTGGATTGGGAATGACGAATCATATGCCTCTGGTTCCATTGAAGAACACATTTAACTTTTTTTTTTCTTGTGCTTTCTCTATTCTTTGCTATTTGATTTGAAAGTATACATGGCACTAGTGATTTTTAGAAACTCTTGGAAATGCAAACACAAACTTAATCTTTCACCCATTTAATGGTATATACTTAGGAGATACAATTTTAAAATGGAACACCATATGATTGCCCATGTTCCAGTTTTAAGGTGTCACATCCTCAATTCTAATACAACCCACCGTAGAATCAAGTGATATGAGCCTTCGGGATCTTTCAACTTTCTCCCTTGCTTCTCTGTGATTTAATAGGTAACTTTAAAACACCAAATAGGGACAAGTAAGAAATGAAGCTTTATATTTCTGCAAACTACAACACTAAAACACAGTGGCTTCTTTAATACATTCACACAGGATGCTTATTAGTAAAATTAAATATTTGCCTATGAATATCAGAAAAGTAATTTGAAAAGAAAGAGCTCGGAACAAGGCAAATGGGAGGGAGGAAAAGCTGGTCTCAGAACCCATTGTGCCATACCTGACTTTAACATGTGATATTCAAACGAACGTTCACACGCCTTACATCAAAGAAATGAAACAAAAATATTCAGCTACGTTGTACAAACATTTTTTTTACATAAAACATCATAAATCTTGAACAGATTTACTATATTTGAATTCTAAAAAGTTGCCTATAGAATGGTGCTGGGATTCTGTTCTCTGCTTGCTTTTAGGCAGTGCTGTTGCTTAAAAGTTGACACCAGGCACAATATTTTAAAACAAAGTCAACAAGCAAGGAGCAGTAAGTGGATTTGAGCCTTTCCCAGATGTCAGTCCTGAGGATGCTGCAAGACTCCCCATCAACATGTGTAAAGCTATGAGGCGGATACTGATGCCTGAGAGAGCGGGTGACGACACGCACTGTGTGACTGTTGTAATGCCAAATAGTGCAGTTTTCCCCTCCTCAAACAGCACTGTTTCAATAAATTTAAAGAACACTCCAGTTCTTAGAAAAATATCAGAAATCATATTTAACAGTTAAAAGAAAACATTATCACAATCTAAAAATGCCCAAATTTTCTCTCATCTTCAGATAAAATATGCAGCAGCCCCATGGCATAAAGCTTATTAACTTATTCTGAGAACCAGAAAGTATATGAGCATAAATATTTTACTTTCACTGAATATATACCATATGTCATTCACCTCTTCCTTTTGGCTTTTCATGCCAAAGGTCCAAATGGCATGCGTTTTTAACAAGACAATACTGAGGAGAGCAGCATTTCTGATCATCTGAATTGGCAGCTCAAAACAGATACCACTCCTTTTACAAAGGGAACAAAGGGTGAAGGGTGTGTGAAATTTGGGCAGTGGGCTAAAGGGAAACCGTGCACATGAAATTTGGGTCACCATGCCCCAAGTGTGTTTGCCACCCAAAACATAACACAATTACCTACTTCAACAGAGCTACTACCAACATTTACTAAAACCACATTAAAAATACACAGGATAATGAATGGTTTGAAAGAGTGCATTTGGAAGCAGAGAGAACCCAATTACACACCTTCCTGCAACAGAGTGCCTCAATCATACACAAAATAAACTTAAGCTGTTTACAATGTTTCCCAATTTTTTTTATTTTTCCCTCTACATTTAACTATTAAAAAAGTTTTTTATTAATAAATGGGCTCCTCTGTGGTTCATATACAATCATAAGTGAACTTTAAATTCCATTTTATACAAACATCTCAAAAAATATTGGGAGTGAAGTATGGTAAGAAATATTGCTCACATTGCTAATTAACATGCGTAGATGAAAGGAGGAAAATGTTTTGTTAGTGCATATACCTCCAGAGCAGAAAACCCACCCAAAACAAAAGATTTAAAATAAAACATACAGTAGCTGATTACAAAAAAAGGTAATGTCCACAAAATTAAGTTTTTCATGCTATTCTACTTTCCAGTACTATGTAATCAATTTGCATGGCTAGATGTTGAATGCTTGAGGTATATAAGAAGGGATACCTGCACATTGAGGAAAATCTGTCATCTTAAGGGTTGTTTCTTTGTTTATTTTGTTTATTCTGATATCTTGACATTTTTAAAAGAATATTTTATTTACATCAAACTTCACTCAACTACAATGACATTCCAATTATAATAGATGACAAACAACGCCTCTATCACTAGGCACTTTTAAAAGGGAGTTTAGGCTTTACAGAACCCTTCTGATGCAATCCCATATATGACATTACATCAACCCACCTCCCTCGTTGCACTAAAATTACCCTTCAGGGGAAATATCATATTATGTAGCCTGATTAATTTACTATGGAAGAAATTAGTATAAAATGACCAAAGGAAATGCATCATTTAAGACTAATAAAACAGCCTAAGATGTCAGGTTTGATAGAGGAGACAAATTGTATATATTTAAAACTAATTAAATAATTTAAATTTGACCTGTACTTTATATATTAGTGAAACACAAATATAGGTTATTTTCTTTTAAAATTTCATTCACATAATGGAAAGTTTCTTGTTTATTAAAAATATCACATTTTGAGACTAGAAACAGTAAAGTGCATGAAAAGTTTAAAATATAAATTTCAGAAAACTCTTATAGCAGCAAAAAAGCAGAATAAAGAAAAACTTAAAAACACAGACACAACCTTTTCCTGTTACTGTGCCATAATTAACATCAAGTAGCCAACCAATTTTTCCCCCATTAAACGGTATTTCAATCACTGCCTCTTGAGTCACAGACTTTCAGCTGGCCCCTCCTGGGCGAAAAAAGGATTCCAACATATCTAAAGAGCATCAACAGTTGGGAATAAACCAGTAGCTTCTTAATTCAACCCTGACAGACAACGGAAACAAAGATTAAAAGCATATAATGGCCATTTGGCAACTAGAGTCAGGAAAAATGATCCAAGGTTTTCAACTACTCCCTGTTCTCTCTCTCTCCCAAATCCTTCCCACTGTCACCTCAAAAAGCCAAAACCAACAGCCACTTGACCTACTCTGGGAAACACATGAAATATTTGTAGCTTTCGTCTTCTAAAACTTTGATCAGGGCCTTTTCATTCAGTAGTTATTTTTTAAACATTTGACCATAACAGCAAAAATGATACAGATCATATAATATCTGTTTTTTCCAGCACAACCAGGCAGAAAAGGGTGGATGGAAACAATAAAAAATACTGGACACTAATTTTGTGGGCATCCTAAATAGACCAAATTCTATTTTCAAGATGTGTGGCAGCAGAAATTACCCGTTGTTTTCCTATAACGAAACTGAAGAGACAGGCTTAGAATTAATACTTCTAGTACGGTTATAACTAATAGGGGAACAAAATACAGAATGATTCCTCAAAAAACAAAACAAACAAATAAAAAAAACCAACCAGCACTTGCCCAACAAATTGTTGTGTGCTGTTAAATGCTTGATTTTGAAAGCATATTGTGCAATCACCTTTCATTCCTCAGTTTTTCTCATTATGGCTAGTTTATGTACAGATCTAGCAAATTTAAGTGCTTTGTTAATGTGCAAATGACTGGGGAGACAAAAATCAGTTTGTTATCATGGAAAACAGAAATTCAAGGAAGTTTCCTGCAAGGCATGCCATCATTCAGTTTAAAATCTTATATTTATAGTTTTTAAAAACTGCCTTTCACAAAAATGAAAAATGGTTGGCTCACTTGAAACCATTCAAAAGAAAGTATTTGTTTTGGAAAAACAAATACCCTGTTGTTGGGCCTTGAATCGGTGATTTATCAATTATGAATGCTGACTCCTAATATAATATGAAGAAGGTCCAACTTAAAAACATGTTAAATTAAAAATTTGGAAAGAGAGTGATAATACTTTGGTTCCAGCCCTAGTGCCAAATGATACCAATATGCACAAAATTGTACAAAATCTTATAGCAAACACATAATGAAAGGAACCTGAAGAAGCAGCTTAAGGATGGCCATACTTCACTCCTACATACTTTGATTTACAACTGTACAGGTCCATAGTAACAGATCCCCGTCTTTGCGGGGCAGTACTCCACTACCTCCGATTAGGCAAGTGAACACCATTGACAAGAGGCAGGAGTGGAGGGTGGAGTTCAAGTTGTGTTAACAGTGAGAAGTGGTCTGAAGGGATGTGAGGGTGTGGACACCCAGTGATGTTGTTCTCAACCAGCCATTGAGGATCTAAAGGCCCCAGGACACCAAGCACGTTCATATGAGTCTTGGAATAGAAAATGTAGTCAATCACGCCCTGAAAAGAGATTGGGAGTTGGGAAAAAAAGAAAAATATATGCTTAGATAAAAGAAAAACTTACGATATATAAAAGAACAATACATAATTTGTAAAAGCCAAATACCTGAGTAACCTGTATTTCTGGTACACCTGCTGTCTTCACAATGGGTCAAATAGAGCTCAAATCTTGAATGGGTACTACATGAAATAAAGGTGGCTGGACAGGGAAACACAGTACCCTAGTGGAATCATAAAGCCTTGCACATGTGCATAAGTGGTAAGCAAACTGAGAAGCTAAGCACACCAAATCACGTCTAGGTATCTTTAGAACTGGCTTGCTTGGGTCAGTGAAATCTAATTTATCAGTATAAACAATATGGAAACTGCACTGACTCTGTTACAATAAACAGAAAATCAGAATATTTATACAAACATATACAAAGTTAATGAAAAGTTATGACAAGAATAATTCTTTTAATGATAACTGGTATGATTTTCAGTTATTTGTACATCAATCAAACACATCTGAATGAAGCCACTGTAAAGCATGTTTTCAGATTTGCTAATCCTAGTTCAGCTTTCCCAGATTTTATACATATATACAAAATACTGCACACATTTAATCATCCTAATCTGTTCTTAAGTTTAGAATATTCATTTTCACAAATCCTGGTGTACTATAAATTCTGGATTCCTTGATGCATAACAGTACCTCAGCAAAAAACATTCAGTAAAGACCTATCTATATATTCAGTTGTATCTCTCAGAGCTAAATGATTCGGTTTATCTGATCAGTAAGTTTCAAAACTAGTGTGCTTTTTTTGCCCCAGGCTATGTATGCAAGAGTGTGAAGTCAGATTTCTTCCTTCCCACATCAAGAGAGCCTGAGCCCAAGTACGAAGAAAGAGTTCCACACCTGGAAATACCTATTCATAAATACTATACACAGTGAGTTCTAGCTAATATTTTTAAACGGTATCACAGTGAAATGGGCTACTTTACTAAAAGAAAAAAAAAGAAAAGAATTCAATGAAAAAAATTATACTGTGAAATTTCGGAAACAATTACCTTAGTTTGCTGATTTTGACATGACCAAGACCAAAACAACAGAACAGTTCTTTTGAGGGAGAGGGCCTTATTCAACATTAGATACTTTAACTTTACTTTACCACAAATTAAGGAACCTACGTGAATCCAGGGGAGTACTTTCTGCCATTAATGCTCCAAGTCCAAATAGTCAAGAAATATTAGCGCAATGTATTTTTATCCCTTCATTTTGGCTAATGCCTAGTTTTGCAGTGACATTTTAGGAAAAGGGTTGACAAGAGTTACAGTGGTTTTACTTTCTTTTATGAGACCACCCTTTGCTTCAGCAAACACATTTAAAACATTTGTGTTTTAAACAAAACACAAACAAAACATTTTCAATTATTTATGTTGAATAAAACCTCTTATATCTTATCACTTTATTATAAAGTATCATTATGCACATTAGCTACTAGAGTTAGAGAATCCTTTGCAAACATAGGTCCCAATAAAGATGTTAAACATTCCAGAAAGTAAGAACTGGAGATATCACTTGTAACTGTTTTCTTGGTTTGAAACATCCAGAGTAAAAGCTCTTATCAAAATCCTTAGCAAGTTCATGTCTGAACTCACCCAAATATTTATACATATGTAGGTACACTTGTACACTGTATCATATTCACAAAGAAGGTTACAGACTAATGATTCTTAACCTTTTCTGATTCAAACTGTTTCTTTTTTAAAAGACCATAAAAAGGTGGGAAAAGTCTTTATATTAGTAAAGTCTATAGGTAAGTCTATAGAAGTGTATATGAGAAAAAAGTAAAAACAATGAAAATAGTTTATGAGGTGACATTATGCTAAGCTTTGTTTTGTAAAAGAATGTGAGAAAATTATACACTATACATTTCACAATGTGTTAACAGAAAGATTTACTAC
Source organism: Eschrichtius robustus (assembly GCF_028021215.1). Lineage (NCBI taxonomy): Eukaryota > Metazoa > Chordata > Mammalia > Artiodactyla > Eschrichtiidae > Eschrichtius > Eschrichtius robustus. The sequence continues at coordinate 58,517,374 of NC_090827.1, read as the reverse complement.
TTGACATAATAGGAAAACTGTCCTTCCTCTTTTCATTAAGTGGTTCAGACACACCCTTAGATTGGCACGGGGCAGGAGGGGGAGCAGGTGATGGTGAAAGCAGCGGCAAGTTTGAATTAGGCTGTTTATTCAACTTATCTGATGTTATGAACTGAATGTTTGTGTTCCCCCCAAATTCCTATGTTGAAATCCTAACCCCTAACCTGATGGTATAAGGGGGTGGGGCTTTTGGCAGGTGATTAGGCCATAAAGATGGAACCCTCATGAATGGGATTAGTGCTCTATAAAAAGAGACCCCAGAGAGCTCTCGCTCCGCCATGTGAGGATGCAATGAGAAAACAGCTGTCTGCAACCCAGAAGAGGACCCTCATTAGAACCTGACCATGCTGGCACCTGATCTTACACTTCAAGCCTCCAGAACTGTGAGAAATAAATTTCTGTTGTTTTATAAGCCACACAGTTTATGGTATTCTGTTATGGCAACCTAAACTCACTAAGATACCTTGTCTACAAGTAATTCTCCTAACTGCTTACCCTTCAAGTCATTCCAAATCAGTTCCAGATTAAATGACTCTGAGTTCTAAATACCACTTTTCTACATTTCTAATTTATTCGAGAACCAAGAAAGTAAAAAAATGCTAAGCCAAGTAAACAAAATTTAACAGTACTCCATTGATGCAATGGCAGAACACCATACTTGGATCTGTATTTAATGCTAATCACATGACATTTTTACATTTGATGTTACCTATCCTTTTTTACCAACTGCCTTCAATATTGGCACAGCACTAATTACATAAAATGCTTTGTATGAAATTGAAAAGTTTATTGTCTGCTACTTGGACCAAAAGCTTAATTCTCTCTAGTCAGGTATGCCCTTAGTTTGTTCTCTGATCATCCTTCTTTTCCATCCTATTCCACCCTCCCATCCATCTACCCCGCCAGCCAGCGTATTTATCTTCCCATTCATGCCTCTCTCGCACGGATTTAGAGTTCTGCCCTTTCTCACCCTATCCTACATATGCAAACATCAAACACTCTCTGAGGCATGCACTTTTGGTTCTTTAACTGTACTTCTTTAGGCAATATAAATGGTTCAATAAGATTCTTTTATTCACTTATTAATACATGTAAGTTCTTTTGAAGAAACATCAGCAAAAGGTTTGAAAACAACTCAGATGATAGAGGAAGATGGCTTAGATTAATATTCTAAACCTTATTTCCCTAATTTTTACTTTGTGGATAAGGTGAAAGCAACCTTTATAAAAGCCTAGTTAAGGTAAAAATGATTTGGTTTTTTTACCTACACACAAACCAAAAGAACAGTAAGAGTTGTAGAATTACTGAACAATTATTTTAAGGAACTTTATTTTAGGTTTTCTGGGTTGTGCTGTGCTGGCAGAGCTGTATTATATACCACTGTATAGGATTTAACCTACAGTAATCTGTGTATCATTAAGTCCTGAGGTTTTCCTTTAAGCTTACACAAGAAGCTGTGGTGTGATAGAGTCAGCTAGTACTTGCTTTCTTAGCACTTCATCCCAACTCTGTGTTCAACAGTATGATGTTGGGAGCTTGAAATCTACTACAATGGGAGCACATGTACCACAGAAATCAGCAAACACTACAAATTTGGGCTTCTTTTTTTCTCAGAAAGCTGATTATTAAATATTTACCAGTACATTACTGCATATGAGTGATCTGAACAAAATCAATTATCTCTGAATAGTATTTTCTACTCTAACAGCAAAAATACTAAAATTAGATTCAACTTCTAAACAATTCTTTTCCACTTCTTGATTACAAAAACTGACCAATAACATAAGCACACAAATTTCCTTTCTTCTTCCTACTATCTGTTTCTTGGAAAGGGGCTAACAAGCAATGAAAATGGAAAAAGGTTATCGGAGATGTGTAAGAGCCCAATTCATAAATTTCCTTTGGTATTTTATTAAATTCCCCATCTAGGATTCTTACTCCTAACCACTTTCTAACAACTGCATTTTTTCAGGATTGTGTAAGACTTTAGGATAGATGCCTGAAATGCCAGAAAGTCAAACAAAGGTACAATAGAAGAGCTACAGGCAGACAGAGTGATTAGAAAACTGGCAAAGGGAAAGGGACTGACTACAGAAAATCACTACCAATCAATGTTTCAAAAGAACAACTGGGGGCTTCCCTGGTGGCGCAGTGGTGGAGAATCTGCCTGCCAATGCAGGGGACGTGGGTTCGAGCCCTGGTCTGGGAGGATCCCATATGCCGCGGAGCAACTGGGCCCGTGAGCCACAATTACTGAGCCTGCGCGTCTGGAGCCTGTGCTCCGCAACAAGAGAGGCCGCGATAGTGAGAGGCCCGCGCACCGCGATGAAGAGTGGCCCCCGCTTGCCACAACTAGAGAAAGCCCTCGCAGAGAAACGAAGACCCAACACAGCCATAAATAAAATAAATAAATAAATTTAAAAAAAAGAACAACTGGTTTTGTATAACTGGCCCTCTAATTTTTTTTTTTCTTATTGTGCAAAAAAAAAATATCTTTCTTGTCCTTTTACTAAGCTGGAATGGTCTACTGCCTGGGCATTGATTAGCATGACAACACGGATATAAAATAGACCCTAAGCACAACTTTCTCTAACCCATTTCACAACGAAACCTGGAATATATAAAGATAAATAAGATATCAATGGAAAGTACTAAGGAAATTTTGAGGGACTATTCTACAGATTCATTCAAGATGAATGTAGCTATATCAGGTTGCTTATTATTTGGATCCTTACTGAAAGTTAGGGATGGTACGGACAAGTGAAGATTAACTATATTAATAAATATAAAGTGCTTTTGAACAGTGCCTGGCACACACATAGTAAAGTATTTTGGAATTTTTTGCTATTATCATGGTTATTTGAAATTTGAACAAATAAGGGTTCAAAGAGAATTCTCAAGTCAACAATAACCACCACAAAACCTAAGAAACCTCCTTACATTATGTGCACACTTAGCCAAGACGTTTTGAGAATGTAAAAAATCCTGAAGTATATACTATTAAGCATAAATAACACATATCTTTCTTGTCACATGTTTGTATTTGACATAATTTCTATGCCAACCCAGAGGCTGTCACTCACTTTGAAATCAAAGGTGTAATTGGTGTAAGGCATCAAGTTATTTTCATAGGCGCTCTTCAGTTGGAAGCCATGTGTGATTCTCCCTTCTGAGCTTCCATTCTTTCCATTGCAGCTGAAGTTCATAAGACACTCATTGTACCTTAGTTCCTTGAAGTCTTTATGGTTGTCAGCTACTCCTCCATTGCTTAAATATTCCACGACACCTAGTAGAATAAAGAAGGAAGAAACACTACCATTTAGCATTTAGACCTTACAGAAGACTTCATGGCCAAAATCTGTTGCCAGGTGCATGCACCAAGTTCAGAGTGGTTTTACTACACTGAATATTTACTTTTACATATGAAACTGCCTTTTTGTTGTTGATGCTAAAGAAATCAAATATCAGCAATTTCATATGGTTCCATCAAACTGAGGTGTATTTGCCTACTCCAGAGCAAAACATCCTGATCACCCAGAAATATCTTCAGTTTTCTTAATGGTTCTTCAAGCTGAAGATGATTCCCAGGGTCTAGGATGGCATTCACCAGGAGGGTCTTGACCCTAAATATTTTTAGAATATTATTCCAAAGCACTATCTCTTTAGCATTTCACCATTCTATGCAGTCAATCAACGACTTCTGGAATATGTAAAATATAGCATACATAATAAAAAAAATTTTAAATCATTGACAGTAAAAATAGATTTTGCATCTTCAACACTGCAATGTCTAGCTTCAGCTAGGCAACATCATTCTTTGTTTTGAGCTACAGTGACACTAAACAGTACATTATATGCTGGAGGTATACCACTTGGTCAAAAATATTAGATGTGCCTAAAAAGCTGAAGAGAGTAGAGGCATTCAAAAAAAGCTCACCACTTCCACTGAATAAGTAAACATGAAAAAAATACCACAACCCTTCTTATGACGATGATGATTACTAAAGTTTGTCAGTCATCTCTTTCTATTTGTGATCAGGAATGACAGCAACATATATAATGAATACATGATGAGTGCAACATCAGTAGTGTGAATAGCTGAAAAGGAGCTATCATTTATCCAGCAGTTACTACATGCCAGGCACTGCTGTAAGTGTCTTACACACTTAAACCTTACAAACAACTCTATGAAGTGGATAAAATGATTATCCCTTTATTTAAAAATGAGGAACCTAGCCATAGATTGCAGAGCTCCTGAGTGGCAGAACCAGGATCCAGGCCTGACAGTCTGGCTTGAGTCAACTCAGCCTGCTGTGATGCCAAATGATAGCTCATTGGCTTAACCAAATCAAATGAGATGGGGGAAACCTGTGCTTGAGAGCAATTTACTCAAAAAAAAAAGAAAAGGATTAAAAAAGGAGGACATGGTTAAGGTGTCAATGGGCCTAAGGGCTGAATACAAACATTTGTGAAAGGATGATTTCGGCATTTATTTGCTAAGGAGAAAAAGCAAAGGTGTTCTCTAGATTTGAGACTTTTATTAATATTACAATTGTAGGCATTTGGGTTATGTTATATTTATTCTTGAGTGGTTATTTTAAACAATTTAAAGTAGCTTACTGAAAATACACAAAATTTAGAACATGCCTCAGTAACAGCAAAACTGTGATACTTTAATGTTTTACATTTGAATTTTAATATCTAAGTGCAGAACTGATTTTTTACAAAGATCTAGAATAATTTAAGTTAGGACATAAAGTAGTTAAGTGGAGCTCAAGAAGTAATGTGAAATCCTAAGATAATTTTGATTACTCTTCTGCACCTAATATCAGAATTCAAGCATCATTTAATGAATTCACTTAAAGGTTGCCAACATTATTAAACTAGATAGCTACCTGTGCTGCATATTTTCTGGTTGCTTCTTCAGGTCACCCTTCTCCACTGCATTCTGTGCGGCAGGAGGCTGACCTTTACTTGCATCAACTGCAAACCCCTCCCCGCTCTAGCTTCTAGTTGGATTTGGTCAATGGACAGCAGTGGCGAGAGATCAGAGGACAGTAGCAGAGTGAGGCAGGGATATATATTCCCCTGGCTCGTCAGTTTGCAAGGGATTGATTGCATCCCAATTCAAATCCATCGCTCCTATTACATGGCCCTCTCCTCGTAACTATTTTTTCCAAGTACTGATAACAGCTCCCACCACTTTTCCCCCTTAGGTGTACAGGTAGTGAAGGGTCCCTATCTCCCCTAGTGGCAGGGTACTGCATCCTTCATTGTTTTATGTCCCTAACCCTGCACACGTCTTTGGAAATAGCTTAACTAAATAAACTCTCCTCAATTACTCCATGCTCCATCCCTGGGATTCTTACTGATACACTCTATAATTTAGAAAGTCTCTACTCAAAAGTTAAGAGCTAACTGACCTTTCAACTAGAAGTAAAAACAAAACTGAAAGTGAAGAGGAAATGATGTTATAAATACCTGAATCTGGCAATGAGTTAAGATCTGCACATAGCACCAGCGGGATGGAATTAGGATCTGCAGTTGGGCTGCCAGGCCTACTTGAGGCTTTCTCCAGAATGTTTTTAACCTCTGAGACAAACATCATGGTCTGAATGAGTTTCACATCAGAATACTCTGGGTCCCAATGCATGTGGGCATTTGCCACTATAAGCAGCTGTTTGTCTGCAGCATGAATAGGCTTCATACCTAAATTTAAGCATTAGGGAAACAAAGGTTAAGCTTATACTTTATGTATCAAAAAAGCAGTATCTTAAGGTTTTCTCCCCCAAACCCATAACCACTTCTTTATTCTTTTCCATTCATTTATATTTTCCCCTTTATCTCATAAAGTAGTTCTTAGAAGCTAAAGTGCTGAGATTCTGGTAATCCCAACATGGGGGTCGACAAACTGCAGCCCATGGGCTAAGTCTGGCCGACCACCTGTTTTTGTACAACCTGCATGAGCTGAGGCTGGTTTTACATTTTTAAAGATTCTACCAAACATTTTTTAGAAGATTGTGATAGAGGCCATATGTGGCCCACAGAGCCTAAACTATTAACAACCTGGCCCTTTACAGAAAAAGTTTGCCAACTCCTGCTCTCTACCCAAGTTAGGAGCTATACTGTGATGTAACCAACATTTAGTTATAGTACCTTGATTTGCTGAGCTTAGTGTAAACAAGCAGTTTAAATATCTCTGTCATTTAAATATCACAGTAACCTAGTGAGGTAGGTTTTCAGTTATTTGAATCACCTAAACCTTAATTTAAGTTCTTCCTACTGCCCAGTATTTGTTCACCTTGCATTTCCTGAGCACATCAGTGACAGGGTCAGCGGTAAAAGGCAGTAACATTATATTAACCTATACAAAATAAAGTAAGGCAGTGAATTTGCTATGAATCTGCTACCAAAACAAATTCATACCACACACCCAAAAGAAGTAATGTAAAAATTGAGAATTAGGGAGTAGTGTGCTCTCAAAGTCTGGACATGGGTTTCACACTTGGCTTTATTACTAATTACTAACCTTTATTTCTAATCACTTAGCCATTCATTTGGACAATGAGGTATTCAACTATAAAATCTCTAAGGTTATTTTTCCCCCTAAAATACTGTTTTATAATTCTGTTAAAATAAATATTAACATGGTGGATGAGGATAACACATTAAAAAACTTGCCCTTTCAAAGAGGCCATACGTACCTCTGAAGGGGCAAACTGTGACAATTCAACTCAGTTAACATGTACTGACAGAGAAAAAAAGTGTCCATAAAGTTCTTAAGGCTCAAAACTCAATATGCACGGTACGATGCCATTTAAATAAAACTATACACATATATGTTAGTAATGTGTAAAGAATGAATAAGAGTTACTCCGAGAGGGTATGAATAAGATGAAGGGACTCTCACGTTTTACTCTATGTACTTTTGTACTGTTGGAATATTAGATACATACAAAATTAACTTTTCTATAGAATTTCTATAAGTATCTCTTAACATTTTCTATTAAAAATATCAACTCTGCAGAAAGACCTGATTTTCTTAGTCTACTATTTTGGTAAAGTTTCCGTCTTACCAAGCTATAATTATCTTTAATGTTGAGTAAAAAAATAACTGAAGTTATCTTTCATATGTGACAGAAATGGTCATTTTTAAAGCAATCTGATCATTCTCTAAGCTCTCTTCTTTTCCTAGGAGTTTCACAGTATCACTTTTGGCTGTAGATTATATGTTCACTATACTAAATATTAAAAACTTGCCCCTTCAAAAAGGCCATAAGCACCTTCTATAATATTAAATTACTCTTCCAGGAGTATAAGAGAGAGGTATTTCAGAATGTGAAAGTTTTAACTATATAATTTGTAATTACTCTTCTGCAAATTAAAAGGAGAGTAAAACTCTAAAAGAAATTCAATGTTCGCATTACCAGAAAAAATGGTACCAAACTTTTGAGAAGAATGAGACTGGAAAGGACATAAAAGTCAGTAAAAATGGAGAGGCTAAAAAAGAAGAAGGAATTTAAAATCTCACATCAAAGACTGATTGTCTTTGATGATGGATAAACTGAAGAACAGTGAGAAAAGGAGGTTTGACAGATATGCATGGTCTGAATAATTCAATCAGTACTTAAGGCAAAAATCTTTTCTTCTACAGGTAGTAAGTAAAGAAAAACAATTTAAAATAAAAGCCCTGATGTTGTCTTGACACCTTCTCCTTGCTCTTACCTAAAATATAGTTAAGTAAACAATGAAATGCTGAAAGGCAGGCAGTAGAGAGGGGAAAAAAAGGTCTGGATATGCAAAGTACATAATGAGTTTCTTACTTTGAAGGTAGCTATAAATATCTAAAGTGGAAAACAAAAGTACCAGGTAGATAAAAGATGCCTCTCTTACCCTGACAATGACTGAGATATAACAAAGAAATTAGAGAAAATGTGCGAAGTACTTAACCTTCAAGACAAAAGATTTCACAGTCAAGAAGCTAAAAATATGGCTAAAAGGAGAACCAAATCATCGTAATTTCCAAATTCAGCTTAAAACTATTCTTATTTCAAATAACCTTCTGGAATTAATGGCATAGTGAAGATTTTCCTTTTTACAGATTACCTGGCAAGTAATATTCCAAGATATAGATGACGCTTTACACAATTCGTGCTGTTTTCCAGCCTGTCTCCCTTAAATTTTCTCAAAAGACAAGAAAATAACTATGCAATAAATATCAGCAAGACTCGCTGCACTTGAGATGGTGCTTATTTTTTCTAAGAATATTTTAAACTGCACTCACCTGCTCCAAATAGTTCTTTGTGGACCTCTAATACCACAGCGACACCAATATTATCTTTTGTCATCACTCTGTTCAGCATAGCTTCGGATCCATCTGAATTAGCCATTGCCACTTGGTTAAATTCCACTGTATGCTTCTGCACCAATGTAAATCTAAAAGGTACAATGCATTAGTATTATGATATTAGATACTTGGACTATCATGCTAAAAGCCATTAAATGAAGGGAGCACAAGGTATAGATGCTACTCATTGTCTCCTTAGTCACTTTCTAGCTGCAAGGGGCCTTGTGATATAGTTCTGGCCAATGAGAGGAAAAAGGTCTGATTACTGTAGAAACTTTCTTGGAAGTGCCACCTAGCAAAGATGGTGCGTGTGCATGTATGTGTATGTGTGTATTCCTTTACCCTTTTCTATCTCTGCCCCTGTGGTGAGAAACAGGAGGGTAAAAGCCCACTCTGAATGGAGAAGCAGCTGAACCAGTTCTGGACTGCCATTTTTGGACTTCTTGTGTGAGAAAATTACTCTCCTCCTACTTCTTTAAGCTACTGCTGGGATTTTCTGGTACTCAAAGGTGAACACAACCTTAACTAAGTCAGCAGATTAATAAGAAAGAACAGCAAGAGGGAGGGGATATGGGGATATATGTATACGTATAGCTGATTCACTTTGTTATACAGCAGAAACTAACACAACAATGTAAAGCAATTATACTCCAATAAAGATGTTAAAAAAAAATAAGAAAGAACAGAATAAAATCTACCTACCCTGTTTGCAGTTTTATTCTCACCACATCAAGAAATCTGTCAAGAAAATGCAGGGACACACCCTTATCTCGGCTAAGTCGAAGCCGATTTTTCCATCTGGCTTTTACTAGAAAGCTGGAATTAGGTGAATGTAAGTGAACAGAAAGAAAGATTCTATAAGATGAGGAATGGCTCTCCCTGTGATTATAGCTTCTGCATCTGCACTAATATTTCGTTTCCTTAGTGCCAAAGCAGGTATTCTAGCATTGTAGGATTTAATAGAATTGAGTCTAGCACTGTCATTTAATAGCAGTATGACTTTGGTCAAGCCATTTAACCTCTGTCAGCCTAGTTTTATTAAGTTTGTGAAGTATTTATAAACAACCAAAAGCTACTAAATATACTGTCTACCTTTCACTAGGTTTTAAGTGGAGAAAAGACATCTTTGCTCTTATAAAAGGTCCCCACCCCATGTTCTCCTAGCTTTGAAAGAGAAGCCTGCACACATTCCTTCAAAAATACTGACTAACATCTTACTGTGTTGCAGGGCACTGCTAGATGAAATAACACTCCTCTCCTTGCTCCAATTCTGAATGTCTCAGATGCGCTGAGAAGAATAAAAGGTCGGGTCATGTGCCTACTCCTAAGCCAGAGTGATTAAAGGGAGTGCAGTTTCCACCCTCTACCTTAAACAGGGGATATTTAAACTGAAACATGAAGGATGAGGAACTACCAAGGTGAAGAATGGAATCAAGAGCATTCCAGGGCTTCCCTGGTGGCTCAGTGGTTGAGAATCTGCCTGCCAATGCAGGGGACATGGGTTCGAGCCCTGGTCTGGGAGGATCCCACATGCCGCGGAGCGACTGGGCCCGTGAGCCACAATTACTGAGCCTGCGCATCTGGAGCCTGTGCTCCGCAACAAGAGAGGCCACGATAGTGAGAAGCCGGTGCACCGCGATGAAGAGTGGCCTCCGCTTGCCACAACTAGAGAAAGCCCTCGCACAGAAACGAAGACCCAACACAGCCATAAATAAATAATTAATTAATTAAAAAAAAAAAAAAAAAAAAAAAAAAAGAGCATTCCAGATAGAGGAAGAAGAGAGAGGTCCTGGGTCAGCAAACAACTTTGTACGTTTATAGGTTAGAAAGGAATGGAAGGGTGGAAATGGTGTTGGAGATTAAGAGGAAGAAGACTGAATAGGTTCTAAGCAAGGATATGTTATTATTTGATTTATATTTTTTAAGATCATTGCAGCTGCACTGTAGAGAATAAATTACAGGAGCCAAAGTTCAGGAATTATGAGAACAATTAGAAAGTTTCTGAGGTTGTCTGGATGACAGATGATGGTGGCTTAGACTAAGGCAAGAGAAATAAAGAGAAGTAGGCAGATTCAAAATAAGTTCTACAGATACAATTGATCATTCTCCATATCAGACTTTTAAAAATGTCTTTAAGCAGTGGAATACCTTTTTCAAACAATTTCTGGTAAGATTCTTATATATAAAACAGATAAAAGCAGTATTACATTTAAATAAATCAATCACTGAAAATGATGAATCTGTTTTGATTATAAAAATTTGAAATCAGAGGGTATAGATGATAATTATAGTCATATCAGTCTCAGTACCCAGTTTATTTCTCTATTCTGTTTTGGTTACACAGTATTAATAATAAAAATCCTGATTCACACAGACACACAGATACAAGTGGTAAATAACTGACTTTGAACTCAGAAAAAGCAAGCAGGCAAAAACTCAATTCAGAGGTCTGCAACAAGTCAACTAAGCAGCGTATCAGGAACATGTTATCAATTTCCAAAGTGTTAAAATTTGATATTTGAAACATCTGAGTGAACATGTTAGTTTTAAATTACAGTTTAATTATTTGTATTTAATTTTTGAAATATCTTGTAAATATTAACTCTTAAGGCTTATTTATAGGAACCTAAGGTTCTGTAGGAAAGTTTGAAAATCCTACTTAATGGTTATATTTTTAATATTGGAATATTTTTCTTCTACCAAAGTCAGGTTATTATTTGGTAGGGGTTCTAATAATTAGATATTCTCTCCCCCCCATATCTAATATCTAACTCTTAGAACTAATATATCTAATTATTAGAATTGTCTAATTATTAGAGAATATCTAATTATTAGAACTGTCTTCCCTAACTAAAATTTGTTTCCCTGTATCTTTCTTCCATCAAAACTAGATCTATATCATTTCTTTACAGGAATATAGAATTTCTTTTCCATTTGACACTACTTTAAACATCATCCCCAAGTCTTCCCCAGAAAAGAAATCATCAATTCTTTATATGATATATGGTGTAAAACAGTTGTTCATTTGAAAAACTCAAGTTCACCCAAAGGTGCAGTACCTAGAACTGGGCAAAAATGAACTACTGCCTTCCTCATTTTGGACTGTATTTTTGTTAATAAAGACTGAAATTGCACTTGGGGACAGCCATATTATTTATAAGCCAAATAAGTACTAATATATATCTAAAACTTTTTGGTCCTTTTAGCTCTTAAACCAGGTCTCTTCAGTTCTGCATTTATAGATGCTTAAAAACAAACAAGTGAAAAAATGATTTTATTAAGTTACATATGTTTATTATAGAGATTTGGAAATGAGTTAAAAACATAAAGAAAACTTCAAGTCACTTGCAATCTAACACCCCCATCAACAAGTCAATATATTTCCCCAGACTTTTCTCCATGCACGTGCACACAAACATTTTTTATACAATCAGAATAATACTCTAGGTCTATATTAATGAACATTCTACCACGGACATTTCCCTATAAAATACTATATGTTTCAAAAGTCAATTTTTATGATTGCATCATAGTCCACTATACAGATTCACCATAATTGAACTATTCTGTGTTGGACATTTACTTCTGATACGAGCTATTATAACTAATGCCGTTAGTTATAGTAATTAACATTTAGTTTAGTAATGAACTTTTTTCAGTGTAAATATTCTTCTGTGCTCTCAAATAATTTTACCTCTTCCTCTTTCTTTCCCTTTAACAATCTAAGAGTAGCAGACTTTATTTCTGTTGAGTATCATTTCATGAGCTTCTGCGCATTAGTTCACCCATTCAGATATTAAGGGTACTTGGAAACTACATTCTGTTTTTCCAAAAGATTAAATATCCCTGCCAGCTTTTCAGTTTTTATAAATCTTATATGTATATATATATCTTCTCTTAAACAATCAAAATTCTCAATAGGACAGTACAAATAATAATAAAAATAAAAATAAGGGGTCCGTTACTGAGGATCTACTTTGTATCAAGACCTGTGATAGGTACTTCATACATATTAGTCCTAAAATTTGTTAAAACTTTGCAAAGGGGTGGACATGAAGAGATGCTGCCCAGATTCCTCATCAATCCTTCAGGAATTGCTCCAGTTGCAGAGAGCTGCCCCACCAAGGTCAAGTACTTCTGGGAGTGGCACATATCCAATTACAGATCAAAAGCAAAAGATAAAGGTCTGGGGATTTTGGCCCCTCCTGGGTTAACTCTCACAGGCCATTTCAGCTCTAAAGCTACAGGGTGGGGTCAGCTGAGGCTGTCCAGGTCTGCAGCACAGCTCTACTCTCTATGCTCATTTCTGCTTTTTCCCCTTCCTTTCCACAGTTGTTGATCCCTAATAAACTCCTAAACACCAAAGTAACTTGGAGTCTTCTTTCTGGAGAACTCAAATTGCAACAGACAGTATTACTATTACCATTACAAAGATGAGGAAAACTGAGGCTCGCAAATTTTTTGGAAAATGAGGTGGTTTATTTGTCCCCAGTATATTAGGACTTTTCCTGTACACCAATATTCATGCCATCTATTGGGCTGGCCACAAAGTCCGTTCGAGTTTTTCTGTAACATCTTATGGAAAAAACCCGAACGAACTTTGTGGCCAACCCAATACTCCTCTAATCATACTCTGGCAAGATATTTTAATACTATGGGGACATGGGATATAATTATATTGATATGGAAACCTAACTAGTTAAGGCACTTTAGTGACTCTCTTGGCTTACCAATCTCCTCTTCTTGGTTTGCCAATCTCCTCCTTACCTGGTCTTAGTCTTTCCACTTTGAAAATAATTCTCCTCAACAGAGACCATGAAAGCAAAATAGAAGTTGCATACCTCTGTTTTTTTCTTGATCGTCAATTAGTGATGGCACAATCCACAAACATATACCCCTTTACAGTGCATACGTTATTTAAAATATCCTCCTCGTTGCCTTAACACTTTCACCCAATTTTCCCTTTTTCTTAATTTTCATGGCAAAGAACATAGGTTCATAAACTCTTTTTTTTTTAACACATACTTGGTTATTGACTTTTTTAATCAAAAAGAAAAAAAAAAAACACCCCAAAACAAAAAACACTCCTTTTAAAACTAATCCTGAACAATTACCCGGTTCATTAGATGCCTCCAACTACCCCTCCAACTTTCTTCCTCATTGTTAGTATAATTTATAATTGTATTGCCTTAGTTTTGACTTTTGAAACTTCCCAATCTTCTTGAGGTATCTGCTTTTTAATGTCTTTGGTTTCAAAAAGTTCAGAAAAATAACACCAGTTTTCCTAAATAGAGTACATGTCATTATAACTTACACCTCCCTCCTTGGGGCTTAGAGATACTAAAAGGGTCAGGGTTATATGCTCAATTTTATTATTTCAGCTTCACCAGTAGTTGAAGAACCAAAGAGATAGTTGAGAACTAAGGAAAAGAAAATTCCTTCTTTCCAGTGAGAATTAAATAAGAGCATAGATACACTTCTTGAACCATAAGAACTTTTCAGGGACTCTGCTTTTATAAAATGAGATTTCCAGCACCAGTATAGGGAGTTATAATCTCCTATAACTTATCTTGTGTTTGTGTTTATTTTATACTATATTTATAATACATTTATAAAATAGTAAGAAATAGTTATCCATATTCTATCCATACTACTTTAGAACAATACTATTTCTTACTTTCTCCTCTCCTACCTACAACCAAATAACCTTCACTCTGCTTCTACTTTCTGTTAACTATGACCCTTTCTGATCACATTAAACTCACTCTTAAACCTAAACCAAATAGAAGTTTTTTATTGTATATTCAGTATAAGATGCTATAAAATGTGTTCTTAGGTCCTTTCAAGTAATCATGGGAGTGCCAGAAAACAATCTGCTAGAAAAGGTAAGCTTAGAGAGTGAGATAAATAGGGAAGAAAAGTGGATATTCACCATCCTACCTATATTTGTACAACACTTTTAACCACTAAAAGCACTTTCACATTCTTGATCATTTTAGCCCCATACGAAACCTCTGAAGTTAGGCAGAACAGTTATTATTATCCATACTGGAAAGGTAAAGGAAACTGGCATAAAGCAATAATTTTATGTTTCAGATTAAATTAATGGGAAAGCTAACACTGGAAACCAGAAACCACAATCTCAGATTTTAAAATTCTAAACACAACCACCACCTATGACAGACAAAATTAGTAACTGAGAAACTATTAAGACAGGATTATCACAATAGGTCATTTTGGGACAACACTATAACCTCTGAATGACCTCTTCTCAACCACAAAACCACCTGTCGTAATACAGAAGGAAAAGCAAGGACTTGGCCTTACCTGGTACCTCTGAGACAGACAGCAGAGGCAATACAGTAAGGACTAAGCACCATGACAACCTAGTTCCCAGTCCTATTGGAAGAGACTGCCTCTTCACAGTGTAATGGTCACACTGTTCTAAAACTGCTGTTTTCATCTTTCCCTTTCTCACTGATTTGAAACAAAGCATGATCAGATCAGAATTGCTAACCTCAGGAAAAGCAAGTAAGTCTAGTATCTAGATCTGGTTTCAGCTCCATTTTTCAACATTTTGGATTTCTTCAATTTGTGTATCGGGCTCCAAGACTCCATTTCTACTAACTGTTTAGTCTATAGGACAAAACATGGGAAAGAGAAACTTTCTGACTCTAAAAAACTTATCTATAATAACAGTCTCTTCTTACACACACACACAAAATACAGGCTTATATGTATATGTCTGTTTTATAAAATATTTTGGACTGAAGAAAACACCTATTAAGGTAAAGGACAAAGATAAAGGTGATTTCTGGCATCTTATCAACCAAAATTTCTATTTTCTGGTATCTAATTACCCAAAAAAAGATGTTCATAATAACCAAAAGGTGCTACCAAATCTTGAAGTGCCTTCTGAATCCCCAAAGATTAAACTAGAATGAATACAATATAAAGTATAATGTACACAATATAAAATATAATGTATTCTAATTCTCTGAATAATGGTCTGTGTCCAGCCATTACTAAGCAATATACTATCCTTCCATCATGATGGATAAGAGATTTTTATTATAATATTTTGCTAAAAATAGCGATTATTATAGTTTCCATTTATTGTTACCCATTCTGTACCACTGTTTTCCATGAAGGGAAAAAAATGTCATCAATGAAGATGAGAAATTATCTGATACTCTGGTTTTAGAAGATTAAGACCCTGAGAATGAGTACAGAGAATTGAAGCACTCTTCTACAGCTATCTTTTAACTGTTAGTTTTGTAAATCATATAAATTCTCTTACAAGGTAATACACAAATATGTACAAATGAGAAAATAAGGCCAGAAAGGGTAAGTGACTCATTCAAGATTATACAGCTACATAAGCAGGAGAATCACCCGGCTTCAAAACAGTCTTTTCTTTGCACTGCATCATTTCTCCAATCTGAAGAAGGAGTAGAAGAAATGCAGCATAGTATACTTTGTGTTAAATTCCAAATAGTTTGGCATTGGATAGATAACATGACCATCAGCAAGTTATTTGGCACTGTTCAAAACAGGTGGAATTTAACAACATATCACACTCAAGGTCTTCATCTGTTGCTGGATCCATGTTACTATTTAGGCAAAAAGTCGAAGAAGGAAAGAAATGCAAATGATGCATCTAAGTATTTCCTATGTATTTATCTCTTAACTAATTTACAGCATTTTTAATAATTCAAGTATCAATTTTCAAATATTTGGTTGTTTAAAGTTGCCTAGACAATTATTAGTTCAAAATCTTAATTACCTCTAGTAAATTATCAAGGCAGTTTAGACTTTCCTCTCAAAACTGTGAAGGGAATGAAAAAAATTTTATGTATTATCATCTTTCAGAAAGAAACAATGGCAAATGGAAAAACAGATTGATATTACACGTCTCAATGTTATCAGTAATTCTTTTTTTAATTATGGTGTTTCAAGGAAATTTGTGCGTGAATACTGGTAACAAATATCAAATTCAAGGCAGTATTTCCCAAATTAGGTAACCTTTTAAGAGGTACAAGTGATATTGGAAGCTGAAACAATAAGTCTAAAGATAAACAACAAGGACATACTATATAGCACAGGGAGCTATACTCAATATTTTGTAATAACCTATATAAGAATCTGGAAAAAAAAATATATATGTAAAACGGAATCACTTTGCTGCACACCTGAAACTAACACAACATTGTAAATCAACTAGACTTCAATTAAAAAAAGTAATAAATATTAAAAAAAAAAAAAGAAATCTAAAGACACAGTTTAGTACAGTGGTTAAAAGCATTGACTGTGAAGTCAGATAATCTCTATGTCTTGGTTTCCTCATCTATAAAAATGAGGAAATAGCTCTATTCCTACCTCTGAGGATTGCTTTAAAAATTAAATAAGATAATCAGTATAAATAAAAGAAAACGGCCGACATGTAAACACTATGAAAGTAATAGCTATTGTTATTCTAAAATTTGTAAAAAAAAAAAAAAAAAATCACTAACCCACTAGAAGAATTTAGCATATCCTGACCTCAAATACTTCAGGGCTGTGTACTAATTATTAAACAAATGAAAAATCTCTATTAAAAAGTCACAGAAAAGATATGAAAGTAGGTACAAATAAGTGAAAAGAAGGGGCTCAAATAGCTTTCAAATTCACTTAATTCATTTACTTAAAATAACATGCCAGGTTGGTAATAAATAGGCCTGTATCAATAAAAATATTGAAATGATTTGTTATAATAGGCACCAAACAGGAAAATATAGGAAAATAGTCACAGGCATTTAATAGATGATTCCCTATCTAATGTATCAAACCTAAGTTATTAACTACGGGATACAATCTCTATGAGAATCCATATATTTCAGTCTTCTATTGGAGGTTCCTTCAAATTTTCCACTGTAAAACTGGCAGCCTTTATGAGGCAAAAAAACACTTCTCTCTTTTCCTCAGGATGATAACCAAAGGAATCTGCCTCTAACCATCTAGTCACTCAGCCAGCGTTCAAGAGATAGCCTTCTATGAAATAATGCCATTTGCAGCAACATGGATGGACTTAAAGATTATCATACTAAGTGAAGTAAGTCAAAAAGAGAAAGACAAATACCATATGATATCACTTATATGTGGAATCTAAAATATGACACAAATGAACCTATCTAAGAACAGAAATAGACTTACAGACATAGAGAACAGACTTGTGGTTGCCCAGGGGGAATGGAAAGGGGGAGGGGCAGTGGCGGAGAGATGGATTTGGAGTTTGGAGTTAGTAGATGCAAACTGTTATATATATAGAATGGATAAACAAGGTCCTACTGTACAGCACAGAGAACTATATTCAATATCCTATGATAAACCATAATGTAAAAGAATATAAAAAAGAATGTATGTATAGCTGACTCACTTTATTGTAAATCAACTATACTTCAATAAAAATAAATATAAATAAATAGATACATAAAAGAATGAAAGAGTCACATAATAAACTCTTCACAATTCCAAACCAAAAAAAAAAAAAAAAAAGGGAGAGATAGCCTTCTAAGTGTGTTACAGCTCTGCACCCTCAAGTAGGAAATGCAGTTCCTAAATCCAATGCACACAACATCATAAACCCAGTAAGAGAGAAATACTAATATTGCAAAGGATTACAGAAACAGAGAAATATGACAATAATAAAAATATTTCCAGGACACTTAATGATTTACGAAGTACCTATCCATTCGTTATCTCCTTTAATTCTTGTCGCTAACTCTGAACAGATACTCTTTTCCATTTTAAACTCAAGAATACTAAAGCACAGAGGTCTCTACAAGATTGTTCATGTATTTTAATAAGCAGTCATCATCTTTTTATCTTTGACTGTATTTTCATCAACTATATTACAGCCCTGAAAAAACAAAGGTCATGTTTTCTGTTTTCCACTTCAGGTCATGACCGCTTTCCACTGTCCTGTCTCAGTCAATCCTTTAACTCCCTAGCTCCATAAGCTCTGTGCACGTCCTCCCTTATCTATCCTTGCATATCTCCGTCTCACATATACCATATTAGATTGTGATTTTCCTACTAGAGCTCTGAGTGGGATAGAAACTATATGTCTTTGAGTCTATTGTGACTAGCACAGCACTTGTCACAAAGCAAATGCTCAGTAAACATTTAGTGAATGAATGACTAAATAAACATATAGAATGTTAATTTAAAAAGATGAAAAGTTCATAAAATGAATGATTCTGAAAAAGGTCAACTAGCAAAAAAAAATCTACTTTCTTTTTTACACAAAAACTAATATTTTACTTCATGAAAATATATATAGAAATACAGTATCATTCAAGTATATACCCTTTAATATTTTTAATGTAATTTGGCAAAAAAAACATAAAGAATAATACAGTAAACATTCTTATTTCCAATACGAATCAGTATAAATAAAACGGCTGACATGTAAACACTATGAAAGTAATAGCTATTGTTATCCTAAAATTTGTAAAAAAAAAAAAAAAAAAAAATCACCAACCCACTAGAAGAATTTAGCATATCCTGACCTCAAATACTTCAGGGCTGTGTACTAATTATTAAACAAATGAAAAATCTCTATTAAAAAGTCACAGAAAAGATATGAAAGTAGGTACAAATAAGTGAGAAGAAGGGGCTCAAATAGCTTTCAAATTCACTTAATTCATTTACTTAAAATAACATGCCATGCTGGTAATAAATAGGCCTGTATCAATAAAAACATTGCCTAAGAAATAAAACATTACCAGCAGTTTTAAACTTTTATATTACCTGTCTATTTCAGGGTCAAACCAAAGACAGTTTCAAATGTGTGGTAATTAAAGAAATAAGTACACTATTATGCTTCATTTCCTTAACTCACTTTTCTGTTTTGAAGAATATTGCACAACCATCCACATGCTTTCTCTCCTGCTCAGACATGATTTTGGCACGTGACTTTGGAGAAAAAAATCCATCATATCCACGCTCCTTCAATGCTGGCAGAAAGAGAGTGAAGTATTGCTCTGTTTCCACTTCCTGAGACGAAAGAAACATTATCATTGACATGACAGAGGAAAACTAAGATATAAAAACGTGCAGCATTGTGAGTAAGGTGTGACCAAGTTAAAATACTTCACTTAAAAAATACTATCTAAGTACCTTACCTTATTGCTGGCAGCCACCATTTGACAATGGCAGCTTTTTAAAACCTAAGAGAACCAGTAAGTAACGTGATTTTCTCATGCTCACACAGGTAATTGGTCCCAAGTCTCTTGACTCCCAATTTAGAATTCATTCCACTATACTTCACTTCCTCAACTGGTAAATGAACAATGAAAGTTGGTCATATTATAGATTAGGTGGTATGAAATAGCAAATTTTATATTATAAAGAGGTAATTTTAAAAATTATTTCAAATTTCTCAACTGTGGTGGAAAGAAATGATACTCAAGAGTGAGAAGCTTAAGATCTACCAACAAAAAATTCTACTTAAGGAATTTTTAGGTACCTGAATACCAATAATCCAATGGTCTGTGTTGAAGTAGTAATTATTAAGTTAGACCCATAACATATTTTTAACAAATCTTTCCAAATGAAATAATCAAGTGTGAAGATAATGATTTATGTATGCTAATGCTCATAACAACATGATTTTGTAACAGTGAAAATATAAACAGCCTGAATGTCCAACAGTAGGGAAAATGCTAAATCAATTAATATATATTCATATAATTGGCTTTGAGGAATTTTAGTAACATGGAAAGTGTATTAAGTGCAATAAACAAGAAACAAAATACATCAATGGTGTGATCTCTATTTTGAAAACATATCTGTACATATCTGTAAAAAAATAGGCAAGTGAATTTTTTTAAGAGTGTACAAGAAATACTTCAGAAGTTTTAACCCAGCAACTATATTTGGGATATGGGATTAGGTGTTTTCCTCCATTATTCTTTATATTTTTTCAAAATTTCCAACTTCTCTAGAATGAACACTTTATAATATAATATTACTTTAAATATGTTCTTACTATAATAAGAACGTATTTTTAAAATTATGATGCTTTTTTTTTATATTTTGGGCTTTGTGGTCCATTTTCTATCTTTATTTATTTATTTATTTATTTATTTATTTATTTATGTCTGAGTTGGGTCTTTGTTTCTGTGCGAGGGCTTTCTCTAGTTGTGGCAAGTGGGGGCCACTCTTCATCGCGGTGCGCAGGCCTCTCATTATCGCGGACTCTCTTGTTGCGGAGCACAGGCTCCACGGCAGGTGGGATCTTCCCAGACCAGGGCTCGAACCCATGTCCCCTGCATCGGCAGGCAGATTCTCAACCACTGCGCCACTAGGGTGGGATCTTCCCAGACCAGGGCTCGAACCCATGTCCCCTGCATTGGCAGGCAGATTCTCAACCACTGCGCCACTAGGGAAGCCCCATATGATGCTTTTATACTTCATACTACACTTTACTTCTGAATCAAAAGGAGGACAGTTAAGTAACTACAACAAGCCTATGCTTATTTGCCTCCTCCTCCCCCCAAGTTTGTGTCAGTTGTCAGTGTTTAAAACAAAATTTAATTTCTGAAGACTTCTTGTTATTTCCTAGGAAGTCAAATGAACCATGGATAATAACACAAATATAAATAAGCTGTTCTAGTACAAAAAAATTATTATAAAAAGTAATAGCTTTCTTAAGCTATGCTGAAAAGGAGGTATGACATTATAACACTTAAAATTTTTAAATACCTTTAAGCATTTAATATGCTTTGAAAGTTGCTAAGGAAAAAGTACTAAAAACTACACATAAACCTTCTTGGCCATTCATTAGCTGAGTGTTGAAAAGAAGCAATAAGACAAATATTTCAATGGAAAGGTACTTTGTCAGTTAAATTCACTATAAAGTATCTAGATTTCTGAGGTTGCTTTTAAAATAAGGCAAAAATGCATGATTTATAGCGCAATATTTTTAAATGTTTAAAATGCTTATCACTGGGACTTCCCTGGTGGTCCAGTGGTTAAAACTTCACCTTCCAATGCAGGGGGTGCGGGTGCAATCCCTGGGTGGGATCCCTATTCAGGGAACTAAGATCCCGCATGCCTCGTGGCCAAAAAAACCAAAACAGAAGCAACATTGTAACAAATTCAATAAAGACTTTAAAAATGGCCCACATCAAAAAACAAATGTTTATCATTAAAGAACAACGGTGGGCAAGTAATTCTGTTTTACAGAACCCAGTATAAGTTAAATTTATAAACCTTAGAGATGCAATATTCTGCAGTTTTCTCTTTCGGCAATACCAACGATTTGTTCATAAAATGAATTAACATGAATAGTGTGGTGAGATTACTTTCATGTAAGAAAATAGTAAATGAGTATAAGTTGGTGGCTATACTTAGCAAAACAGTTTCACTGTAGAAATATCTGAAGTGCTTATTAAAATTGTCCTTTTTTTTTTTTAAGAGGAAAGAAAATAATTGCTTTGGGTTTTCCTTCGAACACAGGAACTCTCCCAAAAGTAAGGTCTTCTATAATTTTTAGGTTCACCTTTAAGTTAAAGACAATTTAATTTCTATAGTGTTACCTGAAGACTAATGATATCTGCGTCACAGTTAACAATTTCTTCCATAATTCCCTTTTTCCTGTATTCCCAGTTTAATGCCCAGGATGGGCAATAGCCATATAGCTGCCGGGTGGCGTATTTATCACATAACACATTGTAACACATAACCGTGAATGATGCTAAGAAGTGGGAGAAAAAAACAACAGACAAAAGGGAGAAAATTAGGCAATGTTTTCTAAAGCAATATCACATATACACCTACACAAGCACACATGCCACACAAACATACCCCAAATATCTTCATCGTGAAATGCCTTGGGCAAGATTCCGTTAAACTATACCTACAAAACTTCACTGGAATCCATCACACCAAAGTTCTTTTACCAGAATTAGACTAATACTTCATATTTGTGATTTTTTAGAATATTTTAATAAATAAAAATTCAACTTTTAAATCAGAATACTATTTTTTGCACATAATTTACTGAGCGAAACTTTTCTCTATAAATGGAATAAAAGTAAATTTTAATTTCTTTCTCGTTAAAAGGCTCTAATTTCATTAACTTGTATTAACAAAATATCCATACTTAATACTTTTTTGGGCCTCTTACTGCTCTCACTGCTCTGAGCCAGAAGAATATGGACTAACAAAGTTCAGTCATAAGAGAATCCTTTTTTACCAAATCAAATGTTCATTTCTAAAACTAAATTCTCATTTTAAAATGCCTATAAAAGGACTACAAGCAAACTAATAGGAAAACGCAGCTTGTATCCCTGCTACTCAAAAATGTGCTCTAAGTACCAGCAGCATCAGTTATCACCTAGGAACTCAGTACTGAAGAATTTCTGGCTTCACAAAGACTTAATGAATTGGAACCTGCAATTTAACAAAATCCCCAGGTGATTCATATGCACATGCACACCAGTTTGAAAAGCCCTGATTTTTATCATTAATTCTCTATCCTGGCTGTCCATTAGAATCAGTTTGTAGAACTTTTTTTAAAAAAATGCTGATACTCAGCGCCCTACTCCAGACTAATTAAGTTAGTATATTAGGATTTGGGTATTAATATTTTTAAAAAGCATCCCAGGTGATTATAATGGGCAGACACAGTTGAGAATCAAGTACTTAATAAAAGGTGAGGAATCCAAGAATGAAGTAACACTTGACTGAAGTTGATTCAAAGTCAGATGATGGGAAAGGTATTAAGAGAAACTTAGTTCAACGGTCCCCTGGAAATCTGACTGGTGGCCATTTTGTATACTGGTACCTCTTTTCACTATCTGGGATTAATTCTTACATAGTTTAATTACCATTATAGTTTTGTGGCTATAAATCACCCATAACCATTGTTAGTTATTATACACATCTCCCTATGCATCAGAAGTAAAAGGCATTTTTAATATCTTTTTTTTTTTTGTAGCACTGATTCTACTCACGGAAGTCAGACATCCCAAGAAAAATCCATAGTGGTTTTTCAATAAGGAAAACCCAAGAACACATTACTTGAGACTTCAACAACTAATAAAAACTTGTTTCTGTTGTTCCTCTTCTTAATGGAAATGAAGGTATGTGATATTAGGAAAGATCTTCTTCAAGATTATGTTAACTCGTGCTCAGAAAGGGATTACTTTGAAGAACTAGAAAATGGTGTTTTTAATATCATTTTAATACCAGAAAGGGAACAATTAATTACACATTAAGGAAGGCTAAGCATAAAATAAATCTGCCTAACTTAAGGCTTTGTAGAAAAACTGAGGTATTCGTTTTACTCAGACCATCAAGGTGAATCCTGATAACAGAAGTGTTATTCTTGATAACACTGATACAGTACCTCTTAGAACAGGCTGATACTATGGCTCCAGAGTGTGGTGGTTTTAAAATTATTACCTCTAGAAGATACAGAAATGTACTGATATGATAATATTTCTCAGTGTTATTAAAATATAAATAGAACTATGAACACATCACACTTCCCACATCGCCCGATACCTAAGCTAATGATTTTTTCTGAATCCTTCCACTTCTTACCTTAAACTAAAAAAAAAAATAAGACGGGCTTTATATTGTTGTAAAAGTACATAATAAATTCTGTGGTTTACCCTTTAAAAATTAAGTATCGGTATTCAGTGATTGGTTTACCTTCATATTAAAACAGTAAAATTTTCATTTTTAAAACAAAATTAGGTATCATGAAAACTATCACTTGTGATTAAGAGGAATATTAATTCATAACAACTTATTTTAAGCAGAATTCCCAATCATAAAATGTCTAATAAGCAGTAAGAAGCCCTATAAATGTCAAATCATCATTGGTCTGCACCAAAAGATAAAGGTTTATATTTCCTACATTACTGCAGTTCTAGAAATGCTAAATCATATAATTAAACTGCTCAAATCTTCACTCTGTATCATTTTTATACCCTTGGCCTGGTATCATATTTTGTTTCCAATATAGTAAATTTAACTCAGTCTAAATTATCCTTCTACAAGCGTTATCAGCCTACCCACTCAAAAAAGATAAAGTATCTAAGTAGTTCAAAATTCTTCAGAAGAAAATTCATTACTACTCACATTTTTCTTAAATCACCAAACCCTATGTGAAGATGCCATTTGGAAAGCTCTATTACAAGAAATAATTTTAAAACCAAGAGCTGCATCACTGTGAAAGGTATGAGATTCCTGTACATAAGCCTTAGAGTAGACTTTTAAGTCTATTGATCAGTATTTTTAAACGCATCTACTTAGGGGAGGTAAAATGAAGGCCTGCCAATTTTATCACAAAGTCCAAATGGCATTTCAAGTATATCTGAGAAAAGTCAAGGAAAAATAAGAAAAACTATTTACCTGATGGCAGAATTTGGTCTCGTTCTTTTAATGTAATCCATGGCCTCGGAGGAAGCTGCTCTGGATGAACTGGAAAAAATGTATATTCTTTTAAACATATTTTCATATCTTTCTAAAATCAGTATCATTTGCTTTATAATGTCAAATCAGCTTCTGTTTTCTCTTCAGCTATAATGCCCCACAAACTGACTTAAAAATATAGTACTGAAATATAATGAAGATTTAGAAGCTGAAGGAAGTTGACGAAGGGTTCTGCATAAAACACGTAACTAATATCCAAAAAGAACATGAGGAAATTCATTAGTGGCATTTATACTTACACAGTATTTATAAAAAAGTACCTATTTAAAACCTTCAGTAAGGTTGCTTCCATGTCCTGGCTATTGCAAATAGTGCTGCAATGAACACTGTGGTACCTGACTCTTTTTGAATTATGGTTTTCTCAGGGTATATGCCCAGTAGTGGGATTGCTGGGTTACATGGTAGTTCTGTTTTTAGTTTTTTAAGGAACCTCCATACTGTTCTCCATAGTGCTGTATCAATTTACATCCACCAACAGTGCAAGAGGGTTCCCTTTTCTCCACACCCTCTCCAGCACTTTTTTTTTTTTTCAGCATTTATTTTTTGTAGATTTTTTGATGATGGCCATTCTGACCGGTGTGAGGTGATACCTCACTGTAGTTTTGATTTGCATTTCTCTAATGATTAGTGATGTTGAGCATCCTTTCATGTGTTCGTTGGCAATCTGTATATCTTCTTTGGAGAAATGTCTATTTAGGTCTTCTGCTCATTTTTGGATTGGGTTGTTTGTTTTTTTGATATTGAGCTGCATGAGCTGCTTCTATATTTTGGAGATTAATCCTTTGTCAGTTGCTTGTTTGCAAATATTTTCTCCCATTCTGAGGGTTATCTTTTCGTCTTGTTTATGGTTTCCTTTGCTATGCAAAAGCTTTTAAGTTTCATTAGGTCCCATTTGTTTATTTTTATTTTTATTTCCATTTCTCTAAGAGGTGGGTCAAAAAGGATCTTGCTGTGATTTATGTCACAGAGTGTTCTGCCTATGTTTTCCTCTAAGAGTTTTATAGTGTCTAAAGGCAGGACGGGAATAAAGACACAGACACAGAGAATGCACTTGAGGACACGGGGAGGGGGAAGGGTAAAGCTGGGACGAAATGAGAGAGTAGCACTGACATATATACACTACCAAATGTAAAACAGATAGCTAGTGGGAAGCAGCTGCATCGCACAGGGAGATCAGCTGGGTGCTTTGTGACCACCTAGAGGGGTGGGATAGGGAGAGTGGGAGGGAGACGCAAAAGGGAGGGGACATGGGGATATATGTACACATATAGCTGATTCACTTTGTTATACAGCAGAAACTAACACAACATTGTACAGCAATTATACGCCAATAAAGATGTTAAAAGAAAAAAAAAAAAAACTTAAGTAAGATGTTATGTCTTAATTACACATGTAAATTGTGTTGACCCAGCCTTGTTTCCAGCTGGAAAATCAAAGCTATGTGAAGTTTCAACACACTGATGAACAAAATATTCAAATATTTTTAAAATAGAAAAAAACAAATATGCATGCATAATAAAAATTACTGAATTTTCTAACAGGGCTTTCATTTCCTAATTTTAACTCTTTCTCTCTTTCATAATGTCAATGCAAAGCAAGAGATTAGAGCTACATTATACAGAAAAAAAGAAGGCACTGGTTAAACATTAATTGCTCAGATATGATTGTCAATACTATGGAACTAAATGTTACCAAACTATAAGATGAAAGAAAATTACTAAGTTAAGATTTAACTTCCTCTTTTTCTTCTCCCTTTTAAACACATTTGCAGTTACAGAACAATTTGATTAGAGGTTGCAGATTTACCCAGGGAATTAGTGGATAAGAAATGTATTCCTTTAAAACAAAAACACTCCATCGTCATCCAGCCACAGATATTTTGACCACAGTATCCAAGACCTTTAAAAAAGTTTCACTTTACTAATCATTTTGATGTTCTGAAGTCTACCTAAAGGATGCCTGTTTTAGCAGCCATGCTTTTCACAAAGTGAAATGAATGTTATTTTGCACAGTCCATATGAAGGTCATCATAAGATGACAAACAAACCATCCAGCTGGTTCAACACATTGAATCCTGGAAAATAATCATGCCTGCTAGGAGTGCCACGCCAGAATCTTGGCAACTATCTCAAAAAATGGAAAGCTCATTATATAAATATAATGAAGAGTAAACAAGGAACTTTTTAGCTGCTGGGATCCTTATTAGCAAATAGTTAAAAATTCAGAAAGCACAAAAAATATCAAAATAAGACAAGTAAGGTGATGTCAACATTCTGACACTTCCCATATCTTAACTGATACAGCACAATATATCAGTGTAAGTAAAACGTATAATATTCCCCAACAACAACCAAAGAACAAAAACATAGGAAAAGATACTCTATCTCACCAGTAACCGGGAAACGTTAAAAAATGAGATAGCATGTCTTTATCCAGATTGACAAAAAAAATTTTTAAGTTTACTAATATCCAGGGTTGGTGAAGGTGATAAGAAACAGATACTTGCATGTACAACTGGTGGGAATACAAACTGGTACAGCTATCTGGGAGGACAAACTGGCATCATCTTTTAAAATTTAAAACATTCATGTCCCTGTGACCCAGCAATTCTATTTCTTGGGATCAGCCCTATCTGCTTAAAGCAGCATTCAAATATATATTCATTATGCCACTGTTTATAATAGCAAAAGCAATGGTAAATGGTAATTATCGATTTCACAGAAGTCTATGCTACAGTTTAAAAGAAAAAAGATATATGTGTGCTAAAGTGGAAAGGTATATAAGAAATACTGTTGAGTGAGAAAAAAAGTAGAAAAATATATAAGATACATTTTAATTAAATAATAAGATACATTATAACAATAGGATAGATTTTATTAGAAAAAAGTTTAAAACACACATGCAAAGTAATACCATAAAATTTCTACTGGTATAATTTTTATATGTAATGTCTATAGACACGTCTACAAGGATACACACCCAACTTACAAGTGTGTTTACTTACACGGAGGGGAGTGGAATTAAAGGTAGTGGTCAAAGGAAAATCTAGTCTTAACCGGAATTTAAGTATTTCTTCCAAGGAGAATAATATATTCTTGTGTGGCACATACTTAAAATTGACTTTTTTCAAAGATAAAATTGCATAGCCAATGATACGACAAAGGAGAGGAATACAGAGTTATATGGGCCAACTATCAAATCAGATAAAGACTGTTTAATAGATAAATCTATATGGTCCTAGACACAGCACCAGGATTTGGATCAAAATTGAAGATAAGTCTATTCTCATTATGAAGAGAAGAAACAGCAGTTGACATCTTAATACGTCTTTCAGCATCATACCTATAATGTGATAAAACAATTCTCCCATTTTTATCTCCCACACATGCCACACTAAGTGCGAGACAGCCCTGAAGCCACCAGGAATAGACCCAGGGTGGCGAGGCATGCAAGGAAAGTTCTGATTTCCCACACCTCCCAGTGGCTGGCAGCACTGGGCCTGGTCTCCCCACAGAGAGGGTGCCAGCTGAGCCTGGGAGGAACAACAGAACCTACAGGCTAAACCTAAATTGGCTGCCTGCTACTGAGGTTTTTAAAAGGTCATGAATCTCCTAACAGAATATTCAAAATATCCAGGGCACAACTGAAAATCACTGGTCATACCAAAGACCAGGAAAATCACAACTTAAGTGAGAAAAGACTACCAACAGACAACAACACAGAGATGATTCAGATGCTGAAATTATCTGACAGAAATTTTAGAGCAGCCATCATAGAGCTGCTACAAAAAGTAATTACAAATTCTCTTGAAAACTGAAAAAACAGAAAACCCAAGCAAAGAAGTGGAAGGGCACAATAATAACGATAACCAAAGATAAAATGATTGGATTTGAGAACAAATCAAGAGAATTTACTCAATAGGAACAATAAAAAGAAAACTGAAAAAAACAATGAACAGAGCTTGAGGAACCTGTGGGACTATAACAGAAGATCTAAGATTCATATCATCAGAGTTCAGAAAGAGAATGTAGACTTAAAAGTATTCTAAGAGATAATGAGTAAAAATTCTCAAATTTAATAAACAACATAAATCTACAAGTTTAAGAAGATGTGCAAACTTCAAACAGAATAAAGCCAAAGTAACCCACACCAAACCACGTCATAATGAAACTGCTAAAAATTAAAGACAAAAATCCCAAAAACCTCAGCGAAATGACACATTACCTAAAGGGGAACAATAAGTCTCTTTTCTAAAACCATGGTGCCAGAGGAAGTGATAAAGTGCTAAAAGAATAGAACTGTCAACCTCAAATTCTGTGTCCAGCAGAACTTTCCTTCCTAAATCAAGGAAAAATAAAGATGTTATCAAAGGAAAACTACAAGACTTTGTTGCTAGCAGACCAGCCCTTAAAGAATGACTAGAGGAAGCTCTCTAAACAGAAAGAACATAACAGAAGAAATGGAACATCAAAATGGAAGGAACAGAGAATGACTAATATTAAGGATAAATATAACAGATTAACCTTCTCCGCATAAGCTTCTTAAATCATATCTGACGGCTGAAGCAAAATTTGTAATGCCTGTGTGGTACTTAGTACAGGTAGAGGAAATACTAGGGACAATAATATTTTAAAAGTGGGGAGGGTGAAGGGACACAAATGGAAGTAGGGCAACAATAATTCACTTAAAGTGATAAGACACCATTATCAATAGACTGTGGTATGTATGTAATTGTGATATTTAAAGTAACGACTAAGAAAACTATACAAGACAATATACTCTAAAACAGCATAAATGAAACAAGACGGAATCTTAAAAAAATGTTTAAGTAACCCACAAGAAACCAAGAAAAGATAAATGAAGGAGAAACAAAGGAAACAAACAGAATACAAGTATCAAAATGGCTGATTCAAGTTCTACATATCAATAATTATTTTATATGTACATGGTCTAATAAATACACAAATTAAATGAGTGGAATCTTGGCAGAGTAGATAAAAATCATGACATAAAAGTCAACTGTACACTAATACAAGAAATTCACTTCACATACACATAGTGAAGCTGAATCTAAGAGTATGTAAACATTAAACAAACCAAAAAGAAGCAGAGTGGTTATGTTCACATCAGATAAAGCAGACTTAAGAGCAAAAAAGATACTAGGAACAAGGGAGGTTATTACACAATGATAAAAAGATCAATTCATCAAGAAGATGTAGCAATCCTAAATATGTATACATCAAACAACACCACTTCAAAATACATGAAGCAAAGACTGACAAAGCTGAAAGGAGAAACAGACAAATCCACAACTATGGTTGGCAATTTCAGCACTATAACATCTGGTAAGACTACTACATAGAAAGTTACAAAAAATATAGAGGAATTAAATACCACCAGCAACCGGCATGATCTAATTTGCATGTGTAGAATACTCCACCCAACAACCCACAAAATATATACTTTTTTCAAGCACTCATGGAACATTCACCAAGACAGACAATAAAACAAACCCCAAGAAATTTAAAAGAATTGAAATAATACAGAATGTTTCCCAACTGGTCCCAAACTGGAATCAAACAAAAAGTTAGTAACAGAGAGCCTCCCATCAAGCCTCTTAGATAGCCTCAACCACCAGAGGACAGACAGCGGAAGCAAGAAAAACTACAATCCTGCAGCCTGTGGACCAAAAACCACAGTTACAGGAAGATAGACAAGATGAAAAGGCAGAGGGCTATGTACCAGATGAAGGAACAAGAAAAAAACCCAGAAAAACAACTAAATGAAGTAGAGATAGGCAACCTTCCAGAAAAAGAATTCAGAATAATGATAGTGAAGATGATCCAGGACCTCGGAATAAGAATGGAGGCAAAGATTGAGAAGATGCAAGAAATGATTAACAAAGACCTAGAAGAATTAAAGAACAAACAAACAGAGATGACCAATACAATAACTGAAATGAAAACTACACTAGAAGGAATCAATAGCAGAATAACTGAGGCAGAAGAACGGATAAGTGACCTGGAAGACAGAATGGTGGAATTCACTGCTGCGGAACAGACTAAAGAAAAAAGAATGAAAAGAAATGAAGACAGCCTAAGAGACCTCTGGGACAACATTAAACGCAACAACATTCGCATTATAGGGGTCCCAGAAGGAGAAGAGAGAGAGGAAGGACCAGAGAAAATATTTGAAGAGATTATAGTCGAGAACTTCCCTAACATGGGAAAGGAAATAGCCACCCAAGCCCAGGAAGCGCAGAGAGTCCCATACAGGATAAACCCAAGGAGAAACACGCCAAGACACATAGTAATCAAAATGGCAAAAATTAAAGACAAAGAAAAATTATTGAAAGCAGCAAGGGAAAAACGACAAATAACATACAAGGGAACTCCCATAAGGTTAACAGCTGATTTCTCAGCAGAAACTCTACAAGCCAGAAGGGAGTGGAATGATATACTTAAAGTGATGAAAGGAAAGAACCTACAACCAAGATTACTCTACCCGGCAAGGATCTCATTTAGATTTGATGGAGAAATCAAAAGCTTTACAGACAAGCAAAAGCTAAGAGAATTCAGCACCACCAAACCAGCTCTACAACAAATGCTAAAGGAACTTCTCTAAGTGGGAAACACAAGAGAAGAAAAGGACCTACAAAAACAAACCCAAAACAATTAAGAAAATGGTCATAGGAACATACATAGCGATAATTACCTTAAACGTGAATGGATTAAATGCTCCAACCAAAAGACACAGGCTTGCTGAATGGATACAAAAACAAGACTCATATATATGCTGTCTACAAGAGACCCACTTTAGACCTAGGGACACATACAGACTGAAAGTGAGGGGATGGAAAAAGATATTCCATGCAAATGGAAATCAAAAGAAAGCTGGAGTAGCTATACTCATATCAGATAAAATAGACTTTAAAATAAAGAATGTTACAAGAGACAAAGAAGGACACTACATAATGATCAAGGGATCAATCCAAGAAGAAGATATAACAATTATAAATATATATGCACCCAACATAGGAGCACCTCAATACATAAGGCAACTGCTAACAGCCATAAAAGAGGAAATTGACAGTAACACAATAATAGTGGGGGACTTTAACACCTCACTTACACCAATGGACAGATCATCCAAAATGAAAATAAATAAGGAAACAGAAGCTTTAAATGACACAATAGACCAGATAGATTTAATTGATATTTATAGGACATTCCATCCAAAAACAGCGGATTACACGGTCTTCTCAAGTGCGCACGGAACATTCTCCAGGATAGATCACATCTTGGGTCATAAATCAAGCCTCAGTAAATTTAAGAAAATTGAAATCATATCAAGCATCTTTTCTGACCATAATGCTATGAGATTAGAAATGAATTACAGGGAAAAAAACGTAAAAAAGACAAACACATGGAGGCTAAACAATACGTTACTAAATAAACGAGATCACTGAAAAAATCAAAGAGGAAATCAAAAAATACCTAGAGACAAATGACAATGAAAACACGACGACCCAAAACCTATGGGATGCAGCAAAAGCAGTTCTAAGAGGGAAGTTTATAGCTATACAAGCCTACCTCAAGAAACAAGAAAAATCTCAAGTAAACAATCTAGCCTTACACCTAAAGAAACTAGGGAAAGAAGAACAAACAAAACCCAAAGTTAGCAGAAGGAAAGAAATCATAAAGATCAGAACAGAAATAAATGAAATAGAAACAAAGAAAACAATAGCAAAGATCAATAAAACTAAAAGCTGGTTCTTTGAGAAGATAAACAAAATTGATAAGCCATTAGCCAGACTCATCAAGAAAAAGAGGGAGAGGACTCAAATCAATAAAATCAGAAATGAAAAAGGAGAAGTTACAACAGACACTGCAGAAATACAAAGCATCCTAAGAGACTACTACAGGTAACTTTATGCCAATAAAATGGACAACCTGGAAGAAATGGACAAATTCTTAGAAAGGTATAACCTTCCAAGACTGAACCAGGAAGAAACAGAAAATATGAACAGACCAATCACAAGTAATGAAATTGAAACTGTGATTAAAAATCTTCCAAAAAACAAAAGTCCAGGACCAGATGGCTTCACAGGTGAATTCTATCAAACATTTAGAGAAGAGCTAACACCTATCCTTCTCAAACTCTTCCAAAAAAAAAAAAAAAAGTTAGTAACAGACAACAGGAAATTAAGTAACATACTTCTAAATAATCCATGAGTCAAAGATGAAGACTCAGAGGAAATTTTTTTTAAAATACACTGGACAGAATGAAAATGAAAATACAACATATCAAAATGTATGGAATGCAGCTAAAGTAGTTCTGAGAGGGAAATTATAGTGTATAGTGCTACATCCTTACATTGAAAATGAGGAAAGATTTCAAATCGACAATCTAAATTGTTACTTCAAACAAGAAAAAGAACAAAATAAACCTGAAGTAAGAAGACCGAAGAAACTACTACGATATAGGGATACAGAAAGGTTTAACATAGAAAAAACAGAAAAAGATATACAGTGCAAATTCTAACCAAAAGAGAACTCATGCAGCTGTATTTTTTTCATGTAGCTATATTAATATGAAAGTAATAAGAACAGCATAATGATAAAAGTTTCAAATAACCAGAAAGATGGAACACATGAAAATATATCCTCAATATATGTAATGAAAAGTTGTAAGAACTACAAGAAGAAATAAACAAATCTATAATCAAAGTGGGAGATTTTAACACAGCTCTATTAGTAATGAATAAAAACAAAGTAATCATTAAGTATATATAACACATTCAAATTAGCAAACTTTAATATACATAGGATGCTGTACCAAACAACTATAGAATGTACATTCTTTTTAAGTACATATTTAACATTTATAAAAAGTAATTAAGCATGAGCTGGCTAATATATAACATATTTTTAGAATTTAAATCAGAGTATGTTCTTTGACCACAGTGGAATTAAGCTAGGAATCAGTGACAAAGAAAACTAGAAAAACTCCCCTAAAAATAAAAAAATAAACTTCTAAATGACTCATCAGTCAAAGAAGAAATGAGAGCTTGGAGAAAATATGCTGAACTGAATGATAATGAAAATCATACAAATTAGAACTTGCAGGATACAGCTAAAAGTCATGTTTAGAGGGAGATTTATTAATGAATACATCAGAGAAAAAAAAGTCTAAAAGTGAAAGATTTAGGTGTTATAAGAAGTTAGAAAGAAAACAGCAAATGAAACCCAAAGAAAGCAGAAGGAAAAAATAAAGATAAGAAATTACTGATAGTGAAAAAAAAGTATGATAGAGATGACCAAAAAAGCTAAAAATTGGTTCTTTTCTTCAAAGAAAATATTGATAAATCCCTGGACAAGACTATTCATGAAATAAATAGAGGCAACACAAACAACTAGTATCTGGAATGGAAAAGAGACATCACAATACATTAAAATGGACATTAAAACCTCATAAAAAGATATTCTGAACAACTGTATGCCAATAAATTTGAAAAATGAGATAAAATATTCAAATTAACAAAAAAAAACTTTCAGAAACTGATAAAAAGAGAAATGGAAAATCAGACGAGTATTATAGTTATTAAAGAAATTAAATCAGTAATTGAAACTGCCTACAAAGGAACCCCAGGCTCAGATGTATTCTACCAAATATTTAAGAAAGAAAGAATACCAATCTTAAATAAACTCTTCTAAATAGCAGAAAATGAGGAAATAATCCCCCAAAACTTTAATGAGGCCAACATAACCTTTATATCAAAACTTGACAAGAAAAATTACTGGCCAGTCTCACTCAAATACACATGCAAAAAATCCTAAGTAAAATATCAGCAAACAGAAACAGGGATATATAAAAAGAATAATAATATATTACAAGTTACTTGGGCTTATTCCAGGAATACAAAGGTGGTAATACGAAAAACCATCAATGCAATTACCA
This sequence comes from Eschrichtius robustus, assembly GCF_028021215.1. Taxonomy (NCBI): domain Eukaryota; kingdom Metazoa; phylum Chordata; class Mammalia; order Artiodactyla; family Eschrichtiidae; genus Eschrichtius; species Eschrichtius robustus. Next base: position 58,482,537 of record NC_090827.1, on the reverse strand, counting down.
AATTAACAGAATAAAGGACAAAAATTTTATACTCATCTTAATAGAAAAAAAGCATTTGATAAAACTCAACATTTATTCATATTAAAAAATAACAGACTCTCTTAGCAAACTAGGAATAGAAGAAAATCCTTAATCTGTTTAAACTATCAATATAAAAACTACAGTGAACATCATACTTAATCATAAATTATTAAAAGCTAATAAATTATGAAATTAGACAATGATTCCCATTATCACCACTTTTAGTTAGCAGTTTACTGGTGGTCTTAGCAAGTGCAATAAAGAAAAAGAGTAACAGATATAAGAATTAGAAAAATAATATTAAAAGTAGAATTTACAGATGATATGATTGCATAAATTGACATTAAAATGCATTAGGATTAAAAAGAATTGAGCAAAGTGGTTGAACACATATTTAGCAAGTGTTCAGCAAGGTGGGAATACCAAGAAGTATACAAAACTCAACTGCACTAAACAAATCAGCAATATCCATTAAGATACTATTTATTTTCAAAAAGACTATAAAAGCATCAAAAAAGTCAATACCTAGAATAAATGTAATAAAAAATGCACAAGACCAATACACAGAAACCTAAAACTAAATAATGAGATAAATTAGAGAAGGCACAATAAATAAAAGAATATTCTACACTGTTAGATTAGAAAACCCAGTGTTGTAAACATGTCAATTCTTTCCAAAGCAGTCTACAGTTGACCCTTGAACAATATGGGGGTTAGGGGCCCTGACTCCTGTACAGTCAAAAATTTGCATATAACCTTACAGTCAGCCCTTCATATCCACGGTTCCACACCACAGATTCAACCAAACGTGGATCCTATAGTACTGTTCATTGAAAAAAAAAATGTGCATATAAGTGGACCCGTGCAGTTCAAACCTGTGTTGTTCAAGAGTCAACTGTATCCCCAATCAAAATCCCTACACTTGGGGGAGGGAAGAAATTTGAAAAGCTGTTTCTAGCAATTTTAATGAAAATACAAGGCAAAAGAAGCATGGGGCCAAAACTAGCCAAGACTTTATAATCAAATCAAGAGGGAAGACTTACTCTACTGTATCTCAAAACATTTTATAAAACTGCCATAATTAACAACAACGTTATACTGCCATAAAGACTAGTGGAAGAGAACAAAAAATAGAGAATCTAGAAATACCATACAAACATTGATGATTCATGACAAAGATGGCACAAAAAAACAGTAATGAAAGGACAGTCTTTTCAATAAATGGCTAAGGGTTAATTTAATACACACATGGAAAAACTGACTCCTGTGTTACACAAACATCAATTCTGGGAAGACTATAGCTCTAAGTGTTGCAAGTAAAAAATGGAGTTTTTCGATACTAACATAGGAGAATACATTCATGAGCTTGAGGTAGAGAAAAATTCTTAAAGAGAACACACAAGCAGTACCACACTAGAAAGATCAATAAAGCAGAGTATGTTAAATTTTTTCTATTCATCAAGAGACAAATTAAGAGAGTGAAAAAGCAACAAGAGCACCAGAAGAGGTATTTGCAACATATGTATCAACAAACAGCTTATATCTAAAACACGTGAAAAACTCCTTAAAAATTACACACACACACCACACATGCCATATGGCTGGGTCAACAGGCTATATCCATAGAGACAAGAGATACTTAATTTTTAAACAACAAGGAAATAACATACACATGCTTTGTATACAACTTAACAGCCACATATTCTTAATTTCTTACTAAAAGGACTTCTCTAATAAGTTTGTTATCTCTCTCTCATCAATCAACCAAAAAACTTTTAAATAACATTAATTTGACTTCACCTTATTGTAAATCTTACGATTTTTTTTAAATTTTGTATGTAGGTGGGTGTCTTCTATGATACAATTAAAAAGAGAACAGCCAAAATATTGTGATGATGGCCTCTATGCTGGGATCTAGATTTCTCTAGCTCTGTTTCAAGATTCTGTGTTTTAGAAAGGCATTATTCCAAGAAAAATATCTGAATTTAGTAGCATCTCCATTCTTTTAAATGTATTTTGAGTGTTTAAACAAACAAAAAAGTTTTAAGTCAAATACTTAATAGCTTTCTTACATTAAAAATTTTTCATCTAGAATATCACTATTTTGATCAGATAAATCTGGTGTTCTTAATTAAAATCTTGCTTTCAAAATTTCCACAGATGTGTAGTGAATCAAACAAGTCATTTCATTCATGAAAAATGTGCACAATGTGTGGGTTCCAAACATTCTGCATCAAATTCAAACAATTGATAACTATGTATCTTTGTGATTAAGAGCAAGACAATCTTGAGTTCACAGCTCTGGCATTAATCAGCTGTGTACTTAGGTAATACTTTATTCTCTGAATCTCAGAATTTGCATCTGTATAATGCCAGTAAAAATTCCTACCTCCTATGTTCCTAAAAAGATTCAACAAGACGATGTAACTAATGATCCTAACATAAAGCACTCAGTATGTGAAAAGAAGAATGTCCCACTACCATGGAATATACTAACGCCAGAAACTTCAATCCTATAAGCAGTTATAAAAAAATGGTCAGATGCCTACAATAAAAATTTTTAAAAATAATAATAACAACAACTAAAAAATAAATGGTCAGAAGCTCTTAAGCAACATGTGATCTATTAGCTAACGGTAATATCTGTAGAGTTTAATATTTACCTGCAAGATTGTCAAGCATGAAGTTCAGTAGCTTTCGGGTTCCATCTGGGTCCTGGTATAAATTGAGAATATCCTGTGATAAAGGATTGCCTAAAGACGAAGAGAAAAATAAAATCTGTAAGAGTTACAATTGGAAGACAAAACAAATGTACACTATAAAACAAAATACTAATTTTCTAAAGTGAAGTTTACTGTACTTAATCTGTTACATAAATTTAAAGAAATCATAGAATTAAATACTCTTTGTTGATAAAGTCATAAAGAAAAACTTCAAAAGAATTATTTCTTTCCAGATTTCAGTTTATACTGTATACCTATAATTTGGGTGTGTCAAAATCACATATATACATACATACATACACACACACACATACAGATATTAATCTTGGTCAGTTCTGAAGTAATATCAAAACTTGGCACCCTTAAGTAACCCATAGGTTCTACATTTATCTTTGAAGATAATACTCTAACTGAAAGAAAAACAGCCTTGTATGAGAAAGAACGAGTGATATCATAAAAAAGGAGGGTCTTCCTAGTTAGAATATTTATACTACACATGGAGAAAAGGAAGGTATTTCAAGTGAAAAGAAAACCTATCATTACCAAGATGAGTTAATGAAATGTAGAGGGAAATAAGAATTTTTTTTATGACAGTGATCAGGGGTTATCTGAATACTGAGAGTACAGATATATCAACTTTCAAAAAACTAACTACTGTTAACAGTCTATATATTCTTTTAAGAAATAAAGGCGGTATTTATTAAGACAAGCATGCAAAAATAGTCTAGCAAACAGATTTGAGAAAATAAAAATTGTAGAACTTTCAGAAATGAAGTTTCTAACTATTAAAACAAAATCTTCAATATAACACACACCAATCAGAATAGCTAAAATTAAAACGCAATGACCAACGAAGTGGTTAGAAAGAATGTGAAGTACCTGGAACTCTCAGAAGTTGCTGGTGAAAGTGTAAAATAGTACAACTATGGTGAAAATCTGGTTAGCAGCTTCCAACTGACTTGAAAGTGGGAAAAAGAAACTTCCTGGGTTGATGGAAATGTTCTACATCTTGAGTTAGGCAGTTACGTTTGTCAAAATTAGTCAAGCAGCATACTTAAGTACTTGGGTATTTTACTGTATGTAATTATAACTCAGTAAAGTACTAGGGGAAAAAACCTAGGCAGTAGATGACATACAGCTGAAAATAAAATAAGTGAACAGGAAAACCATATTCAAAGAAATTACCCAGAATGCATCACTGAGCATCAAGAAAATGTAAAATATGAGACAATAAAAATATGGGAGTTAGAACAAGAAATCTTAATATACGTTGAACTGGAACTCTAGAAAGAGAGAACAGTAATTTGGTTTCTGGTCCGACATGTAAAGAGACTGGAAGTTGTCACTCTCACCTCCACAACTGAGGTCACAGGGCAAACTGCTATCCTGAACACAAGCAGGGCCCTATACTTTGCTGCATTTTACTCCCCGGGGTCCTACTGGGTTCTCACTATAAAGACTGGAAAAAAAAACCCTTGTGCTTCTGTTAGGGGAGAGGGAAAGTAATGTTCTCCTTAACCAATTCTGCCCACAAGGGAAACCATTTTACCAGAGTATAACCAAGTGGGGTTTTACCAAAGCCTAACCAACCCAATATTTCTCTTATCCCACTCCAGCCCCCTCTAGCGTGTGGGGAGGGAGGATACCCAACTCAGACTCACCAAAAGACTGAGACCTAATCATAGGACTAGAGGACTCTTCTTCTCCTTCACACTTTATCACATCAACAGAGCTCCTATGTAACAGAGGGTTAGAGCTCAAGAACTGCAAGCCTCAGACCCTAGTTAAAGAGTCTCTGGGAAAACCCAAGGATAACAGAAGTGACAAAAACAAGGACATGAGAGGAAATTTTAGATTCTGACACACAGATGGAATAAACAGTAAACACATTCTAACTCCTAGCCAGAAGGAGATTAGAGAAAGAGGAGAAATGAGACAGGCAATATTCAAAAAGAAAAAGGCTGCAAACTTTCAAAAGCTAACTTCTAAAAAATTGAATAAACTTATACAAGAAGCACAATATATACAAAGAAGTTTACGAAAACTTTCATTTTACGTTGTACTGCAAACTAGAGAATGCCAATGGCAAATACAAGACTTTAAAACCAGATAGGGAACCACAGTTACAGAAAGATAGACAAGATGAAAAGGCAGAGGGCTATGTACCAGATGAAGGAACAAGAAAAAACCCCAGAAAAACAACTAAATGAAGTGGAGATAGGCAACCTTCCAGAAAAAGAATTCAGAATAATGATAGTGAAGACGATCCAGGACCTCGGAATAAGAATGGAGGCAAAGATCGAGAAGATGCAAGAAATGATTAACAAAGACCTAGAAGAATTAAAGAACAAACAAACAGAGATGACCAATACAATAACTGAAATGAAAACTACACTAGAAGGAATCAATAGCAGAATAACTGAGGCAGAAGAACGGATAAGTGACCTGGAAGACAGAATGGTGGAATTCACTGCTGCGGAACAGACTAAAGAAAAAAGAATGAAAAGAAATGAAGACAGCCTAAGAGACCTCTGGGACAACATTAAACGCAACAACATTCGCATTATAGGGGTCCCAGAAGGAGAAGAGAGAGAGAAAGGACCAGAGAAAATATTTGAAGAGATTATAGTCGAAAACTTCCCTAACATGGGAAAGGAAATAGCCACCCAAGTCCAGGAAGCGCAGAGAGTCCCATACAGAATAAACCCAAGGAGAAACACGCCGAGACACATAGTAATCAAAGTGGCAAAAATTAAAGACAAAGAAAAATTATTGAAAGCAGCAAGGGAAAAACGACAAATAACATACAAGGGAACTCCCATAAGGTTAACAGCTGATTTCTCAGCAGAAACTCTACAAGCCAGAAGGGAGTGGCATGATATACTTAAAGTGATGAAAGGGAAGAACCTACAACCAAGATTACTCTACCCAGCAAGGATCTCATTTAGATTTGATGGAGAAATCAAAAGCTTTACAGACAAGCAAAAGCTAAGAGAATTCAGCACCACCAAACCAGCTCTACAACAAATGCTAAAGGAACTTCTCTAAGTGGGAAACACAAGAGAAGAAAAGGACCTACAAAAACAAACCCAAAACAATTAAGAAAATGGTCATAGGAACATACATAGCGATAATTACCTTAAACGTGAATGGATTAAATGCCCCAACCAAAAGACATAGACTGGCTGAATGGATACAAAAACAAGACCCATATATATGCTGTCTACAAGAGACCCACTTTAGACCTAGGGACACATACAGACTGAAAGTGAGGGGATGCAAAAAGATATTCCATGCAAATGGAAATCAAAAGAAAGCTGGAGTAGCTATACTCATATCAGATAAAATAGACTTTAAAATAAAGAATGTTATAAGAGACAAGGAAGGACACTACATAATGATCCAGGGATCAATCCAAGAAGAAGATATAACAATTATAAATATATATGCACCCAACATAGGAGCACCTCAATACATAAGGCAACTGCTAACAGCTATAAAAGAGGAAATCGACAGTAACACAATAATAGTGGGGGACTTTAACACTTCACTTACACCAATGGACAGATCATCCAAAATGAAAATAAATAAGGAAACAGAAGCTTTAAATGACACAATAGACCACATAGATTTAATTGATATATATAGAACATTCCATCCAAAAACAGCAGATTACACGTTCTTCTCAAGTGCGCACGGAACATTCTCCAGGATAGATCACATCTTGGGTCACAAATCAAGCCTCAGTAAATTTAAGAAAATTGAAATCATATCAAGCATCTTTTCTGACCACAACGCTATGAGATTAGAAATGAATTACAGGGAAAAAAACGTAAAAAGGACAAACACATGGAGGCTAAACAATACGTTACTAAATAACCAAGAGATCACTGAAGAAATCAAAGAGGAAATAAAAAACTACCTAGAGACAAATGACAATGAAAACACGACGACCCAAAACCTATGGGATGCAGCAAAAGCGGTTCTAAGAGGGAAGTTTATAGCTATACAAGCCTACATAAAGAAACAAGAAAAATCTCAAGTAAACAATCTAACCTTACACCTAAAGAAACTAGAGAAAGAAGAACAAACAAAACCCAAAGTTAGCAGAAGGAAAGAAATCATAAAGATCAGAGCAGAAATAAATGAAATAGAAACAAAGAAAACAATAGCAAAGATCAATAAAACTAAAAGTTGGTTCTTTGAGAAGATAAACAAAATTGATAAGCCATTAGCCAGACTCATCAAGAAAAAGAGGGAGAGGACTCAAATCAATAAAATCAGAAATGAAAAAGGAGAAGTTACAACAGACACCGCAGAAATACAAAGCATCCTAAGAGACTACTACAAGCAACTTTATGCCAATAAAATGGACAACCTGGAAGAAATGGACAAATTCTTAGAAAGGTATAACCTTCCAAGACTGAATCAGGAAGAAATAGAAAATATGAACAGACCAATCACAAGTAATGAAATTGAAACTGTGATTAAAAATCTTCCAACAAACAAAAGTCCAGGACCAGATGGCTTCACAGGTGAATTCTATCAAACATTTAGAGAAGAGCTAACACCCATCCTTCTCAAACTCTTCCAAAAAATTGCAGAGGAAGGAACACTCCCAAACTCATTCTATGAGGCCACCATCACCCTGATACCAAAACCAGACAAAGACACTACAAAAAAAGAAAATTACAGACCAATATCACTGATGAATATAGATGCAAAAATCCTCAACAAAATACTAGCAAACAGAATCCAACAACACATTAAAAGGATCATACACCACGATCAAGTGGGATTTATCCCAGGGATGCAAGGATTCTTCAATATACGCAAATCAATCAATGTGATACACCATATTAACAAATTGAAGAAGAAAAACCATATGATCATCTCAATAGAGGCAGAAAAAGCTTTTGACAAAATTCAACACCGATTTCTGATAAAAACTCTCCAGAAAGTGGGCATAGAGGGAACCTACCTCAACATAATAAAGGCCATATATGACAAACCCACAGCAAACATCATTCTCAATGGTGAAAAACTGAAAGCATTTCCTCTAAGATCAGGAACGAGACAAGGATGTCCACTCTCACCACTATTATTCAACATAGTTCTGGAAGTCCTAGCCACGGCAATCAGAGAAGAAAAAGAAATAAAAGGAATACAAGTTGGAAAAGAAGAAGTAAAACTGTCACTGTTTGCGGATGACATGATACTATACATAGAGAATCCTAAAACTGCCACCAGAAAACTGCTAGAGCTAATTAATGAATATGGTAAAGTTGCAGGATACAAAATTAATGCACAGAAATCTCTTGCATTCCTATACACTAATGATGAAAAATCTGAAAGAGAAATTATGGAAACACTCCCATTTACCACTGCAACAAAAAGAATAAAATACCTAGGAATAAACCTACCTAGGGAGACAAAAGACCTGTATGCAGAAAACTATAAGACACTGATGAAAGAAATTAAAGATGATACCAACAGATGGAGAGATATACCATGTTCTTGGATTGGAAGAATCAACATTGTGAAAATGAGTATACTACCCAAAGCAATCTACAGATTCAATGCAATCCTTATCAAATTACCAATGGCATTTTTTACGGAGCTAGAACAAATCATCTTAAAATTTGTATGGAGACACAAAAGACCCCGAATAGCCAAAGCAGTCTTGAGGCAAAAAAACGGAGCTGGAGGAATCAGACTCCCTGACTTCAGACTATACTACAAAGCTACAGTAATCAAGACAATATGGTACTGGCACAAAAACAGAAACATAGATCAATGGAACAAGATAGAAAGCCCAGAGATTAACCCACGCACCTATGGTCAACTAATCTATGACAAAGGAGGCAAAGATATACAATGGAGAAAAGACAGCCTCTTCAATAAGTGGTGCTGGGAAAACTGGACAGCTACATGTAAAAGAATGAAATTAGAATACTCCCTAACACCATACACAAAAATAAACTCAAAATGGATTAGAGACCTAAATATAAGACTGGACACTATAAAACTCTTAGAGGAAAACATAGGAAGAACACTCTTTGACATAAATCACAGCAAGATCTTTTTTGATCCACCTCCTAGAGTAATGGAAATAAAAACAAAAATAAACAAGTGGGACCTAATGAAACTTCAAAGCTTTTGCACAGCAAAGGAAACCATAAACAAGACGAAAAGACAACCCTCAGAATGGGAGAAAATATTTGCAAATGAATCAACGGACAAAGGATTAATCTCCAAAATATATAAACAGCTCATTCAGCTCAATATCAAAGAAACAAACACCCCAATCCAAAAATGGGCAGAAGACCTAAATAGACATTTCTCCAAAGAAGACATACAGACGGCCACGAAGCACATGAAAAGATGCTCAACATCACTAATGATTAGAGAAATGCAAATCAAAACTACAATGAGGTATCACCTCACTCCTGTTAGAATGGGCATCATCAGAAAATCTACAAACAACAAATGCTGGAGAGGGTGTGGAGAAAAGGGAACCCTCTTGCACTGTTGGTGGGAATGTAAATTGATACAGCCACTATGGAGAACAATATGGAGGTTCCTTAAAAAACTAAAAATAGAATTACCATATGACCCAGCAATCCCACTACTGGGCATATACCCAGAGAAAACCATAATTCAAAAAGACACATGCACCCGAATGTTCATTGCAGCACTATTTCCAATAGCCAGGTCATGGAAGCAACCTAAATGCCCATCAGCAGACGAATGGATAAAGAAGAAGTGGTACATATATACAATGGAATATTACTCAGCCATAAAAAGGAACGAAATTGAGTCATTTGTTGAGACGTGGATGGATCTAGAGACTGTCATACAGAGTGAAGTAAGTCAGAAAGAGAAAAACAAATATTGTATATTAATGCATGTATGTGGAACCTAGAAAAATGGTACAGATGAGCCAGTTTGCAGGGCAGAAGTTGAGACACAGATGTAGAGAATGGACATATGGACACCAAGGGGGGAAAACTGCGGTGAGGTGGGGATGGTGGTGTGCTGAATTGGGCGATTGGGATTGACATGTATACAGTGATGTGTATAAAATTGATGCCTAATAAGAACCTGCAGTATAAAAAAACAAACAACTAATACTAAACTTTCATTGGGTTATTTGTATGGAAATATGTTAATATAAATGTTTCAGACATTACATGAAATTTCTAAAAATCTTATATTTGTATTTGTATGGAAATATGTATGGAAATATGTTAATATAAATGTTTCAGACATTACATGAAATTTCTACAAATCTTATATGTTCTGGTATAATGTTATAAGTAATAATCCTAGTTATTACTTTAAAATGTATATCTCAGAAATAACTAATTTTCTTGTCAACTGCATTATTATGAACTTTCGTCAAATCTTTAACCGTGGTCATTTTTAAGTCTTTTGTCATTTACAGACAGTTCTGGGTGTACTCTGATGATTTTGCAAATATGTTCCTATAAAAGGGTTTCATCTTCAAGAAATTCATGGAAAAGACTCTGACAAGTACAGGTTTCTGGTAACTGACTGTACTGCTGAACTGAATGAATAAGCATTTTCAGAACTCTAATGAAAAACTGATGAACTCATAAAAGTGCTAACAAAAGATCAAGATGAAAAAAAAAAAATTAATTACATGGGACTGAGTGAACTGATGAGGATGAGTATAATTTTTGTGACTTTCTGTCTGAATTTAAAAAAAAAAAATCCCACAAGGACTCAGAGGCAAAGAATATACAAATCAATTTTCACTGCAAAGTAAAGGAGCTGTTACAGTGGAGGATTACTGGACTGAATGTCAATATTATGACATAGTATGAGTGTGTTTCATGTTTGGTAATTGCAATCATTGTTGCTTTTGTTGTGGTCATCCATGTACAATACTTGGTGTCAGTCTATTTATCCCTTGTAAAAATAAAATACAGTGTGTGTGTGTGAGAAAAAAAAAAAAAAAAAGAAGAAAAGAACTAAGGTTGTGGTTTTGGAAACTATTTTTATTCTTTTTCCTTCTTGGACTCTAAAGCACATTTATTTATTAAAACTTTTGAGAAATCAAAAAAAAAAAAAAAAAAAAAAAACCAGATAGGGAAAAAGGATCAATTACTTCTAAAGAAAAAAATATGAGAATGCCAACAAAATTCATTAACAACAACAGAATACAGTACAGTAACAGTAACAATACAGTAGAATAATATCTCTAAAGAGTTGCAAGATGGTATTTGAGACTTTAATACTCCTCTACCAGTCACCAATATAAAAAGTAGACAGAAAATCAATAAAAATGAAGAAGACCCTAACAACACTGTCAAACAACTAACTGATATCTATATAATACTCTACTCAAACACAAGAAGATATACATTCTTTTCGAGTACACATGAATATTCACCAAGAGAGACCATACTTTGGGCCAGGAAACAAACTATAACATATTTAAATGAAATGAAATCACACAAAGCATACTATCCGACCATAACAAAACTAGAAATCGACAACAGACAGACATCTGGAAAATCCCCAAGTACTTTGATACAACTAAATCAGTGTTTAGAGGAAAATTTATAGCATCAAATGCTTATATTAGAAAAGAAAAATCTAAAATCAGTGACCTAACCTCCATATTAAGAATCTAAAAAAAGAAGAGCAAATACACCCCCAAAGAAACCAAAAGGAAGGAACTAATAAAGAGCCAAAATCTATAAAATCTAAGATAGGAAAACAACAGATTCCTACTGAACCCAAAAGATGGTTCTTTGAAAGAGGCAATAAAATTGACAAACCTCTCTTTGACCAGGACAAAAAGACACAAACTATAAACATCAAGAATGAAAGACAGAACAGCCCTTGAGACATTAAAAGGATAGAGAGTATTAAAAACTGTTTATGTGCATAAATTCAACAACTTAGAAGAAATGAATAAGTTCCTTCTAAGACAGAAACTACCACACCTCCAAAAGAAATGGATAGAGAACAGCAAAAACGGCAGAGAAGAACTCCAAAATTTTGCCCCTCCACGAAAGCAGTATCAAAAACCAAAAAAGCTAGCAAACATTGCAGACTCAACTATTTCAGAGCTCTGGAAATTAACTAAATGATTACGGCAACCCAGGGGGTCAAGAAAAAAGGACAGTGATTTGTGGAGTTTTAAACCTTCTCCTGGTCCCTCACGGCCGGGGCAGCTTGGCAGCCACTTTGGAGCAACCAAAACTGAGCTGGAGCACTCTCAAAGCCTCATTCCCAAACACTAGTCATTATCTGACCTGTGTGGTGGTTCCTCTACTCTTGCATAGTGTTATAAGACTTCTTCCTGGAGGAGAAGGAGGAAACTATTACTGGCAAATGTTTTAAATTTGTAGGTGTCCAAGGTCATGGAAACAGTTGGGGCAAACAACAGACTAACCAAAAAGCTTAAAAGGAAAAACTTGGGAATGAGATGTCAGTACGTGCTCCAAAAAGCTCTGACATACTCCTGGGACTCTAGAAGGTCATATGGACATGGAGGTCTACGCACATGCTCAGGAAAGACCTAAAAATAGCCTAAGCTCTCACCTCTGTCTGACCTTGAGGCTTTGCAATGAAGGAAGTGAAGGACAAGGCAGAGTTATAAACTTCTTGGCTGAGTAATGAAGGTGAGCCCCAAAACACAAACCGAGCCACTTGGCCAGGAGTGGGAGACTTACTGGTTACAGGCAGTTAAGGAAATCTCTGTCCAACCATTAGCTGACCGTAAACTGAATAAAAAGACTTCAATGGCCACACGTGACAAAGCATACAAAATTTACAGAATTAGTTCTGAAAAGTCACTAAAGCAACAAACAACAAATAAAACAAGCAGCAGCAACAGACAACCCTGGGAAAGGGAGAGAGTCTAATTCCAAAGTTGCTGCATTATTTGAAATGTCCAGTTCTTAACAAAAAAAACCTATAAAACATACAAAGAAACAAGAGAGTATGTCCCATACTAAGGGAGAAGAGCCATCAATAAAAACTGTCCCTAAGATAAATAAAAATTGTACCCAAGGACTTAAGAGAAAACACTTTGAAAATCCACTATTTTAATATGCTTAAAGAGCTGAAGAAAACCATGTCTAAAGAATTAAAATGAAGTATGAGAATGATATCTCACCAAACAGAGAATATCAAAATAGAAACAGAAATTATAAAAAGGAACCAAATAGAAATTATAAAACAAAACAAAACAAAATCACTAGAAGGGCTCAAGAGCAGTACTGAACAGGTAGAAGAAAAGATCTGTGACCCTGAAGAGAGGTTAGTTGAAGTTACACAGTCTGAAGAAAAGAAAAAAGAATGAAGAAAAATTAACAGAGCTCAGAGATCTATCAGACAACAAGTGTACCAACATATGCAAAATGGGAGTCCCAGAAGAGGAGGAGAAAAAAGAACAGGAAAAAAATGTAAAGAAAAAATGGTCAAAAGATCCCAAATTTAAAGAAAAGCATTAATAGAAGAAGCTCAATAAACTCCAAGTAAAATAAAATGTAAGTGAGATCTACTCCTGGACAAATTATAATAAAACTGTGCAAAGTCAAAGACAGAAAGAGAATCTTGAAAGCTCTAAGACAGAAGTGACACATGGTATACAGATCCTCAAAATAAGATTAACAGCTGGTTTCTCATCAGAAACCATGGAGGCCAAAAGGCAGTAGAATAACATATTTAAAGTACTGAAAGGGGAAAAAAACCCAAAAAAAAAAAACAACTATCAACCAGGAATTCTATATCCAGCAAAAATATCCTTCAAAAATAAAGGGGATAGTAAGACATTCCCAAATAAACAAACAGAATTTCTCACTAGCAGACCAACCCTACAGGAAATACTAAAGAGATTCCTCTAACTGAAATGAAAGGACACAGGACAGTAACTTGAATCCATATGAAAAATCAAGAGTACCAGTAAAGGTACTCTACATAGCACATATAAAAGACAGTATAAATGTAATTTTTGTTTTTAATTTTTTTTCCTGATATGAGATAACTGCATACAGCAATAATTTTATATCTATGTCGATGGGCACACAATGTAAAAAGATGATATTTGTAATGATAACAGCATAAAAGAGAAGTGAATGGAGTTATAGGTGCAAAGTTCTTTTATATTATTGAAACTAAATTGCCATTGATCCAAATTAGATTGCTGTAAACTAAGATGTTAATTGTAATCCTCAGGGTAACCACTAAGAAAATAACTCAAAGTAACACAGTAAAAGAAACAAGGGAATTAAACTGTACACTGGAAAATATCCATTTAGCACAAGAGAAGGCATTAATTGAGGAACAGTGGAACAAAAAGGACATAACACATACAGAAAACAAACAGCAAAATGACTGACATGAATCCTACTTTATCAGCAAATACATTAAATGTAAGTGGATTAAACTCTGATTAAAAAGCAGAGATTAGCAGAATGAATAATTAAACATGATTCATTATATGTTATCCAGAAGAGAGACACTATAGATCAAAGACATAAATAGAAAGTAAAAGCACAGAAAAAGGTATGACATGCAAACAGTAACCAAAAGAGAGCTGAAGTAGCTACACTAAGACAGGGATAACCTCAAAGTCTTGTATCAATGAAAGAAACTGAATTAGTAGTTAAAAACTTTTCAACAAAGAAAATTTCAGGCCCATATAGTTTTACTGGAAAATACTACCAATAGTATAAGAAAGAAATAATACAAATGGAAATGCTTCAAGAAAATAGAAGTGTTAGTAACAGTTTCCAACTCATTTTACGAAGTCAGTAGTATCCTTATCAAGCTAGACAAAAACATTGTAAAAAAAAAAAAAAAACTACAGAATGCCTTACAATCATAAATGTATAAATCCTCAACAAAATACTAGCAAGTCAAATCCAGTAATATATTAAAAACAAAATACATTATGGCTAAGTGGTATTTAAAATGGGAATAGAAGGTGAGTTCTACCTCTTGATAGAAGTCTGATTATTATTGAAAAACCACCAATGTAATTCAGCATATAAACAAAGTAAAGAAGAAAAGTTATGATCATTTCAACAGTTGCAGAGAAAGTATCTGACCAAATTCAACTTGCATCAATGACAAAAATCCTCAGCAAAAGTGAAGAAATAGAAGGAAAATTTATTTAACCTGAAAAAGCATCTACCAAAAAACTTGCAGTTGATATAATTCATGGTGAAAGACTGAACGCCTTCTCCCTAAAGTTAAGAACAGGGCAAGGACATGCACTGTCATCACTTCTATTTAATATTGTCCTTGCCAGTGTGATAAGGCAAAAAATAAGGAAAGGAAGAAATGAAAAGGTCTTTATTCACAGATTAAAAGGTTGTAAAAGTTCCTAGAAGTAATAAGTTTACTAATGTTGTAAGGGATAAGGTCAATATACTTTTAAATGAATTGTGTTTTAATTCTATAAAATATCAATGGGTAACTGGAACTTTTAAAAGTAGTATCATTTACAATAGAATCGAATATCAAGTAAGTAGCAAATCCAACAACAATATATAAATCTAGCAAAATATTTGCAAGATCTGCATGCTGAAAACTACAAAACATCAAAAAAATAAAGAAGACCTGCGTAAATAGAGAGGTACACTGTATTCATAGATTGCAAGACTCAGTATTAAGTCTCAAGATTAACATACTGATTCTAACTCCAAACTGATCTACATATTCAGTACAATTCAAATAAAAATTCTAGCAGGGTATTTTGCAAAAATCATAATCTGATTCTAAAACTTATACGGAAATGCAAAGCATTTAGAGGTGTCAACGCAATTTTGAAAATAACTATAGAGTTGGAGAACACATACTATATAATCTCAGGGCTTACCACAAAGCTGCAGCAATCAAACATTTTGGTATTGGCATAGATCAGTGGACAGATTATATATCTAGCGGTAGACCCACCCACATAAATTTGGGTCTAATGAATTTTGACAAAGTTACAAGAAAATCCACATGGAAAGCATAATCTTTTCAACAAATAGTGCTGTAATGACTGGATGTACATATGCAAAAGAACAAACTTTGCACCATACTTACAAAAATTAACTTAAAACAGACCCCAGACCTATATGAAAAACCTAATTATAAAATTTCTAGAAGAAAATCTTCATGTACTTGGGTGAGGTAAATACATCTTAGATGTACTTGGGTGAGGTAAATACATCTTTGGTGTATTTGGTAAATACACCAAAGACATAATCCATAGATGAAAACAAGTGATAAATGGGACTGCATCAAAATGGAAAATTGCTCTTTAAAAGGCCCTGTAAAGAAAATAAACATACAAGCCACAGATTGGGAGAAAATATCTGCAAAACATACTTTAAAAAGGACTTGAATCCAAAACATATAGTAAACTCTCAAAATCTCAGTAATTAGAAAAAAAGCAACTCAATAATAAAACTAGGCAAAATATGTGAATAAACACTTCCTTCACCAATGAAGACATACAGATGGCAAATAAACACATGAAAAGTATAATTACTCATTAGAGAAATGACAAGCTAAACCACAATGAGATATTACATCCTACTAGAATGAAAAATTTACCAAAAAATTGATAATACCAAGAAGTACTGACAAGGATGCACAGCCAACTAAAACTCACTCATATTTTTGGCAGGAATACAAAATGATAAATCCACTATGTTGGATTATCACACAAACAGTCTGGCAGTTTCTTATGAAGTTCAACATACACTTACCATACCACCTGGCAGTTCCAGTCCTAGGTATTTACCCAAGTAAAATAAAACTTACTTCACACAGAAATCTATACAAATGTTTACAGTGCCTTTATTCCTAATCACTCATAACTGGAAACAACCCAAATGTCCTTCAACTTGTGAACACATAAAAATCGGTGGTATATCCACACAATTGGATACTACTCAGCAACAGAAATGAGCTACTGAAATACACAACAAGATGGATGAACCTCAAATACATTATGTTAAATGAAAGAATCCAGACTCAAAAGGCTACATACTATATTTCCATATATGACATTCTGGAAAAGTAGTTGCCAAGGGCTAAGAGTGGCATAAGGTATTGACTTCAATGAACACAAATGAATTTTGGACGGTGATAGAACAGTTCTATTTCTCAATTGTAGTGGTGGTTATGCAACTGCATACATCTGTCAACATTCACCAAATGTGAATGTCTGTCAACAAAGAGGTCAATTTTACTACATACATATATTTCAGTAAAAAAGTTGCTAAAAATTTAATTTTTCAAAAATATATTCAAGGTATAATTTCAAGAGTGACCACTGAGAGTCCAGAAATAGAATGTACAAATCCCACACCAACAGAAGTATATAGATCAAGAAACAAACAAGGGAAAAAAAAATCTGTTTTTAGAAAGGCAAAAAGAAAACAAAAAATCACACAAAGAATGGAATCAAAAAGTAGGATGGCAACCAGACAAAAATATCAATAATTGCAATAGAGGTAAGGCAATTGGCCTGAACCCACACATTAAAATAGTCAGACTGGATTAAAAACAAAGACCAGTTATATACTTTTTGTAAGAGACACACCTAAGCATAAGTACACAGAAAGGTTGAAAGTAAACAAAGGAGAAAAGATGTATTATACAAACATTAACCAAAAGAAAACTTGCATAGCTATAATATGAGACAAAAAAGACTGTAAGATGAAAACCCTAACAGGAGGCTCATGACCTAATATCAGGTTCAATTTACCAGAAGGTATAGCAATATATAGGCATAGTTGGTATACTTAATAAAATAAACTCAAAGGCTATAAGCAAAAGCTGACTGAAGTACATGGGGAAATGAACAAATTCAGCATTTAAATGGAAATTTTAGCATATATACCTTAATTATTAAAAGAGCAAACAGTCAAAAATTTATAAAGATACAGCAAATATGAGGAACACAGCTAACAAATTTGATCTAATGGAGAAACATATAGATCTGTACCTAACAATTAGAGAAACAATACTCTTTTCAGATGCAGTAAAACATTTATAAAAATTGATCACATACTAGCCCATAAAGCAGGAATCAACAAATGTAAAAGAACTGGTTCATACAGGTTACCCTAACTGCCTATAATGCAATTAAGTTTAAAGTTAACAATAAAGAAAGGTAAATTTAAAATCACATGTGCATGGAAATTTTAAATAACTGATGAGTTAAAGAAGATATGATAACCTATATTAATAATACTTAGGCAAAAATGATGACAATATTTCATATCAAAATCATGGGATGCCAAATAAATTTATAGTCTTGCCAAAAAAATTTATCATCTTAACTGCTTATATTTATTTGAAAATAAGGAAATCTAAATATGAATAAGCCATATATCCAACTTAAAAAGAGAAAAAAGGAAAAAACTATAATAAATCTAAACAAAACAGAATAAAGAAAAACAGAAACAAACCAGTTTTTAAAAAATAAAAGCCAATATTGACTCACTGAAAAGAACGTAACCAACAAATCCCTGGGGAGACTAAATCAGAAAAAAAGATAGAAAGCACAAATAATCTTACTAATGAAGAAGGGGGTAATATAAACAAAAGTCTAAAAATATATCAAGAGAATATTATGAACATTTTTATGCAAATTTGAAAACTTTAAAAAGTTGAAAAATTCCAATATTACAGATACAGTCCAAAAAAACTGACTCTTCAGCAATTAGAAGACTCAATGATTCTTATCACTACAAATACACTGAGGTGATAGTTCCACCAGGCAATGGTAGTTTTATAGTCTTGTTCTACCAAAATTTCAAGGAACAGATTAATTCAATATTATACAAACTCTTTTGAGAAAATTGAGTAAGAACAGTAAGAACACATGTCTATCTTATTCATGAACATACATGAAAAATTCCTTTAAAAAGTTAATGTGAAAGGCAGTCTGTCAGGGTCCCTGTGCTTCCCCCCTTCATTCTTTGTGAGTGCAACAGATTCTGAAACTTATCTGTCTCTTGATACTGAGCAGTTTCTATAGCTAGTTAAATAGGGAACTAAACAGGTAAAGGCAACCAGAGCAATACTTCCATATAACTCTTTGTACCCTTGAAGAAGCAGGACTAGTTGTTTTGTTTTGGGTTTTTTGCAGCTAGCTACAATATTTGCTGCTTGCTTGAAAAGTGCTGCACCTTTGGACTTAGATTACTCAATTGCAATGCAAACTCTTTGTGTATACAGCATGTGTCTGGGTCCACCTTTTTGCTTGAGTGATAATATTCTTTGTCTCTGACCCAAGAGTCTCATGTCTTCTACCATTATCCATGAAACAATAATTGGCTAACTTATTAGCTTGTAATAGGGTAAAATCTCAGAGCCTTAACAGTTCTTGACAAACACTATCAAAATAAATCCAGCAGTGTATAAAAGCACCAAGTTGGGTTTACCTCAGGAATGCAAGTGTGGTTTAAAGGGGCAGGTTGGGGGGATGCTTACATATAATTTACCACTTCAATATATGAAATGAGAAAATAATGTAATCATCTCAACAGATGAAGAAAAGCATTTAATAAAATTCAGCACCCGAATAAGGATTAGCAAAGTAGAAATAGAAGGAAACTTCTAGAACCTAAAAACTTTTTACCAAAAATATAGAGCAAATATTCTTAATGGAAAAATATTAGAAACATTTCCTTTAAAATTGGGATTAGAAGCATGCCCAGTATTAATGCAATATTGTATTAAACACGCCAGTACATTACAATAAGGAAAAGAAATTATAAGAATTTGAAAGGAACAAAGTCTTTATCAGCAGATGAAATCATTATCTGCATACAATACCTAAAGAATTTGTAGACAAACTTTTAGGAAGAATGAGAATTTAGCCAAGAAGGCTTACTGTAAGATCTTTTTTCTTTTTAATGGTAATTCGTATACCCCAACAGCAAACAGGCAGAAAAAGCAACTTAAAAAAGACATGGTTTCTAAGAGGAACAAAAAAACTTATAAAGTATCTAGAAACAAATCTACAGAAGATATGCCTGAACAGTGTGCAGAAAGTTATAAAATTTTATTCAAAGACATTAAATAAGATCTAAATAAATGGAGAGAATGCACAAATTCATGGATAGGAAGACTCAATATAATTAACATGTCAATTTTTCTTAAATTGATCCAGACATTCAATGCAGTTCCAAAGTCCGAACAGCATTTTTTGTGAAACTTAACAAGCTGTTTCTTATGTATGAGGAAGATTCAAGGCACCCAAACTGCCAAGACATTGCAAAAGTAAAATGTAAAGGGACTTCCCAAAAGAGATATCAAATCTTAATATAAAGCCATAGTAACAATTATGACAAGGTAGTAATCAGTGCAAGGTTAGACAAACTGAGTACTGGGTACAGAGAATGGAGATCCCAAAACAGGCCTACTACACATTGCTGATATATGAGAGAGGTGACTTTGCTGATCAGTGGGAAAAGGGAAAAACTAGTCACTAAATGATGTTGAGACAACTGGTTATCCACAAGGAAAAGACAAAATGAGATCCCTCCCAAAATTAGACCTCTCATACCATGTTAAAATATCAACTCCAAATGAAAGAAAGAATTAACTATGAAAAGCAAAACTTTACAACAACTTTTAAGAGATAATATAGAAAAAGTATTTTTGACTGGGGTAGGGCAGGATTTCTTTAATAAAACATAAGATGCACTAGTCACAAAAGAAAAGACTTTTAAATTCAACTACAATAAAAAAAATCAAATCTATTCATTGAACAATACCAACAAAGAAAACAGAAAGAAAAGCCAGAGTGGAAGAAGACATTTACAATACAGAATAGACAAAAGTTAAAAATTCCAGGTGAAAATAAGCAAAAGATATCAACAGCAATTTCAGAGAAGAAACGTGGCCAATACATATATGAAAAGATTCTCAGTTTTATTATCAATTAGGAAAATGTAAATTAAGAGTAGAACTAGAAACTGTTTCACACTTAATAATTGGCAAAACTTTAAAAATCTGACAATACTAAGTAAGTGTTGGGAAGAAGACAGAAAAATGGCAACTGTATTACTTTGGGGAGTATATTTTAGTACAGCTACTTTGTAAAATATTATGGCATTACCTAATAAAGCTAAGAATGTATAAAGTTTCTTTCTATAACCCAACAATTCCATTCCTAGGAACTCTATCAGGAGACATGTACAAGAATGTTCATGGCTACATTGCTTATAGTAGTCAAAAAAAGGTGGAAACAATCTAAATATCTATAGTAGAATGAATGAATTACAGCATATTCATGTAACAGAATACAACACAGCAATGAAACAGATGAACTACAATTACACTCATGCATGAATGTATGAATCGTAAATACATAAAGTCAAATAAAACCAAGTCACAGAAAATTACATTCAGTAGGATTCCATTTATATAAAGGTTAAAACACCCTTAACAGATACATATATAAGCTCAGTATCTGGCACATAGTATGTGCTCATCAATACCTGTTGGATGACAGAAAGAAAACTAACAGAATTTAGGACAGTAATAACCTCTGGGAGAAGTGATGAAGATGTAATCAAGAAAAGGCACAAAGGAAACTTAAAAGATACAGGGGATCTACACCAACAAGGTTTGATTGTGCCTATTTCCCAATAATCTCACCAACAGTTATTTTATCAAATTTTTGGAATTCATCCAATCTGATAGGTAAAAATTGAGTATAGCTTCAATTTGCATTGTTATTACTATATAAGGTTGATCAACTTTCTAATTTTAGAGCCATCTGTAAATCCTCTTATATGAATTATTAATATGCTCTCTAATAGACTATCTTTTATTTATTGATTTCCAGAAGCTCATTATATAATACAGAAGAAAGTACTTTGCCTCCTACATGAGTGGCAATCGGATTTTTAAATGCATTTTTTAAAAAGGTACTGAGAACGTTAGATAATGGGTGTGTAGTTATTTATTTTATTATTTTCTTTAAAATGTTACTCTTTGTATATTATGATATATTTCATGAATTAAAAAGTTTACATAGTAAAAGAATCTTCAACTGCCATGGTCCATTTTATTTTAAGGGAGATAGGTAATTCTTAGAAGGAAGCTAGAAACCTTCACAATTATTGACGTTCTAAAGTTTTTATTATTTGGGGACATCAATGTTTAATGCCTGAGGGCAATTGTTTGGCCCATATGTCAGAGAAAGTATTGCTTTATACCTTAGGACATGAATTCTAAAGTATTTAAAAATAACTATATGAGAATTGCTTTCACTTACACCTTTTCTTCCATAAAACTAATAGAGTTTGGATTTTTCTTGTAAGTGACTTAAAAGAACATTTCCAACTTCCTGGACTGGCCATGTTTGTAGTTTTTAAATTGGCCTTCCTATCCTAACTCTTCAAATACCCTACCCACCACACATACTCCTCAAGTCTCAAAATAGCATTTCTAAAAATTAACTTGTTGAGCCAGGAAGATCAAATTCATTATCAAAATTTCAGTATCTGTGTTTCAGAGGAAGACAGGAAATGTAAGAAAGGCACTCCTTTTTCTAGTTTCAAGACAAAATGGAATCTTAGAGGCAATCCATTTTCATTGTTTCTTTTAAATATATCAAAGTGCTATTTTAAGTGCTCCATTCTACTCCCTCCCCCTTTCTTTGGACACAAAGTACCACTATGTGGTTATTAAAACTGATTAAGAAATTATTTCAAGTTTTACCTTCCTAAGAATATAAAGCTACCATTCATTAGGAACATTTTATTCCTTCAATTCCTTCATAAAATCAATCCTGTTTTTACCACCTTAAAGTTTTGAAAGAAGGCAGGGACGGCTCTGGCTTTCTTTCACTTCTAAAAGGTCTTTGCTCTTCTGTACTGATCACCTGAACGTAAAATAGCACTGCCAGAAAAACAGATTCTCACAGAAGAGGAAAGGCTGCAGATAGGTATTTATATTGAATTTAAATTGAAGTTTAATGAAAAGGAATTTATCCATTGGCACGGACAAAGCTAAGTTACAGCTGGTAAAGCAGAGCTGGCGCCTGATTTGAAAGTCTAAAGTGAGATTTTAACAAATGTGAATCATCAGTAGACAAGGGACACTAGAATCAAAGTCCAACCAAAGACAGTAGTTTGGAAGACTAACATTTTAACTAGTAAAACAGAATGAAGAACCCAGGAGATAAAGGATATTCAGAAAGATTCATTCAGTTGATACTAAGCATAAATTTTCTGAGAACATGTCTCTATATGAGATAACATGGAGTAGAGTTATGAAACAGTAAGATATATAATATTTGCTTTTCCAGGAAAGTTTTGTGGTATGAAGGGTAAGTCCAACTGGGTTCAATACCAAGGTATTCATTTGTCATTGACATGCTCTCCATCAAGATTAGGAGGAGGAAAACAGCTGTTCTGATTGATGTTGAAAGTAAGAAACAATAGTTATCCTTGGAGACAAAAAATATACAATTTATTATAATCAGTATGAAAGTGTGAATTCTGAAATCTAAGATTATATAAAATGACAACCATTCCATACTTTTTAATAGAAACGAACAGACCTGCCCCCATTCCAACTCTAGCTGGATGGCTGTTTCAGCTACATTTACAAGAATAAGATTTAGCACATAGAGAATAAGGTGAAATGTCCCAACAGTTAAATTTCAAATGCCTTGGGTTAATTCTCAAGAAAATACTTTAGATAAAAAGTATTCCCCGTATGTCTACTTCATACACGATAAAAAGCATCAGCAAATTCCTACAAAGAACCTAAAATCACAAGTTAGACCATTCATATAATTATCCAACTTACGAAGGGTTAACTGTATAAGGAAGCCTAACACCACTTCTGTCATTTCAACAAATAATGTCAGCAATCTTACCACTCTTATTCAAGCTTCTTTCTTAATGCTCCATTATATGACTTAAGCAAACGCAAACAGAACACGTTCATGAGACTCAGTAGTCTTTGAAGAAGGAAAATAAAACATATGAAAGTGTATACTTTATAAGGCTTTGATTAATGTTCACTCCTCATTAGCACAGAAAATGTTTAACCAATACAGTAAATCTGTATTTAGTCCTCTGCATTCAAAATAAACCCTTCTTCCTATGCTATGATATAAGAGAAAAATATACAAATCTCAGTATTTATGTGATTTGAGTATGACTTTCATTCCAAACTGAGATGGTATCATCAGAGGAACATGCATTTTGGATTAATACACTATTTACAATAATTACACTTATTAGATATAGCTCATTTTTACTGTAATGTTTTCCCTCTTATAAACCTAATATGCCAATGCTATCTACTCTATCAAAACCAGACATTCTGGCTGAGGTTAAAATTTATTATGTTACATCATTGTTTTTTAATTTTTTTTTTAAATGGGAAAGAAACTACAGTGCTAAGTGTTAATTTAAACTATCTCCTCCAAGAAATTTCAGTAAAATATAAAAACAAAACAAAGCGAAAAACCCCGAAATTTCCCCCATTCAAGTTTGTTAAAATGATGGCAGCTTGTTGAAATCGTGAAGCTCAATTTGATACAGAAGAACCACTTTTCTTTCAAGAGGAATGTATAGTTACATTCTCAAAATTATACTAAAACCTGACCTAATTGTAACCAAAATGGTCTTTAAAAGGCTAAGAAAACCTCAGTCCTGAGCGCTAATGCTATCATTTTTAAAAAATCACTCACCTTTCAAACCTAGAGTTTGTAGCTGGAAGAGCCGACCAAGTTCATAAGGCAAAACCCGTAACAGATTGTTATTTAAAAGCAATTCCCTGTTTTTTTTAAAAAAAACAAAACAAAAAACTGTTTTAGTTTAATATATCAAACTTTATTAATACCTACAGTCGTTGTTCTTAACCTGCCTTCTAACATAACATGAGTGATGTCTACATTCAGGGTATATTTCTCTACATTCATCCAAAAATGTTGTAACTGCCACAATTATTAACAGTGTTTCTATGATTTACTCATTCTCTAGCACAGATTAAAGTTAAAGGTATAGGAACTGTATGTCATTCTCAGGCTAAATATGCTCCCCTTTCTCTCTCACCCAAAATGCCTCTCAGATGCAAATCAGAGTGACACATATTTTATGTATCCAAAGACAGCAGATATCCTTGAACCTAGTCTCATTCATAGAAAAAAGTAACCTTTTTAAAATAAACTTCAGGATTTAACTATAGTAGCCAATTCCCTGTATCAATTTTTATAACAATACAACTATTATCACTTCAAGATACAACAATCATTGACACAGAATATAAACATTAAAAATAAAGCATAGGATAGCATAAATAGGATAGCACAGGTAAGATCTGATTTATGATTGTGAAATTTTGGGCAGACTACAGAAAAAATAAACAGCCCCTGTAATTAATTAATGACCAAAAGGTATAAAATAAATGACTAAAAAGTATAAAAAACAACAAAAACACACAGTAAGGGGATGGCAAAAAACAAGATTTTTAAATGATATTAAATATTTAATTTTAAACATGTGATAGCAATTTTTTAACATTACTATTCAGCAGATAAGGAAGAAAAGCAATCCTTGTTTTCATTGGGAACATTTATACAAGGTCTCAAGATTCCTATAAAATTTTCTCCTATGAAGAAATTCTTAAAGAATCCTGAAAGACTGGAAATAAATCCATTTATTATCAGGTTTTAAGATTTCCTTAAGGAGTTGTAATATACAAGTATACCTTGCCTTATAAAATAGATATGTTCCTAAAAGCCTTACTTATAAGCAAATCGTTTTCCCAATTATTTCTCATTAGTCTAGACTATCTAGCCCCAATTAATTCTGATGAGATTTGTCACTTGAGTGTAAAGCAAGACTTAGGTATTTTAGCCCTATCCCACCTCAAGTCTGTCAAAAGAAATTGGTAATACAAGCACATTTCTAGCCAGAAACCTCCAAATTTAAAGGAAGAAAGGAAAAGAAGCGTTCAATGGAGCCCAACTCAAGCACTCTGCTTAGACAATTTATATCATTTAACCTTCATATACATATGGAAATCCTACTGTAAGATGAGTAACCTCCCATAATATTCTTATTTGGTAAATTTAGAATTTTATACAGTGAGTCACATTTATATTTCCTCACCTGAGAGACACCATGTTTCCTAGTTCTGCTGGTAAACTTCTGAGTTTATTGGATGACAGATCCAGGTAAACCAGATTATGAAGCTTGGCAATATCAGGTGGAATGCGACTAAGGTAATTGTCATTTAGGTGCAGTGCTGTCAAGTGTGTCAATGACCAAAGTGATGTACTTAAGCTCCGCACTCTACCTAAAAGGCAAAATATTGATGCATTAAACTTCTAGGCCCAAGACAAAGACTGAACTACAAGGACTAAAAAGTGGGAGAAGAGCCCACAAATACATACAGATATTGTGACTCTGGCATTTTAATTTTGTATTTAATGCTACTTGATTGCTTCCAAACACACCTGGTCCTTCTTTAATTTCATGCCACTTTTCCCTGACAACCATTCTTTCTCATGAATCTTCCATGTATTAAATAAGATGTGGCATAACGAGGAGACCCTTGGAGTCGGGGTGATCACATGGTCTCAAGGAGAAAGCGTGGGGCTGAATTGAGCTTTTGCAGTAGAACAGTCCTGAATTTTTTTTCTTTAAGTTATGATCCTCACAAAAGCACTTCTCACATACGTCGTAAAAATTAATAGTGCAAGGTTTATCTATATCTAGGGCCTGAATTAGTCTACAAACTTTAAATAGACAGGAGTAACTGCTATGATTTAGAACCAACCTTAGATTAGCCACCGGGAAAACTATTTTACTCCCAAAGGAGACATCTTCCCCAGCCTTCTCATATTTCAATTATACATTAATAACTCTGGTTTAAGATTCTGCATTTAAGTGCAACATACTCAAGGAAATAGTCACTCATTAAGCTTTACCTATCAGTCAGCATCTGACAGCTATGGTAGAACATGTACTGGAAAAAGAAGACTTGGTTCACAGTCCTGATTTTTACCATTTATTAGCCATATAAGCCTAAGCAAATCACATAGTTTCAGCTTCTGTAAAATGGGATGTTATCTTAACAATAAACTTATATGAAGAGACTCTGAAAACTTTACCAAAGTAAAATGCTAACAGATATTGATTAAAAGAGCAGTGGAAGGTAGAGAGAGCAAAAGTCTCAATAGGGAAATGTTATTTTTCATATGGCTATCAAGCAGTAGACTCGAACTTAGATCTTCTGTTCAGGGTTCACAGGTTCCTTCATGCTGTCTATAATCAGGCTTAAAGTGCCAATTAGGATTTTGCATTTTAATGGGAAACAAAGTTTTCAAGTGAAAAGAGGCTCTAGTAAAAAAGAAACTTAGTTTTACCCAGGGTTTAACCAAGTGGTTCTCAACCAGGGGCAATACTGCTCCCCAAGGGGCTTTAGCAATCTGGAGACATTTTTCGTTGTCAAAACTAGAGGGGTGCTACTGGCATCTAGTGGGTAGAGGCCAGGAATGCTGCTAAACATCTGACATGCACACAACCACTCCCAACCACAAAGAACTGTCCAGCCCTAAGTGTCAATAGTGCCAAGTTGAGAAACCCTGGGTTAACCTAATAGGATTTGCTCATATTCATTTTTTTTTTAAATTATCAATCACCTAACCACCACCTTTTAGCTAAAGATACAGGTAATTCTTGCTATTGACACAATATGGGTTTAACTCTTCCAAATGAAAGCCTACTAGGGAAAAAATTACACTCTAAATATAATCTGTATTATATCAATTCATAAAAGAAAAACTGTACTTATATTTTATTTTTAATAAACTTTTAAGTTTGTGATAATTTTAGATTTACAGAAAAGCTACCAAGATAATACAGTTCCTATATCCCCCTCATCCAGTTGCCCCTAGTACCAGCATCTTATATTACCATGGTACATTTGTCAAAACTAGGAAACCAAGATTCGTACGTAGTGTCAATATTAACTAATTTATAGAGTTTATTTGACTTCACCAGTTTTTACACCTTTTTGTTCGAAGATAACTAATTTATAGACTTTATTTGAATTTCACCAGTTTTTACACCTTTTTGTTCAAGGATCTGGAGGATCATATTTTTTGCATTTAGTCATCATGTCTCCTTAGTCTTCTATCATCTGTGACAGTTTCACAGTCTTTCCTTGTTTTTCATGACCTTGACAATTTTGAGGATTACTAGCTAGGAATTTTGTGGAATGTCCTTCGGTTTGTCTGATGTTTTTCTCACTATTAGACTGGTTATGAGTGTTTAGGAATCAGATTCTATTTTAACAACTCCTAAACATGTAATTTATAGAATAAACAGATAGCTTCTAGGTTTCCCATTCTACCAACAATGGGATGATAGGAGGATGGCAAAGATATCAATTTGCAAAAATGATTACTCTGCAATAGCCAAAACAAAATCTATTATATCAAAGAACCTGGTTTTACATAGAAACTGAACTCCCAATGCCTTCAATTTTAGATGCCAACTGTGGCCCCCAGTATTAATCTCAAAAGAAAGAATGGGAACAAAGATATTTAGTCACAGATAAATCAGTAAGTTAAACACTAGTGCTTCAGCATCTTGTATTTTCTCAATTAATTCATCTAATTAAAAATGTACAGCAAAGAAATAAGTATAACACTCAACTCTTGTTCATCATTGCTATTATAGCCCAGATTAAATGTTTCAGATTCCACTCACCCGAGATTTCTAATTCTGCCCAGTGAGATTTTTTCCCATTGGCTACCTCCTCTGCTGACATGATGGTATAAATTCTGCGAGGATCTGGAGGATCATATTTTTCCTTTGGCATCCCTATTAGTCTGTAAGGGAAAAAAAAAAATCAACAATTATAATCTAATAGAAAAAAAGAGAGAACGAAAAATGAGATGGTAAGTTTTCTTCTTCTCCCCCCTTGCCAGGCTACTACTAAATCCTCACTAGAAGGAAAACACATCTAAAGTATGCTAGGCTATTGCAGGTACTCAGTAACAGACGCCTCAGGAAAAATGCAAAGAAGCAGGGACACTGGACTTCACAGAAAACATGGTGGTTGCTTCCCAAACATCCATTGCACCCTTTCCCCTTCATTTAGCTGCCTTGCTTCCCAAGACAGACTGACCCTATGCAAGTTTCCTGAATGGACTCTGACTGGCCTAAGAAAATCAGAGTAATCTTATCCTCCTTGTCTCAGTGATATTCAGATATTCCATATCTAAGACAATTAGCACATGACATTCCCCTTGTCACAGAGATTAGTTCAGAAATATCTAATATCACTAGGCTTAAGACTCATTTTATGTTTATGGGAGGAGCAGGCTTCTCTCTCCTGCTGGTCATAAATGAAAAAGAATATAGCACAGCTATTGTTGGCAATCATCCAACTGTAAGGGAAGCCAGCCGTAGCAGTCAGAGATGAGAAAATAGAGAAACAAAGCCAGAGTCCTCACCAAACCACACCTGTAGCACTCTCAAATACTGGGCTTTTTGGATACACAAGTCAATCTATTTTACTTACTGTTTAAACTACTAGTTTATGTTTAAACTACTGCTACTTGCAATCAAAAGCATCTAATTAAGACTATCATGTATCTTGGTTTGCATGGACCAGTCTTGGTTTATATCTGTTATTCTTAGGTAATTATTGATATCACTTCTTCACTCCCAAAAGTGTCCAATTTGGATAATGAGTTACATGGCCACCCTAATTGAAACTAATATTATACAGTTCTATTCAGTTAACTGCCAAAATAATCACTGAACAATCATCAGTGATGACCAGCTAGACATAAACTCCTCAAGAATGCAATGTATGAATCAGATGACAAACGGCCATAAAAGTAATCATTCAAGAGGTCTAATACAAGAGTTACTGCTCAGTAATTGGCAGAAAATGAAATCCCGTTCAGATCTAACAAGAATAGCAAATTACAAAATCCTGAACCTAATTAAACTCCTGCATGCTATCAGTAAATATCCTCATAGTATTCATAGTTGGTTCTTTGTTCATATTTTAACACACAGAGACATACATACACACACCAAAACCAACTGCCTAAAACTGGGAGTGTTTCTAAGCAGTTTAGAAGTTCTATCTCAATGGAAGAGTTACTTTCAGATGGTCTGAAATTTGTTACATAAAGAGAACAAAGAAAGATAGGAAGTATTCTATCATGTATCAAGGAATCAAAGCTAGAAAAGAATACAATCAAAATTTCCCATACCATAATTTGTCCTCATATTGTGGAAGGAAAAACAGTCATTCCTTCCTATTTACTAACAGGGGCAAAGAGAAAGTTTTCCAGATTTTTTCATCTGTTAACAGTAATTAGCTTCCAAATTTCCAGGTTAAGCTCTTCTGCTCTAACCTTATCACACAACTGGGTGATACTGAAACATATTTTATTTTCCATAAATGTCCCGGATCTTCACACAGCACAAAGAGTATGATCATTTTCCTCAGGGGAAAAACTTGAGTTTTACCACTTTTGGCCTATGTAAAGTATTTCTGAATATAAAATTTTTAGGTAACAAGGTTTTCAGAATTTCTACTATGCACCATAAGGTACATGTGTCTCTGTGGGTACTCCTGCATACTAATATAAGATTCTACAAAAACACAAGTTAAGCAAAACCAAATCAAACAGATTCAGATCCAAAGACATGCTACAAATCCATCATCTACAATGAGGATGGATAAAAAAACTAAGACTGTGACATTTGCAAAAACATATGTTTCATTAGTTTTAAATCATTTTTATAAAATATAGTGCATAGGTCAACTTAATTTGGCAGTTTTAATCATGGCTCCCACTAGACAGTGTGTTATTTAAGGGGACAATGAGTTGTTTCTGTGTGGAGGCATATCCTTTTTATAACTCTATACAGTTCCTACCACATAGTAGGCACTGAATATGTATTTGTGGAATGATCATATATGCTTTATAATCCTAAAAACTACCATCTTCCTCTCACCTTTCCCAATTAACAGTCAATGCTCTTCTAAAAATTAATCTCATGAAATGGTCATTAATCCACATGCTCAATTGCCTTAAATATTTATAAAATCTAGATAGGAGATTAATAATCATCATCTCTTCTGGCCCACTAATGCTAATCTCTAAAACAGCTACTATATAAGAACTATATTTCTTTTTTTTTAATTTTTCATAAGTCTCCATCTTTGTAAGTCCAATAAAATTTATAAAATCTATTCCTGCAAAACATATCCATAAAATGTTTACCAGTGTCTATAATATGTAAAAACCAAAGTAATATTAATACTGTTATATTAGGGGTCAAAGGTCTCCTTTGGATTTGATTAGGAAGTCAATAAAAATACAAGTCACTTAATCCTTCAAAATGAAACTAAATTTGAAGTTAAAACATTTTTCATTTGCACTAACTAAGTAATTTAGTAGAGTCTATAGATCTGGTGATCACTACTGTCCCAAACATCAGGTTTTCAAAAACATGCTACTAAAAACTTAGCTCAAATTTAGGAAACTGGTATTATTGAATACTCCTATTCAGCTTTATCTTCCCTCTCAGTTCCTCAGCATCAACCTTCCATCCTGGAGACATACCACAAAAACCTATTTCAAAGTAACTTAATATATAAAATAATAATTCAAATGTAATTTAAATCTCTAAATGTGACACTGTTAATGTGCTTTCTCAACAGTCTTAAGATATAGGTCAGTCCAAGGCTTAAATACTGGATTGACACTTTTCATCCAAAAAGGAGAAATGTTTTATTTTGTAAAGCCTAGCAGCTAATTTCCTTTTCCTATCTTCTTTATCAAATTGATGAAGAGGCAGGTTTTTAAATTGTTTTTTCCAAGAGTTTCTAATTTCTGCAATATCTTACATCAGTTCCCAAAGGATCCTCCCATTATATCAACCTAATTTATATTGGGGATCCTGATCACGTAACAAAGTAAACTAAAAGCCCCTTCACAACACAGCCTTTTTAACTTCCAGTCTTCAAACCCCATTTTGACACTATGAAAAATACTCCACATAGCTCCCCAAATACTAACTACATAAGCTTCTTTGAACCTACCATCCTCTCTACTCCATTCCTTGAATCTCATTTTATTACCAACGCAGCCCCCTCAGAGTCTAGGGCAAAATTTCTGAGAGCAACCGTCAGTCCTGGAAAAACAACCTGATTATCTCCTACTTCTTCATTTCTATGAACTATCCTGAAAGTAAACAAGTCTTAATCTCTGTCACTGAAGGATGATTAATTACTACATATAGTGAAGATTTTCATTAGTTTAGTTCTCAGTCTTATGTATAATTAAGCAAAAACTTCAAGTAAACCTGTAAAATACTGACTTCATGGAAAATGTATTCCAATCTTTTTTTAGCTGCAAAGCAACACTTATGTAACACTAGGGCTACTTTGCCTTAAAAAATTTACCTTGGAGTTTCCAACTGTAAATAAAATACAAGATACCTACATAGCATCGTGTTCAGTGAATAGCATGTTACAAAATATATATATGAGTTACGCCCAAATACACTATTGCCAAGGAATCCCAAATCTCAGGTTTTATATCTGGGGCTAGGAAAATAATGCAAAATAACTCCTCCCTGCCCCATCCCCGAATAATAATAATCTGAGCCAAATCAGAGCAAACTGTTAAAGGCCAGAACTAAACTTCTGCTAATTTTGGTCATCTGAAGCATCTTATTAAAAAAACAGCGGGCTCTATAGTACATATAGAGATGTTAAGTCCTTAATGGTGTTAAACCACAGCTTTCCTCTCACCACCTTCTCTAAATTTAAGATCATTTTATCTCAGTCTATAGTTCAGCACAATTAATACTATTTCATTTAGAACTTAGAATAAGAAAGAGAGAATGCTACAACCACCAAAGAGTGCTTCATAACGAACCACAGACTTCTAACTCAATGAATCCAAACCTAAAGTACAAGCCAGTAGACATGCACTTATATCCATAGAAATATTAAGTGATTGTCTCAACAGTAGTTTGCAAAGCAATCTTAGGCAGAGATGCAGACTTCCCAAAGTTGAAAGAAGACAAAATTAAGCCTACATTAGATATTTCTGCTTACATTTTGGAGTAAGATGTAGTGACTTATTACACTTTACATATTCTCAGATAAATCTGTCTTCTATCAGCATTTATTTCCAAAGGTTATGGAACACATTGTTTGTTATTTATTGAATACCCACCTTGACTAACATCCATCCTTCCCAACTGTTCTTAATCATTAAGACCATTTTCCTTTCTGAGAAAATATGTCTAAGTTTACCTTTTTTAATAAAGCAAAATAACCCTTGCACTACAGCATTTCTGAAGTTTCTATTTCCTCATCAATATCTATTTTTAGCTATACACAAGTATTAATCATTACAACTGTCATACAAAATCTATACCTTCCCTAAGTGAGCTCAAGAGCTGATACTAAAAAACAGCACCTAGCAAATCACACTGCATATAGTAGAATCATACTGATAAAAATAAAGATTGATGGCAATCACAAGAGCTGAGAAGACACCCTGAGATAAATAACAATTTCATCCACATTTCCACTCCTCTTCTATACCAAGGGCCTCTGGATGGCATTTGTCTTCAATGAGATAGTCAACTCAAGTCCGTAGATGATGATAATGCAAACGTTCAGAAAGAATCCATTCAAAGTTTTCATGATATCTCCCAATCTGTCACCATTCTAAACAAAAACAAAGCAAAACAAAATCCGTGTTTTACAATGGTAAAGCCACCCATCATTATGGAAAAAATAACCTTCAGACTTCTGGAATTTCATGTTTCTGATCAGTTTAACATTTATTCAAACATTTACTGCAGGAGTACTAATTATAATGTATTATACCAAGCACTAGGACTTCGACAGTGAACAAGATGAGCAGCATAATTGCCCTCAGGTAGCTTACATCATTTTCATAGCACTACTTGAAAAATAAAGTTATAAAATATTCTACTTTCAAATACTTCTACGAAGAATTTGGCATTTCTTCTTGTTACTACTTTTTTTCCCTTTATCAGGTAATTGCCACTGCATAGGCATATATAACAATAAATCCCCTGAATGAAAATGAGATAATTGTAATGACTGTTATACTCCTTTATAAAGGTAATCCAAAGAAAACTTTAGGGTAATCCAGAAAGATAACTTCCGACTCTGTAAAAGGGGAAGTGTTAGGGTTAGTCTACTTGTCAGTTAAAGCACTATCACGAGGGAGAAAAAAGGCAGAAAGAATAAGAATGTAACTCCTTTTCTGCATATCTAGAAATTTTTTCCCATATATGGGATACCAGAAAACAAGAGCAGCAGCAACATAAAACATAAATAAATACTAAAAGGAAAAATGAAGACCTGGAATTACAAATCTACCAAGCACTTCAAAGTTCCAAAATGATGCTATTATTGGACAAGTTTCATTTTATTTCACTAGCAATCAATTTAGACAACCAAAGCTTATGATTCTTGTCCTATCATTCCAAATTAGGTCTTAGTCTCTATCTAACAACCACTATGCTTTAATGTTTCTTGTATTTAATGCCTCCCACTTACCTAAAAACAGTGAATACAATCTATCTATCTTACAGAAAACAGGAGGTAATTAGACTAGATTAAAAATTTCAACATCAATTTTCTCAGGACTATGACTTCTTCCCCAAATCTCTATCTTTCCATTTTTTTGGTGTAGCCTGTGTTTTCTACTTCCTCTGGTATATACATTCTCATCTCTTTCAATGATGTCAAATTCCTATCCATCCTTCATGGTTTAAGTCATCTTCCATCTCTTCTTTAGAATATTTCCCCACCTAAAAATCAACAAGCTGATTCTCAAATTTATGTGGAAGGACCTAGAAGAGCCAAAACACTTTTGAGAAAGAAATATAAACTTGGATGTGCCCACTATCTGATGTCAAGCCTTACTAGAAAGCAATGATAATCCAGACAGTTTGGTACTAATGAAAAGACAGACACATATAGTTGAAAGAAATATAACTGAGAAACTAGAAATAGACCCACGTATATACAGTCAATAGATTTTCCGTGAAGGCACAAAGGTAATTCAATAGAGAAAGGATAGATTTTTCAACAAATGGTGCTGGAACAACTGGACATCCATATGCAAAAAATAAAGAAATAAGCATCAATCCACACCTTGCACCATACACAAAATTAACTTGCAAGGATCATAAGCTTACGTGCAAAAGCAAAACCTATAAAACTTATAAAAGAAAACATAAGAGAAAAATCTTTGTGACCCTGGATTAGGCAAATATTTCTTTGATAAAACACAAAAGCATGATCCATAAAAGAAAAATACTGATAAACTAGATTCCTTGAAAATTTAAAACATCTACTCTTGAAAGATGAATGAAAAGACATGCCCAGAGACTGAGAATAAATATATGCAAAACACTTACATGAAAAAGCACTCTGGAATATACAAAGAATTCTCAAAACAAAATTATAACAAAGTCTAATTTTTAAAAAGTGGCAAGAGATTTTAACAGATACTTCACCAAAGAAGATACATAGATAGAAAATAAGCACATGAAAAGATGCTCAACATTAGGCATTAGGGAAATGCAACTTAAAACCACAATGAGATATCACTACATAGCTATTAGAATGATTACATTGAAAACTTACAATAGGACTGACAAGGAAAACACACACACGTGCACGCACACACACACACCCCATATCCTTGCGTGTATGTTTACAAATATATACATATTTGTACATAAATACACACACACTCACAACCTCATATTTTACTGATGGGAAAGTACAATGGTACTGTCACTTCAGAAAACAGTTTCGTAATTTCTCATAAAGTTAAACATACACTTATAGAACCCAGCAATCCCATTCCTAGATATTACCCAAGCCAAATTAAAACTTATGTTCATACAAAAACCCATACATAAATGTTTTCAGCAAGTTCATTTACAGTCACCCCGAACTGGAAACAATACAAATATCCTTCAACTGATGAATAAACTGTGGAATAGCCCTACACTGAAATACTACTCAGCAATAAAAATGATTGAATTACTGACACACACAACATGGATGAATGTCAAATGCACTACGCTAAATTAAAGATGCCATACTTAAAATGTTATATACAGTAAACTTCAACATAATAAAGGCCACGTATGACAAGCTCACAACAGACACCCATACTCAATGGTGAAAACCTGAAAGCTTTTCCTCTGAGATCAGGAACAAGGCAAGGATGCCCACTCTTGCCACTTTCATTCAACATGGTACTGAAGTCCTAGCCAGAGCAATTAGGTAAGAAAATGAAATAAAAAGGGATCCAAATCAGAAAGGAAGTAAAACTGTTTGCAGATGACATGATATTATATGTAGAAAACCCGAAAAACATTAGAATAAATGAATTCAGTAAAGTTACAGGATACGAAATCAATACCTAAAAATGTGTTGTGTTTCTATACACTAATAACAAGCTATCACAGAAATCAGGGAAACAATCCCATTAACATTTGCATCAAAAACAATAAAATACTTAGAAATAAATTTAACCATGATAAAAGACCTGTACCCTGCAAACTGTAAGACACTGATGAAAGAAAATAAAGACACAAAAAGACAGAAAGACATCCCATCTTCATGGACTAGAAGAATTCAATGCAATCCCTATCAAAATTCCAATGCCATTTTTCACAGAAATAGAACAAATAATCCTAAAATGTACATGGAACCACAAAAGATCAGAAGAGCCAAAGAAATCTGGAGAAAGAACAAAGCTGGAGGCATCACTGTGAAATCACTTCCTGATTTCACAGTATATTACAAAGCTACAGTAGTCAATATAGCATGTTTTTGGCATAAAAACAGACACACAGATCAATGGAACCAAATAGAAAGCCCCAAAATAAACCCACAAATGTATGATCGGTTAATTTATAACAAAGGAGCCAAGAATATACAATGAGAAAGGACAGTCTCTTCAATAAACAGTGTTGAGAAAACTGAACAGCCACATGCAAAAAAGCAACTGGACCCCTATCTTACACCATTAACAAAAACCAACTCAAAATTAGTTAAAGACTTGAATGTAGACCTGAAACCATAAAATTAGAAGAAAACATAGGGGGTCAGCTCCTTGACATTGATCTCAGTAATGATTTTTTGGATTTGACACAAAAGTAAAGACTACGAAAGCAAAAATAAACATATTGGACTACAACAAACTAAAACACTTCTGCTCGGTAAAGGAAACCATCAACAAAATGAAAAGGCAACCTATAGAATGGGAGAAAATATTTGCAAATCATGTATCTAATAAGGGGTTAATATCCAAAATATATAAAGAACTCACACAACTCAATAGCAAAAGAAAAAAAAAATTCCAATTAAATAATGGGCAAAGCATCTGAACAGACATTTTTCCAAAGAGATATATAGATGGCCAACAGATACATTAAAAGGGGCTCAACATCACTAACCATCGGGGAAATGCAAATCAAACCCACAACGGGATATCAACTCACACCTGTTAAAACAGCCATTATCAAAAAGACAAGAGATAAATGGTGAGGATGTGGAGAAAAGGGAACCCTTGTGTACTGTCAGTAGGAGTGTAAATTGGTGCAGCCACTATGGAAAACAGTAAGGAGGTTCCTCAAAAAATTAAAAACGTAACTACCATATGATCTAGCAGCTCCACATCTGGGTATTTATCCCCAAAAAACAAAATCACTATCTAGAAAAGATATCTGCACCCATGTTCACTACAGCATTATTTACAATAGCCAAGACACAGCAACAACTTATGTGCCCATCAACAGATAAATGAATAAAGAATATGTGATACACACACACACAAAACACACAATGAAATATTATTCAGCCATAAAAAAATAAGGAAATCCTATCATTTGCAAATGGACCTTGAAGACATTATGCTAAGTCAGACAGAGAAAGACAAATACTGTATGCTGTCACCTGTATGTGGAATCCAAAATAAAAAAAAAAAATAGTCATAGATACGGAGAACAGATTGGTGGCTGCCAGAAGTGGGGGTGGGGGCGTAGGCAAAATGGGTGGAGTCAAAAGGTAGAAACTTCCAGTTACAAAACAAGTAAGTCCTGGGGATGTAATGTATAACATAGTAACTACAGTTAACAATACTCTACTGTATATTTGAAAGTTGCTAAGAGAAATCTTAAAAGTTCTCATCACACACACAAAAAAATGTAACTGCGTGGTGATGGATGTTAACTACACCTTTCTCAGTGCAATCATGTCACAATATACACATATAACAAATTGTTACGTTGTACACCTAAAACTAATACAATGCTATGTGTCAATTATATCTCAATTTTTTATAAAAAGCTATGTAGTATACAAATCCATTTATATGACATTCCACAATAATCAAAACTATGGGAACAGAAAACTGGTAAGTGGTTGCCAGGGGTTAGGGGTGGAGGGAGGGATAGACTATAATAAGGATAAGGGAATTTTTTTTTGTGATGATGTGAACTACATATACTGGTTAATCTATAATTACTCACAATATCATCATCAGAAAGACACTTAGGAAACAAAATAATTTAATCCTTCATGTCTCTTGGTAAAGCAAAACAACTTGGGGAAAATTGCTTTCCCATCCAAAACACTACTTAAGTGAATAAAAAAGGAAAATAAACAGAATATGATTCCATATCTCTAGCTTTACCACAAGGCATTTATAAATGTTAGCCTAAAAAGAGCATAAATTGACTTTAGCAAATCAAATCATGAAAGTTAAATCCATAGCATTTTTCAGACTCTTAGTAACAATGCCAAAGAGTTGTAATAAGTCAACTTTATTATTGAGTAATAAATGCTAACAGAGTTTATGTGACCCAGGCCATTTGAAAAGAAGATCCCTCCCCCGCTACTCCCCCACCCAATCCTCACCACACACACACACACACACACACACACACACACACACGTGCATGCTTGCACGA
Source organism: Eschrichtius robustus (assembly GCF_028021215.1). Classification (NCBI taxonomy): domain Eukaryota; kingdom Metazoa; phylum Chordata; class Mammalia; order Artiodactyla; family Eschrichtiidae; genus Eschrichtius; species Eschrichtius robustus. The sequence goes on along the minus strand of NC_090827.1, from coordinate 58,443,740 downwards.
CAAGGGGATTACAAGCAGTTCAGGGTTGCTAAAAATATCACTGGAGGCATGGAGAGATGGTGTTGTACAGGTGGACAGAGGAAAGATCATGGAAAGTTCAAAAATCTGTTTATGCTTTCCTACAGAACATTTTCCTAACATGAAAAACTGCCAGCCAAAGAGACTCTAATAATAAACACGATACTATCAATCCTGGTTGCCTCCTTCATTCATTTCCTTTTACTTGCTTGCTCAACAGCATTTCTTCTAGTCACACTTCCAAGAGGTCCTATATCCTCTACTGATTCAGCTGTCACATTCTTAAATTACAAATCTATTAAAAAATAAAAATGAATAATAAAAATGCACAAATCATCTGAAAAAATTATAAATGCATTTAAAACCCTGTACTTATATGAAATATAAAATATTCTTATCACTTCCCATCATAAAAGCAAGACTATATAGCACGGTATTTGACTGTTATCACATTTAACCCAAGTTTTTCAGCATACACAATTATAATGACTAGTGTAGTAAACAGATCCAGTTAGCCTAAGACCCAATTCTAAAATATATACTCATACTCTTCTTTGGAATTGAGAGAATAATACACTTAAAGCAGACTAGCTCTAAATTCAGGATTCTTTAGAGTCAGCAACTAGCCTCTATTCTAGTTCTAAAATACTGTAAATCCTTTCTTTCAGGTTTCGAAAACAAATGTGAGGTAGAAATCCAGATTTAGATTATTCCATCTAAAAGAATGATTTTATGCCACAGAAGAAATGCAACAAAATCCCAAGCTTATGTCCCCAAGGTTTAATTTAAAATTCCTATTTAGTGGTAGTTGGCTATAATTTTAGAAAGTTTCATTTATTAGGCTATCCCAGCAAATTTCTCTTCAAAAATTTCCAAATTAACACATATTTAATGAAAAACACTATTATTTAATGGCTACATTAAAATATCATAAAATTTCTAAACTAATATTTAATGAAAGACACCGTAATTTAATTTTTATACATAGATACATCAAATACAGGACGAAAAAGAGCTACAGCAATCCAAGTCCATAAAACTGAAGTAGACAAATAAATTGTTTCAGGGGGAATGTTTTTTCTACAGTTCAGTTTCCTCATGATTCTCTTTGAACAGGGAAAGTTATAATATACCAAATAATAAACCCCCATGTTCTCAGGAGTGAATTCCAAAGTGAATAAATGAAAAGGGACTCTCCATGATGGTTAGGAAGTGATGCTAGTCATTCCAAAATGGTGACCAAAAATATGTACAATAGTAACTAAAAGATCATATATTCTATACAGTCTTAGTAAAATTAACTTTAACCAACATACATTGTTATTTGTTATCCTTGCTTTTAAGAACTAGCCTCCAATAAAACTAGTAGCTCTTTTACACTGATAACAGCCTAATATAAGTTTCCTTTAATAACTACCTCAAAATCCCATGATTTACTTTAAAAAAAACACAGTATTCAAATAATGACAGTTTTTCAAAGATGAACAAAATATAATTACTACGGAAATTGGTTTAGCCAGAATTCTATTATTTGGTCCTCTCTAACACCTAACACTTGTGCCAATCTACAATTCTACAATAAATAATCCCAAAGAATAACATTTATAATCAGTATAGAGTGGATGTTTATTTTTTTGTAGCCCAACCTTCAAGTTGGTAATCTATATTTAGCAAAAAGCACCTTTAAAAATCAGAACAGTCCATTCTCCAATTGTGAAAGGGCACTAAATTCATATTTTTTTACTTTTTTGAAGATTTAAATCTGTGGGAAAGTATTCAAGATGTACTGCTAACTAAAAACAAAAACTGATTTAATATATAATAATCCCATCTTTGTAACAAAACGTGTATATGAAATCTGTACCAATGTGCATGAAAGAGTCTAAAAGAATAACAGGATTATGAGTAATTTTTATTTTTCTTATTTAGTTATATTCTCTAACTTTTCAATATTGCCAATATATTGTTCTTGTAATATGACAATAAAACTTTTTTATTATTAATAAACTTTAATTTTAGGGCAATTTTAGGTTCACAGTAAAATTGAGCAGAAAGCACTGAGCTCCCGTTTTCTTCCTTTTTCCACACAGCACAACCACCCCCAACAGTTATTATAATCAATGAACCTACACTGACACGTTATCAACCAAAGTTCATAGCTTACAACAGGGTTCACTCTTGCTGTTTTACATCGTTACATTCTGGCTATTTGACATGTGTATGATGACAATTAACTACCCATGTAGCACGGTACAGAATACTTTCACTGCCCTAAAAATCCTCTGTGCCCTGCTTATTCATCCCTCCCTCTCCTCTAACCCCTGGCAACCACTGATCTTTTTACTGTCTCCATGGTTTTGCCTTTTCCAGAATGTCTATAGTTGGAACCATATAGTATGCAGCCTTTTCAGACTTGCTTCTTTCACTCATTAATGTGCATCTAAGGTTCCTTCATGTCTTTTCATGGCTTGATAGCTCATCACTTTTTAGCACTGAATAATACTTCCATTGTCTGAATGTGCTACAGTTTATTTATCCACTCACCTACAGAAGGACATCTTGGTTGCTTTCGAGTTCTGGCAATCATGAATAAAGGCTGCTATAAACATCCATGTACGAGTTTTTACGTAGACATAAGTTTTCAATTCATTTGGGTAAATACCAAAGAGCATGACTGCTGACTGGATCATACGATAAGAATATATTTAGTTTTATAAGAAACTGCCAAATAGCCTTCCTTCCAAAATGGCTGTACCAATTTGCATTCCCAACAGCAATGAAAAGAGTTCCTGTTGCTCCAAATCCTCGCCAACATTTGGTGTTGTCAATGTTTTGGATTTTTGGCCACTCTTACAGGTGTGTAGCATTCACCGTTATTTTACAAAGAGTTTTTTTAATTAAAAATTTCAAAGGCACCTGACATATATTTGAAGATACATGCAAAACTTTCACATTTTAAAAAATAATTTCTTTCATAATTCTGATACTAACCTAGCACATTATCAATGCTGATAAAGTTATATCCTACAGACATCTGCAAAAATATCAAGATAAATAACAAGCTCATACTGTAAAATACAAAGACTAATAAAACAAGAAATAAAATTCTGCCAAATAAGATAATTTAAGAATACTTAGATTCACAAAATTAATGAGTCTTGTAAAGAGATCACTGTCCATTTAAACATCCATATTTTCTTTGATGAACAGCAGTATATTCAAGCATTTTTGTGCTTAATTGTTTAGTTATTATAAGCCTAAGACTACAGAAGTATACTATGGCATATAATTTATCTAAGGTTTATTCATCTGTTGCACCAATATTTTTCTAAATTTTTTTCCATATTCTGGTTAAGGAAATTAACCTGTTTTGCTTAGTATTATTTAAACTATAAATATAGGATATTTTTAAAATCATTTGGTATTATGAAAAATATTCTGATAAGGCAAACCACATCTAAAAGAAACACTAGCTGGGGACTTCCCTGGTGGCGCAGTGGTTAAGACTCCACCTGCCAATGCAGGGGACATAGGTTCGAGCCCTGGTCCAGGAAGATCCCACATGCTGCGGAGCAACTAAGCCCATTGCCACAACTACTGAGCCTGCGCTCTAGAGCCCGTGAGCCACAACTACTGAGCCTGCATGCCACAATTACTGAAGCCTGCATGCCTAGAGCCCATGCTCTGCAACAAGAGAAGCCACCACAATGAGAAGCCCACGCCCCAAAACGAAGAGTAGCCCCCGCTCACCGCAACTAGAGGAAGCCCGCGCACAGCAACAAAGATCCAATGCAGCCAAAAATAAAATTAAAATAAATTTTAAAAAAAACATTAGCCGTTTTTAATTTATAGATTCAAAACCATATTCTTCCCAGAAAATGTACATAAACACACATATCTGAAGCATAAAGATCATATTCAAAAGCATGTTTAAAAACTTACTGCCAATAACACTTTACACTGTATTTACTCTTAAGTTGTTCAGTAATTTTAAGTCAAATAGAATACCTTGCATTGTTATTTCTTTTTCTTTTTCTTTTTAAGATCCTGTTTAAAGGTCACTTATGAATGCCTAAAGACAATAGACTACCTCCAAGCAAAAATTTCCTTTTTGGGGGTAGGATATACTTGTTTTCCCAGCCACCTCTGAACATAGCATAAGAAGTGGAATCATAAGACAGGTGACTTCCTATCTCTTCTTTTTGAAAACAAAGTGCAATAACATACAAAAAAGTTTAGACCTGGGTGCTGTTATCCACTGAAAAATTCCCTAGATGCCTAAATCCATTGCATCTACATGGGCAAGAAAAGATTTTTTTAAGCCATCACTTTGAGCAGTCACTAAAAAAACAGAGATACCCTACCGACCAATCCCAGTAGCAGCAACTAATCAAGCAGCTATGCTAAAGTGAAAATATGAGAAAGATCTATTGAATAAAATTAGTGGCAATCTTGAAAAATAAGTACTGATTAATAAAACCGTCATGGCTCTCTCAAAGAAATACTAAAACAACAAATCACAGTTTCATATCACAGCACACACCTGAAGCCCCCTCTAAAAAAGTAGTTCTCAACCAGGTGTGATTTTGCCCCTCGGGAGACATTTGGCGATGTATAGACACATCTTTGGTTGTCACGACCTGGGGGATATGCTGCTAATGAGTAGAGGTCATGGATACTGCTACACATCCTGCTCAGGACAGGCCCTCACACAAGAAATATCTGACTCAGAAGGTCAATAGTGCCAAGGTTGAGAATCCTGCACAAAAAATGAGTCCATAGTGTATGTTAAACAAGTGCTTAGAGAAATCAAGTACTACTGCAAAAAAATCGCTTGTGATAGAAAGGAAAAAGTCAAAGGTTATGAGTTAAATTATGAGTTACATTTATTCCTAAGTTCTTGGCTAAGGACATCCTAGCCAATTAAAGTTGTCTCCAGGTGCTAAGACAAGCAGATAGTTATTCCACCAAAGGCTGAGCATCTCAGCAATTTCCACGTAGAGACAAATATCAGGCTATAGCTACTACTCAAAGAGCACCAACCATCTGAAAACATTATCCACAGTGTTTTACATATATTAATTCACTTAGTAATCACAACTACTCTAAGTTGTAGGTGCTTTAATTATTTCTATTTTGGAGAGGCAAGGCAAACTTGCCTCTGGTTACATGGCTAGTGGGCGGCAGAGCTGGGATTTAACCCAAGCAGTCTGGTCCTACAGTCTCAGTCTTATCCAACACACCATTACTGCTTCATATGCTGGACCTGGGAAAGTCTGAGAAGAGAACAACAGGGCAGAGAGAAACTTCACAATAACTAGAGCCTTCTCTTGAGTATTAAAGAGTAGCCATCAATTGCTGAGTGTTGGGCAGGGAAGCTGTGAAAGACACAGCCAACGTAACTAACTACAGAAATTGCTCAATTTCAGATGACAGATAAGCTCTCTGGTGGGGAAGAGTGTGTGGTGTGAGGATGTGTATGTGGGGTGTGTGTGTGCAATTTGTTATGAATTTCACTAAATTAAAATGTGCCACAAAATTAAATAATCATAAAATATACAGTACTCATTATTGTAAATTTCATGTAACCAATTGACTCTCACACAATGTTTTAGTTCATTTGTTATTGAATTCTTGTTTCTGTAGCTAACGTATGGTAGCAAATGACAAATGAATGCAGTTTCAACATGAATTATGGTTAACAATTTCATTTACGTTAAAAAGATAAACAATAAATATCAGAACTTTACTTGTTTGTCAATAACACGAGAAATTTCTTTGCTGATAATGGTTGTCTAATACTGGAAAAATATTTCCTTAATTTTTTTGTGCTACTCACAACAGACTCAGAACATTAAACTTTAATCTGGATTAATAATATTTGCTCCATCATTTTCCTAACAGTACACAATTAACAAATTAAGCTCTATTTGTAGCATTTGCTTATCTGTAAATCTCCCATATGAATAGCAAATTTCAAGTTATCAATAGGATGCCCAGTAATAACAGCATTAGGTTGTAATTCAGAAGTAAATAATCTCAAGAGTATAGACACAATAGCAAAATAATTACTAAGTGATGAGTTTTGAGTATTATCTTTGTTTCTAATATGATTTAATTTTGTTATATAATTTAATTTGCAGTAGGTTGTATTTAATAACTGGCTTGCAAAATACCTTAAAAATGAACAACTGGCCATCTCAAACCAGCACAAGCCAACTCCAGCACACCACTGTAGCACACCACTGCCTTCCCCTCTCTTACTGATCCTCTGTTCCTTGGAGTCAATTCTGCTTCACTGAAAAATCCAAACCAAACATCAACTTACTCTGTGCTGTACCTAGCAAAACTAATTTACTTCTCCCACTCCACTTCCAAGGAACTTCATTCATTAAATAATAAGACACAGGAACTGCTCTTTATTTATAAGAACATATGCATCCTATTATATGAAAAGAACAAAAATAAATTTTAGAAACAGAAGGAAACAGAGATCATATGTAGTCCAGTACTTCTCAACCACAGTTAGTCTTTAAGGAAGAAACAATACAAATTCTACCCAAACTCTTCCATAAAGTTGAGATGAACATTACCCTAATACCAAAACCAGACAGTACATGAAATGGTTTTTAAATCTTTAGCAAATTGAATCCAGTAATATATCAAAAGGATGATATATCATACCAAGTGGTGATTATCCTAGAAATGCAAGGTTGTTTAACACTAAAAAAAAAAATCTGTATAATCCACCTATATCCAGACTAGTATATACAATAAACACACACACACACACACACAAAATCCTCAACAAAGGCACAAAATGCATTTTAAAAAATCTAACAACCATTCCTATTTGAAAAGAAAAGACCTCTCATTTCAAAAATAAAAAGAAACATACTCAGCCTGATAAATGGCATCTATGCAAAACATACTTAATAGTTAAACTCTGAATGCTTTCCTGCTAAGATCAGGAACAAGGCAATGATATCTGCTTTCACTTCTTTTCAACTTTGTACAGATGGTCCTAGCCCATGCAATCAGGCAAGAAAAAGACATAAAAGGCATTGCGATTGGAAGGAGGAGTAAAAACCCATCTTTATTCTCAGATAACCCAACTGTTTATATGTAGAAAATCCCACAGAATCTACCAAAAAAGCTACTAGAACTAATAAGTTTAGCAAGGTGGCAGGACATGATACAAATATATTCCCCTCCAAAACTGCATTGTTAAAACTGAAATTTTTAAAATACCATTTATAGTAGCATCAAAAATTATACAATACTTAGAGATTAATATGAAAAAAGATGTGCAAAACCTGCACACTGAAAACAACAACACTGCTGAGAAAACTCAGAGCTAAAGTAAATGAAGACATACAGCATGTTCATAGAACAGAAGACTCAACATTGTTACGATGTCAATTCTCCCCATATTCACCTACAGATTCACTATAATCCCAATCAAATCCCAGCAGGTAGTTTTTATAAAAATTGACAAGCTTGTGTTAAAATTTATATAGAAATCCTAAGGACCTAGAACAGCCAAAATAACTTTGCAAAGGAAAAATAAAATAGAAGACTTATACTATCTGATTTCAAGAGTTATTATAAAGGTACAGTAATCATGGCGATGTGGTATTAGCATAAAGATAAACAAATAGATGAAAAGAACTGAATAGAGAGTCTAGAAGTAAATTCACATATATATGGTCAATTAAAACACAGATGCCAAGGCAATTCAATAGGGAAAGGATAATCTTTAACAAGTAGTGCTGGAGCAATTAGATTGCCATATTCAAACTAATGAATCTCAAACTTTACTTCACACCATATACAAGAATTAACTCAAATTCGGTAACAAGTATTAATTTACATGTATTATTAATTCACTTAGTAATCACAACTACTCTAAGTTGTAGGTGTTTTCATTATCTCTATTTTAGAGAGGCACAGAGAACTATAAACATAAAAGCTAAAATTACAAAATATCTAGAAGAAAACACAGGAGAAAATTCATAATCATGAGTTTAGCAAAGATTTCTTAAGCAAAAGAATAAGAACATGATCCATCAAGCAAAAAACTGGTAAGTTGAACTTCATAAAAATCAAGAACTTTCATTCTTTGAAAAACATTATTAGGAAACTGAGAAATCAATCCACAGACTGGGGAAAATATTTGCAAATCATATGTGTAATAAAAAAATGTATTATCCAGCATAAACAAAGCATTCTCAAAAATCAATAAGAAAATTTTCTTAATGGACAAAACATCTTAACATATACTTCACCAAAGAAGATATGTTGATAGCAAATAAGCACATGATAAATACTCAATGTCATTAGAGAAATTAAAATTAAACCACAATGAGATACCATCTACTAGAATGGCTAAAATTTAAAGACTGACCAGGTGAGAATGTGGAGCAATGAGAACTGTCAAACAATGCAGGTAAAATGAAAAATAGTACCACATTGGAAAACAGTTTCACAGTTTCTTAAAAAGTTACATGTTAAATACATACCTATCAAGTGACACAGACATTTCACTGCTAGATATTTATTCAAGAAAATTTAAAACATATGTACACTCAAAGACTCAACTGAAACCAAATGTTCTTGACAGTTTTATCTGTAATAGCCAAAAACTGGAAACAACCTAAATGTCTATCAGCAGCCTAATAGATAAATAGAATGTGGTAAATACAAAAAATGAAGTACTACTCAGCAATAAAAAAGGAATGGCCTATACTATTAATACATAATGATCAAAGGATCAATCCAAGAAGAACACATAACAATTGTAAATATATATGCACCCAACAGAGGAGCACCTCAATATATAATGCAAATGTAAACAGACATAAAAGGAGAAATTGACAAAAACACAATAATAGTGGATGACTTTAACACCCCACCCACATCAATGGACAGATTATCCAGACAGAAAATCAATAAGGAAACACAGGCCTTAAATGACACATTAGACCAGATTGACTTAATTGATACTTACAGAGCATTCCATCCAAAACTAACAGAATACATTTAATGCACATGGAACATTCTCAGGATAGATCACATGCTCGGCAACAAAGCAAGCCTTGGTAAATTTAAGAAAACTGAAATCATATCAAGCATCTTTTCCAACCACAATGCTATGAGGCTAGAAATCAACTACACACACACACAAACACAACCTGCAAAAAACACAAACACATGGAGGCTAAACAATATGCTACTAAACAACCATGGATCACTGAAAAAATCAAAGACAAAATAAGAAAATACCTAAAGACAAATGAAAACAAAAACATGACGATCCAAAACCTATGGGACACAGTAAAAGAAGTTTTAACAGGGAAGTTTATAGTTATACAAGCTTACCGCAGGAAACAAGAAAAACCTCAAAAAAACAACCTAACCTTACACCTAAAGCAACTAGAGAAAGAAGAAAGGAAACCCAAAGTTAGTAGAAGCAAAGATATCATAAAAATTAGTGCAGAAATAAATGAAATTGAGACTAAAACAACAATAGGAAAACACCAATGAAACTAAAAGTTGGTTCTCTGAAAAGATAAACAAAACTTATAAACCTTTAGCCAGACTCATCTAGAAAAATGGGAGAGGGCCCAAATCAGTGAAATCAGAAATGAAAAAGGAGAAGTTACAACCAACACCACAGAAATACAAAGAATCATAAGAGACTACTACGAGCAACTACTATGCTAATAAAATGGACAACCTAGAAGAAATGGACAAATTCTTAGAAAGGTACAAGTTCCCAAGAATGAACCAAGAAGAAACAGAAAATACAAACAGAGCAATTGTCAGTACTGAGATTGAATCAGTAATTTTAAAACTCTCAACAAACAGAAGTTCAGGACCAGATGGCCTCAGGAGAATTCTATCAAACATTTACAGAAGATTTAACACCTATCCTTCTGAAACTATCACAAAAAAAATTCCAGAAGAAGGTTCTATGAGGCCACTATCACCCTGATACCAAAACCAGAAAGCTATCACTCACACACACACACACACACACACACACACACAAATCACAGGCCAATATCACTGATGAACATAAATGCAAAAATCCTCACCTAGCAAGCTAAATCTAACAATACACTAAAAGGATCATACACCATGATCAAGTGGGATTTATTCCAGGGATGCAAGGATTTTCAATATATGCAAATCAATCAGCGTGATACACCACATTAACAAACTGAAGAACAAAAAACATATGATCAACAATAGATGCAGAAAAAGGTTTTGATAAAATTCAACATCAATTTATGATAAACACTTCCAGAAAGTGGGCATAGAGGGACCATATCTCAACATAATAAAGGCCATATATGACAAACCCACAGCTAACATCATACTCAAGAGTGAAAAGCTTAAAGCACTTCCTCTAAGATTAGGAAGAAAACAACGATGCCCACTCTCACCACTTTTATTCAACATAGGTTTGGAAGTCCTAGCCACAGCAATCAGACAAGAAAAAGAAATAAAAGGAACCCAAGCTGGAAAAGAAAAAGTAAAACTGTCACTGTTTGCAGATGACATGATGCTATACATAGAAAATCCTAAAGATGCTACCAGAAAACTACTAGAGCTCATCAATGAGTTTGGTAACGTTGCTGGATACAAAAATAATATACAGAAATCTGCTGCACTTCTATACACAAATAACAAAACACCAGAGAGAAACTAAAGAAACAATCCCATTTACCACTGCATCAAAAAGAATAAAATACCCAGGAATAAACCTACCTAAGGAGGCAAAAGACCTGTACTCCAAAACCTATAAGACACTGATGAAAGAAATTAGAGGACACAATAGATAGAAAGACACACCACGTTCTTGGATTGGAAGAATCAATGTTGTTAAAATGACCATACTATCCAAGGCAATATACAGGTTCAATGGAATCCCTATCAAATTACCAAGTGCACTTTTTATGGAACTAGAAAAAAATTAAATTTGTATGGAAACACAAAAGGCCCCAAATAGCCAAAACAATCGTGAGAAAGAAAAACAGAGCTGGAGGAATCACGCTTTCTGACTTCAAACTATATTACAAAGCTACAGTAATGGCATAGTCCTGGCACAAAAACAGAAATATAGATCAATGGAACAGGACAGAAAGCACAGAAATAAAGCAAAGCATCTATGGTTAACTAATCTACGACAAAGAAGGCAAGAACATACAATGGAGAAAAGACAATCTCTTCAATAAGTGGTGCTGGGAAAACCGGACAGCTACATGTGAAAGAATGAAATTAGAACACTCTCTAACACCATACACAAAAATAAACTCAAAATGGATTAAAGACCTAAATGTAAGACCAGATACTACAAAACTCCTAGAGGAAAACAGAGGTAGAACACTCTGACATAAACCACAGCAATATTTTTTTGGATCCACCTCCTAGAATAATGAAAATAAAAACAAAAATAAAGAAATGAAACCTAATTAAACTTAAAGAGATTTTGCAAAGCAATGGAAACCATAAACAAAATAAAAAGACAACCTATGGACTGCGAGAATATATGTGCAAACACTGCGACCGACAAGGGCTTAATTTCCAAAATATACAAACAGTTCATACAGCTTAATATTAAAAAAACAAACAACCCAAGCAAAAAATGGGCAGAAAACCTAGACATTTCGGCAAAGAAGACATATAGATGGCAATCAGGCACATGAAAAGATGCTCAACATTGCTAATTATTAGAGAAATGCAAATCAAAACTAGAATTAGGTTATCACCTCACAGCAGTCAGAATGGCCATCACCAAAAAGTCTATGAATAATAAATGTTGGAGAGGGTGTGGAGAAAAAGGAACCCACCTATGCTGTTGGTGGGAATGTAAATTGGTACAACCACTATGTAGAACAGTATGCAGGTTCCTTAAAAAAACTAAACATAGACTACCATATAACCCAGCAACCCCACTCCTGGACATATATCCAGAGACAACTCTAATCTGAAACTCTAGTGTGCACATCGGGACCCAGGGGAAGGAGCAGTGACCCCATAGGAAACTGAACCAGACCTACCTGATAGTGTTAGAGGGTCTCCTGCAGAGGCGGGCGGTGGCTGTAGTGAGGCTCACTGTGAGGACAAGGACACTGGAAGCAGAAGTTCTGGGAAGTACTCCTTGGCGTGAGCCCTCCCAGAGTCCGCCATTTGCCCCACCAAAGAGCAGGGTAGGCTCCAGTGTTGGGTCGCCTCAGGCCAAACAACCAACAGGGAGGGAACCCAGCCCCACCCATCAGCAGACAAGCAGATTAAAGTATTACTGAGCTCTGCCCACCAGAGCAACACCAAGCTCTATCCACCACCACCAGTCCCTCCCATCAGGAAGCTTGCACAATCCTCTTAGATAGCCTCATCCACCAGAGGGAAGACAGCAGAAGCAAGAAGAACTACAATCCTGCAGACTGTGGAACAAAAATCACTTTCACAGAAAGACAGACAAAATGAAAAGGCAGAAGGTTATGTACCAAATGAAGGAACAAGATAAAACTGCAGAAAAACAACTAAATGAAGTGGAAATAGGCAACCTTCCAGAAAAAGAATTCAGAATAATGAGAGTGAAGATGATACAGGACCTTGGAAAAAAAATGGAGGCAGGGCTTCCCTGGTGGCGCAGTGGTTGAGAATCTGCCTGCTAATGCAGGGGACACGGGTTCGAGCCCTGGTCTGGAAGACCCCACATGCTGCGGAGCAACTAGGCCCGTGAGCCACAACTGCTGAGCCTGCGCGTCTGGAGCCTGTGCTCCACAACAACAGAGGCCACGACAGCGAGAGGCCCACGCACCGCGATGAAGAGTGGTCCCCACTTGCCGCAACTAGAGAAAGCCCTAGCACAGAAATGAAGACCCAACATAGCAATCAATCAATCAATAAATAAATCTTTTTTTAAAAAAATGGAGGCAAACATCAAGAAGATGCAAGAAATGTCCAACGAAGACCTAGAAAAATTTAAAAAACAGAGATGAACAATACAACAACTGAAATGAAAACTACACTAGAAGGAATCAATAGCAGAATAACTAAGGCAGAAGAACGGATAAGTGACCTGGAAGACAGAATGGTGGAATTCACTGCCATGGAACAGAATGAAAAAAAGAGAATGAAAAGAAATGAAGACAGCCTACAAGACCTCTGGGACAACATTAAACACAACGTGCGCATTATAGGGGTCCCAGAAAGAGAAGACAGAGAGAAAGGACCTGAGAAAATATCTGAAAAAATTATAGTTGAAAAATTCCCTAACATGGGAAAGGAAAGAGCCACCCAAGTCCAGGAAGTGCAGAGTCCCAGGCAGGACAAATCCAAGGAGAAACAGGTCGAGACACATACTAATCAAACTGACAAAAATTAAAGAGAAAGAAAAATTATTGAAAGCAACAAGGGAAAAACGACAAATAACATACAAGGGAACTCCCACAAGATTAACAGCTGACTTCTCAGCAGAAACTCTACAAGCCAGAAAGGAGTGGCATGATATATTTAAAGTGATGAAAGGGAAGAACCTACAACCAAGATTACTCTACCCAGCAAGGATCTCATTCAGATTCAATGGAGAAATCAAAAGCTTTATAGACAAGCAAAACGAAGAGAATTCAGCACCACCAGACCAGCTCTACAGCAAATGCTAAAGGAACTTCTCTAAGTGGGAAACACAAGAGAAGAAAAGGACCTGCAAAAACAAACCCAATAACAATTAAGAAAATGGTAACAGTAACATACATATCAATAATTACCTTAAACATGAATGGATTAAGCGCTCCAACTAAAAGACACAGGCTCGCTGAATGGATACAAAAACAAGACCCGTATATATGCTGTCTACAAGAGACCCACTTCAGACCTAGGGACACATACACACTGAAAGTGAGGGGATGGAAAAAGATATTCCATGCAAATGGAAATCAAAAGAAAGCTGGAGTAGCAATACTCATATCAGAGAAAACAGTCTTTAAAATAAAGAACGTTACAACAGACAAGGAAGGACACTACATAATGATCAAGGGATCAATCCAAGAAGAAGATATAACAAATATAGATATATATGCACCCAACATAGGAGCATCTCAATACATAAGGCAACTGCTAACAGCTATAAGAGAGGAAATCGACAGTAACACAATAATACTGGGGAACTTTTAACAGCTCACTTACACCAATGGACAGATCATCCAAACAGAAAATTAATAAGGAAACACAAGCTTTAAATGACACAATAGACCAAATAGATTTAATTGATATTTATAGGACATTCCATCCAAAAACAGCAGATTACACTTTCTTCTCAAGTGCGCACAGAACATTCTCCAGGATAGATCACATCTTGGGTCACAAATCAAGCCTCAGTAAATTTAAGACAATTGAAATCATATCAAGCATCTTTTCTGACCACAACGCTATGACATTAGAAGACAATTACAGGGAAAAAAACATAAAAAACACAAACACATGGAGGCTAAACAATACATTACTAAATAACCAACAGATCACTGAAGAAATCAAAGAGGAAATCAAAAAATACCTAGAGACAAATGACAATGAAAACACGACAATCCAAAACCTATGGGATGCAGCAAATGCAGTCCTAAGAGGGAAGTTTATAGCCATACAAGGCTACCTCAAGAAACAAGAAAAATCTCAAATAACAATCTAACCTGACACCAAAAGGAACTAGAGAAAGAAGAACAAACAAAACCCAAAGTTAGCGGAAGGAAAGAAATCATCAAGATCAGAGCAGAAATAAATGAAATAAAAACAAAGAAAACAATAGCAAAGATCAATAAAAATAAAAGCTCATTCTTTGAGAAGATAAACAAAATTGATAAATCAGTAGCCAGACTCATCAAGAAAAAGAGGGAGAGGACTCAAATCAATATAATAAGAAATGAAAAAGGAGAAGTTACAACAGACACCGCAGAAATACAAAGCATCCTAAGAGACTACTAAAAGCAACTCTATGCCAATAAAATGGACAACCTAGAAGAAATGGACAAATTCTTAAAAAGGTATAACCTTCCAAGACTGAACCAGGAAGAAATAGAAAATATGAACAAACCAATCGCAAGTAATGAAATTGAAACTGTGATTAAAAATCTTCCAACAAACAAAAGTCCAGGACCAGATGGCTTGACAGGTCAATTCTACCAAACATTTAGAGAAGAGCTAACACCTATCCTTCTCAAACCCTTCCAAAAAATTGCAGAGGAAGGAACACTCCCAAACTCATTCTATGAGGCCACCATCACCCTGATACCAAAACCAAAGATACTACACAAAAAGAAAATTACAGACCAATATCACTGATGAATATTGATGCAAAAATCCTCAACAAAATACTAGCAAACAGACTCCAACAACACATTAAAAGGATCATACACCATGATCAAGTGGGCTTTATCCCAGGGATGTAAGGATTCTTCAATATAGGGAAATCAATGCGATACACCACTTTAACAAACTGAATAAAAACCATATGATCATCTCAATAGATGCAGAAAAAGTTTTTGACAAAATTCAACACCTCATTTATGATAAAAACTCCAGAAAGTGGGCACAGAGGGAACCTACCTCAACATAATAAAAGCCATATACGACAAACCCACAGCAAACATTGTTCTGAACGGTAAAAAACTGAAAGTATTTCCTCTAAGATCAGGAACAAGATAAGGATGTCCAGTCTCGCCACTATTATTCAACATAGTTTTCGAAGTCCTGGCCACAGCAATCAGAGAAGAAAAGAAATAAAAGGAATACAAACCGGAAAAGAAGAAGTAAAACTGTCACTGCTTGCAGATGACATGATACTATAAAAAGAGAATCCTAAACATGCCACCAGAGAACTACTAGAGCTAATCAATGAATTTGTAAAGTAGCAGGATACAAAATTAATGCACAGAAATCCCTTGCATTCCTATACACTAATGATGAAAAATCTGAAAGAGAAATTAAGGAAACACTCCCATTTACCATTGCAACAAAAAGAATAAAATACCTCAGAATAAACCTACCTAGAGAGACAAGAACTGTATGCAGAAAACTGTAAGACACTGATGAAAGAAATTCAAGATGATACAATCAGATGGAGAGATATACCATATTCTTGGGTTGGAAGAATCAATATTGTGAAAATGACTATACTACCCAAAACAATCTACAGATTCAATGCAATCCCTATCAAATTACCAATGGCATTTTTTACAGAACTAGAACAAAAAAAATCTTAAAATTTGTATGGAGACACAAAGACCCCGAAGAGCCAAAGCAGTCTTGAGGAAAAAAAAACGGAGCTGGAGGAATCAGGCTTCCAGATTTCAGACTATATTACAAAGCTACAGTAATCAAGACAGTATGGTACTGGCACAAAAACAGAAATATAGATCAATGGAACAGGATAGAAAGCCCAGAGATAAACCCACACACATATGGTCACCTTATCTTTTATAAAGAAGGCAAGAATACACAATGGAGAAAAGACAATCTCTTCAATAAGTGGCGCTGGGAAAACTGGACAGCTACATGTAAAAGAATGAAATTAGAACACTCCCTGTAACACCATACACAAAAATAAGCTCAAAATGGATTACAGACCTAAATGTAAGGCCAGACACTATAAAACTCTTACAGGAAAACACAGGAAGAACATTCCATGACATAAATCACAGCAAGATCCTTTTTGACCCACCTCCTAGAGAAATGGAAATAAAAACAAAAATAAACAAATGGGACCTAATGAAACTTAAAAGCTTTTACAAAGCAAAGGAAACCATAAACAAGACGAGAAGACAACCCTCAGAATGGGAGAAAATATTTGCAACTGAAGCAACTGACCAAGGATTAATCTCTAAAATTTACAAGCAGCTCATGCAGCTCAATATCAAAAAAACAAACAACCCAATCCAAAAATGGACAGAAGACCTAAATAGACATTTCTCCAAAGAAGATATACAGATTGCCAACAAACACATGAAAGGATGCTCAGCATCACTAATTATTAGAGAAATGTAAATCAAAACTACAATGACGTATCACCTCACACCAGTCAGAATGGGCACCATCAGAAAATCTACAAACAACAAATGCTGGAGAGGGTGTGGAGAAAAGGGAACCCTCTTGCACTGTTGGTGAGTAAATTGATACGGCCACTATGGAGAACAGCATGGAGGTTCCTTAAAAAACTAAAAATAGAATTACCATATGACCCAGCAAACCCACTACTGGGCATATACCCAGAGAAAACCATAATTCAAAAAGACACATGCACCCCAATGTTCATTGCAGCACTATATACAATAGTCAGGTCATGGAAGCAACATAAATGCTCATCGACAGACGAATGGATAAAGAAAATGTGGCACAGATATACAATGGAATATTACTCAGCCATAAAAAGGAACGAAATTGGGTCATTTGTAGAGACGTGGATGGATCTAGAGACTGTCATCCAGAGTGAAGTAAGTCCGAAAGAGAAAAACAAATAATATTGTATATTAACGCATATATGTGGAACCTAGAAAAATGGTACAGATGAACCGGTTTGCAGGGCAGAAATAGAGACACAGACGTAGAGAACAAACGTATGGACACCAAGGGGGGAAGTGGCGGGGGTGGTGGTTTGATGAATTGGGAGATTGGGATTGACATGTATACACTAATATGTATAAAATGGAGAACTAATGAGAACCTGCTGTATAAAAAAATAAAATAAAATTCAAAAATTAAAAAAAAAGAAGATATGGTACATATATAAATGGAATATTACTCAGCCATAAGAAAAAATGAAATAAATGGGAAGGAAATCTGAAGAAGAGCGGATATATGTTTACGTATAACTGATTCACTTTGCTGTAGAGCAGAAACTAACACAACACTGTAAAGCAACTATAGTCCAATAAAAAAAATAAAGAATGAAATAATGCCATTTGCAGCAACATGGATGGACCTAGAAATTATCATATTAAGTGAAGTTAAGTCAGACAGAGAAAGACAAGTATCATATGATATCACTTATATGTGGAATCTAAAAAAATGATACAAATGAACTTATTTACAAAACAGAAATAGACTCACAAACAGAAAACAAAGGGGATAGAAAGGGGAGCAGGGAGATAAATTAGGAGTTTGGGATCAACATATACACACCACTATATATAGAACAAATAACAACAAAGACCCCCTATATATGTAGCACAGGGAACTATATTCAGTATCGTGTAATAACCTATAATGGAAAAGAATTTATATATATAAATCACTTTGCTGTATATAAATCACTTTGCTGCACACCTGAAGCATATACAACACTGGAAATTAACTATACTTCAATTTTTTTTGAAAAAAGGTTAAAAGAATAAAAATTAAAATAAAAGAACATTACAAAATATGAAAAAAAAGACCGACCTATTGATACACATGGCAACATAGATAAATTTCAAAATAATTTTGCTGAGTGAAAGAAATTAATTTTTCTAGTCTCAGAAAACTGATTCTTAGGCAAATTGATTTTCAAAAAGTTGATCTAGAAACAGAAGAGATGAGGAGTAGGAGGTCCATACAGGTCTTAATTTTAAACCAGCCCAGCACAAGGCCTATATATTAATGAATTGCTAATTCAATTCTCATTTTTCTTCATATATACAGTCCCCTCAGAAACCCCAAGGACAGAGGAATGGATAAAGAAGATGTCCCCAAGGACAGAGCAATGGATAACGATTTATGGTTGGACTATTACTCAGCCATAAAAAAGAATGATATAATGCCATTTGCAGCAACATGGATGGACCTAGAGGTTAACATACTAACTGAAGTAAGTCATACCTGAAATCTAATTTAAAAATAAAGATACAGGGTTTCCCTGGTGGCACACTGGTTGAGAATCTGCCTGCCGATGCAGGGGACACGGGTTCGAGCCCTGGTCTGGGAAGATCCCACATGCCGCGGAGCAACTAGGCCCGTGAGCCACAACTACTGAGCCTGCGCATCTGGAGCTTGTGCTCCGCAACAAGAGAGGCTGCGACAGTGAGAGGCCCGCGCACCGCGATGAAGAGTGGCCCCCGCTCGCCGCAACTAGAGAAAGCCCTCGCACAGAAACAAAGACCCAACACAGCCAAAAATAAATAAATTAATTAATTTTTTAAAAAAATAAATAAAGATACAAATGAACTTATTTACAAAACAAAAACAGACTTACAAATATAGAGAACAAACTTATGGTTACCAAAGGGGAAACGTGGGGGGGTGGGTAGAAATCAGGAGCTTGGGTTGAATACACACACATAACTATGTATAAGATAACCAAGAAGGACCCACTGTATAGCACAGGGAGCTCTACTCAATATTCTGTGATAACCTATGTGAGAAAAGAATCTAAAAAAGAATGAATATATGTATACGTATACCTAAATCACTTTGCAGTACACCTGAAACTAACACAACATTGTAAATCAACTATACTCCAATAAAAAGGAAGGGAGGGAGGGATCCCAAGGAGACAAGTAGAACTCCAACTAGCTGGATAGATGGGTAAATGAGAGTATAGCTAGAGACCCAGGAATACCCAAATCCTATTACAATCATAACCCTAACATGCTGAATCCAAGTAACCTGAATGGAGTACATACTGACTCAGAAACAGTTCAATTTTCTGACACAGGCACAACAAATGTAACATCCATTACAGTGCAGCTTACTATTCAATAAACTTTGAGATAACACAGGGAAACAATGTTCCTATTTGTCTAATGAATTCTCACACTAGCAGTTCCTCTCTTTCATTTCCTACTTCAATCACAGACACTGACAAAATAAACAAGAAAAATGGTTTGTGATTTTTAAAATTTGTATGCTTGTCCTCTAAATTCTCTATCAGCCTAACTCCAATATACCTCACATCCCTCTTTGAAGGGCAGTTGTAAGATATCCAGGGTAAGCAAGAAAAATGTCACAGGATGACAACGAGGTTTCCACCCTGTTGTGTACTCAAGATGCTATTATGAAGTCAGGAGGGAACTAACCAATACATCTGGCACGTGTTCAAGGATAAACACGCAAAGTCTATTCTCCAGCATTCTCCTTAACATACTAATCATCAAAGGTCACTATATCTGACTGCTGGAAATTCTCCTTCGAATTCCTCTTCTCCACCATAGTTAACCTACTAAAGTTAAGTGGGAAGGGAAAAAACAGAAGCAAGAGTACTCTATTCACAAAGATGTCTACAATTTAAGATCAGAAAGTTTACTGCAAGCATTCTCCTAAATCTCCTAATCAATAATAAGTAGTACCCAAAGAAAAGTATTCTCCTACATCAGTTGTCTGTGCAATCTAAAAGAAGAGTAAACAAGAATCCACAGCAAAGTCTGTTGCTTCAAACCTACCAGAAATGAAAAGATCTTTGCTGCTGTAAAGGAAGTCAAGAGTAAATATGTTCAGACCCAAACTAAGACAGGCTGCAAGGGCAGTTTTAAGAGGATCACAGATCATCTAGATAAGCCACACTTTTAAAAGTAAGCATATCAAGGGAATTCCCGTGGTCCAGTGGTTAGGACTCCCCGCTTCCACTGCAGGGGGCATGGGTTCAATCCCTGGTCAGGGAACTAAGATCCTGCAAGCCGTGTGGTACAGCCAAAAAAAAAAGTAAGCATGTCAAGAGTATGAGAGTTCCTATGACTCAAAATAACAAATCCACTAGAAAAACTGGACTCAGTCCAACGTGTTAAATGTGAAAAAAACTTAAGTAACATGCTAACACTTCATAACAAAATAAAATACTTCATCTTTTCTTTCTCCTACCTTCTAATTTCAGACTCTGCCTCTCTAGCAGTCTGTAAAATCAAATAATTCACTAATATTTCACAAATATAATGCCTTAAGTCTGTTTACATAAGCAAAAAAAATCACCTGTGTATAAATTATGAATGTTGTATTGCACCAAGAAAATTTAAACACTAATTCAAAAACTCATTTGGGGGGCTTCCCTGGTGGCACAGTGGTTAAGAATCCGCCTGCCAATGCAGTGGACACGGATTCGATCCCTGGTCCGGGAAGATCTCACATGCCACGGAGCAAACTAAGCCCGTGCACCACAACTACTGAGCCCGCGTGCCACAACTAGTGAAGCCCATGCACGTAGAGCCCATGCTCCCCATCAAGAGAAGCCACCGCAATGAGAAGCCCGCACACCGCAACAAAGAGTAGCCCCCGGTCGCCGCAACTAGAGAAAGTCCCTGCGCAGCAATGAAGACCCAACGCAGCCACAAATAAATAAATAATTTATTTTTAAAAAAAAAATCATTTGGTTTCCATTACTAGAAAACTGAACATGATAGCAGTATCAAAAACTAAGGATTTAACTAAAGAACACTTTTCATAATGAACAGCTCTTCTAATTATTTTAGCTTTTCTATTTCTTTGGGAAAACAATTTAATTAAATCTTGAATACAACGTTTTATTGACTAACATTAAAGTCTGACAGTAATCATAATAGTTGTCCCATACTTTTTGACCTGAACCAAACTGCACAATGCTCCAATGTTAGATATACATAGCAAAATATACATAAAGAGGTGTTAAACCTAGTTTTACTTATCTGAGAACCAGGGTTTAGAATTTGGAAAAACCATATCTAAATCTACAAGTCTCCATTAAAAAGAGAGAAATAAAACAGAAAAGCCTTAGTAACTAAACTCTGTCTGGGATAAAACTCGATAAGGCACAAAGAAAAGCTCCATCCAGGAAAGGGTTCCTAGGTGCCAGCATCTTAATCATGAAATAATTTAAAAGGAAAGGCCAATGCAGACTCACGCTGATCCAAAACAGACAGCATTAAACAACAGAGCTAATCCTTAACTTTTTGACATGAATAAATGCCTTAGGAGAGTACCCACTCTACTCATATAAATGACTGCCAATAAGGTGGTGCTTTGTGCTGAGTGGAAAAGGTTTGAAGGGAAGGGGTGTCAGCTTTAAAACAGTTCCTAAAATAGTTGCTTAAAAAGATAAAGAAAAAGAGAACTTACAAAGGCTTTGAGTCACGCTTGGTTCCAGGAAAAGGATACTTTGGCTCTATGTGAAAGCAAAAACCAGTCATTGTAAAATACAGATACCCAGATTTTGTCAGCAAAAGGAAGAGTATTGTCCATTATTTCCCACAAAGGCAGCAGAGCCTTTAACTTGGATTCCTATTTTTTCTTGGCAGGTAGATATTCTGCAAAAGCAACAAAGCAAACTAAATATAAAACTCTTCTGAAATTCAACCCCGCAGTCAAAATGCCAAATTCACAAACTCATCAAAGGTCACAGAGGAACAAATTTCCTGTTTTTTTACTTAAACTCATTACCTTCCTCCTGAGCTAACCAATACAGAATTTCCTTCTTCTTGTTTTGAGGCTGATAAAATGAGGACAGCATACTTACAACACACTAGGAACAATAGGCAGTTACCCAGAATCACAGAATCAAGGAATAAAATTTGATATCATTTTCTAAAACCCAGTTGCACATAATCCATGTCTATTATTTCTCCATTTGAGAAGAGTGAATTGTTTTATTAACAATTTTTAAAAACTTTATTTTGAGGTTGTTTTACAAAAAGACTAAAAGAAAATGTAATGCTTTATAAACATTTATCAAAAATCCATTACTTTTAATTATTAGAACTATGTTCCTTGCCCTAAACACCTTATAGTCTAGGAAAGATGAGGAAAAGGTAAACAATGATCACTATATTGTAAACATTTATGTATTTCCCATCTCTTTCTAAAATGTATTTAAAGTTGCTTTCCACAAAGAATATTTAAGTGTTTACAAATAACCGTAGTTTAATGAAGAAACGAGTGTAAATTCAATAAAAGAGCTACTAAGAATAAAATTTGAATGGAGCAATAGTTCTTGACCAAGCTGATGATTAATCGTGAAATGTGCTACAAGTACTGTAATTTGTAAACTAATAATAGTAAAAATGACCTAAGTTTGTGTACAATTTACACACACAACATATACTATATATGTATTAGTACTGCTAATCCTATCCTTTTACCAACATTCTACCAATGAGAGAAAAAGGAAGAGTTTCAACTATTTCTCAAAGATATTATTAATATTGATGGATACACATTGCATATGTGAATATCATCCTTCAGGTATGTTGCATAGTTTTACATAGTCCTCATCCTAGTAAAATATGGCTGTCTCTCTTACCACTCTAATAAAAAATGTTCCTTTTAAACATACATGGCTTCAAATGACTAAATTGATTTTCAATCCCCTTTTAAGTCAGTACTCATTCTGTATGGCTTCTCTGGTTTTAAAAAATGAGGGCCACCCTCTTTTCTTGAAACTTTCCCTCTTTATCTTCTGAATCAGATTTTAAGTAGGCTGAAGGAAGATAGAGTTTATAAATGGGGGAGAGAAGAAAACATGTATTGAATGCCCAGTCTGTGTCCAGATACTGTGCTAGACTATTTGCATGCATTATATATGTAATTTCGCTAAAAATATAAACTATTATTAATTGCTATTTTACCAGTGAGGAAGCTGAAGTACAGAGAAGTTGTGAAACATCCAACACCTCACAGCTAATAAGTGACTGGACCAGAATTTAAACATAGGTAAATCCAACTACAAAATCCAAGCTGCTTCTACTAAACCATAACAAGTTTAATTTCAGACATTTCTAGAAGAAAATGAAGAATAATCATCTTGTAATTCTGGAGTGGAAAAAGCTTAAAGCAAGGTAAAGACCATACAAAAAAAAGAATGACAGAATAAACAATATAAAAAAATTTTAATGTCTGTAAGGCAAAGAGCAAAGTCATAAAGTCAAAAGATAAAGAGGAAAGTGGAACAAAAAGTCTCTGTAATATTTATAATAGACAATGAGGTAATGTTTCTAAAATACAAACAGCTTTTACAAATTGATAAGAATAAATGTAAACATCTCAAGGGGAAAATTGGGATTAAAGGTCATGATAAGGCAAATCACAAAAGAATAAATACAATGACCAAAAAAAGTGAAAAAAATAATGCCTAATCATCAAATAATTTAAAAAATTTAAAAATATATGACTTTATTATCAAAAGGCAAAGATTAATAATGTGAAAGTGTGTGGGGAAATAGACATCCACTGCACAACTGATAGGAGTATAATTTTGTACAACATTTCTAAAGGGCAACCTGACAAGATATCAAAATTTTGAATGTGTAATCATTTTAATCCAGCAAGTCCACTTCTAGAAACTTACCCTTTAAAACAGTGTGCAAAGGTGTATATATGAGTCTTTTCATTGCATTAGTGTTGATAATTGCAGAAAATAAGGAAATCAATTATTTGCCAATCAATAGCAGACTGAATTATATAGCACGTCAATAAAATGGACTACAATGCAGTCATTAAAAAGCATGATAAACAGAAATGTAAAATGATGCAGCTGCTGTGGAAAAGTCTGTCAGTTGCTCAAAAAGTTAAACAGAGAACTATCAGATGATCCAGTAATTCTACTCCTAGGTATATACTCAGGAGAAGTGAAAACTGATGTCCATACAAAAACCTTTTCATGAATATTCATAGAATTATTTATAACAGCCATAAAGTGGAAACAACCCAAATGTTCATCAGCTATGAACAGATAAAATATGGTATATCCATACAGTGGCATATTATTCAGCCATAAAAAGAAATGAAGTAGTGTTTCTTGCTTCAACATGGCATAATCTCGAAAACATGCTAAGTGAAAGAAGCCAGACACAAAAGGTCACACACTGTATGTTTCCATTTATATTAAATGCCTAGAATAGGCAAATTCATAGAAACAGAAAGTAGATTGGTAGTTGCCAGCAGATGAAGGAATGGGCAAACTGGAACTGCTAATAGGTATGAGATTTCTTTGAGGTTGATGGAAATGTTCTGGAATTAGATAGTAGTGGTGGTTCACAACACAGTGAAAACACTAAAACCACTGAAGGGTACACTTTCAAATGGCGAATTTTGTGTTGTGTGATATACATCTCAATTTTTTTTAAGCCATAAATTTTTTAAAGCATGAAGCATACCCAGTGATAGAAAAAATGCCAATAATATGTTGTTAAATCAAAAAGCAAGTTTAAAAAACAGTGCATATAGAATGATTCTATTTATGTATATTTATGTGGCTATATAAGTTCATCTTGCCCAGAAACAGATAATGGTACTATATATATAGTACACACTACTAACAGTCTTGATTTCCATGAGATAGGATAACCAGAAAATTATGCTCTTTAGCATCATTTTTTTGTACACAAAGAGCACATAATTATTTCCAAAAGCAGACATGAAAAAATATTACCATCTGCAAAGAAAAGGAGAATAATATGAGAAAAATACACATAGTAGACTGAAACCAGGAGACAATACAGCAAAGATTATTAACCTGAGGTCCATAAACCTCAAAGAATCTGTAAATTTGTAAAGGAAAAAAATTATATCCCTAGTTTCACTAACCTCTGTTTAAAATTTAGTACCTCTTTCAATTAGACCTAGACAACCCACCATAATAATATTAGCAGCACCTGTGGTTTTTGTCACTAACAAGTTGTATTTCACATCACATTACGGTTGTTACAGATACCTCAAAATATTATCTACATATATATTACTTTAAAATTATGGTAGTTATTATAGACTCACTGCTAGATCTTGTTCTTTAAGTGCATTAATAAAAGGGTATATATATTAATCTTCACAAATTGTTTTTATATATTTCAACATAAC
The DNA here is from genome assembly GCF_028021215.1 of Eschrichtius robustus. NCBI lineage: Eukaryota > Metazoa > Chordata > Mammalia > Artiodactyla > Eschrichtiidae > Eschrichtius > Eschrichtius robustus. Next base: position 58,417,931 of record NC_090827.1, on the reverse strand, counting down.
ACGTTCCTTTTTAATCTTATTTATTTCATTCACTAAAAATCATTATTCCAAAAAGGCTCCACAGTCTTCTCCAGACTGCCAAAGAGTCCATACAACCAAACATCCACCCATATCCAAACATAACACCCATGCATTAGAGGGAGGAAGGGAAAACCAATCCTGAGGGTATGCAGGCATAAAGTAAGTAGGGCCTAAATACAGGCAAAAATAGAAATAATTCCAATTTTAATCAATTTGTCTAATACAAAATTCATAATTTTCTTCCCCAAATTGTATCCTCCTTCTGATTTTTCAGTTATCTTTGACTTCCTCCTTCATATTCAACCACTGATGTCACTTAAAAGCTTTCTTTTCTATCCCAATTGACACATCTCTCTCCTGACTTACCACTTAATATTTTAATTTTAATTCTTTAAAAAAGAGCCTCCCTCCTCCCACACTGATCTCCGCAACTGGTTCTGCATACCTCAACCAGATTAATCTTCTTAAATAATTATTTCCAAACTGCCACCAGGCTCTCAAAATCACTCAATGCTCCCAAAGTCTTTAATAGTAGTATTGATAATTACTTGATTCTAGAGCCATATCTGCAATAACTATTAATCAAAACAATTATACAGCCATGTCCTATAAAATATCATCTAAACGATATTATGACATAAAATTCAGGTATTACTAAGAGAACCCCAATTTACGGATGTAAAAAAACACGTGGTGTTCTAGAATTAAACCTAGGATAAGACTTAAATTCCTCATTCAAACCCCTCCATTATAATCATGCTCCAATTTGCCCTATCACCTACTTGGTCCCACTGAAGCTCTGGAAGTTAACCAGATATTAACTCAATGTCCCTCTTCTCCTTGAACCTGGACTCATACCTTTTATTTTTCTTTTTAAAACATCTTTATTGGGGTATAATTGCTTTACAATGGTGTGTTAGTTTCTGCTTTATAACAAAGTGAATCAGCTATACATATACATATATCCCCATATCTCCTCCCTCTTACGTCTCCCTCCCATCCTCCCGATCCCACCCCTCTAGGTGGTCACAAAGCACTGAGCTGATCTCCCTGTGCTATGCAGCTGCTTCCCACTAGCTATCTATTTTACATTTGCTAGTGTATACATGTCCATGCCACTCTCTCACTTCGTCCCAGCTTTCCCTTCCCCCTCCCCGTGTCAAGTCCATTCTCTACATCGGTGTCTTTATTCCCGTCCTGCCCCTACGTTCATCAGAAGCTTTTTTTTTTTTTTTTTCAGATTCCACATATATGTGTTAGCATACGGTGTTTTTCTCTTTCTGACTTACTTCACTCAGTATGGCAGACTCTAGGTCCATCCACCTCACTACAAATAACTCAATTTCATTTCTTTTTATGGCTGAGTAACATTCCATTACATATATGTGCCACATCTTCTTTATCCATTCATCTGTCAATGGACACTTAGGTTGCTTCCATGTCCTGGCTACTGTAAATAGAGCTGCAATGAACATTGTGGTATATGACTCTTTTTGAATTATGGTTTTCTCAGGGTATATGCCCAGTAGTGGGATTGCTGGGTCGTATGGTAGTTCCATTTTTAGTTTTTTAACGAACCTCCATACTGTTCCCTATAGTGGCTGTATCAATTTACATTCCCACCAAAGGTGCCGGAGGGTTCTTTTCTCCACACCCTCTCCAGCATTTGTTTGTAGATTTTTGATGATGGCCATTCTCATTGGTGTCAGGTGATACCTCACTGTAGTTTTGATTTGCATTTCTCTAATGATTAGTGATGTTGAGCATCCTTTCATGTGTTTGGCGGCAATCGGTATATCTTCTTTGGGGAAATGTCTATTTAGGTCTTCTGCCCATTTTTTTTTTTTTAAGCATCCTTACTGGAGTACAACTGCTTCACAATGGTGTGTTACTTTCTGCTTTATAACAAAGTGAATCAGCTATACATATACATATATCCCCGTATCTCCTCCCTCTTGCATCTCCCTCCCACCCTCCCTATCCCACCCCTCTAGGTGGTCACAAAGCACCCAGCTGATCTCCCTGTGCTATGCGGCTGCTTCCCACTAGCTATCTATCTTATATTTGGTAGTATATATAAGTCCATGCCACTCTCTCACTTCGTCCCAGCTTACCCTTCCCTCGCCCCATGTCCTCAAGTCCATTCTCTACATCTGCGTCTTTATTCCTGTCCTTTCTGCCCATTTTGGATTGGGTTGTTTGTTTCTTTGATATTGAGATACATGAGCCGCTTGTACATTTTAGAGATTAATCCTTTGTCAGTTGCTTCAGTTGCAAATATTTTCTCCCATTCTGAGGGTTGTCTTTTCGTCTTGTTTGCGGTTTCCTTTGTTGTGCAAAAGTTTTTCAGTTTCATTAGGTCCCATTTGTTTATTTTTGTTTGTATTTCCATTTCTCTAGGAGCTGGGTCAAAAAGGATCTTGCTGTGACTTATGTCATAGAGTGTTCTGCCTATGTTTTCCTCTAAGAGTTCTATAGTATCTGGCCTTACATTTAGGTCTTTAATCCATTTTGAGTTTATTCTTGTATATGGTATTAGGGAGTGTTCTAATTTCATTCTTTTACATGTAGCTGTCCAGTTTTCCCAGCACCACTTATTGAAGAGGCTGTCTTTTCTCCATTGTATATTCTTGCCTCCTTTATCAAAAATAAGGTGACCATACGTGCATGGGTTTATCTCTGGGCTTTCTATCCTGTTCCATTGATCTGTATTTCTGTTTTTGTGCCAGTACCATACTGTCTTGATTACTGTAGTTTTGTAGTACAGTCTGAAGCCCAGGAGCCTGATTCCTCCAACTCCGTTTTTCTTTCTCAAGATTGCTTTGGCTATTCAAGATCTTTTGTGTTTCCATACAAATTGTGAAATTTTTTGTTCTAGTTCTGTGAAAAATGCCATTGGTAGTTTGACAGAGATTGCACTGAATCTGTAGATTGCTTTGGGTAGTAGAGTCATTTTCACAATGTTGATTCTTCCAATCCAAGAACATGGTATATCTCTCCATCTGTTCATATCACCTTTAATTTCTTTCATCAGTGTCTTATAGTTTTCTGCATACACACACGTCTTTTGTCTCTCTAGGTAGGTTTATTCGTAGGTATTTTATTCTTTTTGTTGCAACAGTAAATGGGAGTGTTTCCTTAATTTCTCTTTCAGATTTTTCATCATTAGTGTATAGGAATGCAAGAGATTTCTGTGCCTTAATTTTGTATCCTGCAACTTTACAAATTCATTGATTAGCTCTAGTAGTTTTCTGATAGCATCTTTAGGATTCTCTATGTATAGTACCAAGTCATCTGCAAACAGTGACAGCTTCATTTCTTCTTTTCCAATTTGGATTCCTTTTATTTCTTTTTCCTCTCTGATTGCTGTGGCTGAAACTTCCAAAACTGTGTTGAATAATAGTGGTGAGAGTGGACAAACTTATCTTGTTCCTGATCTTAGAGAAAATGGTTTCAGTTTTTCACCACTGAGAACCATGTGGGCTTTGGGTTTGTCATATATGGCCTTTATTATGTTGAGGTAAGTTCCCTCTATGCCTACTTTCTGGAGGGTTTTTTATCATAAATGGATGTTGAATTTTGTCAAAAGCTTTTTCTGTGTCTATTGAGATCATCATAAGGTTTTTCTCCGTCAATTTGTTAATATGGTGTATCACATTGATTGATTTGCATATATTGAAGAATCCTTGCATTCCTGGGATAAACCCCACTTGATCATGGTGTATGATCCTTTTAATGTGCTATTGGATTCTGTTTGCTAGTATTTTGTTGAGGATTTTTGCATCTATGTTCATCAGTGATATTGGCCTGTAGTTTTCTTTGTGACATCTTTGTCTGGTTTTGGTATCAGGGTGATGGTGGCCTCGTAGAATGAGTTGGGGAGTGTTCCTCCCTCTACTATATTTTGGAAGAGTTTGAGAAGGATAGGTGTTAGCTCTTCTCTAAAAGTTTGATAGAATTTGCCTGTGAAGCCATCTGGTCCTGGCCTTTTGTTTGTTGGAAGATTTTTGATCACAGTCTCAATTTCAGTGCTTGTGATTGGTCTGTTTATATTTTCTATTTCTTCCTGGTTCAGTCTCAGAAGGTTGTGCTTTTCTAAGAATTTGTCCATTTCTTCCAGGTTGTCCATTTTATTGGCATATAGTTGTTTGTCGTAATCTCTCATGATCCTTTGTATTTCTGCAGCGTCAGTTGTTACTTCTCCTTTTTCATTTCTAATTCTATTGATTTGGACTCATACCTTTCTGCTACTACATTTTTGCTGATGCAATTTCCACCATCTGCAATGCCATTTGATTCATTCATTCATTTAATAAAGTTACTAAGCCCCTAAAATATACTAAACATTTAGTATATCTCTGCCCTTAAAAATCTCAGTCTAACGAGAAAATAGAGACATAAACCAGGTAAACACAATACAGTCTGGTAAATGTCATAAAAGGGGAACGCACAGGATGCTAGGAGAGCACAGAGAAAAAGCATAAAGCAAAGACTGGAAGTGTGAGGCAAGGTTTCCTCGAGTAGGGAGCATCTAAGGTGAGTTATTAAGAAAGTCAGTGAGGTCGTAAAGTATAAGGTATTGTAGGCATGTATAAAGTGCAAACTAGGCTATATATAAGTCACTCAGTTGGCTAGGCTAGAGAATATGTTTGAAGGAGGAGGAGTAATAAATGATAAAACTGGAAAGGTACAAGAAGCCAATAACATGATGGACCTTACATATAATGCTATGAAAGCTCCATTTTATTCTAAAAGCAATAAGCAGCAGCAGGATACACTGGAAAGTATACAAGTTGAGGAATTCCCATGACCTAAATCTGAATTCAATCTCTTGTGTCATTTACTTGCTATGTGACTTTCATCAAATTTGCCTCTCTAAGCTTCAGTTTCCTCAACTATAAAATAGGAATTAAAAATAGCAATTTTGCCAGGATTCTAACAAGAAGTTAATTCATGTAAATCTCCTAGCACAGGGGTCAGCAAACTATAGCTTGGTTTGCCAGCAATGAATGGTTTTACATTTTTAAAGGATTGTTTATTTAACAAACAACAACAACAACGATATAGAACAGAGATCTTATATGACCCACAAAGCCAAAACATTTACTATACGGCCCTTTACATAAAAATCTTAACCAACTCCTACCTTTAAGCACATAATAGGCAACCAAACAATAGTAACATTATTAAGGATTTTAAGTAGGGAATTTAAGCAATATCGAAAGAATTTTAAAAGGATTTCTCTGGTGACAATGCCTACAAAGAAACAGAAGTTAAAGCAGCAATAATGGATGTTGGGAAACAAGCAAGGAGAATGCTGCAGTAATCCATTAACTTTTCCTTTCCTCCTCCTAACTATAAAGGTGAGATCAACTTCCACCTCCTCTCTTTATCCCTGTAGGCTACAACCCCATATGTTCTCTGCTATATGGTACAGCACTTAATGTTCTTTGTCACTGAGCATATTCTGCCTTTACTTGCTTGCTATTTATCCAGGCTTAAATCCCCTATAAGTGTAAGTAGTGTAAGGGTAAATATTCTGGAGTCAAACAAATCTTGTTTTAAATATTAGTTTTATCAATATTTAAGATTTGTTATTTAACTCGTATGGCTCCTAACAATAAGAAACAGTAACAGCTAACATACATTGAGTTTTTTAGTTTTGTTTTGCTTTTTTACTTCAGATGTGCCACATACTGTTCTAAGCACTTTACAAGCATTACTTCATTTAACCCTCCCAACAACCCTGTAGGATAAGGATTATTAATTACTATCTCCCTATTACAGATGAGGAAACTGAAGCATGGAGAAGTTAAATGAGTTTCCCAAGAGCTAGAAAGTGAAGGATCAAAGACTCACATTCTTAACCAGCTAGAGAATGAGAATCATACTGTCTAATTCACAGGACTTTTCTGAACACTAATTTAGATTACATATTTAAAAGGGAAAGTGATGGCTTTCACAGTCCTTAGTACTCAGTAGTCTGATAAATATTAGTTCCACTTCCCGGTATAAAAGACTATATTCTGAACTTCTTTTTATTCCCCAGAACCCTGAATTTAACAGTTTATAGCCAGTAGAAGCTTAATAAATATTTATTAATAGGTTAGATATACTTTCGGTGATTCAAATTCTTATTATTTCAAGGTTATCATTCTGTACATAACTCACAATATATTATTTCATGAATTTATATGTAGATTTTGCAGCACATTGCACTACATATGAACCTATAGCAGAACATACTTTGTCAGTTTTTTGGTTTTGTTTACATATAAACATTATGATCAAAGAGCTATAGATATATATGTAAAGATCCCAGCAAAGTCTGTGTATAGAAAGACATTAAGGTTGGTATATCCTAAATTTAGTTCTATTCTCTTATCAGTATTTGTAACTGGTATTATATAACTGAACTATTTTACTCATTTAGGGAATCTAAGTAATTTGGGGAGAGAAAAATAAAAAGTTTCTAAACTATAAGATTACAGAGAGAGGTTCTCTCTGCAAAAGATGACTATTAAGAAAGATAAAGTATTGTAACTTCTATTTTGTGTCACCAATTTCTATTGTTAATAAAGGAAAACAATATGAAAGACCACAATTACCAGACGTCTGTCTATTCAGCATGAATGAGTCTCTCACACAGCAAAGTGAACTACTTATTTCTTCAAAAAATTAGAAATAAATTTTTACCTATAATGAGATTTTAAAGTAGACTGAAAAAAAATTAATGAAAAGTAATAATCCTGCTACAAAATAGGATACAAAACAAAAATTCTGTTACTACTTATCAATTTTTGCCTTGTGAAGAGAAAGATTCTTGGCTAAACCCAAAGTTATTTGATTTCTGAGACATAACATGAAACACAGAAATACATTTTTAACATTACCTAATCACGGGGCTTCCCTGGTGGCGCAGTGGTTAAGAATCCGCCTGCCAATGCAGGGGACACGGGTTCGAGCCCTGGTCCGGGAAGATCCCACATGCCGCGGAGCAACTAAGTCTGTGCGCCACAACTACTGAGCCTGCACTCTAGAGCCCGTGAGCCACAACTACCGAAGCCCGCACACCTAGAGCCCGTGCTCCCCAACAAGACAAGCCACCGCAATGAGAAGCCCGCGCACCGCCACAAAGAGTAGCCCCTATTCGCCGCAGCTAGAGAAAGCCCACGCACAGCAACAGACTCAACTCCGCCAAAAATAAATAAATGATTAATTTTTTAAAAATTACCTAATCAAAATGCAGCTGCATGCAATCGTGTAATTAAAATTTCAAAAAGTAAACGAAGGATAATCACCACATCAAGTACATCATAACCTTACCTTGCAGGGCAAAATTTCCTAAGAAATCTATTAAACTTTTTAGAAAACTATGCAGAAAACTTACAAAAGTAAAACCATTGATGCTGAAATGTTTTGGGAAAAAGGTCAGGTGACAGCCAGGTTCAAAGTAAACATGGAATTCTTCATTAACCATACACTTTTTATCACAAAGGTTTGTTCCCTTCTTTTTAACTCTATGTTTAGTACTTCATTTATGATTTAGATTCTCTCTGCTTCCTGTGTCCCCCTCCAACCTAGCTATCAAACTAAAAGAAAAAAAAAGTCTCCACACTGATTTTAATTAATGCTTTTCAAAAGAAACAATATTCTCCACTGATCAAAAAACCCGAATTATTCAGAAAATCTTCAGTAAAGGATTAAGGGCCCTCCAAATGTGTATAGGGATTAATGGGAAGACAATTAGAGATCATGAAAGGGGTAGGGAAGAGAGAAAAGAAGGGAGAGGGAAAAAGAGGGGGGGGGGGAAGCTAGCCCCTCTTTCCCAAACAAGCATCATTAACTGCCACGTATCATTGGACTTAGCATCTTCACTTTTCTAATTCATATTTCATACTTCCCTCAAAACTCAACCTTAACACCCCTTCATGATAAAAACACTCAACAAACTAGGAACAGAAGGGAACTTCCTCAACCTGATAAACAGCATCTGTGCAAACCCCATTAGCTAATATCATAGTTAATAGTGGAAGACTGAATGCTTTCCCCCCCAAGATCAGGAATAAGACAAGAATATCTGCTCTTGACACTGCTTTTCAACAATGTTTAGCCAGGGCAATTAGGCAAGAAAATGAAATAAAATGCATCCAGATTGGAAAAGAAGAAAAACTATACTTACTTACAGGTGACATGATCCTTGTTATACAGAAAACCAGATGGAATTCATTTAAAAAACTATTAGAACTAATAAACAAGTTCAGCAAGGTTGCAGAATACAAGATCAATACACGAAAGTCAGTTGTATTTTTTCATACTTGCAATGAGCAGCCCAAAAATGAAATTAAGAAAACAGTTCTATTTACAACAGCATCTAAAAGAATAAAATATTTAAGAGTAAATGCAACAAAAAAAGTGTAAAACTTTGAAGACTATAAAACACTGTCAAAAGAAATTAAAAATCTAAATATATGGGAAGATCCCACGTTCATAAATAGGAAGACTCATTTAATATTGTCAAGATGGCGACACTCCCCAAATTATCTACAGACTTAACACAATTCCTATCAAAATTCTAGCTGGCTTCTTTGCAGAAATTGATAAGCTAATCCTAAAATTCATATGGAAATACAAGTAGATCAGTGACAGCCTAGAATTAGGGGTATGGGAGAATGAGGGATAACTCAAAAGAATACAGGATTTATATTTCAGGTGACTAAAATGTTCTATAAATTTTGGTGAAGGCTGCACAAATGTGAATATACTAAACACTACTGAGATATTTTTTAAATGGGCTACTTCTATGATAAGTGAATTATATCTCAAAAAAGCTGTTACCAAAACAAATCTCTCAACTTTGAGTAGTCCCTGGCCCACCCACCATTCCACTTTACGTTACTCCGTCTCAGAATGTCTGTAAACAGTTTATATTGTAGTGACTCGCACTTGTTCATTTATTGTTTTGAAATAACTAAATTATATGCTTTATTTTCCTTATTCATAAGCTATAAGCTTCACAAGGGTCTCTTCTACTTCTTTCCTTTTAGAACGAAGTATAATAATGGGTACAGAATAGGCTCTCAAATAGGGTTTTTAATTTTCAAAATGCAAAACATTAGAAATACTTAACATGGAGAAGTTAGCCAGACTACTCAAAAATCTCCTTTTGGGGAATACAGACATATATAAAACTCCCCAGATTCCTAACCAAACTGTTCAGAATAAAGACAAATAAAAGTATACCCAGAGCTGAGGTTTCACATTACAATAATCCTAGGCAGTAAAAGAGTAAGTTGCAATTCAATTAAAATTAAAGTCCAGAAATAAAATTAATGTATTATGGTACAGTATTAGTGCAGGTGGTCAAAGAAAGTTGTAGTATTTTCATCATGAAACACGAACACGAGTTAATAATTGAGCCTTTGTTGTTTACTTGATGATTTTATTGTTCTTTCTGGGTTAAGCCTCACAAATATTAATTACAATGACTTTAGAATTACAAAAAACAGCAACAGAAAACACTAAAACACAGTAAGGTCCATCTAAATGATATTTTAAAATAATAATAAGAATAATGCTCTATCCCAACAGAAAAAAGAAAATTTAAAAATACGTTTCCCATGAAACTATACCTCAGAAACTGAAAATCAAAGTCAACTGATTTCAAAGTACAAAGAGAAATAACTCAAACAGCCAGAACCCAGTAGACCACAACAACAATCAATAACTGGATAGCAAAGGAGAGACCCACTAAAGGTTATAAAATCCAATTGTATTGGTCTTTGTAAAATCTGTATCTTTAAATAGCTGCTGACGTTTACCTGTCATTCAAACCCACCTTGGAAGTCCTTCTTCTCCTCCTCCTGTGGCTCTTACTCCTTCCCTTCTCTTCCCACTACTCCCCACCGCTTCACACAATTTTACGCTTTGAAGATGGAAAGCAATTTTTAGTATTATAATTTACCTTTCGGACATAATTTCACAAATATATGCTACCACCTAAAATAACATCATGAAATGCCCCAAGCTGTCCACCACCCAGGGACTACATTCCCATCCCCCTTGCATTCAAATAAGGCTCTGTGACAAATTATCACCAATGAAATGTGGGCAGATGTTTGTCTTTGGGGGTTCTTAAGAAATGTCCTGTGGGTAACAGGCAGGGCTCCAAGGCTCCAGGGAATGGTGGAGACATAAGATGTAAGGCGTCTGGGTTCCTCAATTACCACATGGAGGTAAGCCACAAGCCTGCTAACAAGGAGCACCTGCACTGGACTGTTATGTGAGCAAAATACAAACTTACATGTGCTAAGCCACTGAAATTTTGGAGTATATTTATTACCCTAATTAGCATTACCCAAAGTAAAACATGCATACATCTTAAGTATTTCAATTCCCCCTAATTAAAGACATTTATAAGGGATATTTTGGAAAGATTGTTTAAAAGGCCACTTAAGTAACATTAAATTTTAAAACCTAAACAATTTTCCACCTTGATTTTACTGTAATTACTTTAAAATGATAGCAAGAGGAGTCCACTGTTAGTAATAAATTTCACTGTTCATATATCTTAACATATTATTTCAGTATCTCCTGTTTTCATGATTATTACAGAAAAATGTCTTCCTCAATTCTCCCAATTTAAAAAAAAATTACAAAGTGTTTTAAAATACCATAATTCATAATGTCTAAGGAAAATTACCAAATACCTAGTTAAGGGCAAAATTCATTTCCATTTTATTGTTTTTAAAGTATTAAAAATTATCACATAGTTTTTAAGTTAAGAATTCTTCCTTTCAATATTACCATATGGCAGATAATTCTGTTCACTGTAAATGCACATACACCCATAACACATACACTTTAACAAAACCATGACATTTTGCATTCTAATAAAGTTCTCCCTCCTATCCTTCACAAAAATACTTCAAAAATGTGTTGAAATTTTAGTGCTTTACTAGGTTTTTTTTTTTTTAAGCTTAACATTGCTGATATAAATAATAATGATATAAGGCCTAAGGAAACCTGGTTTAGTAAACACAGACATTACAAACTTAAACCAATGAAACTCCTCCCACATCATCTTCACCCTGCCGTCACCAAAAAAAAAAAAAAAAGAGGAGAAAAAAGAGAAAAAGCAAAAGAAAAAACGCTTTATTTAACCTTTCTGTTGTCTTTAAACTCCATACCATTATTTTTTCCAGCACAATACAATTAAAATTAAGTGAACAGCCCACTTACCACTCCACACAGAATAATAAAAATGGAAAATTACTGAAAGTTGATAGAAGATTTTTGCTTCCACTCAGGAAAATATTCCAAAAGTTTTTGTTTTCTCCGGAATCAGTCAACATGAACTAAAACAATTACATAGCAATTCTGTGGCACTTATAGTTTGTGGATCTATATAAATAAACTCTAGGTCCTTGATCCTTTTTGATGTCTGATTGTATTGGAACATATATGTGCTATATATAGCTTAAACAATTTTTTCCAGGGCTACATAGCAAGAACTCACAAAAACAGTAATGAAACTGAAAGATGGCCTATTCAAAAATACGAAAACAAATCAAGTATGACTAGATAGTCTCTATAAACTGGTACACTAGGCTATTTTAATGACAGTCAGTTCAAGGAAAAAAGACTTCTAAAATACATTTAACATTGTTTATATATACTTTATGCATATCAAAGGACTCAAATGTTCTGTTGTCTTGATTTTTAACTTAAGGTGACACAATATTTCTCTCAGTAATCCAGTAAGTATTTGTACTTATACATGTTTTTCAATGCCTACAGTCAGGGCTGCAAGAGGAAGAACTAGTATTTAACTAAGGAGCTACTATGTGCCATACATATGTTTTTTCAATTTATCCTCAGGACAACCTTACTGTAAACGTCTTATCTCCTTGTTACCTATGAGAAAACAGACTTACAGACATTAGGTACCTTGCCTAAGGTAAAACAGCTAAGAAAAGTGGCACAGCCAGAGTTTTGAGGTCCCTAAAACAAGTCCTTTTTCCACTAAACAACATGTGTTGTTTTTCCAGTAGTGTTCATAGAAAACAGCTCTCCACCCCTCCTGCTCTTCTGCTCACTTCCCAGTGAACAGCAGGAAACATTTCTTTGTGAGACCAGGTTCAGAAAGGAGCAATCTCTGACCATTACACAGAGCATGGCCTGCAAGGATGGAATCTGTATGACGACTTCATCCATAGGGTTTTAGCTAGATGAGCTAACTAGATGCAAATAGAGGGTGGAGTAGATAAAGTAAAGAGCAAATAATCATCCAAATACCATTTATATTTGGTTCTGAAATGCACTGTATGCCTACTGACAGCAGATTTACCTCTACAGTTGCGTTCTGCTTAACTACTCTCAAAATAGCCTTCGAAGAGCACACACTTGGAGTAGACCATACAGGCTGCTTGATCTAGGTTTTGGATACTGTTAGGGAAAACTTGTTTGTACATGACTATCTTGACTGATAACTAAGATAACTAGAGGCAATAACGTAGTACCTCCTAAAATGTAGTACTGTGCTTCCCATGTGTACAAACGACTCAGCTAAACTCCCTGAACACAATGCATCTAAACAGCCTAAGCTGAAGAGTCGGCTGTGCTAAGGAGGATGACAGCTCCAGTAACTTCCTCTTCCTCACAGACCTCCTCAGCTAGGCGTGTACACCCCTTTCCCCCTAGGAGGCAGGATAAAACAATTTCAAATGCACGAAATCCATCCAATCCTACCAACACCATAGGGCAGGGAAGCCAGCTTCCATTTCTTCCCCCGCCCTTCCGAGAAAAATTTTATCTTAAAAAAAAAAAAATGCGTAAGTATCATCAACGAAAAAGTATTTGCAACGAAAAACGAGCTGAAAATATGTACTCAGTCCCTCCACACAGCCTTAAGGAAAGGATGAAAAGAAGGGATCTCGACACCGCGTCTTCTCGAGATTTACTGCTTTGATTCACTTTCCCTCGGGTCCCACCGCCGGCCAGGAGGGAGAGCTTGCGGTCGGAACGCCAAAATATGCCTTCGCCTCTCCTCAGGAGACGCGGGGGCGGCCAAGGAGACGGCGATCGGTGCGTCCCGCCTCCGACCCTCACCTGCCCAGGCCCTCGGCAGCGCCCGGGGCCCGCGCGGGCCCGGCGCCCCGGGAGGCGTCCGGGGAGGCTGGCGGGAGGCAGGCCGGCGGGCGGGCGTACGCCGAGGCGCTTAGGCCGCGCTGCAGGCCGGCGCGCTTCCTGCCGCGGCCCCGGGAACGGCGGCGCGGCCCCGACCCACAGCTCCCGGACCCCGCTGCTGTGTGTGTGCCGAACACACACTCACCCTCCCCGGCCCCCGCGGAGCAGCTCTCACCTGCGAGGCTCCGGAGCCTCGGCCACAAAGGGGGAGGGACACGCCACTCGGGGGTCCCGAACACACGGAACCCGCCCCCAGAGTCCCGGGCCCTGGGCGCGGACCACCCCCCTCCCAAACACACACACACACACGCACGCACGCACACCCCGGAACCTTCGCCGCTTCCGACAGAGACGCGGGTCATCCCCGCACCCGACACACACCCACTCGCTGTGGGTCCTCAGGCCGCCTCCCCGCCCGCCGAAGTCACAACTCGCACACCCCCCAGGCACATCTGTCCCTCTCCCACCTCATTTCCCCGGGGACGCGCTCCTCTTCCCAACACTCTCGATCCTACTCGGAGGCACAAAAACACTCTACCTCATTCTCTTCCTCTGGCCCAGAAGGAGCAACAGCAGCCATTTCCCCGCGGCAGGGGAAACACACACACAAACACGCGCGCGCGCGCGCGCACCAGGCCCCCACAGATGCTTCCCCTCCGGAGCCGCGGCCGCAGACGCAAACACAAACACCCACTGGCGGGCCTCGCTACCGCCCGCCCTGAAGGGAATCCGCGGCCGCGGCCGCGGCGGCGGCGGGCAGGGCCCGGATCCCGGCTCGCGGGTGGCCGGGCGGGCGCGCAGGGCGCCCGGGCCTGGGGTCGCCGAGGGCCTGCGCCCCCTCCTCACCTGCATTCAGCGCGCCGGGGTCCGGGCGGCGACGGCGGCGGCGGCGGCGGGGCGGCTGCTGCTGGTGCTGGTGCTGCGGCGGCGGGGGAGGCGGCGGCGGCGGTGGCGGCGGGGCTGAGGGCAGCAAAGACATGCAGGCAGCCCGCCGGGGGAAGAGGCACCGGCCGGAGGGGACGCGGGGCGGGCGGGCCGGGCCGGGCCGCCTGAGGAACGGCAGACGCGGCGGCGAGGAGGGCGGCTGAGGGGAGCGAGGAGACGGATGAGGGGCTGGGAGGGGGCCGCGCCGCCGGGCTTCGGGGACGGTGACCCTGGGCGCGCAGGAGAGGCCCCGCGGCCGCGGCCGCCGACGCGAAGGGCTCTGCTGGAGGAAGCTGCGCCCCCGCAGCCGCCGGAGCCGCGGCTATTACTCGGAGAGCCGCACAGAGCCTGGCCTTGGCCTTGGCCTCCTGGCGCCGGGGCTGCCGCCGCTGCGGGGGTTGCTGCTGCGCCTGCTGCTGTTGGAGCCGAAGCTGCTGCACAGAGACTCCAGCTTTCGGTGCCTCCGCTCTCGCTCACACACGTTCACACCCCCGAGGGCCGGGGGAGAGGCGTCCGCGCGCTATCGGTATTGAGATTAATAACAAGGTGCAGAGAGTGCAAGAAGGAGGAGGGTTGATTGACGTGGAGGGGCTGACGAGAGTCAGTCACTCCCAGGCGCGGAGGGGTGGGGTGAGGGGAAGGAGGCGGAGCTCCAGCGCCGCGCCTTGGCCCCACCCCCGGGGCGCCGCGTTGGGTCGTGGTGCGCGTGCGCGCGCGGCTGCCAGCTCTCTTACCCATTTTCTCCTTTACCTTTGCTGTTTCCTTACTCGCTTTTCTTGGCTTGAGTGACGAGCAGAGCCGGAGAGGCTGGTAGGTTGTCAAAAAGCCACAACCGCAAAGCCATGGGGGGTGGCGGGAAGTCACTGGTGATCCCGCCTCCCCCGGTGTTCGTGCCTGGGCTTGGCGCTGTTTACTGCCCGCTCGCCGGAGGCGGCCTGACCGCGAAGCCCAGCGCTGGTCTGAGTGGAGAATGGGACGCCAGGTGAGGTGAAGGAAGTGACCTGAAGGAAGAAAATGTTTCCTGACACCTTCAGTGGTTTAATTTTTTTTTTTTTAACGTGTAACGCCTGTGAGTTGCATAGCGAGGGGTAAATAAAAGAGCCCGTGACGCTCTACGATGATCCCGTCCTGTTTATTTTCTGAGTCTCCCCTCTCACGGTAGAAATACATTTGTTTGGCTGTGCCAGTTACAGAATGAAAACGGCAAAATGTAAACTAGGAATAGTAATGTTTACTTGGCGAATGTGGCCTTGACATCTGAAGTTTATGGGGTTTTTGTTTTCGTGGGTCAGCTTCAGCTTTTACCACGAGCAGTCCAAAAACATTATACCAGCTCTAGAGGCAGAATACTGCTGTTGCAGTTTTGCATAATCTCTTTCCCAGCGCATGCCCCGGGCTTGCGTACTTACCAGTGTTGGTCGAGGGTATATTCGCAGTGTTCAGGATTTCCCCCACCTCCCCACAGGGGTGTTGTTTAGCACACCAAGCACGTGGTGTTGGTTGCAGTTAATCTTAGGCCCTATTATTGAACGTAAAAGGCCTTCATCTCTTGGGGGGGAAAGTTGCGGTAAAAATGCAAATCATCATTTAGCCAGAACTGATCAGTTATTGAAAGAGTCCACCAGAAGAACAATTGCATCATTTTTATCTTTGTCACGCGGAAGTGTGAGTGAGTAATTGGAGAAGCACCTCAAGACGTAGAAGACCGCAGGCTACTTTGTTTTCTCCCCCCCCCCCCACCGGTTAAGTTTCCATTTCCCTCCCTAGCAACATCACCCCCTTACCAGCTTCTGCAATGGGTCTGAAAATGGCCTTAATCCTAGAAGTCCCACTTATTCCTAACTATCTTGATTCTAGGCTCACATATAATGAATAATCACCTTTGGCTTTGTAAGCAACAAAGCCAAACAAGTAACTGCAGGAGCCCAGAATAGGAAACCTGCCTCAGTGGCATCTTGCCACGGCATTTCTCCTTGGCGCAGAAACACTTGCCCCATGGAGAAATACTACCAAATGTTGAAGAAAAGAGGAAAATAAACACCTGAAAAATATAAATCAGATGATGGGATATCCTCACAGATTTAAGCTTCTTCAAATACCTGTAGATATATAGATTCCTAGCTATTCATTCATACACCATAAACAAACATCTCTGGAGGGTGTATTATATTCCAGACATTGTATTCAACATCAGAGACACAAAAATAAGCACATGTAGTCCCTATTCTTAAGTAGCTCACAGTTGTTGTAGGGGAAACAGACCCATAAACAGGAAATTCTCAGAGAACAAACCAGAAATGAAAGTATGAAAGGTAACACAAAATTAATAGTCACAATGATGCCCAGGAGGATAAAGCTGATGGCACTAGCAATTTCACTTGAGCCACGTGATACCTGCCAGTCTCACAGGCCGAATAGCCGTAGTGACTGGGGTGAGGAAGGAGGAGAGAGCCTCTGTGGATGTTAAAGAAGCACAAATAAACGGTGCGGTTTGCTGGTCCTGAAGCTCACGTTTATATAGGCCATGTTCATTGTTGACCTTTAAATTTTAAATACTAAATGCGTCACAATCCATTGAATAATTATAATTGTGACATTCAGAGTTAAGAATAGTGGATTTTATTATAAAAAGGTCAGTTGAATGCAGGTTAAGTTTAAATAATCTCTACTCTCTGGGTTGTTCTCTTTACACCATGGAAAATAGATTGACTCACTAAAAACAGGAAAGGAATATTTTCATATATTAATGAGTATAACCGTATCATCAAAAAATACCTTGTTGTTTTTCTCGTTTGCAAGGAGATTGACGTTAAAGAAATAATAATTTTCAAATAGTTGGCCCTGTACAAATGCTGAGAAATTAAGTCTTTGCTGATATTTTTAAAACTCCCTCATAAGACTCCAATTCAAAGACATTCCAACAACAAAAGAGTAGCACTTAAGCCATTTTTAAAAAGTAGTTTTATAGTAGATCAAAGTTTGCAACAGAATAGTAACTTGATTTTGATAGCTTATTTCATGGGTCTTTTTCATGTTTGACAGATATTGCAATTTTTAAATTAAGAGCAAAACAGAAAACAATTCTATGAAAGAGAAAGTATAGAAAAAAAGTAGAGAGCTGATTTTGAACATTGCATTTTTAGGGAACTGAAAGAGAGAGGCATATACTGAAAAAATAAAATAAAATAACTCAATAAGAAAATATCTCTTTAAAGAAGTGATTTATCCAAGTAAAAACTTCTGGCTTATGTAAGGTCTTTTTGACCAAAATGGTTTAATAGCAGCACTGTGTAGGTACAACTTGTTCTGAAAACACTTACGTTTATTCGCATTATTACAGAATTGGTTCATTACTTCTCAAAAAAAAAAAAAGTACTTGATGTTCTAGTGACCACCTGTGTCTTTTCCAAATTAGCAATTAATATTTTATCTGAGTAAATCTGATCTCTCCATGTTTTTTCTGTTGGTAGCACAGGTAGCTAGACTTATAAGATCCCTTGTAACTATGTTCCTTTGTTTTCTGAAATTCTGTTGAGCAGCTTGCTCAAAAGGCAAAGATTTAAATTTTGTGATTTAAGAACTTTATTACTATTTCATAGAGAAACAAATTTGATTTTACTGATTTTAGTACACACTTTTACACTAATAGCTACAAAGCTTTGCAAAAAAAGTGTTACATTTATATTATATAGTAATGTATAATTAATCAAATAATCAAGTGTAATTTACCTGATATTCATTAGTACAACTTTTAAATAGGTATTAATCAAGATGATCTTGAATTTTTACTTCCCAGACCTCCTGACAGGGCCTCCAAACTATATTCCAATGACATATTCTACCTTTTACTGAACTACATTCCTCTCCAACTTCCCATCTTTACTCATCTTATTCTTCTTCCTCTCTCCCCTTCTATCCCCATTTCTAATATTTTTTGAGGTACCAATATACCATGGGTATATTCATCCTAGAAAGGTGCCTTTACTCATTGCCTCCACCCCTCTTCCGGTCCATCAACGCTCTGTTTCCATCAACCTCCCATTTGTTCCTTTCTCTAGAATGACTGTGGATGATACCAAGGACAATTCCATTCTCTTGGCCAAAGATGAACATTTTCCACCATTTTTAATGGTGTGCCATATGATATGCTAGTCCTATATAAAATGACAAAGTAGGTAAAGTTCATTTTGGTGTCCTCCTGCCTCTTCTTTCTACACTCCCAGTCTCAAGTCCCTTGAGAACGTTCAGAATCTCCACTCCAACCCCATCTACATCAGCACCATTCTTTCCAGTACTTCCCTACATTCCAGAAATGTTCTAGAAGGTAAGTACCACCACCACAAATAAATATCTAGTGCTACAATTTTTCAAGGATTTGGAGGCACCTGGCATGCTAGCCAATCAATAAAATCAATTATTTTAATGTTGTACTCCAGTGATCTTCATGGGGCCTTCAGAGTTATGCTTCAGAAGCCACCTAGGGTACACAGAGAGGACCAGATAGGTGGGCTCTCAACTAGAAAGCCTCTGTTTTACATATTGACCATCTAATTGACTGCATTAGAATTTTCCTTTTTCCATGAAACATGCTCCTTTCCTTTGGGGAAACTATTCCTTTCTGTACTATAAACAGGTGATTCTAGTGGCACTTGCAGCTCAAGAGTCCCCCAACTTCTTGACTACAGGGTGGGTATATGACTCAAGCCAAAGCAAGCAGACTTCTCCCCCAGAATGTTTTCAGATAGAACTAAGGGAAGAAGGGCTAGTTCACCATAGTGGTAGTCTGAGGCAAGAAGGAAGGAAAGAAAAAGGAAGACTTGAGAGTGGCCAGCAGCTACATTCTGCCTTGTGTAGAATGAATCCATCACACAGAGATGAGAAGTGTAGAGATTGAGTCCTGGTGGTGCACCAGTGTCAGGTTCCAGTCATCCTTGGGGTCCAACTGCACATAGTGTAGTCAAATTAACTAGTAAATTCTCTTCAGATAAGTAACTTGACTTAGACCTCTGCAACCAAACATCCTGACTAATACGTTGTGTTTCTGCATGAAAGGTCTTTCAAAGAAGGCTAACTGCTGCTAAATAAGTCTGAAAATTATTGAACTAAACTACAACAGGACAGTATTATTGTTTGAATTGTAGTCTTCCAAACGTTGAAGGTCACCTGGTCTTACTTCCTCATTTTCCACATGAGGAACCTAAAGCAAAGTGACTTGCTGAATATCACCCAGGCAGTCAATGGCAAGTCATTGGGTGATATTTTTAGATATCTAGTTCAGTTGTTCTCTTCATTATATTACCCTGTCATCTTAGTCTAATTCTCCCCAGTGGTATTTTTAAGAGGCAGTTACTCAGAGATACAACTGTAACTTAAAAGTATAAATCACAACAATGGCAATTTCAGACACTGCTTAGTGAGAAGATAGTTGGTGGCATAAGGTGAGGCCACAATAGACCCATTTTCCTCTTTGAGACTTACATATATTTTTCATATTGGAGCCAAGCACACTTTTGGAGTCTTAGTCATATCTCCAGGTTTTAACTACCATCTTTATGCTTATAACTCCCAGATCTACATCTCCAACTTAGGGTTCTTGCCACACATTCATATCTATATTGTCAATTTCCTCCTAGGTATTTCCATTTGGACAGTCTACATATGTCAAGATTAGTATGTCTAAAACTGAGTTCGTTGTCTTTCCTCCAAAATCTATTCCTGGCCTTGTGTGACCCTCTCTCATTAAAAATGGTACCACCATGCTAATGGCCCTGTAATCATATACATAGTCACCCAATGCAGAATCCTAGAAAGCATCCTCAACTTTTCTTCCCATCCTCCCCATGATCTACCAATGGACCTACTAAATATTTTCATTACTCTAGTCCCTCCATCCCAATGCACTGCTAATGTCTTAAGTTAGCCTGTCATCTCTTACCTGAGCTTTTGCATTTTGTCTATTAATGTACCCCTACTAAGTATAATCCCAGCATCCTCCAAGAACATATGCTATTCATGTGACTCTGCTCTTTAAAATCTTTCAGTGACTTCCCATAATTTATAAACTAAAACCTAATTTCACAAGCATATCAGCCCCTTAATGATCTGCCTCTTACTTACCATCACCACCTGCAGCCACTTGACCATCTCTCTCACCCCTGGCCTTTAGTGAACTATTGCCATTTCTGAAACAGGACATGCTCTCTTACGTATCTTTTTTTTTTTTAATTAATTAATTAAATTTATTTATGTTTGGCTTCGTTGGGTCTTTGTTGCTGCGCACAGACTTTCTCTAGTTGTGGCGAGCAGGGGCTACTCTTCATTGCGGTGTGCGGGCTTCTCATTGCAGTGGCTTCTCTTGCTGCGGAGCACGGGCTCTAGGTGTGCGGGCTTCAGTAGTTGTGGCACGTGGGCTCAGTAGTTGTGGCTCGCGGGGCCTTAGAGCGCAGGCTCAGTAGTTGTGGTGCACAGGCCTAGCTGCTCCGGGCATGTGGGATCTTCCCGGACCAGGGCTCAAACCCATGTCCCCTGCATTGGCAGGCGGACTCCCAACCACTGCACCACCCGGGAAGCCCTCTCTTAGGTATCTTTGCACGTGATATTTCCTCAGCGTGGTGTGCTCTTTCCTATTTTGTCCTCTTGAAATCACCCTTCATGATTTAGCTCAAGCATCCCTTCCTTTGTAAAGCCTTCTCTAAAAGCCCTAGTGTGTACTTCCTTAGCACACTATGCTCACCTCTATTACAATAAGTGTGATTAAATTTAGTAGTAAATTCTCTTCTACATCTAATTTGAGTTAGACCTCTGCAACCAAAACATCTGAACGAATACATTGTGTTTCTGCATGAAAGTTCTTTCAAAGAAGGCTAACTACTGTTAAAATAAAATTGGAAATCACTGAACTAAACGACAATAAGGCATTATTATTGGTTGAATTATAATCTTTTAAAAAAAGCATCCTATTTGTGGAGGTGAACTAGAAAACCTCCCCCCTCTGGGTGAATGCAGTCTGTCAGAGCACAGCCCCCACTCGACTCTTGGCCAGATGTTTTTTGCAATATGCAAACTGAACAACACTATCACAGTGTACTGCAGTTATCTATGTAAGTACACATCTGTCGTTTACGTCCTAGACTGCAAGCTGTGTCTTCATCCCTAGTACAGCACAGCATCACAGAGTGTCTGACACATAATGCTCAAGGAACATTTGTTTAATTCATTAATTAATAGTAGCACTTCTTAAATCATACCATGTGTCTTAATTTACTAGCAATTAGCTGCTAGTAAAAGAAATCAGAAATAATAGTCACAAACAAAATAAATTTTATTTTTCTCTCACATAAAAGAAGTCTGGAAATAGTCAATTCAGGGCTGATATGGCACATCCATTGTCAGCAGGAACCCGTCTCCTTCTCTCTTTGGCTTTGCTATCTTTAGAACATGCCTTTCTTTCCTGCCTAATCGTCCAATATGGCTGCCAGGGCCACCTGATATGGTTGTGCAGTTTGTTTACTGCAAAGGCACCCAACCAAGAAGTGAGTGGTGCATCTATGCAGGGGAGGAACTTTTTCTAATTCATGTACAAGGATGGGTGCTTCTTTCTATCAGAGATATTATGGCCATTGGGATCCCAACTATCCTATCCATTTTCCTGGCAGGGCAAAAATTATCCCCACTCCTAAGCACTGTCCTGGAAGGCCCACCCAAAAAATATTTGGTTCGACTTCATTGGCCAAAACTTAATGACAGGACACAAATAGCTAAAAGGGAACCTGGGAAATAGTGTTTTAGTTAAACACACTGACACCAGAAATAAACTACTGGGCAGCCTCAGTATAGGTACAGCATATATACAATCCATCACCTCAACATTGACTGGATTGTTGATGAGTGCAAAGAAATAGAGTTAAAGCATTGTACTGAGTTTCATTACTAAAAGTTTTAATTCTAGCAAACTTCTAATTATGTTTATCTAAAGCAAGATACTTTCACCAAAACTTTCATGCTCTGTTTTTAGAAACCAATAATTAATCTCTCTCTCTCTCAAAGGTCAGTAAACACCATCTATATTTAAATTCTCAGTCGTCAAGTAGAAGGATTCCATTACTCTTTGCAAACCAAGCAAACGAACAAAAACTCCTCTTAAGAGGGTCATTCTCCTAACCCAGATACCATTGAAATTTTAGGACTCTGTGTTTTATATTCATACCCATATTTGTAAGCCACTGGTAGTGAAGACTCTCTACTGCCTTTTTTTCAAGGATCTTTATAACCTCAAACACCTTTCCAAATTTAGCACATTTACACTTCACTCACTTTAGGTTCCATCCAAACTTGTTCTCTACATATGCTCTGACTTTCCCACTCTGTACCTTTGTTCACATTGTTCTTGGCTTACACTTCTCAACCTTTCATTTGCACACGATCAAAAGAATCACATCTTTCAAGCACTAGCTCCAATGCTCCTTCATTCACAAAGCCTTCTGGATCCCTCTCCACCTCCACCCTCGCCCAACCAGATATACCTTCCTCCCCATCTGAACACCCACAGCACTTTGAGAGAGGAGACTCTGGCATGTTAATTTGGTGTCGTAGAAGTCCTACGGCTTTTGGAGTAATACCATTCTGGGTACAAATTCTGGCTCTGCCATTTACTATATGATCCCAGGCAAATTGCTCAACTTCATCTGAAACATAAGTATAATATGTACTTGCAGGGTTGGCATGAAAACAAGCAAAATAGTAAATGTTAATCTTGACGAGAGTAGACAATATCTCTTGACTAAATTAATAAATATAGTGTACAGGTTTGTGCTGACTTGTGTTAACACTGAATTTTTCAAAGGTATTTTCAAGGAGCAACTACTGTGCTTTCTCTCACAAGATTTTATCTAAAGTAAAAAAAAAAAATCATATAAACAAAACACACTGACATAATTAAAAGACATAACCACAAGTTGAAAATACTTAAAGCATGTGTTTAATTTATAAATCTCTTCACAAATAATCTCTAGGTAACCATAGCCTGAAAACTTGTAGAAATACACGTATCTGTTTGCACTGAGTTGGGAGGCAGGCATGATGTGTTCTGCTTCCAATTCTGTCATTAAATAGTTTTACTACCTTTGGCAATTTGCCAGGATTTTCATTTCACAGCTTCTTTGTCTATCAAAAACAGGGGAACAAAAACAGGATATTACATACCCTAAACAACTTGAAGATGAAGATAGCCAAGTGAAAATATTATGAGAAATAAAACTAACAAAAAATGCTATATATTAAGTCTTGTAATTATGTTATTATAATAAGACAGATACATGGTTTTTAAAAGTATGTCTCTTTTGGCTCTCTTCCTACAATGAATTTCTTTATTATCAGCTAAAATGACTTGCTTGCTGACAGCACACCCTAAGCAGTTCCCCAGAACCAACCTACCCACCTACCTTACTTTTTTCTTCCTCCTTCCTTCCTTCCTTTAATAGCACAGGATTCACAATTGCCTGATAAATTAAATTAATGTTTCTACCTGACCAACCCTTTTGGTGGATGGAAGAAGATTACATGCTAATGCCTGGGTTGACCCACATAACTGCTTTACCAAAAATACCAAATGTCACCGTGTTCTCTGGCTAAAAGCACTGAGGAAGGACATGCTTTTCTGTTTTCCTTGTTCTTGTTTTTCAGGGCAACCTGCAGTTCTGTGTGGCAAGCATGAGTTAGGGATTGAAATCCGAGAAAGATTATATGACATCAACCCAGGCTTCACACTGATATGTGAATCTGTTGATAAAGTTATAGTCAGTTGCTATAGGGATGATTTTTCAGATGAGAAATTGCCATGAAATTCCAAATTTCCAAAAGAATAAAGATGTTCAACCTTTGGATTTATTTTCGTTTGTATTTTTATTGCGTACTTTTAAATTAAAATATCAGCACATTCAATAGAGAAGTAGAAGTGCCTAAAGAAACCAAGAAGTGGGAAGACAGTGTACATTTATCAAGATTTCACTGTCTGCCACATTACTCTGAAAGCATGCATGGTACCATAATTTCCCTGAAGGACTGTGAAGAATTGATATTTCGTGTTCTCTAAACATTCTATTTGAAGCTTTTTTTTTTGGCTGCACTCCGAGGCTTGTGGGATCTTAGTTCCCCAACCAGGGATCGAACAGGGTGCCCTCTGCAATGAAAGCAGGGAGTCTCAACCACTGGGCAGCCGGGGAATTCCATGAAGCATTTTTATATTTCTTTCAGAAACCAAGGGCATTTTTTTGGGATTTTTCCCTGTCAACGAAGGACATTTATCATATAGCCTCTAAATATATGTCCCATACTGTGCTACAGAGACTGTTGAACTAGCTACACTATTTGGGCTGAGGCCCAAGTCAGGGATTCTTTCCCACAGAAATGAAAATGGCTAGTTGGCTGACTTACCCTGCGGCACGTGAGAAGCTGGATCAGCAAGAAGGAGAATGGTGGACGGGCAGGGACAGGTGGGACAGAGAGAGAATGGCAGTCCACGTCCTCACGATGAGAGGCACTGGGGAGGCTCTGCCCAGATGTCCAGCTAACATCTTGGAGCTAGAAATACAGTCTACTCCATCTGATGTGAGAAAGAAAGTGCGGAGCTGCACTTCAGATCCCAGCAGCCCTTCGCATCTTGTTAATATGGCTAAGTTCTCTCCTTATTTAACACTGTCAATTTTTTATGACCCTGACATGTTGAAGGAACCAGGACAATTGTTCTGGAGAATGTCAAACTTTCTGGTTTGTCTACTGCTTCCTTGTGTTCTCATTTAATTTGTTCCACTATCCCCTGTGTTTTCTGTAAACCGAATGTTAACATCCCAAAGTTTATTGGATTGAAATTAAACATTTTTGGCTCGACTACAACACAGATACATTCGGTGTGTCTTGTTACCTCCCATCAGAAGACACATACTATCTGGTTGACTCACAAGAAATGACAATGAATCTGGACCCTGGACTAGAGTGATTACAGTTTTCTCCCCCAGAAATCTAGCTCAATGATATTTTGCCTGTAGAGACCTAATAGCTATTTGGTAAAATATAGACTTCAGTATTGTTTTTGCCCTTAAGGACTTTCTACGTTAGTTAAGCCTTAAGTTGGTTTTAGAACCCATTATCTGAGTGTTTTGTTTTGTTTTTATTTTGATGGTAGACTTACCTTCACGATTAAGTTTTACTTGGTATGTTATTAAGATTGGTTTTCATAAACCATCTTGTGCAGTAAACTGTGACCCAGAAGCACACTGTATGGCAAGGCCAATAAACTAGATGTTAAAATTTTTCAACAGATATTCCACTCATTAAATAATTTGCACTTTGAAATTTGAAACATGTAATCTAAAATAACTCTTGAAATGTCAAACACTGGGGTTTTTTTAACTAATACCAACTGCTGATGTACCTACACAAAACAAATTCAGTGAACTTCCACCAGCTGACCTTTAAAATAATCATCAGTTAAAGGAATAATGCTCTTTTCTGCAGCAGGGATAATCTTGTTATTTGTGTGCTTTCTAGAATTATACTCCACTTTTGAATTTAGGTTGTCTATATTGGTGGCCTAATCCCCAAAAATAACCAAGAAAGCACAATATTTCTAATATTTCAAATAATTCAATTTCTTCCTATCTACTTTCCATATATAATATTACATTTCTTCTATATCTACACTGTGCAGTTTTTCTATAAACAACTTTCAGACTTAACTATTTTGACTGAATGGACACACCAAATCTGGTTTGTTTTGGTTTTTTCTTGGACAGATTTTTTTTTTTTTTTGAAATAGATCAATCTTTTGATGTGTAGAGAGCCTCTATGTCACCTTTTAGCTCTAAAATGACTCATGCTCATCTCACATTACAATTTGTGTTCTTTTGTTAACCTTTTCGGTTCCTTCTTTCTATTAACCTGAACTTAAAAGTTCTAATTTCGACATATTTAAGACAATCACTACACAAAACTGTTTCCCTATTGCTTGTTATAATTTCTGAAAATTAACCATGGGGTGTCAGTCTTTTGAAAATAAAAAGTTTTGTAAAGTATATTAAAATATATATCATCCTAAATTAGTGTGTCCCAACACCTGCTATGCAGAACACTATTTCCACGAGATTCTCAGGGTATAGGGACCAAGCAGATTCTGTGGTCAAATATATACAGGAAATGCTACACACTGTACTTCTCTTGAAAGCTCACAATATTCTTAAGCTTAACAAAAAAATTGAAAAGTCCTACCTACAGAAACATGTTTTACTTCATTTACCCCAGTGTTTTCTCTGATATACTGACCACAGAACTCTATTTACTTAACATCCATAAATGTCTCCAAGTAGAGCATAGCTGGGGAAACACTACCTAAACCTATAATCAGCAAACATTTGCTTTAGAATCATTGAGCCAGAAAGCTGGAAATCTTGTGTTATTGATCATGTATCTTAAAGTTTTTCAGATTAAAAAATAGACCTTTAAGAGTTAAATGACTTGGCTTAAAAAATAAAGCCAAGATCAGAATCCATATTTCATTCCCATCTGATTCCCGGAACTCAAAACAATACAATTCTGTAATTCCCTAATTGAAATTAAAAAATTATTTGGTCAAAACGCTATAGAACTATAGAGCACATAAGAAGAGACCTCTTCAGTTGGGTTGCTGTGATCCCATAAGATATTACGGGAAAGGGAGTGTGAGTTTTTGTAAATTTTGTTTGTTTTTTGTTTATAAAAATGGGGTCAATCCATAGGTAATGCTTTGAATCTACTTTTTTCACTTGATCCTATATTGTTAATATATTTTCATGACATTAAATATAATTCTAGAGCACAGTTCTCAACCCCATCAAACCCCACACTCCCCATTCATAGCAAATATTTTGTAATACCTTCCTTATTATCCTTAGATGAAATGCATAGATAATATATTGTATATACATAAACAATTTATAAGAAAGATAATGCCTTAGCTGTGATGTATAGGATAATTCAAAGCAATTTATAATGAAATAATATATGAGATGCTCAGGCATGACTTCATTGGAAGGCAGAGTGAAAAAGTTAGATGTTTGTACCTGTAAGTAGCTTTCTTTTTTTAATTTATTTTTTATTTCGGTAACACTAGTTTATAATACTATATAAGTTTCATGTATACAAAGTTATATTTATGCTTGTGAATACACTACAGTGTACTCACCACCAAAAATTTAGTTTCTGTCTGTCACCATACAGTTGATCCCTTTTACCCATTTTGCCTTCCCTTCCCCCCCACACCCCCGGCTTCCCCTCTGGTATCCATTACTCTGTTCTCTGTATCTACATGTTTGTTTTTGTTTGGTTTGACTTGTTTCATTTTTGGTTTTGTTTATTTGTTTGTTTGTTTTCTATATTCCACATAAGAGTGAAATCATATGGTATTTGTCTTTCTCCAGTAGTTTGAATGCAAATGTCCTGACTACAAAAGCAGACTGATAGACATGGTGATTTGTCATAGGAGTGACACTGGCAGGAGTCACATGATTTTACCAAGATGGTGAACTGCTCTTGGTAAAATTCCAAGCAAAACAAAATACGTTCTTTCCGTTATTTACATAATAACTGCAGTCCTAGAAAAGTTATATTAAAAACCATGAAAAAAACCATTTATGCTTTAGGTAAAATGGAGTTGAGGTCTCGGTTCAGATCATATACATGGATTTTTTACCTACATGAATGTCTAGAGGGACATATGAAAATCACGTAGGATGCAAGGGCATGCATCCTTTTATGTGCAGAACTTTCCCGAGGATTCCAGAACATCTAGCATCCCCAGCCCCTGTCCACTAATCCAAAGTATCACTTCCCACTGCTACTCATGTGATTATGATGTCCAAAATCCTTCCCTACAAATTCTGAAAATGCCCTCACCCATGAGGGGGTACATACTAATTAAGGATTGCTATTGTAGAATGTATTTTAAAGATTGCTTAGCATTCCACTGAGTGGATTACCAACTCTTCACTAAATTCAAGGACACAGTCTGCTTAAATTACCAAATAATCATAATTATTATTCTACCAACTGAGAGCACACGATGTCCCAGACATTTTATTTGCATTTGGTTATTTAACCTTTACAATTGCCATATTAAGGTAAGAGGTATTATTTTCCCCATTTTACAGATGAGAAACCTGAGGCTCAAAGATATCAAGTAACTTTCTTCAAGGGAGCCAGGATCCAAATCCAGGTCTTTTTGATGTATAAGTGCACGTACTTAGCCACAACAATATACTGTCAGATGTAGTTTGTATTACTTCTTAGAGCAGCCATTCTCTTTCTGTTCAATTCTTTTCTTACCTTCTGATTCAGCTTCTCTTCATAATTACCTTTCCTTTCTGATCTTTCTGGTACAATTCTTTTCTGGAAACAAGAGGCTGTTCCGCAGTCCCTCCTTCCCCCGCCTTTTAAAGTGGAGATCTGTGTTAGATTTGGATCTGCTGCAATTGGTTCTAATTAATGTCCCTACCTTCAGGCTGTCTCTGAATAAATGACTCAATATAACTGAGCAAATTCAATTTTTAAAGGAGCTTGAGAATTTTTAACCTGAACTAACACATCCAGGGAGTATTCTATTACATGTTCACTTCTTATTTTTCCTCACCAGCCATTCATTTTTTAAATGACTAGATGGTTGCTTTCACTCCCCAACTATTGTCATATGAAATACTATTTCAGTGGTTATGAATGACCTCCTCATTAGTGGAGTGTTTTTTTCCTCCATTACTAGAGTGGAAGTAATTTGAGGACAGAGACCGTATGTAACTATGTTTCTACTATGTTATATTGTAATGCTTGTCCCTAATAAATTCACAGTAAATGTCTATTGAGTGATGACATGAAGCTCAGTTCAGTCTAATTTAGCACAATAATTATAAGCCAAGCATGAATAGACTTCCTCACTTAGATCCTTGGTATTTTGTTTTCCACACCTATAAAACGAGCTGAATTTCTAGAACTGTTACAAAGACACATGAGGTATTTGTGTGTTGCTGGAACTATACTAGCACTAGGGGGAATTTGAGAAGAGTAGCTTCCTTTCCCCCTCTATCTTTTCCCTACAGTCCCCTTCCCTTTACAGAGTACTTTGAGCCAAAGTGTTCAGGATTCAAATTTTGGACTTGTGTACATACAGGGTATTTTTTTCTTTGTGTGTGACATGCGTATGGAATTTGGTGGGATATATGGACACAATTAACAAACTTTTAGCTTTATATTGTTATAATTTTAAAAGATATAGAGCACATTTCCCTAATTAGGAATGAAAGAAGACTCTAGAGCATATAGTACCCTCACTGTATGGACTGACTTTCTCATTATACTGTACTGTATGTATCTCTTGAGAGAATATTCAGCTTATTATGTTGTGGTACAGTCTGAAGGACTAGGTTTTTCTTGTTGATAATTGTCAAGGCAAGAAGCTAGTCCTCAGACAGGAAAGTTTGATTGAGTGGGGGTGCCCAAAACAGATATGAAATGAAATTTGATCTCCAAAGATCAAGGAGTCAGAATGTTTGGAAATGTACTCTTCATAATTACTATTAAAGATGGCTCCCTGATCCCCCATATGGGAGCCAAGAAGGACGGACACAGATAAGACCTGTTTGTTTTTTGTCTTTTTTCCCCCTCCAGGTTAACACATGAACTTTGGAGGCAAGGTATAACTTCAACCCAGATTTTCCAAATTCATGCTATTATTTAGCTTTATTTACCTTTTGTTATCCTCCAATCTTTAATAAACTATTTTAGCTGGATTACAGAAAATGAAGAAGGGGTCATTTGTCCATGCTCGGACCAGACTGCCAAAAGGAGGCTCTTCAACCCATCCTCCACCCTCAGCATGGCTGTCTCAATGGCAATCAATTTAAAGACTCCAATGGCCATGGTAAGGCAGGGGAAACAGGCAGGGCCATGTGGTCCAACCATCTCCTGATCATCTGGAAATTCTTCTAATGCTGAACTTGGAAGATCAGAAAAACAGAATCCAAGTACATATGACTCATTGCTCTATCCTCAGAGCCTTCCTAGTACATGGTGCTCACTAAGAATTTGTATAATAAATAATGAGCCAGCATATACTTACTGAGCTTTGTCTTTCTATGTGCCTATCACTGTGTTTCATAGCCAGCATCTAAACGGCAGTGCAGGCAACTTTTACTCAGGTTCAACTCAGTACCCTTTGAGTACCTTCTATGAGCAAGGAACTGAGTTAGTTGCTCTGGGAGACACAAGTATGGATAAGGTAGGTCATCTTGCTTTAAGGAGCTAAGAATCTAGTGGTGGAGATAGACGCAGACATAAATAACTGTTTCTTTAACGTGTAACCTCAGGGAGGTCTCAAGTTCCCTAACTCATTACCTTTCTCTCTTTTTGTAAGCATTTTTCAACTTCTCTTTCCCTTAAGAACACTCGTGCTTTTGTGCTTCATCTTCCTTGCCTTTTTCACTCCCTTGGCACCATTCTTATGTTCTTTCCTATCAACAATTCTTATTGTTCTAATAGCTCCCTCCTCCCTTTACTGAAGCAAGCTTTGAGCACATCCTTCTTGACTGGAGAAAAGACTTCCCTGGAGGCTTTCTTTGATTATCATTCAAGTTTGGTTTCTTTTCATTTTTTCTTTTTTTAAGTTTTTCTGTACTGCAAGTTGGCAATTCTTAACTTCTGGTAGAATAGCCTTCTGTATATTTTCTCCAGAAGACACTTAGGAAATGTTTTATTAGTAAAGTGAAAAATCTGTACCTAGTATGTTTCTCTCCCCCATCCTCCCTTAACACATAATATATTACAGAAGCTGGTTAAAATTCTTCATGGTGAACATACGCATGCTGTCTATTATAAACAATATTGTCTCATTAAAATCGGATGAGACAATAAAAGTCATTATCTGACTTGTGTAGCAAAGATCCAACAAAATGAATTAAGGCAAAAAAATATAATGCCATTCTAAACCTCTCCAGTTTTTTCTAATTTTAGTGAAGGAAGAAAAATGAAATACTACTTTGCATTTTTAAACAAATATTTTCTTACTATAGTTCTGATTTTGTTTAGCAGTTTACAAGTTACAAAACTTTTTGATGTACTATCAGCTCATTTGATCTTTAAAACCACATTGTTTTGAAAAAATCAGAGTTATGTCACAACTGTCATTTTTAGTAGATAAGAAAACTCAGAGATGCTAAATGACATCTTTAAATTCACAAGATCTGCTTATATGCAGCAGATCTAGATCTCAAATACAAGCATTCTAACGTTTAGAACATGATTCTTCCACATCTTCATGCTATACATTATTTCATAAGGCTATTTATATTTACGTTTAAATGAGATTTTAATTATGTCGAAATTTCTGAATCACCACCTCTATTGTATAAATATTTTTCACTAAACACTTGTGTAGCAAAGTAATATAGGTTGTGTGGTTATCTAGTAGGACAAAACATTTCATCATTTAGAATCCAGACTTTAGCAACTACTAACGCAGAGAGTGCTTCCTGAAGCGCAGGAGCTGGAGGAACCCAGGACTCTATAGGTCTAAATAATTGCACTGAATCCAAAGACAGCTCTCTAATGAGCTATATTTTGAAGACTGCATGAGAGTGAGAACACTTACCCAATTGTCTATGTCAATGAATTAGCACCATTTATCAAAATTTTGGAGAGTTAGGGGACTATTATGGTATTAAATGAATAGAACAATGATCTGATTTTCATTCAAATGAAGTTTGGTGGAATATGATTTATATCAGTGAAACAACATGGGGCAGCTACAATTGCGTGAAATCAAGGTAAATGAATAGAAATCATCAGAGAGTTTTTAACTGAGATATAATTGACATAAAACAGATTAGTTTCAGGTGTATAACATAATGATTTTATACACACACACACGTATATATAGCTAGATAATCACCACAATAAGTCTAGTTAGCATCCATCATCACACATAGTTACAAATTTTTCTTTATCTTGTGATGAGAACTTTTAAGATCTCCTCTTTTAGCACTTTCAAATATACAATACAGTATTATTAACTATAGTTGCCATATTATACATTACAAACCCAGGACTTATTTATTTTATAACTGGAAGTTTGTACATTTTGACCACCTTCACCCATTTTGCCTCACCCCTTACTGGCAACCAATCTGTTCTTTGTGTCTATGAATTTGGGGGTTTTTCTTTTTTCTTTTTAGATTCCACATATAAGTGAGATCATATAGTGTTTGTCTTTCTCTGTCTAACTTATTTCACTTAACATAATGTTGTCCTAAATGGCTGGATTTCCTTTTTCTTTATGGCTAATAATATTCCATTTTTTGTATACGTATATTCTCATATCTTCCTTAACCATTCATCCATCTATGGACACTTACATTCTTTCCATGTCCTGACTACTCTAAATAATGCTTCAATGAACATAGGTGCAGATATCTTTTTGAGTTTGTATTTTTATTTCCTTCAAATAAATACCCAGAGGTGGAATTGCTGGATCATATGGTAGTCCTATTTTCAATTTTTTGGAGGAACTTCCATACTGTTTACATTCCCATCAATCGTGCACAAGGGTTCCTTTTTCTTCACATCCTCGCCAACACTTGTCATTTCTTGTCTTTTTGATAGTAGCCATTCTAACAAGTATGAGAGTGGTTTTGATTTCCTTGATGATTAGTGATGTTGAACACCTTTTCATATACCTGTTGTTCATCTATATGTCTTCTTTGGAAAAATGTCTATTCAGATCCCCTGCCCATTTTTCAATCAGAGGTTGTTTGTTTTTCTATTGAGTTGTACGAGTTCTTTAGATATTTTGGACATTAACCCCTTATATGAGAGAGTTTTCTAATAGAAGGATTAGAAGGGAATGACAAACTAAAAATGAAGTAAATATGAAAGATCTTAAAATGTATTACCTTCAAAAGTCTTCAGTAGTCTTGTATATGTCTAAGTCACATAAGACTAAGTCTTATAAGTCTCATAAGTACATAAGTCTCATGCACTTAGCTGCTTGCCATACTGAAAGGCAAACTGCAAATCAGCCAATGATAAACACATTTTTAAAAACTCTTTCTTTTCTGTACTTCTCACATAAGACCAGCTCCCAACTAACAAAAAAATTTCTTTCCAAAAATTTATTTTTAAGATAGTTGTCTGGGACTTCCCTGGTGGCGCAGTGGTTAAGCATCCACCTGCCAATGTAGGGAGCACAGGTTCGAGCCCTCATCTGGGAAGATCCCACATGCCATGGAGCAACTAAGCCCGTGCGCCACAACTACTGAGTCTGCAAGCCAAAAGTACTGAAACCTGCACACCTAGAGCCTGTGCTGTGCAAGAAAGGGAAGCCACTGCAATGAGAAGCCCACTGGCCGCAACTAGAGAAAGCCCGCGTGCAGCAATGAAGACCCAACGCAGCCAATAAATAAATAAATAAACTAAAAGGAAAAGAAAAGGAGTGGCAACAAAGGCACCATATTAAAAAAAAAAAAAAAAGATGGTTGTCTAACAGACTATGTTTACATCCTGAGTGTTTGTGAATTGGATGTTTGTCACTCAGGGAGTACAACAATATCAAAATCAGGTAAGTAAATTCAATAAGGTCATTCAAGATGTGGATTAAAATCTCTATCAGCTCTTATTTCTATTATACTTTTATTTCTATGATTATACATTTGCAGACTAAGATGTTGCATAAAGCAAAGAAAGCATTAGAACAGAAATATGTCGGCATCAATTTTTCATATAATTGAGAAAAGAGCCTGATCCATGATGCTTAAAAAATGCAACAGGCTCTGCATGTACTCCTAGAATGTAGTACTGGGTTTTGTTCTGGCTGCTGGAAAGTCTTTTGATTGAAAACATCTTATGAGCAGTTCACATGGGGCATATAGAATGTTTTACTCAGAAAGAAGACTAATTTGTTAATCTTGCCTTTGATGTCTCTTGTACATTGCTTTGTTTTTCTGCTCTCAGTAGTAATTTCTTGGAAGTCATAAAGGATTGTTAAGCAACTAATCATGTTGTATTTTGTATATTTATCTTAAAATGTTATCTGTTTTTTCAAATTTCATTTTGCTTTCTTTGGGAGTTAATGTCTCCTGGAAGCTTCTTTCCCTGCTATAGTGCCCTAACCTGGGTACAGCCCAGGTCCTGAGTTGACTGCTTAACCAGCCAGATGTGTAATTTTGGAAGAATCTTTTCACCTCTTGGACCTCAATATTTTACCTATAAAATGAGAAGTTTGGCCTTGATATCCTCTCAGGGTATTCCTTCTTAAATATTCACTGACCTAAAGCAGGTGTTCAAAAAAACTCATTGAAGGAATAAACATTAGCCTGTTTTTCACATGCATGTTTGGCCAGAATCATGAGGGTCTCTCAGATCCAAATGAGAGTATAAGCTGGGAAAGGGGATATACTAAAGGCCTCCTTGCTGGAAATATCCAATATGTGGTATCATGAAGTTCAAGTCTAGCAATCATTAACAGGACAAGCTAAAGCCCTGTGAAGAGTGAAGACAAAATTTTGATACTGTGATTGTTTTGAAGTTTTCAACTCTTACTTTTATGGACATCAATAGGACTGTGGAGGAGTTGGAAAGATATGTTCCTGTACCCTGCTACTTAAACACTAGAGTGGGAAGGAAAGTCAACAGACCACTGATCAACTGGGAGAGGCACACAGTGTTGGCAGTCTTTGGGTAACAAGATTCTCTTGGGCTTTCACCAATTATAGAGGAGGTTTAACTCTCAAATTTCCCAGTACTTTGGAAATTTCTACTTTCTTGGGTCACCTACTATAATTTAGTGCATAGGAAAAAAGTGCTGGATGAATAAACATGCTAACAATGGTTATTCCTAGGGAGTGGGATTACTGGAGAGAGCCTTCCATTTTTACTTTACACACCTTAGAATTATTATATTACTTTTGTTATAAAAGTAATCCAGACATCCAGACATTTCAGGCAATGGGTATGATTCTCAGGCTGAAAAAAAAATTCTTTACTTACTTTTTTTAAAATAAATTTATTGATTTTTGGCTGCATTGGGTCTTCATTGTCGCGCACGGGCTTTCTCTAGTTGTGGCGAGCCGGGGCTACTCTTCATTGCGGTACGCAGGCTTCTCATTGTGGTGGCTTCTCTCGTTGCGGAGCACAGGCTCTAGGCGCCCAGGCTTCAGTAGTTGTGGCTCGCAGGCTCTAGAGCACAGGCTCAGTGGTTGTGCGCACGGGCTTAGTTACTCCACGGCATGTGGAATCTTCCGGGACCAGGGCTCGAACCTGTGTCCTCTGCATTGGCAGGTGGATTCTTAACCACTGCGCCACCAGGGAAGTCCCTCCATTATGGTTTATCACAGGATATTGGATATATTTCCCTGTGCTATACAGTAGGACCTTGTTGTTTATCCATTCTACATATAATGGTTTGCATCTAATATTTCAATTTCTAAAGGAATTATTAAATAAGCATTTTATGTTGACAAAACTCTTTGATATTATTTAATTAGGTTTTCTTCACGACTACTCTTCTGGTGCTATTATCTGAGTTTTTAAAAAGTTATTAAATGAATGAATGGATGGATGAATAAATGCTTTGCTTAAGATCCCGAAGGTAAGAAATGGCAAAGACAGGTTAAAGTTCATTGACTCTGTCTCCCCAGACTACTGTTTGGTCCCCTGAGCCCTGTTGTCTCCCCAGAACAAAGAGGTAGTACTACAATGCTTCTTTACCCATGGAAGTAAATAAGTGGGTCATTTGCTGTAGTAAATGCTTGACAGGAAAAGATGAAAGAGTAAGCCAAATAAGAAATATCTACTTACTGCAGGTACAGCTTAGCATCTTGGTTATAACTTATCTATAAGAAATGTTATGGTCATCATTAGCAAGTCTTTGCAGTCTTTAAATATACAAACTCACGTCTTCTCCAGTGCCAAAAAATAATTTCTCTCTGTTCTATGCCTGGGAAGAGAGAGAGAGAGGGATAGAATGAACAAAGTTAAAATGGATCTGAAATACTGAGATTTCTTTGCTATATTTTATTGAATTTCACATTTTAAAATTGAGTTGGAATGGTTCTTACTAAAAAAAATGGTATTGATGGATACACTTTGAAAAAAGAAAGGGAAAATTAAGGTTTTGGCAGTAGGTCAGTTTTTACTAAATCTATTTTCCTTTCTTTTTTTTCCCTTATGACATTTTTATTGAGTCTTTTCCTGTAGTTTTTTGGGACTAAGCTAGTAGCTATAGAGGGAAACTTGTTTGTATGCACAAATGAGTTTTTTCCCCTACTTCCTTTGATGTTCATACGAATTTTTATTAAATTTCTTTGGCTTTGGATATTTACCTCTCTAGATCTTTCGTGTTCTGAACAGCATTTTCCTTTCCATCTATTGCTCATGTGAATTAGGCATTCACAGTTGCATTTACAAACTGTTGTGGAAATAAAAATTTTCCTCTGTGGCATGCAACTCTTACAGCACAGTCCACTCTCGGTGGGTGCCAGTTATGCCTGGTACCTATCCCAGTCTAAGCACCAACACAGGTGGCTGGCTGACACCAATGTTGAATTACAGCTTTCGACTAATAAATACAAAATCCCTATTGTTTCATAGTTCTATTTGAAAACACAAACGTTCTTTAAATGATTTGTTTTTGTTTTTTTTTTTCTATTCCAAACTCTTTTTCTTAGCTTTATCTGCCTCTGAAATATTTGTCAGTGTTATGTCTCAGTATAATCACTGATAAATGTATATCATTATTGTGCTGGCTTTAATTCCTTACTAAAATTTAAATATATTTGAGATATTATTAATACCCACTTACAATATTCTTTTGATTCTTAATATGGAACAAATCCTGCTGGATAACATTATACAAAACAGTGATTTGATTTACTAAAAGTAAACCTTAGTAATGAAAATTCCTACCCTTTGGGATCACGCATTATTTTAAATGTCAAAATCTGCGGAGAAAAATCAACTGTATTCCCCTCCTAGGCAATAAGTTACAACCAGAAATGAAGAAAAAATTGAAGTGCTTTTTAAAAAATATAGTTACAGCATTAAAAATTTATCTTGAGTTTCTAATACAGAATGTCTAATAGAACTCCCCCTGTACCAAAGATGCAGCCCACTTGTAGACTTTTGTTTGGGAAAAGATCATTTAGAAATAATTGCTTTTTAGTACTGCTAAATTATTAAGTTCTATTCTCATTTTTAATGGAATGTGGCAGATATCACTCACTTTCATGAGTGTCAAAGGAGTTTTGTGATGAAATTATTACAGTTTCTCCCCTGTCTTTATTAAAATCCTCAATCCCCAAGGATTACAGTGATAAACCAACTCAGTTTAGCAGGCCAGAGCTGCTCTTTCTGGTGGGTCTCCCACAAGTCTTCCCTGGTTTCCAGACTTCCTAAGCCACTTCCTTTCCCAGAATTCTCTCTGACAGTCTCTGCTCCTGGCAGTGCCAAACCCCACCCAGAATCCCCTTCCCTGTTGACCTTCCATTGCAAACTCAGCGGTGAAATCCTCCCAAATACCAACCTTCTTTCCAGTTAGTTTGAGATTCCTCTAGGGCAGTGGCTTTCTAGTGTGGTCCCCTACAGGCAGCAGCAGTATCTCATCACCTAGGAACTTGTGAACAATGGAAATTCTCCTGTCATGTGCTAGACCTCTTGAATTTGAAAGGGGGTGGGGCCTATTGTGTATTTTAACCAGCACTTCTGGAGATGCTGACCCACAGCCCTAGGGCAGAGATCCACTAATATCCATCTCACCCTCAGACTCTCACTTGTTTTCACGGTTAAGTGCTCAACGAGGCTTTCATATGAAACCAATCCATCTAAACAAACAAATAAAAACAAAAACAGTTGCCTAAAATTGTTTAACCTAAATACATTAATCTGAAGCTAATTTCCCCAAAGCTTATTACTTAATGATGACAGCTGTTAATGACCAATTTACCTAAAATTCAGCCTCCTTTGAGTATTTTTTACCACCTTATCAGTTTCCACACCTACACATTCTTCAAGCTACTAATGAAAGTTCTACTTTCATTCCAAACCTGGGATTCTCCCCACCTGGGCTTAGTCTTTTTCTCTTACTTGTTCCCATAGTGAGTTAGCAGTAGGTTTCTCCCTTGTATAACGTTACATATTTCTTGTGAGCAACATGGTCCTAGTTTTCTGGTTATGTCTCATACAATGTATTATGCATATTAGACATTTGACACGTGCTTGTTGATTTCAATGACAGTACAGTATAATAGCTGAGAGTATAGCCTGGAGCCAAACCTTGTGTTCAGTTGCCACCCCCTTTACATACTAGCTTTGTGACTTTGGGTATGTTTTTAAATACCACTCTATGCTTCAATCTCCTTACCTACAAAATGGGCATAATATACTAGTACTCAACTCATAGGCTGTCATAGAATAAAATGCTTATATATGTAAAGCACCTAGAACAGGGCCAGCCATGAAGTATTATATAAGGGTTAGTTATTATTTCCTTAGTTTCCAAATCCTATTTCTGCTTTTATTCAACTATCTGTTTATGTCTTCTTTTCCTTTTCAACGCCCCTTCTTATTTTACACCCTCTGCCTCATTTGGATTTAATAGAATAATTTTGTCACAAAAAATAAAATATTACCACTTTTAAAAAGTTAAGATGTATGCTTTAAATAGTTCCTATTCTCTGGTATAGTAATTGTTTTTCTAGAACTCTAATTTTTTTTAATAATAAAAATACTTAGTAAAATCTATGGGTGAAAATATTCATTTTAACGTATTAATAATAATAGAGTTCTTCACATATTTTGGGTATGTATTGTATCAGATACATGGCTTGCAAATATTTTCTCCCAGTCTGTGGCTTACTTCTCATTCTATTAATATATCTTTCACAAAACAAAATTTTAATTTTAATAAAGTCCAATTTATCAATCTTTTCTTTCATGGATTGTGCCTTTGGTGTTTTATCTAACATCTCATTTCCAAACCCAAGGTCACCTAGATTTTCTCCTATGTTTTCTTCTAGAAGTTTTATAGTTTTGTTTTGTACATTTAGGGCTATGTTCCACTTTGAGTTAACTTGTGTAAAGTATAAGTTACGTATCGAGGTTCATTTTTTCTACATATAGTTGTTCAATTATACTAGCACTATTTATTGAAATGACTATTTATTCTATGAGTTCAGTTTTTTTGGGTTTTGTTTTTTTCTTTTAATTGAAGTATAGTTGATATACAATATTATATAAGTTACAGGTGTACAATCTAGTGATTCACAATTTTTTAAGGTTATATTCCACTATTTTGTTGTTTTTAACGTCCAATTAATTTGGTTAGTTGATCACATGAAAGTTGGTTAAAAGGATGTGTACTACAAATGCAACAAGACCATATTTTCTTGATCATTATTTTAAAGCCAGCAGTGACTAGACAATGTCAGGGTTTAAGTGGACACTGTTAGATGCCCCAATGACAAACTAGTCTTAAAAGTTTTGCACTTTCAAAATAAGTGTAAAGTTTTTGTCAGCAATGGAGATTCCATTTAGAGCATTCACCCTTAGTACAATACTGATTTAATAAATTCAGTTGCATTATATTATAATGCGGGAGGTCAAGTTTAAAAAATGGGTTGGAATGGAGTGGACAGGCTTCAAACAAGAATTCTGGGCTGGGAATAAAAAACGTCTCTGCTAGCACTATGTTACATTTCACAGCATATACAACTAACTCAAACTGGACAAAACATACTACAAGAATCAAATGAAAAAAACTTTTAAGAATTCATTCATTTTAAAAACATAGCTTGATGAGCTCAGACTAATTTACTGACAGCTAGTTTACCTAAACCAGTTTGACTGAGAGAGTCCAATGTGTTCAAAAATATGTAAAATAGAGAAAGACACCGTTAGGATAGGAAACATCTACCTACTTACAAAAAAGTAGCAAATTGTATAAATAAATACTAAATATACATGGTTAAGATAGCAGGGCCCTTAGGTGAATTGCTTAAAATATGAAAGGCAAATGGACCTTATCTAAGTATTTACTCAGATTTTTATGAGTGGTAATTTCAAAGCTTCACCCTGGTATTTTTGCTAATAGAACAACCATTAAGAGGTTTATTCTTCAGCAGTAGCCCTATTTCTCATTCTGACAGACTCCAGAGGACATAATTTGAAAAGAAGTGGGATTAGAGGTTGACAACTCAAGTGTCTGCAGAGTCTAGGCTGACGCATTGAATGAATGACATGTCCAGAGAGGCAATACAGAGTGGTGACGATTGTGGTGCATGGGTAGCTGATTCCCCAACTAAAAAGTCCAATGCATTCTCAGGTCCAGTGGGTCATGACCATGTAGAAATATGGGCCCAGTATGCCTTGGTCTGTTGGCTATTTTCAAAACAAGACAGAAATCTAGATTTTTTTTAGCTTAATTAGTTATCAGTTCAATTAAAAAACATTTCTGGGCCAATACTGGTTTAACAATGTATATTATCTCTGAGAATTCGTATTTCCCCTTAGGAGGTGTGTGTGTGTGTGTGTGATCTAACAGTTATCTGCTAGGCAACTGAAACAACAAAAAAGCATTTTTGCCATTTGCACTAGAGAGAAAAGTTAAAGAGAATCAGATTATAATGTCAATGTCATAGGGAACTGTTCCGTGGTCCCTGGAGAGTGCTAATGGACACTTGTTGGAGTCTCCAGGACATTATTCTTGACTGAACGACTCCAAATATTAGATATGTATTATTATATATTGGAAGGGTTGTAGATCATGGGGTAAGGCCATCTCTTTTAAGTACAGAAGGAGTTTCAGCAAAGACTGGTGCAGCATTGTACCTTGGAAGTAAGATGAAAGTGGTGTTCTTACAGTAAGACACAGACCTTAGGACAGAGTTAAGAACTGAAGTAACCATAAGAGGACCTGCTGTGAATGGTTTGACTTCTTGCCTGCATTTCCTTTGAACTATGGAAATTGTTATTATTAGCATAGTGTTAAAAATTTTCACCAACAAATATAATTCTCTGTGTATTCCACACAGAGAAAAGTTAAAGTCTGATCTAGCAATACAGTTGGCCCTCCGTATCCGAGGGTTCTGCATGCAGTGTTCAACAAACCGCAGATCAAAAATATGTGAAAAACAATTTCAGAAAATTCCAAAAAGCAAAACTTGAAATTGCCATGCTGGCAATGATTTACATATCATTTACATTGTATTTACAACTATTTACATAGCATTTACATTGTATTAAGTATTACAAATAATCTAGAGATGATTTAAAATATACCAGAGGATGTGTATAGGTTATATACAAATACTATGCCATTTTATATAAGAGACTTGAGCATCATCTGATTTTGGTGTCCACGGGGGGTCCTGGAACAAATTCCCCACAGATACTGAGGAACAGCTGTTTACTGACTAGGTATCTGTATTAGTCAGGGGTGGTACAGTTTAATTAATTTATTTTTGGCTGCATTGGGTCTTTGTTGCTGCACACAGGCTTTCTCTAGTTGCTGCGAGTGGCGGCTACTCTTCCTTCGGTGCGCGGGCTTCTCATTGCGGTGGCTTCTCTTGTTGCAGAGCACAGGCTCTACGCTCATGGGCTTCAGTAGTTGTGGCACGCGGGCTCAGTTGCTCCGCGGCATGTGGGATCTTCCCGACCCCGGCTCAGACCCGTGTCCCCTGAATTGGCAGGAGGATTCTTAACCTCTGTGTCACCAGGGAAGTCCCAGGGGTGGTACAGTTTAAAAGAGTCAGTCACCAAGGATACAGTTAGCAGGGTGGACAGGATAAATAAAGGATATAGTTGGTAGCAAATGGAGTATAACCAGTACAGTATTCTTGTAAAATAAGAAATGATCAATAATTAGCAGATTATAGCAAGGAGAAACAATGGCAGGAAAAAATGAGTATAAGATAATGAAGCATTTTTGTAGCAGGTGGATTTTTGGCAACATGATAAGGGCAGAACAGTTTTGTAAAAATAAAGCTTTGTTCTAATCTACTAAATTATTTGAAAGAGGCAATATAAATGACAAAGGAGGATTAGCCAGTGAGCATAATTTATTCAGATTTTGCCATGAATTGTGATAATGCTTTCTTACTGTAGACTATGAAGGATACTTAATTCTCATAGAATAAGAGATATGATAAATAGTCATAGGTAACTTGATAAGATTTAGGAAATTAGACCAGGATTTCATATTAATTCAGTTAATAGTAAGTTAAGATATATGGTCCAGTGTGTCATATTTTATTATGTAAACTGGAATTACATACTTTATAGAAAGGTACAAGGGAAAAAACCCTGCTAATCTTTGGCCAAAGAAAATTTAGGAGAATTAAACATTAAATGAAACCTAGTAAATAATTGGGCAACATTATTGTAAAAAAAATATAATCATACTTGCTTGTCTTAACTCTCAGAGCGCTTTCTGCATGCAGCTGCTGTTTTCCAGACTGAGGGTGAACTAGAATTTGATTATTTCTCTGCCTTTAGGACACGACCAATAATTATTGGTTCTCTATTTCACCCTAAGATGCTCGCAAGCTCTCCCAAGTTCTGGATGGATGTAAGGATTGTAACAAGGGAGTGTCTCATCGGGGCTCCCAAACACACTCGCTGCTGCCCGACATCAGCACTTTCTGTCCTCTTCTGCTGCTTTTGGTTACTGTCTGTAAGAAAGGTGCCAAAGCCACCAAAGCTGTCCCGAGTGTGTCAATGCACATGGCATTGAAGAGTTTCTCTGATGTCCTCCCTGTTACCTGGTTCCCATAGGCAAGAAGTTCTGGGCTCACAGGTCCCCCAGAGGTCTCAGTGCAATGTCTTTTATATATTTTTCTTATGCCTCCCTGCCCAGGTTCTAACGCTCATCCTTGGAAGGCAGCATGTAGAAGCGGGGCCCTGAAGAACACACCCAGAATTGCTTTCCCTTCACACTGCTCCTGTGCCCTTCAAATGCTCTCACCTCCCTTAGGATGAACTGCTCCTCAGAGCCATGCAAAACACACTGCAGGTCCTTTGTCCGTCCAACACGTGTCTGGATCTTAGGGTGCACACCACTTGGGTTAAGTGGAGCCCTCCCGTAACACAGCCACTACTTCCTGAATCCGTTCTGTGTGCTGTGTAAATGGTGAATTGTGGTAACCCTGCAAACATCCCCACCCTCGCTGTCGGCCATGGCAGGGGTTGGGCCTTCTCCTAGAGTGGAGCCTTGAGCACCAGGGTGTCTTACTCTCCCTAATCTTCTGTAGCCCTCCCCCGAGAGGGTTCAGGAGAGTGATGCATTCTTGTATCTTCTTGAAGAATCACATGTTTTCTGCCAGTTATAATGGTTCAAACTAATGAAAGATAAGCAATTACCAGTACATATTTTAGAACCTAAATTATTACAGTTGAAAAGAAATTTTATTTAGTAAAAAATTTCCATTCTTATCTCTATGCCCAGCCATTATTATTTTCCTTTGATTTTTGGAGAAATCTATTTATTTTTCTAAATACAATCTATTTTCCCTGATGGGTCAGAAATGCTAATTACTCCCTCCCCGTGGGTCCCCGCATATCCCTTTGACCTGTTATGTTTTTGTTTTTGTTTTTTGCTTGGGTTAGAGCTCTGTCATCTGTCCCAGAGGAGCCAGAAAAGCATCTATTATTTACCCATTAAAAATTAACCCTTAACAATTATCCATAGTTATTTAGCATACATTCACAAGGTGTCACTGAAGCTGCGGAACTGCAATGGAAAATCAAGTGCCACAAAAATGTTGTCATTCCTATTTTCACATGGAAAAACTGAGGCACTGGGTGGGGACACAGCTTGCTGGGGTTGGCCATGCCACGAAAACCTGAACTGAACCTCTGGTTTCTTGATTACTAAAGCCCGCTCCACTCTGAGCCTCTTTTCTTCCCATCCCATCCCCTATTCCCTCCAACACCACCACTGTTCTACCTCTTCCACCTGATAACCATGGGAAGAAGAAAAAGGCTAACCCAGTAGCAACAACAGAAAAA
The DNA here is from genome assembly GCF_028021215.1 of Eschrichtius robustus. Lineage (NCBI taxonomy): Eukaryota > Metazoa > Chordata > Mammalia > Artiodactyla > Eschrichtiidae > Eschrichtius > Eschrichtius robustus. The sequence goes on along the minus strand of NC_090827.1, from coordinate 58,373,732 downwards.
CTGTTAGACGGAATACAATAATTTAGACCAAGATGAGTTGCTGCTATACATGGGTGAATACTGGAGTATTTGATTCAATATTTTTCAGATAAAAATAACTAAGAAATAATTACTTAATCTTAATAATAAGATTAATAACCCCTTATTAGTCCCTAAGGTCAGACCTTGGAAAGGAACTCAGACTCTGTCTGACCTAATTTAAAAGAACGGACCTGAAAGGAGTGCAACAACAAAATGTCAAGTTCACTTCTAAGTCAACAAAACAATAAAGCCACACAGCACAGAAGGGAGGACGAGAGTCACATCCTTTTAGTCCTTACTGCTTCCTCTCATGAGTTTGCACACTCTTCTATAAAAATAAAACCTCTTCCTGAGAATTCCTTTGTTGCTATTGTTACTTTTCTGAGATTTATAACACTTTAAAAAAATGCATTGCCATGTTTTAGATAAATATTTCAAACAAGTTTTACCTCTGCGTGCATTAGAAATAAAAAAAAAACTAACTCCAGTTAGTGTTTTGTTGGTGCTTGTGATTTCCACCCTTGGCTTTGAAGAAAAAAAATAATGTATAGGTGCTTACATGTTATTTACTTTCTTCCACAAACTCTGATATTACCTGGCCATTTTCTAATGTAAAAAATTGGCATGAGAAATATTGAGTCATAGGTGTATGTATGTATAACCACCAGAGTTTCAGGGTGGTAGTGAAGCAGGAGGCGGGGTGATGGTCAAATGCACTGACTGTGTTGTTAGGCTCGAACACTACTTGTGTGGCCTTGGGCAACTCACTAACTTTTTGGAGCCTCAGTTTCTTTATCTTTAATTAAGCAAGCTACTACATGCTTAGCACAATGTCCAGCAAGAAACATGTGTGTGATAAATGTATACTGGTGGTTACAAACATAGACTCTGGAGTCAGGCATCCTGGATTCAAATCCCAACTCAACTATGTACAAATTGGGCAAGTTACTGAACTTCTCAGTGCCTCTGTTCCTTCATCTGTAACCAGAAATTTAAGAGTATCATAGAGAGGGTTTATACATCTAACTTTTCAAACTCTGAGATTCCATGATTAAGGCTTTGCTACTAATTCTGGCAGAGAGCTGCCAATTCATGCACCTTGACTAGAATAACTAGAGTCCCATGATTTAAATTAGGTCTTTGTTTGTTGGTTTAGAAAATAAAGACATTCACTGGTGATAGCTCAAGAAAACAAGAGTTGTTGTAGGGATATATATGGTAGATATGGATCTCACAAGAAGGCAGGGAGAGGAACAGTGATACTGCAGGCTTGACGGAAATAGGAACTGAGGCAGCATTTGCTATCTTCCTCTCAGAGGCAGGTAGCTCTCTTTCTTCTTCATGATATTTCTGCTTTTCAAGGCATCCTCGCTCCATTCCATTCTTGAAACTGACTGGCTTCATGTGACTCTACTCAGGCATCATTTCTGCTTGCTAATAACCCCAGCTTGCCTTTCAAGGCTTCTCTAGCCTTGAATTTACGCCATGACCTTACAGCTTGAGTTCTCCCACCTAAATGTTTCAGCCCTTCATTTTCCCAATTCCAGTTCTGTGAGAAGGACGACTGGCCCAGCTTCTCTTTTCAAGCCAGATCACTGGCTACAGTTTGAACAGATTTTCCTTGAGTCAGATGGTTTCCACTGATCCAAATAGCTGGGGCTTGTGGAATTTTATTTACGTGGGAGAGGAAAGTTTCCAACAGCAGCAGATGTAGGCGGGGCAGGAAGTTAGTGATATTTCTAGTATCTCCACTGAGTGATGGAGGTCATGGAGTTTATACCTAGAAATTTGGGAATCCACTTAAATTTATACTCTGTATTAGGAAGAGACCTATTCAGAAGGTTCTGGTTTGGGACTAACGATGGAAATATGAATTTTGCTCCAGGATGTGTTCTAGGACCTTGCTACTCAAAGTGTGGTCCATGGACCAGCAGCCTCAGTATCACTTAGGAGCCAACAGATTTCTAACAAGAAATCAGAATCTCAGGCTCTACCTCAGACCTACTAAATTAGAATCTACATATTAATAAGATTCTCAGATGATTTGTATTTACATTAAAGTTTGAGAAGTGTGGCTCTAGGATGAATTGGTTTAGTGTAGGCCTTCTAAAAGTAACCAAAGGCTTTTACTAAGAAACTTCCGGTAGTGCTATAGTCATGTGAGAACCAAGTGCTAGGTTGTCAGAATTTTGTGAGTTGGTTGATTTGATGTATGATAGCGTGAAATCACCTATTTTGGGAATGTTTACACCATGGAGATTGGCAAATACTATAAATTTGTGTCTTTTGTACTGGAAAGCTGGTTGTCAAACATTTACCAGCATTCCACTGGACAGTTCTAAACCTCCTAATTCAATCTGGAATTAAAACAATCTCCTAGGGGTTGTTGGACAGAGAAACTCCCATATATGGAAAGGACAAGACAAAATGAGTTTCAATTCTTCACCAAACTTTCAATCTTCTAAGAAATTATTATTCTAGATAGTGATTTCCTTATTAAAAAAATAATCTGAGTATAAAGTAAGCACAAGGAGGGAAGGGAACCTAGGAGTTGGTAATACTTAAAATCCAGACAGGTAGACAGGCAGACATTGAAAATTCTCCCAGCTGACAGCTGGACAGTTTTGGAGCTGAAGTCCAGATGTGGAATAGCAGTTTCTGTATAAAGGCGAAGATAAGAGTGGGTAGAGTCTGATCCTGGAGACATATCACATGGGGAAATTCATGCTTTTATTACTTATATTATATCGAGTATAAAATTGTTAAATAAAACGACTCCTCCCCAAGTTAACGATACGTATGGATGTAAATGTTTCATGATATCACATAGGAAGTGGATTTTAAAGTGTGGTCTCTAGACTAGTATATAAGCATCACCCAGGGAACCTATTATAAGTGCAAATTAATGAGCCCTGCCCCAGGCCTACTGGATCAGAAACTCTGGGGGGTAGAGCACAGCAATCTGAGTTTTAACAAGCCTTCTGGGTGATTCTGTTGCACACTAATGAAGTAGAAAATGTCATAGAGTTCCTTTTTTTGTCCAATCAGAGTACTCATTTTCAACTTGAACTACAAATGGGAAGAGACTCTTCTTGCAAAGGAGTTTCCAGCTCAATTGGAAGATAGTTGAGGAAGGCAGAGAACACAGATCAAGAGAACTACAAGGTTGGGCAAATATTGAGAAACTTTTCCCAAGGAAATTAGCCAGGCAGGTAGCTGGCATGATGCCAAGACTCCTGAAGAGTAAAAACCTTCCTAGAAATCAATTGGGAAAAGTTGCTTTAAAGTGAAATTTGAGGAAGTACATAAGCACAGCCTAAAGACTTTCTGAAAATACTAATGAATTCTCATATAAAGAAGGTGACATCCTAGCACATATAGGAACAGGAATAGCATGTATCATATTAAGAATTAAGCAGATATTAGAAGAAAGATTACTAGAACAGCTTATTCATTTTACCTCTCTGGTTAAGAGCTCTCCCTGGTTCCTTAGTAATGACAACATTTAACATTTAATGAGTGTTTACTCTGTGCCAGGTATGGTAGTAAGTACCTCAGTAAATTATCTCACAGGTGAGGAAACTGAGGCCCAGAAAGGTATAGTAATTGCCCCAAGTCACACAACTAGTAAGTGATGATACTGGAATTCAAACCTGGGAAGTTTTTCTCCAGAGCACCACTGTTTAACTAAAACGCTCTATTGCTTCTCTTTAATGAGAACCTCATTGTGTGTTAAATATTTAGAGGCTTGGAGTTCCCATCTCAGAGTGTGCATTTTTGTGGTTTTCACAAGTCTCAAGCTAAATAACCTCTTTATATATTATTATATATAGATAACTGGACTCTGGACCCCACCTGACTAATGCTATCAATTTCTGGTGCCCAAAGTGGACAATCAGGTAAGCTGCACCTCTACAGGACACTGCTTCAATAAGGCTACTACTACAAGCACATTACATGTTACTCTAAATCCTAATATCGGATGTTTAAATTCTCTTATTATAACAGGAGACATAAAGAAGCACACACATGGGGGCTAACTGATCCCAACTACGAAAAGGAAGGGATGTAGAGTCTAAGGACCAGAATCTCTAATCTGGATGTTTGGTTTTTGTCTGAGATAAATTAAGTGAACTTGCTCTAATTCTGGCATGTACCCTTACATGAAATTCATTTTTAAGTATCATGAGAGCAACGGCTCTTTTATTCACCATATCTGTGCATAGCCAAGCACACTGCTTGACACATGGCAGGCACTCACGTATTTGTGAAAGGAAGGGAGGAAGGGTAAGGAGGGAGACAGGAAAGAAAGTTATAAAGGTAGATTCCGTTTTTTCTAATTTTTTTTGTATAACAGCCATAAATGGGTGTGGAACTTTTGAAGTAACTGCTTAGGTGTTGGCAAGGCAGGCAAATAAATTAGAAATCTTATACTTCATGTAGATGAGTACAGTATACAAATACAAAATAAAGCATTTGTGAAAATCTTACTTTGACCCAGTTCTATGGGCAGCTTCAGGGAAGCAAATTTACAAACTTGCCATTCTAATCCAGTCAATAATTCATGTGTGCATATAACATTCACTTATTCAACAAATATTTGTTGAGAGCCTCCTATGTGCCAGGCAGGTAGTATGTGCTGAGTTTACAAAAATGAGTAAGACATGATTTCTGTCCCCAAGAGCTCAGATGATTAGTTGAGAAAAACAGGTAACATTGTGGTGATGGTCACACAACTCTATAAATATACTAAAACCCATTGAATTGTACAGTTTAGACTGGTGAATTGTATGGTATGTGAATTATAACTCAATAAAATTGTATAAAACAAACAGATAAACAAAAACAGGTGTAAGCCTTGTACAAAACCGGGAAGAGGTGGCCATAAATCAGCCTGGGAAGGGAAGAGGGAGGCTTCATCAGTGAATAAACCCGGAGTTGAAGTCTTAAATTAAAAAAATTTAAAAAACAGTTACCGAGGTGATACGGTACAGGACGTTCCAGAGGCGACAGAGTGAACAAAGGCCTGGAGGTGAGAAACCGTGTGTGTGAATGGGGTTGAATGGGAGTGGGCTGCGGGCAGAGGGTTGAGGCCAGGGAGGTAGGCGGAGGCCAGAAGCGAGCTTGAGGTAGTCAAGGGAGGGTTTTATATTAAACTGGGAAGTGATATAATTCGTGATCAGATTTGTTTTAGATAAACTACACTGACAGTTGTGACGTAATGGAAAGGATACTGATCCCCCCCCCCCCCGTCATAATAACCTGTGCGTAGGTCTTAGATCTGCCATTTTAAAACTAGACGGTTTGTCAGTAGCGGGAAAATGTAGAACTGCTTAATGTTCAGATTAACTGAAAACCAAGCTGATCTTGCGATGAGTTCAAACGAGTTTGTTAGTGAGTGGGACACCCCCCTTGGGTGGTAGTGGACAGCCTGGTTAATTTTTAAAAGTCTTTACGAGGCTGGAAATGTGGCGGTGGAAGCTGGTGAGATTATTCAGATTTTCTGTTTTTCATGCTCTCCTGGGTACTCTCACAATTTATTAATAAAATGATCGTTCTGAGTGCCCTTGCAGAATCAAAAAGAAAAAAATAAAAAGGAATAAAATAGTTGGAGCATCGCCAACAGGACCATACTTTCCAGGAAGGGCAGATTTCCCTGAAGATGGTTGAACTGTCGAACTGGAACCAGGAAACACTGGGCCCTACACAGCACGCAGAACTAAGGGGAACACAGCCACGGGGCACGCGCGCGGTACGCCCTCCCGCGCCGGCTCGAAGGCTTACTTTGGTCCCAGCTCCTTTCCTCTTGCTCCTTCGAATCCCTTCCCCCGCCGCCATTTCCGGATAGGAACCCTTTGTAAATTCTTTCCAAGTTGAAGCGTGGGACCAATTTCGTCAACACAATCCGGAATGGTCAACATGGCGGCAGCTGTAAGATGCCCTGAAGAAACCATCCTAAATTACGAGCTATGATTGTCACTTGATTTTATCACAAAGAACAATCAGAACTCCTGGTCTTAAGTGGCTTGGAATGTGAAACTAATGAGTCTCTTAGATATTATTAGAGGACCCTACAGAACCCATTGGTGAAAGTTTGGAAAACATTGGGCTTCTTAAAATTAATTCTTATAGTGTGTTACGAAAGATGACTGAACCAAAAGGATAACGGTGTTTCTGGTTCTGTTGTTAGCGTTCTCCATGGAAACATCGCGGAAGCTTCTGGACTCAATTTCCTTCCCCATGTATGAATGTCACTGAAAATATCCAACTCCATTCTATCCCCATAGAACTTCAGAAACTAAGCAAAATGAAGACTCAAAATTCATTTCAAATAATGAGATGAAAATATAATGTAGAATGGAACTGGGAAAATACCTGGTTTAAATTCTGGAAAGTACTAACTATACAACTCTGGATAAGTTGCTTAATCTTGTTTAGTCTAATTTCAAGCTGATCTCACAGGATGTTATGATGATTAATTTAATACCTTTGTATAACGTACAGTGTTATGTAATTTCTTCTTGTTCTTCTTGAGTCAATTCATATCTTTAAGCAACTCACTTTAAAAAATAGTTACTTACTTGCTTAAATTACTCTTACCTTCTATTATCAGCTGAATTGTGTCCTGCTCAAGTTAATATGTGGAAGTCTTAACCCCCAATACCTCGTAATATGACTGTATTTGGAGATAAGGCCCTTAAATAGGTAACTGAGGTCAAATGGGTGGGCTCTAGTCCAATATGACTGGGGTCCTTATAAAAAGAAAATATTAGGACACAGACATGCACAGAGAGAACAAAGTGATTATTAGTAACCACAATCATGTCCTGAATGCATGGAACACGTCACCATTTGCCAACCACCGTATCAAGTCAGCAGAAACTACAGAAATTGAGAGCTCTCCGCAGAAATTCACACACCCGTGCACCAGGTAACAGACCACAGGCAGACGTTCACTCAGCCTTTCACGTGTCCCTCACGGAGGGCACGCTCTCTCCTGGGCGGGGTGAGCACAGACACTTATCGGGAGTTTTACTACTTTTAAAATGCGTTGAGTCTGGAGCCTGTGCTCCGCAACAAGAGAGGCCGCGACGGTGAGAGGCCAGCGCACCGCGATGAAGAGTGGCCCCCCACTTGCCACAACAAGAGAAAGCCCTCACACAGAAACGAAGACCCAACACAGCCAAAAATTAATTAATTAATTAAAATTAAATTATATAAATTAATTAAATATAAATATATAAAAAATATATAAATATACATAAATATAAATAAATTTATATATAAATATATAACATTAAATTAAATAAAAAACAATAAATTAATTAATAATTAAAAAACAACCACTGCAATTAAATATTTTTTTAAAAAATGCGTTGATACAACCATGTCTCACTTTTGCTTGGATCAGTCAGCAAACGCTTTTTTGAAACCCCAAATTCTCCACGCCTCCTACCTTTCCGGCCGCCCTGCTCCTCAGGCCAGGTCCCCATGGGAGGCGGGGCTGCGTGCGGACGCACGGCGAGTGCACTGACGTCCTCGAGCCCCGCCCCCACGGCGCCGCCTGCTGGTTGGAACGGCAGCCCCCTGGCGCGGAGGGCGATGAGGCTGGCGCCAAAGTGAGCGCGGCATGGAGGGGCCTGCCTAACTGGGGCCCGTGGCCCTGCGTCTTCTGGCTGCGACACGGGTCCTGCGCACGCTGCGGGGCTGCAGCCGCCGGGCGGTGGGCGCCCGAGGGGCCGGGAGGCGAGCCGGGGCCCCCAGGCGGGTGTGGGCATCGTGTCCACAGCCAGCGTCCCCGAGGCCGCGCTCGGGCCATGATGACCGGTGAAGCTGCGCTGCGACAGCGCAGCCGACTTCTTACCGCGCTGTGAGGACCTGTGCGCGCTGCAGGACTCGGTGCCTTTGCCCGCCTTGCGCGCTTTCCTGCTGGAGGGCCTGCTGGACTTAACGCCGAGCGCCTCCGAGGGTTGGAATGGGCGCCGTTCCTGAGCACCCTCTGCCCCTGATCTGTATCCAGAGCTTCTTCCAGCCACGGCTTGGCGAGACAGGTTTGTACTTCCCGCTTCCAGGGGCTCTCGTGTGGGTGCTGCGAAGCGGGGTTTTAGATGGTGCAAGGTGGAGGGTGGGCACTAGAACCGGTGCCCGGTAGCCGGGTGTGCGTGCACTAGACGGGGCGTGCGGCCTAGGACTCCTGCCAGCTCGGTGACCCCGGCCGAGTGCCTTAAGGCTTCTAGGTCTCAGTGTTCTCATCTGGAGCATGGGCTTAACAGGACCCACTCTCTGGCGGTTACAAGGACTCACTCTGTTAATGCCTGTAGACTCTACAGTGTAGAACACTTAGCACAGTTTGGAGCATCTTTAATTGTTCCACAGATGTTACCTGGTCTGTTGAATGACTTTGCCTGGTACAGACCAAAGCGATTAGGAAATTGATATATCCCAGCTTCATTTCCTTTCCATTAAAACAGGGCTCAGGAAAAAAAAAATCTTTTTTTCAATAGTCGTATCATGTAGTGGAAAGAGCACCGGTGTGAAGGCAGCTTAGGGTTTGAATTCCAGGGCTTATTCTCTCTGTGGCCTGTGCAGGTTACTTTTGAACTGCAATCCCCACACTTGTAAAATGACATTAAAAACCACTCTTTCTGTGGGTTCTTACAATTAATCAAGCACGTTATGTGTGTAAAGTATCCTGGCACTTGAATGAGTTGTCAGAACCAAGGGCTGCTGGAGACAATGCTTCTGCCCTAGGTACTCTCCCCTTCATACTGGGCGGCAAGTGAACACAAGCACAGTAGTCAGTGCTCTGGAAGAAGTGAGTTCTGGTGCTGCAGAGCACAGAATCTTTTTTTTTTTTTAATTTAATTTTTATTTTATATTGGAGTATGGTTGATTTACAATATTGTGTTAGTTTTAGGTGTACAGCAAAGTTATTCAGTTATACATATATCCATTCTTTTTCAGATTCTTTTCCCGTGCAGGTTATTACAGGATATGGAATAGAGTTCCCTGTGCTATGCAGTAGGTCCTTGTTGATTACCTGTTTTATATATAGCCATGTGTATATGTTAATCCCAAACTCCTAATTTATCCCTCCCCCCCCACCTTTCCCCTTTGCAGAGCACAGAATCTTAAAAGGGAAAGTTCAGGGTAGGCTTCTTGGAGGAGGTGCCATCCTTTCTAAGTATAGTAGAACCTCCTGGGGTGGCAGGAGGGAGCAGTGTGTCAAAGTTTGAGAAATATAAGAAAATATGGCAAAATTAATGTACAGGACTGGACCTCAGGGTTTGGGAAAGAAATGAGAGTTGATACTGGAAACCTAGTGGGGCCCAACAGAAAGAGGCCTTGTTTGTCCTGTCAGAAGTTTGGATGTTTATCCTGAAGGCTGTGGGAAACCCTAAAGAACAGTGAGATGGACTTCTGGTTTAGAGGCTCACTCGGACCTCCATGTGGAAGGCAGTTGATTGGGTGCAGGGTGAATTGTAATCTAAAGGCCCCACTTAAGTTATAAAAGGTTGGACTGGATTTTGGAGATCCGAGAGAGAATGGGTGGGGCCTGGTGACCAGTTAGAAAAGGGAGGGCAGCAAGCGTGGGTGACAGTTTACAGCTGCATCTTTTTGTGAAATACAGAGCACAGTAGGAAGGGATTGGGGGTGGGGAGAGGATCTTACTTCATCTTCAGTGCTTTCGAGGGGCCTGGTAGACGGGTCTGGGCCCAAGGTTCAGATCTGGGCTTTTTGGGAGGACAGGTGTTTGAAGGCATGGGAGAGACTTAGGTTACCCACAAGATGATACAAAGAATCATAGGTCTGAGAGTTTTTTAAGTGAGTATATTTGAGGATGTTTATAAGCTGAGAGAAAGTAGCCAGCAGAGGAAGGGTGCGAAGATTTAGGAGAGGAAATGATTGTTCATTTGTTTTCAAAAAGCTGAATACTTATTGTGTGCCTGGCCCTTTTCTAGGATCTGGGGTTCACACCATGTGTTATCTCTTCTGCAAGGACAGTTCAACTCATCCCCTGGTGAAGAGAAGTCAGATTATTCTTTGCATCCCATTAAGGTGTAAGAACTGTTCTGTCCCTCTGAAGGGACATTACTTAACCAGAGTAATAAGTTAGAAATCAAAAGAAATTATAGCTGGAAGGGACCTGAAAGGCCACGGTACTTAATTTTGCCTAATATTTGACATTGAATGTAAGAAAAGTTTATTGCAGAGCCCATTTTCTTCAGAGTTCCTTCACTGAACTTTCTTTATGTTTTTCATCCACTGGGTCTAGCTTGTAGATTTTGGCCTCCTCCTAAATTTGCTTCTTCATCCATATTATATTACATTTTGCCCGGACTATGGCAGAAGCTCCTGGGTGGTTTCGCGGCCCCTGGGCTCATCAGTTCCTCTAAGTTCATCTGCCTACTCGGGTTGAGTGATCTTCTAACATAAAAAGATACGCTTAAAATAATGCTGCTAATGGCTTGCCCACACAGAGTTAGTGCATACTAGCCGCCCAGCGTGTGCTCTGCACAGAGGCGTGTAGTCCGAACTGTGCTCGGCCAAGCCTCGTGGGGCTCTTTGACCCTGAGGAAGGGGATCTTTTTGTGATCACTCCCTTTATCTAATCAGTCCTTCAGCAGCGGGGTGCCTTTTTCTAATCAGCGGAGGCACCCTTACTCAGCCAGTGGTAGCCCCAGGCCTCATCACCTGTGGGATACAAGCCATGCTCTCTCCCAGGCTTGCTTCGGCCAGCATCTCTATTTTCATTTCTGTCTCTTCTCACACTTGGACCCCTGGCCTTTAGTCATCCCCACCTGCAGTATTTAAAGTGCCCAGCAGGTGTCGGGCTTGAGTTTCTTTGCACAGGTGCTCCCTGTGCAGTTAATGCACCTCCTACTCCAACTCTGCATGCTCTCATCTTTTCTAGATTCTACTTCAGGGTTATCATGAAGCCGTCACTTAGATATAACTTTTTGCCTCCATAGGAACCTCTGTGCACAAAGGTTATGGTTCTTTATCTCATGTGATTGAAATTTTGAGTTTATACATCGCCGTCCTTAATGAAGGCTTTAAGGGCAGGAGTCGTTTCTAATCCTTAGCACAGAGCAGATGCTTTTTTTTTTTTATTTAGATGCTTTTTAGTGATGATAAAATATATGGTTTAAATCACTCATTTTACAATAATTTTGGTTTAGGTTGTGACAGAAATAAAGTTTACAGAAGTCGTGTTCCTGCGATAAGAAATAAAGATGTGACCTTGCAGTTGTGTAAAGCTCTTAAATGCTGTGTAAGTGTGTCGGGTGCGCTAAGGAACCTGGAGCTAAATGGGCTAGTTCTTAGAGAGAGCGACTTAACTATGTTAACAAAGGTAAGCCTTCATTGTGTGCTGCCAGCATTTGATAGTTGCTTTTGGAGCAAACTAAAGCAATAAAATTTTAAACTTGTTCTCCCCATTAAAGGGATTGAATAAATCGGCCACTTTGGTGCACCTGTGTCTTGCGAATTGTCCACTTGGAGATGGAGGTTTAGAAAGTGAGTTTCAGTCTTGTTTAAGTCTCTTCTCATCAGACTGGTCTCGTGATTTCCTACACACCATGTTACTTCCTGTCTACCTTTTCTTGGTGTTGTTCATGCCTGGGTTGTCTCCTGTGCCTGCTCAAACCTTGGTCCATTCTCATTTGTACCATGGAAGTTTGTCATGCTGGATACTGTCAGAACTAATTTTTACTTAAGTTTGTGTTAAGCCACAAACCACACATTTTGTGTATTTTCTGTTTTTTTGTGTTTGTCTATATTTTAATGTTTCTCTTCAAGAAATATTATGGGAAGGGAAATAGCAAGATGTAAAGAGCAAAAAAGTCATCATTATCTTTAAATTGTTAGAACATGTATCTGCAATCATAATTATAATGCACTGTGGTATGTGTTAAAATAGGAAATATATGTCACGTCCCGTAAGAGCAGCAAACTCAGTGGTGTTAGTGGGGGTGTGTCATGGAAGTAATCACAAAGCAGGTGACTGTTAGTTGGGGTCCTGAAACATTAGTGTGTGTTCCCTGTGTCCAGTAGTGGTCTGGAGGGGTAAGGAAGCCTGCCTTTCAATTTGAGGGAGCAGAGGGTTTGAGGTCCTCTCTCTTCTATTGCTCTAGTATACTGCATAGCACCTAATAAAATACTGGGTTTATAGTTGACATTTAAATCGCTGATTGATCATCAAGATTGGGAAGTATCATTGGAAATGAAAATAGGAAGAGTCTTAAGATTTTTAGGTTTTTCTTTTTTTTCCTATGTCTCAAAAGGTATGTAGTATTCTACTGAGTGGTTGGGAATAAAGTTTGCAGTATTCAGTGTATTCAGTTTTAGTATCTAAATAGAATTAAACTGCTGCTGTAAACTGGAATAACACTTTGTTACTGACAAGTTTTCGAATGCATCTGTTCATCAATTACCTGTTTGGGAAGATTGTAGTTAATGATTTTAAGAATGTGGCTATAAACCTCCAATTGACTCAAGAAAAGCAAATAAGTCAAGGTTGACAAATGTATAGGCTCTTCATCTTATTGTGTGTGTGGTTTTTTTTCTTTCTTTTAGTTATTTGTCAAGGTGTAAAGAACTCTACCACTCTTAAGACAGTAAACTTCACGGGGTGTAATCTGACATGGCAGGGAGCAGATCACATGGCCAAGATCTTAAAGGTGATTTTTTTATGTTTGAACTGTCATGAAAACATATGTGATTGAAGCACATTAATATATTGATACAGATGGCAGTTAATTTTTGTCTTTTGATACGTGTGAGTGCAGCTTTCGTTTTGTTGAAAGAATATGACCAGTTTTCAGTTTGGGATTCTGCCATTTAGTAAAGATAGTCCACTTAATTTTAGAAATAAGAGATTTAATATATAATAATATTTTAATGTATTTTTAGTTACTGAAAACATTGATTGTGATACTGTGAAAAAACTATGCCATTATAGTCTTCAAGACTTAAATGAATCAAGTGTTTACTAGCTGCTGTAGTTTATAAACTAATAAAAATCACTACATCAGCAATTTGTAAATACAGTTTTTAAAATAATGCCTTAACAACTTTACAGTGGTTATAATTACTGTATTTAGGCCTAAAGTTATTTAATAATTTGACATGAAGCCTTCTGAATAGTTTGATGGTGCAGATCAAGGGTAGGTAAACTATGGCTGGTGGGCCAGATCCAGCTCGTCGCCTGGTAAAGAAAGTTTTTTTGGAACATAGTCACACCCATTGTTTACATGATAGCTATGGCTACTTTCACCCTACGCCAGTGGGGTTGAGTAGTTGCAACAGAAACTGTATAGCCCACAAAGCTGGAAATGTTTAAATTCAGATTTTAAAAATTGAAAAATTCTTTGAGCCTATACAGGGCAAGTCCATTGACCCCTGGGGTTGAAAACGGTCAAGAACTTGGGTGCCTAAGCCAAATGGCCTAGGTTCAAATTCCCTTTCTCCCTTTTCATAGCATTTGACCATGGGCAAATCACTTAATGTCTATGCCTCATTATGAGGTTTAAATGAACTCATTTGTATAAATAGTGCCTGGCACATACTAAGCACTGTGTAAGTGATTGGTGTTATTTCTGCTTGGAGCTTTTATAAGTTATTGTTAATAGAAAAATGACACTAATGATTTTCCTTTTAGAGTATCAAAGGCACTTTGAGTCTTTTATTTTTTCAAGAATGTAACAAGACTTTTTCCATTTAAAGTCAGTGTTCCCTGTTACCAAACTTTATTTTATGAATATAAAGAATTGAATGTCTTTAAGGCAATACTTGTGGTTAAATGTCAAACCATTATTTTCCCAAGGCGCATCCAACTGGCTGTGCATAGTCCAGGCCTCTAAAGTTGGTGTGCATACCCTAGGTAGCATGTGAGATCCATTTTGTAAATATAGTTTTTAAAATAATGCCTGGGACTTCCCTGGCGGTCCAGCAGTTAAGGCTCTGCGCTCCCAATGCAGGGGCCCTGGGTTCGATCCCTGCTCAAGGAACTAGATCCCACGTGCCTGTCGTAACTAAGAGCCCACATGCCACAACTAAAATATCCGTCATGCTGCAACCAAAGACCCGGCACAGCCAAACAAACAAACAAACAAATAAATAAATATTTTTTTAAAATAAATAAAATAATGCCTTAGGAGTTAGGAAAAGAACATATTAGAACCTATTTAGCTTTGTATCATTTAAACAATATCTGTGTAGTTTATAATGTACATACATTATATGTATAGAACTTCGTGTATATAATTTGTTAAAAAATAAGATGCATATTAAAAAGTTTTCTTATGGGTTGCCCAGTCAGGTGTTTGGAGACCATTGGAGGACAGAATGATGACATTTAGAGCCTCAGCAATGATAGAATTTAGAACCAATTCCCTGACTTAGAAGATAAGGAAAAGAATTCATAGACTATAATTGAGTTGTCCAACTTTACATAACTGTTCAAGGGCAGGTCATCCAGTGGCTGGAATCTAATCACTGACCAACTAGAATCTGGGTCACTGGACTCGTAAAGCAGCAGTGACTGTTTAATTTCTCAGGTTGATTCTCCTGGCATATATGCTTGATATGTATGTGTGTAAATCTCTGACATAATAAGCCATACTCAGTAGGCACACCCTGTTTCCTTCTTCAGGCATCTTAATTTCATCCCATTAAATCTTTGAAGTATCAGACTACCAGAAGGCATGAAGAAACCTGGGCTGAGAGTCTTCGTTCCAGGAGACCTGATCTTGACTGTATGGCTGGTTTGAGGTGCATCACTCTGAACTGCAACACACTCATTGGTGACCTCGGTGCAAGTGCTTTGGCAGAATCTCTTAGTGAGGATTTATGGCTTAGAGGTAAATTCTAAAATTGAAAATATTGAATTTTTAATATGATATATGCTTAGCTTTTGGCATAATACTGTTGTGATAGGATATTTTTTAAAGCCTCATTTTACTGATAACTTTTATTTTGCTTTTAATCTGTCTCTAAGAGTTGCGTATATTCTTTATAGAAAATACACAGTAACAAGAGAACAATTACCTATAATCTTAATACCCAGACATAATCACTGTTCATTTTGGTGCATACACTTTCAGTCTTTTGTTTTTCTATAAATATATTTGTACACTTAGTGATTACAAACATAGAATTGTAGTATACTTGCTATTTCGTATTCCTGCTTTTTTCACTTAATGATGTATAATGTAGTATTCCATCATATTGATGTCCCATAGTTTAATCAATTCTTTGCAATTAGATTTACACAGTTTGCTTTTCCCTGTCAGAAACAATGTGAATACATTGTATATACGTCTCTGTGTCCACTGGGATTACTTCTGTAGAATAAGGTCCTAGAAGTGGAATGACTAAGTGTGACATATTTTTAAGACTTTTTTTTTTTTTTATACTGCAGGTTCTTATTAGTCATCAGTTTTATACACATCAGTGTATACATGTCAATAGCAATCGCCCAATTCAGCACACCACCATCCGCACGCCACCGTGGTTTTCCCTCCTTGGTGTCCATACGTTTGTTCTCTACATCTGTCTCAACTTATGCCCTGCAAACCGGTTCATCTGTACCATTTTTCTAGGTTCCACATACATGCGCGAATATACGATATTTGTTTTTCTCTTTCTGACTTACTTCACTCTGTATGACAGTCCCTAGATCCATCCACGTCTCAACAAATGACTCAATTTCGTTCCTTTTTATGGCTGAGTAATATTCCATTGTATATATGTACCACAACTTCTTTATCCATTTGTCTGTCGATGGGCATTTAGGTTGCTTCCATGCCCTGGCTCTTGTAAATAGCGCTGCAGTGAACATTGGGGTGCATGTGTCTTTTTGAATTATGGTTTTCTCTGGGTATATGCCCAGTAGTGGGATTGCTGGATCATATGGTAATTCTATTTTTAGTTTTTTAAGGAACCTTCATACTGTTCTCCATACTGGCTGTATCAATTTACATTCCCACCAACAGTGCAAGAGGGTTTCCTTTTCTCCACACCCTCTCCAGCATTTGTTGTTTGTAGATTTTCTGATGATGTCCATTCTAACTGGTGTGAAGTGATAGCTCATTGTAGTTTTGATTTGCATTTCTCGAATAATTAGTGATGTTGAGCAGCTTTTCATGTGCTTCTGGGCCATCTGTATGTCTTCTTTGGAGAAATGTCTATTTAGGTCTTCTGCCCATTTTTGGATTGGGTTGTTTGTTTCTTTAATATTGAGCTGCATGAGCTGTTTATATATTTTAGAGATTAATCCTTTGTCCGTTGATTCGTTTGCGAATATTTTCTCCCATTCTGAGGGTTGTCTTTTCGTCTTGTTTATGGTTTCCTTTGCTGTGCAAAAGCTTTGACGTTTCATTAGGTCCCATTTGTGTATTTTTGTTTTTATTTCCATTACTCTAGGAGGTGGATCAAAAAAGGTCTCGCTGTGATTTATGTCAAAGAGTGTTCTTCCTATGTTTTCCTCTAGTGTCCAGTCTTACATTTAAGTCTCGAATCCATTTTGAGTTTATTTTTGTGTCTGGTGTTAGGGAGTGTTCTAATTTCATTCTTCTACATGTAGCTCTCCAGTTTTCCCAGCACCACTTATTGAAGAGACTGTCTTTTCTCCATTGTCTATCTTTGCCTCCTTTGTCATAGATTAGTTGACCGTAGGTGCGTGGGTTTATCTCTGGGCTTTCTATCTTGTTCCGTTGATCGATGTTTCTGTTTTTGTGCCAGTACCATATTGTCTTGATTACTGTAGCTTTGTAGTATAGTCTGAAGTCAGGGAGTCTGATTCCTCCAGCTCCGTTTTTTTCCCTCAAGACTGCTTTGGCTTTTCGGGGTCTTTTGTGTCTCCATACACATTTTAAGATGATTTGTTCTAGTTCCGTAAAAAATGCCATTGGTAATTTGATAGGGATTGCATTGAATCTGTAGATTGCTTTGGGTAGTATAGTCATTTTCACAATATTGATTCTTCCAATCAAAGAACATGGTATATCTCTCCATCTGTTGGTATCATCTTTAATTTCTTTCATCAGTGTCTTATAGTTTTCTGCATACAGGTCTTTTGTCTCCCTAGGTAGGTTTATTCCTAGGTATTTTATTCTTTTTGTTGCAGTGGTAAATGGGAGTGTTTCCATAATTTCTCTTTCAGGTTTTTCATCATTAGTGTATAGGAATGCAAGAGATTTCTGTGCATTAATTTTGTATCCTGCAACTTTACCATATTCATTAATTAGCTCTAGCAGTTTTCTGGTGGCATTTTTAGGATTCTCTACGTATTGTATCATGTCTTCTGCAAACAGTGACAGTTTTACTTCTTCTTTTCCAACTTGTATTCCTTTTATTTCTTTTTCTTCTCTGATTGCCATGGCTAGGACTTCCAGAACTATGTTGAATAATAGTGGTGAGAGTGGACATCCTTGTCTCGTTCCTGATCTTAGAAGAAATGCTTTCAGTTTTTCACCATTGAGAATGATGTTTGCTGTGGGTTTGTCGTATATGGCCTTTATTATGTTGAGGTAGGTTCCCTCTATGCCCACTTTCTGGAGAGTTTTTATCATAAATGGGTGTTGAATTTCGTCAAAAGCTTTTTCTGCCTCTATTGAGATGATCATATGGTTTTTCTTCTTCAAGTTGTTAATATGGTGTATCACATTGATTGATTTGCATATATTGAAGAATCCTTGCATCCCTGGGATAAATCCCACTTGATCGTGGTGTATGGTCCTTTTAATGTGTTGTTGGATTCTGTTTGCTAGTATTTTGTTGAGGATTTTTGCATCTATATTCATCAGTGATATTGGTCTGTAATTTTCTTTTTTTGTAGTATCTTTGTCTGGTTTGGAGATCAGGGTGATGGTGGCCTCATAGAATGAGTTTGGGAGTGTTCCTTCCTCTGCCGTTTTTTGGAAGAGTTTGAGAAGGATGGGTGTTAGCTCTTCTCTAAATGTTTGATAGAATTCTCCTGTGAAGCCATCTGGTCCTGGACTTTTGTTTGTTGGAAGATTTTTAATCACAGTTTCAATTCATTGCTTGTGATTGGTCTGTTCATATTTTCTGTTTCTTCCTGGTTCAGTCTTGGAAAGTTATACCTTTCTAAGAATTTGTCCATTTCTTCCAGGTTGTCCATTTTATTGGCATAGAGTTGCTTGTCGTAGTCTCTTAGGATGCTTTGTATTTCTGCAGTGTCTGTTGTAACTTCTCCTTTTTCATTTCTAATTTTATTGATTTGAGTCCTCTCCCTCTTTTTCTTGATGAGTCTGGCTAATGGTTTATCAATTTTGTTTATCTTCTCAAAGAACCAGCTTTTATTTTTATTGAGCTTTGCTATTGTTTTCTTTGTTTCTGTTTCACTTATGTCTGCTCTGATCTTGATGATTTCTTTCCTTCTGCTAACTTTGGGTTTTGTTTGTTCTTCTTTCTCTAGTTTCTTTAGGTGTAAGGTTAGATTGTTTACTTGAGATTTTTCTTGTTTCTTTAGGTAGGCTTGTATAGCTATAAACTTCCGTCTTAAAACTGCTTTTGCTGCATCCCGTAGGTTTTGGATCGTCGTGTTTTCATTGTCATTTGTCTTTAGGTATTTTTTGATTTCCTCTTTGATTTCTTCAGTGATCTCTTGGATATTTGGTAACGTATTGTTTAGCCTCCATGTGTTTGTGTTTTTTACGTTTTTTTCCCTGTAATTGATTTCTAATCTCATAGCATTGTGGTCAGAAAAGATGCGTGGTATGATTTCAATTTTCTTAACTTTACTGAGGCTTGATTTTTGACCCAAGATGTGATCTATCCTGGAGAGTGTTCCGTGCGCACTTGAGAAGAAAGTGTAATCTGCAGTTTTTGGATGGAATCTCCTATAAATATCAATTACATCTATCTGGTCTATTGCCTCATTTAGAGCTTCTGTTTCCTTATTTATTTTCATTTTGGATGATTTGTCCATTGGTGTAAGTGAGGTGTTCAAGTCCCCCACTATTATTGTGTTACTGTCAATTTCCTCTTTTAGAGCTGTTAGCAGTTGCCTTATGTATTGAGGTGCTCCTATGTTGGGTGCATATATATTTATAATTGTTATATCTTCTTCTTGGATTGATCCCGTGATCATTATGTAGTGTCCTTCCTTGTCTCTTGTAACATTCTTTATTTTTTTATTTTTTATTTTTTTTATTTTTTTAATTATTAGCACCTTTAGTTATTATTTATTTATTTATTTATTTATTTTGGCTGTATTGGGTCTTTGTTTCTGTGCGAGGGCTTCCTCTAGTTGCGGCAAGCGGGGGCCACTCTTCATTGCGGTGCACGGGCCTCTCACTATCGTGACCTCTCTTGTTGCGGAGCACAGGCTCCAGACGCGCAGGCTCAGTAGTTGTGGCTCACGGGCCTAGTTGCTCCACGTCATGTGGGATCTTCCCAGACCAGGGCTCGAACCCGTGTCCCCTGCATTAGCAGGCAGATTCTCAACCACTGTGCCACCAGGGAAGCCCCATTCTTTATTTTAAAGTCTATTTTATGTGATATGGGTATAGCTACTCCAGCTTTCTTTTGATTTCCATTTGCATGGAATATCTTTTTCCATCCCCTCACTCTCAGTCTGTATGTGTCCCTAGGTCTGAAGTGGGTCTCTTGTAGACAGCATATTTGTGTGTCTTGTTTTTGTATCCATTCAGCAAGCCTGTGTCTTTTGGTTGGAGCATTTAATCCATTCACGTTTAAGGTAATTATCGATATGTATGTTCCTATGACCGTTTTCTTAATTGTTTTGGGTTTGTTTTTGTAGATCCTTTTCTTCTCTTGTGTTTCGCAGTTAGAGAAGTTCCTTTAGCATTTGTTGTAGAGCTGGTTTGGTGGTGCTGAATTCTCTTAGCTTTTGCTTGTCTGTAAAGCTTTTGATTTCTCCATCGAATCTGAATGAGATCCTTGCCGGGTAGAGTAATCTTGGTTGTAGGTTCCTCCCTTTCATCACTTTAAGTATATCATGCCACTGCCTTCTGGCTTGTAGAGTTTCTGCTGAGAAATCAGCTGTTAACCTTATGGGAGTTCCCTTGTATGCTTTTTGGTGTTTTTCCCTCGCTGCTTTCAGTAATTTTTCTTTGTCTTTAATTTTTGCCAATTTGATTACTATGTGTCTCGGCGTGTTTCTCCTTGGGTTTATCCTGTATGGGACTCGCTGCGCTTCCTGGACTTGGGTGGCTATTTCCTTTCCCATGTTAGGGAAGTTTTTGACTATAATCTCTTCAAATATTTTCTCTGGTCCTTTCTCTCCCACTTCTCCTTCTGGGACCCCTATAATGCGAATGTTGTTGCATGTAATGTTGTCCGAGAGGTCTCTTAGGCTGTCTTCATTTCTTTTCATTTTTTTTTCTTTATTCTGTTCTGCAGCAGTGAATTCCACCATTCTGTCTTCCAGGTCACTTATCCGTTCTTCTGCCTCAGTTATTCTGCTATTGATTCCTTCTAGTGTAGTTTTCATTTCAGTTATTGTATTGTTCATCTCTGTTTGTTTGTTCTTTAATTCTTCCAGGTCTTTGTTAAACATTTCTTGCATCTTCTCGATCTTTGCCTCCATTGTTTTTCCGAGGTCCTGGATCATCTTCACTATCATTATTCTGAATTCTTTTTCTGGAAGGTTGCCTATCTCCACTTCATTGTTTTTCTGGGGTTTTCGCTTGTTCCTTCATCTGGTACATAGCCCTCTGCCTTTTCATCTTTCCTATCTTTCTGTGAATGTGGTTTTTGTTCCACAGGCTGCAGGATTGTAGTTCTTCTTGCTTCCACCTTTTTAAGACTGTTGATACACATTGCCAAATTATCATCCAGAAATGCTATGCCAATTTGTAGTCCACCCCAACAGTGGATGTGAAGCCTGCCTCACACAAACAATGGCTTGTAGCACTTTTAAAAAAGTGTAAAACTACAAAAATGAGTACCTCTCCCTTTTTCATGCAAGTGGGATTGCTCCAAATTTCATAACTTTTCAGTTAATTTAGCAAGTCAGTAAATTTGCATCTACTGCATCATTTTTTGTGACTGTTCAGTGTTCCATTATATGAGTATGCCACAGTACACATAGCTTATCCATTCTTGTATATAAGCTATGTCCAGTTTTTCAGTTCCAAATAGTACTCTGATACGTATCCTTGCCTATATCTCTGACTATTTCTTTTGGTTAAATACTTAGAAAGAGTTGTTGGATCGAAAGGGTATACACATTTTAAAGGCTTGGCTCAAATCTGATAGGAGAATAACCACATTTTGTTTTATTTTGTATTCCTTTGATTTACTGGTGGGTTTACTGGCTGTTTGTATTAATTTGGCTAGTTGGTTAATTATACCCTGTGTCCATTCTTCTGTAGTGAGAGGTTGTAACGGTTGTATCCTATCCTGTCAGATCCATATGTCTGACTTTCTGTTTCTGTGTGTCATGGGCTGTTGAAAGACTCCAGTTATTTTAACGTGATGCTCCACACAACACTTAAGAAAATGACTCATGGGCTTCCCTGGTGGCACAGTGGTTGAGAATCTGCCTGCCAATGCAGGGGACACGGGTTCAAGCCCTGGTCTGGGAAGATCCCACATGCCATGGAGCAACTAGGCCTGTGAGCCACAACTACCGAGCCTGCGCCTCTGGAGCCTGCGCTCCGCAACAAGAGAGGCCGCGACAGTGAGAGGCCCGCGCACCGCGATGAAGAGTGGCCCCCGCTTGCCGCAACTAGAGAAAGCCCTCGCACAGAAACGAAGACCCAAGACAGCCATAAATAAATAAATAAATAAATAAAGGAGTTCCTTTAAAAAAAAAAAAAGATGACTCACGATAGTTGCCTTTCATGTAATATTTTTTAATACCTGCGCTTTTGTGATGATCCCTTTTGTTTAAGTGAGTAGGTTGTTCAGCCCCAGAACTACTAGAATTCATGATCATTTGTTCTAGTTTTTGTCTGACCTTTTACTGAGAGAGTTCTTGACCATCATACATTCATGATAGGTTTTTAGTATGTACTGTGTCTTCTTCACACATTCTTTGAATTTGTTATTATTTGTATCCTCCTAGACTTGTCTTTTTTGCTCTAAAACTAACAGTTATTACATTTCTTCTCTTTCGTTTTCCCCTTTTAACTAGTTTGAAGTGTGATTTGAAGCTCAAGATCATGATCAAAAGAATGCAGTGTCTTTCTCAGCTCCACCAGTTTTTGCCCTGAGGTTTACATGCCACTGCTGCCCTTGCTAATTATGAACTGAGATTCATTTTGTGATTTTTTTCTCATAGGTTATATACAGTTATTCTTCACTTCTGTAATTATAGAATATGTTGGACGATTTATTGGTACTAAAGGCAGGGTTATCATTGCATATCCAAAAAGTGCTTTTTTTTGGTTTTGTTTTGTTTTTGTTTTTTGCTTTATTGGAGTATAATTGCTTTACAATGGTGTCTTAGTTTCTGCTTTGTAACATAGTGAATCAGCTATACATTTACATATATCCCCATATCTCCTCCCTCTTGCGTTTCCCTCCCAGCCTCCCTATCCCACCCCTCTAGGTGGTCACAAAGCACCGAGCTGATCTCCCTGTGCTGTGCTGCTGCTTCTCACTAGCTGTTTTACATTTGGTAGTGTATATATGTCCATGCCAGTCTCTCACTTTGTCCCAGCTTACCCGTCCCCCTCCCCGTGTCCTCAAGTCCATTCTCTACACCTGCGTCTTTCTTCCTGTCCTGCCCCTAGGTTCTTCATAACCATTTTTTTTTAATTCCGTATATATCTGTTAGCATATGGTATTTCTTTTTCTCTTTCTGACTTACTTCACTCCGTATGACAGACTCTAGGTCCATCCACCTGACTACAAATAACTCAGTTTCATTTCTTTTTATGGCAGAGTAATATTCCATTGTATATATGTGCCGCATCTTCTTTATCCATTCATCTGTCAGTGGGCACTTAGGTTGCTTCCATGTCCTGGCTATCGTAAATAGAGCCGCAATGAGCATTCCAAGAAGAGGTTTTTAAATTGGATTATGCATCATGTGTGTGCATATACGTTTCTGTTTTTTTCCATACACGAAATTACAAACCTGCCATGGCTGGTCTTGTGCAGGACTCTTCCACACGTGAGAAAATGAGAGTTGTCTATATGTTAAATCTGTATAGACTTCGCAAGTGACCTTTTGTCTTTCATCGAAAGCACTTGACCTGCAGCAGTGTGGCCTCACCAGTGAAGGAGCAAAGGCTTTACTAAAGGCCCTTGAAAGCAACAGAACTCTGGTCGTTTTGGATATAAGAAAAAAAGCCACTTGTTGGTATGTGGTCACTTTTTTTTTTAAATTGATTAACACATAGCAAAACAAAAAGAGTTTGTTCATGTATTGACAGTTTTTAAAACTTAATGTGTTTCACTTTCCTCATCGTATACAGTTGGCCCTTGAACAGCTTGGGGGTTAGGGGTGCCGCCCCCGATGCAGTTGAAAATCTGGGTGTAAGTTTATAGTCGGTGGTTCCGCATCTGTGGATTCAACCAACCTTGGCTCGTGTAGGACGATAGTACATATTTATTGAAAAATATACAGGTGTCAATGGACCCGCGAGGTTCAAACCCATGTTGTTCAAGTGTCAACTGTACTTTTCTAATGTTGCACTTCCCTTATGTTTTTAGCAGATAATGTACTAATTAAAGTGAGTTATACCTTTAAATTGTTCTTATCTCTACTCTGAATAGAGGTGAACCTAGATACTAAGCCTGCTTCCACCAAGAGCATTATTTCCTTGTTGTGCAACCTCTGAATTCTTTCAAGGAGTACTTTATTCATTTGTCAGTTTCACAAGTAATTTTTTTAATAGTTTCTGTGTGCCAGATACGGGTCAGGCACTAGGGATAAAGCAGTGAACCAGACAGACAAAAGTCTTGCCCTCGTGGAGCTTACATTCTAGTGAAGGGGTTCAGATAGAAATGAGTAAACAGATAAGTAATATAATTTTAGACAGTAGGAAGTGCAAAAATATCTTAATGTAAGGAGAGTGAGGGGGAGCAGGTAGGACTCCATTGGATAGGTTTGTTAGGGCACGGCTTCACTGGAGAAGTGGCATCTGAACGGAGACCTGAATGAAGAGAGGAGCAAGCCATGGAAGATCTGGGGTAAGCACACTCCAGGACAAGGAGGCAATGAGTATGCAGGCATGTAGGTGGGTGGAGTATTTAAGGAAAAGCAAGGAGGCCAACACGGCCAGAGTACTGAGTGAAGAAGAGTGTGGTATGACGTGAGGTCAAGGAGCTAGCCAGGGGTCTGATCTTGTAAAGTCTTGAAGGCCAGAGTAAAGGTGTGGATTATTCTAAACGAGTAGAGGGTTTTGAACTGGAAAAAGGCATGATCCAAATAGTATCTGAATAAGATGACTTGGTATAGAGAATAGACGTGGGGGGATAAAGAAGAGAAACAGGGAGACCAGTTAGGAGACTATCACAGTGGTCCAAATAAGAGATGTTTATGGCTTAGCTTAGGTTGGAAGTTTGGAGCAAGTGAAAAGTGGTTGAATTCAGGTTGTGTTTTGAGGGTGTAGCTAACAGGGCTTGCCGATAGATTAGATGTGGGGTATGAAGGAAATAGTAACAAGGAGACAAGTCGTTGATGATTATGTGTGCAACTGGGTGGTATCACTTAGAAAAAGGGGGCTGATGGGAGGAGCAGCTTTTGAGGGAATATCAGGACTTTGGTTTGTTACCTTAGATGCCCTTTAGGTATCTAAGTGTCTGGACAGTGCTCAGACTGTACTTTCTATCCAAAGGTATCCAAAGCCACTTTAGATGCAAAATGTTTAAAGTTGACCTTTGCTGCTGCCAAAATAGTAGCCACTGGGGGCAGTCTGCAAGATGGCATCTTAGGTTTTTGAGGAAGAAATTAGAATACACAAAGGGGGAAATAAGTGTATAATTACATAATGTAGACTTCATATTTAATTTTATGGGAAAAGCAATAATTAGTTGGTTTTCGGTTTTAAATGGAAATAGCCACTCACTGGGAAATAATTACTCTAATTTCAATTTATTTTACTTTAGATCATTCTGTGATGAAAGCAGTTATCAAAAAAGTTCTCCAGATGGAAGGAGTGCCAAGTCAGAGGTATATAACATGTTTTAGTTCTCTCAGAAGAATTTCTCTTTAATGGCTTGTTTTTCTTTCTTTCTTTCTTAAAAGAAAACTATCAAGGTACTTTCTGCCATCTTAAAACTAAGTTTTTAGTCAAATGAAATGGCTTTTCTGTTTTTGAAAATGTTGTGTGATGCCTTAATTTAGGTTCCCAGAAATGCAGATTGAAAACCTTTTATTAACTTAAAGTATCTTAATTTCCAATGAAGATCAAACCCTCCTAAATTACCTGTAACTTAAATGGCATATTTATCATTTCTGTCTCAGTACCAGTGGATAACTTCTCCATTGGTGAAGGAACCATCCAAAACTGCTAGACAGAAGAAGAGAACTATAATTTTGGGAAGTGGTCGAAAACAAAAAGCTACTATTAGAATTGGTTAACTCTTTCTTGTTTTTAATGCTACTAGAACTTATACCTCTTATGTTTTCCAATGTGCTAAAATTAAAACAGCCAGTATTAACCACACGCATATTAGGAGGCCTATATTAGGAGTCGCCAAATGTGTCGGGTGCCATGGACAGCTGAGGCACGTTTAGCCCAAAGGAAAGTTCCAGCGCATTGCAGAGAGCAGACAAAATACCCGGTGGTGAAAATTCACTGTTGCTAAGGGTTGAAACGAACCAATAATCCCTCCTGTTTCTCAGGGTGTTCCGTTTGGCTGTTAATGAAATGTATTTCCAAGGAAGGCAGGCATGTGGCTGAAAAGGCCAGCGGTGCCTCGGGGTCACAGCGAGACCCTCCCATCTCGCCCCCCTCGGCCATCCTGTGCTCTGGGAGCAGAGCTCTCAGCCAGAAGTGAAACATAGTAGCTTCCATATCCGGATTCTAAGATTTTCTAAAGCCCTTTCAAGGCCCCCTTCTCTGAGTGGTGCTTGACCTGCTGGTGTTTGGGGCGGGAGGGTGGGCTGGGTGGAGGGTCTGAGCGCCATCCTGAGGGAAGGGCGTTGGAGGCCTGTGTGAGCCTGAGACCAGGGGGCCCAGTGCACGTGTCCGAGGGGAGGCTAGCGCTGACTCCAGCCGTGCCGAGCCAGACGTCGTCCTCCTTCCCGACAAGCCAGCAAAGCCTGTCGCTCACCTTCCTGGCTGTGCTGCTTACACATGCCCTCTGGGAAGGCCAGCCTGGCAGAGCTCTGTTCCTGCCCTCTGGGCTGCTGGTAACTGAGTACCTAGCCTGGGTGCTGGAGGGGAGGATCCGTAGATGGTGGAGGCCCAGTGCCTGCCCAGGGTGCTGCCCCTCTGCTGAGGGACGCTCGCCCAGCTGGTTAGACCTGTTCGCACCCAACTGCCCACAGTCAGCGCCCAGGCTAGGAACAGCAGCCTCCCCGTTTCCTCGGTGTCTTCTAGTTTTGTTCCTTTCTTCTTTTCGCTGCCTTCCTCCCCAGAGAGGCAAGATACTAATCTTCAAGAACCAAATCAGGCCATGATTTTTCAGCTAAACTCATGACAGTTCTGCACTTCTGAATGACTGGGTACAAACATTTGCAAGGATGAGCTCTTGGGTGAGGCGCCAGCCAACTTTTCTAGCTTCATCTCTCTTGTGTGTGGGCACCGCCTGCTGCCCCAGATGCCTTGACTCCTCCATTTTCCTATATTCCTCCTCAGAATGCTGCCACCACCCCATCCTGGCCTTTGGGAATGTTAGCTGGCTGTTCCCCACAGCATCCTGTCACCCTGGTCCACTCTTTCTAACCTCTGTATGCCCTTCTATGAAATCTTGTCAGGTCCAACTGGAGGAAGACCACCTATAGGTCAGTTAGCTTGGGAAGGAACCCAACTGTGTGACCTGCTTCCCCTTTCCCAGTGTCTTTAAAATAACGTTAAAAAAAAAAAGAAAGAAAGAATGTTGTTCTAGAGTTCCTATATCATCTCTTACCACCATCAGAAAACCACCCCCCAAAAGGGGGACCTCATTCATATTGAAAATAACTTCTTAACGTGCAGGCATTACAGTAGGGCATTCTAGACACTGGGGGAGGGAAAAACCATTGTATTTTTTTCTAACATTCATGTTAAACTTCTTTCCAAAGTTCTTTAAACTGCGGTATTCTTACAGATAGACAGTGTTGCTGATCAAGTGCTTGTTTCTTCCCTTTTTCTTCCCCCAGGCTCAAAGATTTGGAAAGAGAGAGTTAACAGAAAAGGTAAGGTAATCTCCACCTTAACAAAATATACGATCAAATGTGACCATTTGACAGACACTATGTAGTTCCTAAAAACAAATTTAAGTGGAATTGGCTCTCTTTTCCCTGAAGTTGAGGATAACGTGGATGTTTTTGTCTAACATGCTGGACTAATAGGCTATTATTGGTTAGCTCTTGGTAACTCATCGAGTTTCCCAGTCTGGGTTCTGTACCGTCAAGTCTGGATTATAATTTGTCCTGGTCACACTGTTTTTCAAAATCAGGTTTGTTCTAGTACGCTATTATGTGTCTGTTTCACCTTTAATCTTTCCATTTTTCACCACTCTGGAGATGGTGTGATATGATCTTAACGAAAACAACAGGAACATGTCTTGTGAATATTTAGTTTTCTTTTTGGCCGACTCAGCATTGCCTGCCAGTCAGTCATTGTTATGAGACCAGGCAGTGTAACTATTTGTGTATTAGTCCATTGGTTCATAGCTTGGGAATGTGGAGACTTCTAAACCTATATCCTTCCCTTAGGAATGCGTGAAGGAGAAATGGAATCTCTTGCCTGAATTTCTGCAGACAGAAATAAAGAATCAGTTATGTGACTTGGAAACCAAATGACATAAAGAAGAATTATCAGAGGTTAAGTCGTCAGCATCCCGGCGGCTAGAAAACGTTTCCTCCCATGTAACTTGTCTGTGACTAGGGTGGCAGGATAATCCCACCTCTCCCTGTTACCTGATAGTTATAAAGGAAGCGCATGTGTTTCCTTATTCTCTCATGGCCACTTGTTTACATTCACTGCTACTTAAATTATCCTTTCCTGCTGTAGGAGGGCTACCTGGCTAAAGTCAAATCCCTTTTAAATACAGATTTGTCCTTGGAGAACGGAGCTCATGCTTTCAGTCGGGAAGTGAATGGATGTCTAGAAAACGGGAGCCAGACAAGTGGTGAGGAGCGCAGAGTGGAAATAGCAGAGAAAAAGAAGTCCGCCAAACCTGTTTCCAAACTTTGCATGCCCAGGAGAAGCAAGTCCGATGGAGAAACAAAATGTAAGAGCACTTGACTCGTTTGACCTCGTTGGAGTCTGGTACCGCCTAAGGGGAGGACAGACTTGGTGCCATAGGGTCTGTCTGTTCCCCCCCACACAACCCCTCCACCGGCAGTACTTGTTTTTTGTGTATCTTTTTTTTTCTTTTATTTTTTTGGGGGTGGGGGGTGGGGGGTGGCTGTGTTGCTCGGCTTGTATGATCTTAGTTCTCCAACCAGGGATCAGACCCGGGCCCTCGGCAGTGAGAGTGCCGAGTCTTAACCACTGGACCGCCGTGGAATTCCCTCTTGTGTATACTTCTAACTAGCTTAGATATATACTTTAAATTTTTGTCTTCGACCAAGTTATAGAGCATTAGATCCCCAAATGTGGTTGAATTTATGAGGTATAAGAAAACAGGAGCTGCTGATATTTATGACTTGTAAGTTACATGCCTGTTTAAGCTAAACATTTATTCTTAGACTCCTTCCCCGCTTGTAGTCAGAGTAACTCTTCTGGAATTTTTAAAAATAAGAACCTGGGACTTGAGCTTAGGTCAGGTGCTTGGCCACTTCATCGTTTGACGAAATAAGCAGAGGCTCTGTTTCCTTTTCCGTCTCAGGGTTGGGCCCTTCATACAAGAGCTTGTGTTAAAATGGCCTAGCAAACTGGCAGGTGCTAATTTGATGACTTTATGAAGACGGTGGTTGCTTAGAATCAGAAGAGAAGGATACTTAATCCTCAGAACCTGGTCTCTGCACCAGCTTGCTAATGCTGAAGAACTGTACCTTGGCTGTGAACTCTTTATTCATAGTGGCTTTTTTGTTTCTTTTCTGTAAGCAGCTGAAGTCTCATGTAGCCCCAGGATTACAAGGCAAACTACCAGGCAGACCACCATCACATCTCATTTCACAAGGGGGTCAGTATATAGTGAATGGACAGCCCCCATTTTAGGGGCCAACTGTTTTTGGTAAAACACATATAGAATTAGTAGGATGTAACTTAGTAATTCTGACTTCCACATTGCTTAGGTTTTCCTTTTGATATTCTGTTTTTAGACATTCATGAACAGCATTTCTGAAGACCTCATCCATTTTTACTCTTAGCATAGGAAACTTCAAATGTACATACACAAAATACCAAGGATAGTAAAATGAACCCCTGTGTACCTATCACCCAGTATCAACAGTTAACAGCTCCTGGCTGTTGTTTCATCTATACCCCCATATGCTCCAAGTGAAGATTATTCCAAATGGATTACAACTCCATACACATCCACGTCCCCCCAATTGGATTACTTTGAAACAAATCGGACATGTCATCTTATCCACAAATACAATATTTCTAGATGACAAGGTCTCTTTCTCTGACAAGTGTTTTATTCATATTTTGCTATAATTGCTAACATCTAGCAAACAGTCTTTTGAAGAAGACAAAACATGCCTTATAAAGTGTAACAGTTCCTTACTAACAAATACATAGCAGTGTTCATACCTCCCCTTGTGTAACAGAGTTTGGGTGATTTGTTCCTTAAGCCTTTCAAGTGATAGATTCCTTATTTTCTTGCCATTTATTTAAAGAAAATAGGTCTTTTGTCTAATAGCTTCTAGGTCTGGCTGACTGCATCGTTTTGGTGATTAATGTGTTCCCTTGTCTCCAGTTTTCTGTAAACTGGTAGTTAGGTCTAGAGTCCTGATCAGATTCCAGCTTTATTTTGTGCGACTGCATTGACAGTATGGGGCTGTCCATCAGAGGCATGTAATGTCTCTTCAGTGATTCTAGCAGCCGTTGATCAAAGTCTAGATCCATTATTTCTTACGGTTTGCAAAATGGTGGTATTCTAAACCTGTCATCCAAAGAAACATTAAGCTCGAAGCTTGTTTTAATGTCCGGCAAAAAGGGCTTCTCCTTGGAGGGAAGAGGGTGTCCATGCCCTGAATCTTTCCAAACAGAGGGTACTCTTGGTAGGGAGGAATATAAGTTGTTTTGTGCCCACTGCAAGTCTAGGGTCTGGCTGAGCTAACAGTGGCCTTACTGTGTGTGACAGCCCTGCCAAACAGAAACCTGAGGAAGACCCTGAAGAAGCAAAATCAGGTGATTCTGTCGATGAAGAAGACAAAGACCAGGTAGGGCTCGCGTTTCAGTTTCTTAACTCTGCCTTATTTTGGTACACTTGCTGGTAATTGTGAATTTACACTTGGTCTGTCTATGGACCGTAAGTGACTGAGAGGGTGTTAGAACATATCCCTGGACCCAGGGCAGTACGAAGTGTATTATGGTTAGACCCGAGGACTCAGCAGGCCCGTAACTTTGGTGCGTTCTCTCCTGTCTACCTTCCTACCTCTCCAGCTGTCAAGATTTGACAGTCAAACCAGCAGATGTGATGCGTTTAAAGCATTTCCTTCTGATGTCAGATAAGCTCCTTTCCCACATCTAATCTCTCTATAAAAGCAGAGTTGTCGTGTTATTATGTGTATTGTAATAATGCTGCTTAGACTTTTTAGGTTAGAAAACTGGTGGCTTGCCAAAGGCCTCCAATATAGAAAATGTCAGTCTCTAGCACTGTCCCGTGTGACTTGAGGGGCAAACCTAGATACTACCAGATGGTCACACGCTATCTATTTCTTTCCTGCCACAGGATTAGCTGTGTAAGTCAGGAAGTCTGTAGGTTTACAGGTGGGTAGTAAATGCCCTGTTACCTGCTAAAGATGAGTATCCGTGGTTTGCTCTAAGGCAGGGTTTCTCAACCAAGGCATTGACTTTTGGGGCCAGATAAACCTTTGCTGTGGGTGTGAGTCCTGTGCATCGTAGAGTGTTTAGCAAGGTCCCGACCTCTACTCACTAGATGCCCGTAACATTCCCTCTCTCTCCTCCCAGTTGTGACAACCAAAATCACCTTCAGACTTTCCCAGATGTCCCCTGGGGGGCACAATTGCACTGAGCGAGAAGCACTGGACTCAAGGCTAGCAATATCATTGAGGTAGACTTGACGTCCTGTTGTAAAAGACATACTCATTCTCCTGTTTCTATTTTGGAAATTAGATGCCACTGTTCATGATCCTTATTCAGATGTCTGTAATTAAGTTGAGTCAGACTACCCACTCACAGGTGGGACACTGAGACAGAGGGAAACAGCTTGTCCAAATCACATGGCCACATCCCTTGCCTCCTAAGAAAATGTGTCACAGGGGAAAGCAAGCTGGCTCTCGTAATATTGACAAGTGTTTTTTTTTAAACAAATGTGCCAGTTTTAGAGTTGTTCTTTGCCCTCTAACCTTTTGGAGGGCTTACATAGCCTTCAAGCTTCTGAAGAAACGAACTGGGACACTCTTTCCCAAGCGGGAAGCAGTTTCACTGGCAGTGTGTGAGAGGCCTTGGGGACTTGGAGGATGAACACTTGTCGCAACAGGGTTTATCCCGATATGCTAGAGTAAGGCTCAGTGCACCAACCGGTGTTATCAGGTAGTGTTTGTTGGTCAAATAAGTAGTACTACAGAGAGAATCTTACTTTAGTGAATTGAAAGTTTTGAGATCTCACTATGTTTTTTAAAACAGGTATTAAATACATGCATTTGGTAAAACAGTACAAAAGGCTGTTTGGTACATAGCAGCCAAAGAAAAACAATGTGGCTATTCCGTGCTGAGCTATGCTGTGAGCGTTATCAAATAGATACTGGATTCTGAGGCCTTTGTTCAGGAACAAAAAAGAATATAAAATATCTCATTACCACAACTAAGGAGCCGGCCTGTGGCAACTAAGACCCGGCACAATTAACTAAGCAGCTAACTGACTATTTTTTAAAATCTCATTAATAGGTTTTTAATATGATTTTTTAAAATTTATTTATTTATTTAATTTATTTATTTAATTTATTTTTGGCTGCATTGGCTCTTCCTTGCTGCATGCGTGCTTTCTCCAGTTGCGGCGAGCGGGGGCTACTCTTGGTTGCGGTACGTGGGCTTCTCATTGCTTGCGGTGCGTGGGCTTCTCATTGCGGTGGCTTCGCTTGTTGCGGAGCACGGGCTCTAGGCATGCGGGCATCCGTAGTTGTGGCTCGCGGGCTCTAGAGCGCAGGCTCAGTAGTTTTGGCGCACGGGCTTCGTTACTCCGCAGTGTGTGAGAACTTCCCAGACCAGAGCTTGAATCCTTGTCCCCTGCATTGGGAGGCGGATTCTTAACCACTGCACCACCAGGGAAGCCCGAGCTCTAACCTTTTAAAAAATGTGTTCCTTCCACCTTCATGGAGCCGGCGTAGGGGATGGGAAGGAGTGAGAACCCGATTGGCAGGGGTCCGGTCACAACCCCGGAAGGGGACGGGGGAGGATCTAAGAGGTGGCACCGGGCCACAGTCGACCCCCAGTGACAGCTAACAGCTGCACTGCTGCCCCTTCCTGCCCCAGGACCTGAGCTCAGGTCCCGGGGCGGCTGGAGAAACGCACTGTTTTTGGTGAGATGCTCTTACTTACTGTGTGGAGCTGCTCCGGCTGCCCCGGCGCCCACACCCCTGCAGGGCCCTGTGCCCATCCTCCCTGCCCCCTGCCCAGGGCTCGGGGAACAGCAGTCTCTGGGGCAACCTGCTTCCAAGTCCTTCAGTGACCACGGAGGACTGGGAACGGGCTGGGCTGCCGGGGAGCCTGGGCATCCAACACCTGAGCTCAGCCCTGGGGGCTCACGTGAGGGCAGGGGCTGGGGGGTGTGGGCGGTGAGCGGAGGGGCCTCCAGCCGGCGTCAGTCTGGGCCCTGGACCCGGGGAAAGGCCTCACCCTCTCAGTCCTGACCTGCCGCTTGGGAACCCTGTGGCCCACCAGCCCGAGGCCTGTGGCGCCCGCCACAGACTCCCCGGCACACGGGTGGGGTGCCAACGCCACACCTGGATTTTGCACGGGGACCATCGGGGGGCTCGGTGCACGGGAAGATGAGCAGCCCCCAGGCCCCGACACGCCCCTTCCATGTCCATCGAGAAGTGCCGGATGGAAGGCCGGCTGTGCTCCTTTTCGTGCCCCAGGGAATTCGCAGGAACAGCCCTCCCGGCCACAGGGTGCCTGCCCACCGGCTCTGGGCCTGCGACCAGCCCAGAACACAGGGTGCAGGGAGCTGAGCCGGGTCTGCAGAAGGGCAGACACCACAGCCTGGTCCACAGCCGACTGGCCCAGGGCGGGTGAGAACGGGCGGGCAGGCTGAGGGGAGGACAGAACGTGGCACAGCCTGCCCGCCTGGGCCCCGGGGAGAAGGTCGGGGCGCTGCCCGCGCCCTCGCTCCGCTCCCTGGCGTCCTTTGTGGGGGCCAAGGGCCGGAGGCAGGGCTCCCGAGGAGCTCAAAGGCCAGGGAAGGACACACGGGACGGTCCAGACCCACCCTAGCGCTCCAGTGGGGTAGCACCCTCTCTGAATTCCTACTGCCACCAAAACACATCCCTAAGGCCTTTTGGGAGAATTGCTAGGGCCCAGGAAGGCGGCCCCTTGCTGTGGTCCAGACTTCACCAGCTGCCGATGACCAGAGGGAGCCAGCCGGCCGGCCTTGAACAGGAGGACAGGACACGGGGACAGGGACAGCCACAGCCGGGCTTCCCGCAGCTGTGCCCACCGCCAGAACCAGCTGTAGCCAATCACAGCCCCCGACATGCCAAACAGTGCTGGGCGAGAGGCCGGCAGGAAACTGACACCCCCTCACTGGAGAGCCGGCCCGGCCAGGGTGGGGGGAGCCATCCCCGTCTGAACTCACCCCACAGCTCAGCCGTCTCCCAGTGACCCAGACGCTACACCAGCAGAGAGCAGCCTGCAACGGCCACAGGGCTGATCCCCGACCAAGGTCAGAACTCCCCCCAGTGTGACGGCCCCCATGCCGCTCCTGTGGTGGAAGGGACCGCAGGCAGAGACCAGGAGTGGAGCCTTTTTATTAATGGCTGCGTTTTCAAGAACCGTTTTGTAAGCAGGAAAGCTCCCCAGGAAGGGATTGCATTAGTGCAACAAGGGGGAGCCTTGACGCCCGGCTTCCAGACACGTCCAGGAGGGAGAGGGAGAGGGGGGAGAGAGGGAGGGTGATGGAGGGAGGGAGAGGGAGAATGAGGGAGGGTGATGGAGGGAGGGAGAGAGAGAGAGGGTGAGGGAGAGAGGGAGAGAAGGAGGAGAGAGGGAGAGGGAGACCTCCCTCCCTCTCCCTCTCTCCCTCTCCTCTCCCTCCCTCCCTCTCCTCTCCCTCCCTCCCTCTCCCTCTCTTCCTCTCCCTCTTTCCTTTCCCTCTTCCCTCTCCCTCTTTCCTCTCCCTCTTGCCTCTCCCTCTCTCCCTCTCCCTCCCTCCCTCTCCCTCCCTCTCCCTCTGAGTCTCCCTCTCTCACACTCTGTCTATCCTCTCTCAGGAAGGAGTGGGAGCAGGAGAGAAGGAGAGGCAGAGAGGGAGAGGGACAGAGAGAGAGAGACAGAGACAGAGAGAGAGGAGAGGAAGCAGGGAGAAAAGAAAGAAAGAACACACCATCTACATTTCTGTCAAATGACACCGGGGATCCTTACACAACCAGGAGAAAATAACACAGGGAGGCTCTTTCTCAGCTGGAACTGGAACTGCAGACGGGGCCAAACACCACCAGGCTGGCCACACATGTCCAGCCACCGCTCCAGCCCTGTCAGCCGTGAGTCCGGTCACCAGGGCTCTGAGTGTCTGCTACAGGGAGCTGGGGTTCACCCTCTCACCCGGGAGGCCGGGCCAAGCCAGTAGGGCCCCGGGCTGGACACATAGGGGGAAAAGCATCCCCACAGGACAGCTTGTGCGAGCAGATTCAGCTGCCAGATTCTAGAGGCCCGGGACCACCCTGTGGCCCGTGAAACCTAGGAGCCACGAGGGTCTTGCATCGTGATTCCTGTCCGTTGGACTGTAAAGTTTATGTAGGGAATCTTGGAAACAGTGGTAACAGGACTGAATTGGAACGAGCTTTAGGCTATTATGGACCACTCTGAAGTGTGTGGGTTGCTAAAAACCCTCCCGGCTTCGCTCTTGTTGAATGTGAAGATCCCCGAGATGCAGCCGATGCTGTCTGAGAACTAGATGGGAGAACACTATGTGGCTGCCGAGTAAGAGTGGACCTGTCGAATGGGGAAAAGAGAAGTCGAAATCGTGACCGCCTCCTTCTTGGGGTCGTCGCCCTCGAGATGATTATCGGAGGAGGAGTCTTCCACCTCCCACACATCTCCAAGATGGAGAGCCTTCTCCGTCAGCCAGAGCAGGTCCCTTTCTAGATATAGGAGAAGAGAGAGATGACTGTCCCAGGAGAGAAATCACAAGCCGTCCCGATCTTTCTCTAGGTCTCCTAGCCGATCTAGGTCAAATGAAAGGAAATAGAAGACCACTTTGCAAGAGGAGTGGTGTACAGGCAATAACTTCATTTGGCAGGAGTATGTACAGAAAATTCAAGTTTTGTTTGAGACTTCTGAAGCTTGGTGCACTTTTTAAATGTTTTAGCTGTTCACATTTGTTTGTCTCTTGGGACAGTGACACATAAAGGTGTCATTCTCTATGGTTTGAAATGGGTCATATGAGGCATGTAATACGAAGAATTGTTACCTTACAATGTTCCCTTAAGCAAAATTGAATTTGCTTTGAGTTTTTGGTCTTGCCTAGACTGATAATAAAACTCTGACTCCTGCCCAGCTAAAGTGTGATGTTTACTATTATGGAAACACACTGGCAAACATTGAAAAGGCTTTCTGTAGCTGGGATATGGTATGCAGCTGTAGTTAAGCAAGCAGTCTTTAAAAGGTGCTGTGAACACAAGGCAGCAGGTAAAAATGAAAGCTGCACCCTTACCCTAGATTAGAGGTTTAAAAATTCCACTAATCTTCACACCGGACAAGAGGTTGTCCAGTGAATTTAGAATCTAAGAAGTTTCAAGGAAGTTAGTTTACCTTTGATTTAGGTCATAAGTCCCCTGTGTGATTGCTGTACATGAATACAAAGCTCTTTGTAATATTACTTGGGAATTTGAGAGTATTTAAGACACCAATGTCCTGCCAGATTAAGAGTATATTGTAGAGCTGAACTTTGAGTTACTGTGCAATTTTTTTTTCATGCTGTCATTTGTAATATGTTTTGTGACAATCCTTGGGATTAAAGTTTTGGTTCCAAAAGAAAAATAAAAAGAATCCGCCTGCCAATGCAGGGGACGCGGGTTCGAGCCCTGGTCTGGGAAGATCCCACGTGCCGCAGATCAACCAAGCCCGTGGGCCACAACTACTGAGCCTGCGCTCTAGATCCTGGGAGCCACAACTACTGAGCCCCCGTGCCACAACTACAGAACCCGGCACGTCTAGAGCCCGTGCTCCGAAACGAAAGAAGGCACAGTAATGAGAGGCATGTGCCCACAATGAAGAGGGGCCCCCGCTCGCCGCAACTAGAGAAAGCCCGCGTGCAGCAACGAAGACCCAACGCAGCCAAAAATTAATTAATTAATTAATTTTTAAAAGAAGACCGCCATTGGGACGGCTGGGGGACAGCTCCACGCTCTGCTTCCCGAGGGGGGCCTGCACCCGGGGACTCAGGAGGCGCCCTTGCTCCTGGCGATGCGTCCAGAGGCCCCAGCGCAGGAAAAGCACACATGGCATCCATGTAGGGAGGCCGGGCCCGGGGAGCACACGGGGTCTCCCTGGTACTATTCTTGCCACTTCCCTACAGGTGTGAAGTTTTCAAAATAAAGCATTCGGAGAAGAGGGCAGAAGCTGAAAAAGCCGCCCAGGCCCCAGCCCTTCACGACCCCACGCCAGGTCAGGTGCAGGAGGACCCTGTGAGATTAAAGAAACATCACAGAGAGCAGGGGTGGGGCGGGGTCTCAAGGGACAACCTCCTTTGGGGCAGAATCTCGGTAGACAGACCACCACCTTCCCCTAGGAAGGATCCAGAACCTTGGGACCCAAACACTCTGAGCGCCTCAGGAGAAGAAGGCCCTCCCGGGGGCAGGGCACACGGACGCCTCTCGACCACCCCGCGGGGCCCGCACGCACCCAGCACCTCGCGCGTGAATGGCAGGAAGGTCACGTCCCCGTTCAGGTTCTTGTTGAAGTCGATGCACAGGAGACTCAGCTTTTTTTTTATTTTTTAAAAATTAAAAAATTAATTTATTAATTAAATTATTTGTGGCTGCATTGGGTCTTCGTTGCTGCACACGGGCTTTCTCCAGTTGCGGCGAGCGGGGGACACTCTTCGTTGCGGTGAGCAGGTTTCTCATTGTAGTGGCTTCTCTTGTTGCGGAGCATGGGCTCTAGGTGCACGGGCTTCAGCAGTTACGTCAGACAGGCTCAGTAATTGTGGCTCACGGGCTCTAGAGCGGTGGATCAATAGTTGTGGTGCACGGGCTTAGCTGCTCCGTGGCATATGGGATCTTCCCGGACCAGGGCTCAAACCCATGTCTCCTGTCTTCTGTGCGAGGGCTTTCTCTAGTTGCGGCAAGTGGGGGCCATTCTTCATCGCGGTGCGCGGGCCTCTCACTATCGCGGCCTCTCTTAATACGGAGCGCAGGCTCCAGACGCGCAGGCTCAGTAATTGTGGCTCACGGGCCCAGCTGCTCCGCGGCATGTGGGATCTTCCCAGACCAGGGCTCGAACCCGTGTCCCCTGCATTGGCAGGCAGATTCTTAACCACTGCACCACCAGGGAAGCCCGGCAGGCGGATTCTTAACCGCTGCGCTAACAGGGAAGTCCTCAGCTTCTTCTTGATGCTCTTGATTTTCTGAAGGAAGAAGACAGCCGTAAAATCGGGGGCGGGGGGTTCAAGGAGAAGAGGCGGATGAGGCTGACGAGAGGAGGGAGACGGGAAAGAAAGGGCCTCAGGTCCTAACTGTTAGGACTCTCCTCAGGAGTTACCCCAAGGTGGCAGCCTAAGCTTCAGCCGTTTCAGCGGAGGTAAGTTTCTGTCCCTTCAGGGTCTATCTGGTTTGCAGAAACAGGTAGAAATGGACCAGCCTGGGGGAGGGAGCGACGTGGGGCGCAGAGGAAGGTGCCCGTTCCCTGGGGCCCCTGCCGGGCCAGCAGCAGGCGGGGCGCCTCGAGGACCTGCCCAGGCTGCGCCCCCTGCCCAGCCCAGGACTCAGCGTGTCCGGCCCCGCTCCCGGGCTGAGCAGACGTGCTTGTCCGAGGACAGGAGGGGCGCTGGGGGAGCGTGCCCGCTGGCTCTGCCAGGCGCAAGGGCTCGTTGGGCACGCCTGGCTCAGAAGCAGCCCGAGGGACGCCGGGCCTCTGCGGGCAGCAGGCACCGTGCCGGGCCCTGGCCTCCCTGCAGCCTCACGGCCCCACCGGCCACGACTGGGCAGGAGCACAGGGCGCCCTGAGAGGGCGGGGCGGCACTCAGGACCCCGCCCCGCGCCAGCAGGCCGCCTCTCCTGGGCGCCCCCCTCCACGGGCGTCCCCGTGGTCCCTCGGGC
The DNA here is from genome assembly GCF_028021215.1 of Eschrichtius robustus. NCBI lineage: Eukaryota > Metazoa > Chordata > Mammalia > Artiodactyla > Eschrichtiidae > Eschrichtius > Eschrichtius robustus. Next base: position 58,335,001 of record NC_090827.1, on the reverse strand, counting down.
CAGTGGTTCTCAAGTGTCAAGGCAGTCTGCGCAGCCCCACTGTCCACACCCTCACCTCCCCCAGCCTCGAAGCTCCATGTGCCTGCCGCTCCGGAGGACTTCGGGGCCCACGTGCCTGGGCCCCACCCTGGATGCCGGAGTCCCACAGTCCTCTGAGTCCCGGTTTCCTCCACCGCAAGGCACAGCACCGGCCGAAGCGGGACAGCGTTTGTGTTGAGGAACAAGAACTGTCGCTGAGCCCTGGGTCGGGCCTGGTACCCGCGTTAACCGCCTCTGTCACTTTCTGACTCAAACCAGCCAGCGCAGGGCTGCACCCCAGCCCCTTCTGTATGGGGCTCCCACACTCGGGGCCACCGTCCCCCTGCCCTCATCACCCCGGAGAGGCCCGGAGCCCCGGGCTCATTCTAGCCAATCCTGAGCCTGCTCCTTCCCGGGGACCCACACCTCAGGCTCCAGTCCCCAGCCACCCCTCCCCTCATTCCTGCCGAACCCTTGTGCTCCTGGGAGGCCCTAGGTGACGAGGCGTGCCCCTGCCCAGAACCATGAGTGACAAGCTCTTTCCTCATCTGCTGGCCTCACTGTTCTCTGTCCTCCACACAAACCGACTCAGTCAGCCCTCATGACCACCTGTGAGGGGGTCCTCGGGTCACGCACGTTGCAGAGGGTGAACAGGGACAATGGGGTCCAGTGACCGGCCTCCGGGGACCCAGCCAGTTGGTGGCAGAGCTGGGTCTGATCCCGGCCATCAAGATGCGTGTAGCCACGGTGCCCCACGCTGCGCACCGAGGTGACGCGCTCGACCATGGGTGGCTCGCAGTGCCCACCCCCCTCCCCACCCCACGGGGCTGCCTCCCGGGAGGGGCCGGGCTGCCCATTGCCCGCCTGTCCAGGGTGCCGCAGGGACCCCGTCCTGCTGGACCAGGAGTGGGAAGAGCTGAGGGCTCTGGGGTCCACGCTGGGGGCAGAGGGGTGTCAGGCAGCTGGGAGGACCTGAAGGGACAGGCCCCCCGGGGGGGGGGGGCCCACTGGGAACCCGCGCGGCCGCAGGGCTCAGCCAAGAGAGGAGGGAGGGGGTGAAGGCGGACGCCATGCTCTTCAGCCTCCCATCGTCCCCCAGCCTCCGTGCCCAGCAGTAGCTGCGCTGTGAATTACGGGAGAAAGGGGTCGGGTCTTGGCCCCCAGTCCTGGCACACAGCTCCTAAACCTAAAGCCACAGGCCGGGTTGCATCTTACAGCCCCCGTGCCTGCCCACCTCCTGCGAGGGGAGAGGGCCAGGGGTTGCAACGTGAATCCGTTGCCCACGGCCCCCGCTGTAATCGTGCTCGTGGAACAAAATCTCGGTAAACACGGGGTTCAGAGAGCTGCGGGCTGGGTGCCTGCAGGAGGCCTGGAAGCCCCGCGCCCCGCCCCACGCCTCCCCACCTCCTCCTTCCACCTGGCTGTTCCTTTCTAATAGCCCGGTGCTCTAGTCCATGGACTGGGGGCCTGTGTTCTGGGGGCCCGTGCTAGCCAACGAACGGAACTCGGGCTGGGGGCGTGGGAACTCCTGACACAGCCTGTCGGCTACAAGCGCAGAGGACGACGTGGACCTGTGGCTGGCGTGGGCCGAGCCCTGACCTGCGGGCTCTGACTCCGGGTAGATGGAGTCTGAACTGAACTGCAGAAACCCGGCAGTCCCAGCGCTGCTGCTGCGGGAGCCCCACGGGCCTGGCGTTGGGACAGAAGCTCTGGAAGCGGGGACTGAGGGTGGAGTAGGCTCGGAGGAGGGGGTCCTTCCTTGAGACCCTCCCACCAAAGCCACGGGGGGCGGGGGGCCCGGATGAGGCGGGGGTGTGGTGGGACGCAGGGAGGGGCGCACGCCGCCCGTGCTCTGGGGAAGCCCTGTGACCCTGAGGACCGAGGGCACAGCAGGTGCAGAGGGAGCGCTGGTCCACGTGGACCTTCCCTCCTGGGGTTGAGGCGGCAGAGAGATGGGCAGAGGCCGGCACGCGGGGTTCAGGCCAGGCGCTCCCCTACTGCGAAACTTCCTAAAAAGCAGCCGTCGCAGGACTCGGCAACCGCAGTCATGGGCACTTTTACTTACCCCGGGGAAATGGAGACTGAAGTCCACACACAAGTTGTACACAAACGCTCGCCTGACTGGGAAGAGCCCCAGACCGAAAGCCGCCAGGGGCCTTCCCAGGGCAACGGATGACAGGGGCAGTCGTGTCAACGTCAGGATCCTGCTGGGACGCTGACTTGACTTTCACAAGAGGTGACATTGGGGAAAAGTGGGCAATGTAGTTTCGCTTTCTAGGGAGCTGGCCAACTCCTTTCCAGAGTGGCTGCACTGTCTTCCGCTCCCTCCAGCGACGACTCCCCTGTTCTGTGCTGCCTCGCCAGCAGTGGGCACCGGCTCCAGGTTCTGCTGGGAGCAGAACTTAGGTTTTCTAGTTCTAGGAGAAGCTCCAGAGTGACTCGCTAAGGCCATTAGCGAGTAATTATTTCCCAATGAGTGGCTATTTCCAGTTAAAACCAAAAGCCACCTAATTATTGCTTTTCCCAAAAATTAAATATGAAATCTACGTTATGTAATTGTACACTTATTTCCCCCTTCGTGTATTCTAATTTCTTCCTGAGAAACCTAAGATGCCATCTTGCAGACTGCCCACAGTGGCTACGATTTGGGCAGCAGCAAAGGTCAACTTTAAACATTTTGCATCTAAAGTGGCTTTGGATACCTTTGGATAGAAAGTACAGTCTGAGCCATTTTACAAAATGTGCGGCCATTTTACAAAACAGCTTGACAGTTCCTGCAAGTGTTAAACATAGAGTTACCCTATGACCCAGCAGCTCCACTACTAAATATATACCTAAGAGAAATAGAAACTTATGTCTGCACAAAAGCTTGTACGTGAATGTTCATAGAAGCATATTTCTAAAAACAAAAGGTGGAAAAAATTCAAATGTCAATCTGACAAATGAATAAACAAAATGTGGAATATCCGTACGATAGAATAGCATTCAGCTACAAAAAGGAATGAAATATTGAACCATGTTACAACATGGATGAACCATGAAAGCATTCTGTAAAGAAAAGCAGCCACTCTCAAAAGATCACATATTGTATGGTCCCATTTATATGAAATGCCCATAATAGCAAATCTGTAGAGACAGAAAGGAGATTAGTGGTTACCTAGAGCTGAGAGGGTTGAGAGAATGAAAAAACATTGTTAATGTGTAATGGGTTTCTTTGTGGGGGGACAGAAATCTAAAATTGGATGGTTGTGATGGTTACACACGTCTTTTAGTGGTTACACTAAGAACCACTGAATTGTATACATTAAAGGGTTAAATTATGGTATGTAAAGTACATCCTGATAAAGCTGTTAAAATTATAATTTTATATTTATAAATTTGAAAATTCATCCAAAATTACAAATTCTTAAAACACGCAACCTAACAAGACTAACCCAAGAAAAGAAATATCTAAAAAATCTATATCTACTCAAAAAGTTGTTTGTATCATTAAGTACCTTTACAGAAAATGATTTCCAGGGATAAACGGCCTTCCAAGTAAATTCTTCCAAATATTTAGGGAAGAAATATTGGTAATCTTACATAAAACCCTTCCAGGAAACAGAAAATAATATATTGCTCAAAATTTTTATAAGGCCAACATAAGCTTCAGATCAAAAGTAAAAAGAATATTACAAGAATAGAATCATAGGCCAGTTTCTCTTTTGAACATGCATGCAAAATTTGTAAATAAAAGCACAAACTGTATCCATGGTATGTAAAACAGTAATATATCACAATCAAAGTGGCTTTATTCTAGTAATGCAAGGTTGGTTTAATGTTCCCACATGAAACTGATCCCAGGAATGAATCAGAGTGGGAAAAAAAGTCATTTAAAAAAGAAGTCTTGGGAATTCCCTGGTGGTCCAGTGGTTAGGACTTGGCGCTTTCACTGCTGGGCGCCTGGGGTTCAATCCCTGGTCAGGGAACTAAGATCCTGCAAGCCATGAGGCAGGGCCCCCCCAAAAAAAAGAAAAAATGAAGTTTTAACCACAAGAGTGAATAAACATAACAGATAACACCTTATGAAAAGTAGGTGAAGATTATGGAATATTCTAAACTTTTAAAACAAAGAGAAATTGCTAAAATTCAAGAGGATGTGACAAACGTTGTACATAGGCAAAAAATAAAATATACAAATGATGGGAGCCCCAAAATCCAGGTGCCCAAGTCCCATCTCTGAAAATCCTCATTCAATGGGTTCTGGATTTCCTCTACGTTTAAAAACCTACAGGTGATTCTGATACGATTCATAGACACAATGTAAAGCTTCTGCTTTACAGGAAATAATACCAGATTATTTTGTTATTTTATAGTTATATTAACAAGCTGTACTACTGACGGATAAGTCTGATGTCAAAATGCACTCCCCACTAGGGTTAAAAAAGGAACTAGTACTTTCTACTGCTACTTGGTGGCAGCACGCATATATTGCAATGGCAATTATTGTAAGAAGCCAAATTAATGGAACATTTTAGAATTGGAAGACTACGTAGAGGTCACCTAGTCAAACTTCCAACTATTATAGTTGTGAAAACTAAGGCCCATATAAATGAAATGATTTATCTCCAAAGAGGGTTAGTGAAAGAGTACGAAATAAAAAATATCTCTGAACTTTTAATTTAGTGCTATTTTTATTAATCTCAATATTAGCTCAAACTTCAGTGTGACAGATTTGGGATTGAATTCTTGCTTGAATTTAGTGGTTGCGTGCCTTTTAGTAAGTTACTAAAACACTTTTAACTTCGCTTTTCACATATGTAAAATGGTGAGCCTTGACTTAGAGTATGAGATAGCCTGGCACTGTTTTTAACACAAACAAGTACTTAAAATTTTTTGCCTCTCAACCCTCTTAAACAACCTCTATCCTCTTAACAATAAAAGTGTCTTTCAGCTAGCAAAGCACCCCAGAGCTGACCACATTCTGGCAAGAGATATAGGATTCCTTTTCTTACTGAGGGGTCTTTATACCTGATATTTGAACTGCACTGAAACATGAACATCTCTTGTTTATACTGTATTAATGGATTTGATAGATGAATTTTAAAAAGTAATATGCAGGGCTTCCCTGGTGGCGCAGTGGTTGAGAATCTGCCTGCCAATGCAGGGGACGCGGGTTCGAGCCCTGGTCTGGGAAGATCCCACATGCCGCGGAGCAACTCGGCCCGTGAGCCACAATTACTGAGCCTGCGCGTCTGGAGCCTGTGCTCGGCAACGAGAGGCCGCGATAGTGAGAGGCCCGCGCACCGCGATGAAGAGTGGCCCCCGCACCGCGATGAAGAGTGGCCCTCGCTTGCCACAACTAGAGAAAGCCCTCGCACAGAAACGAAGACCCAACACAGCCATACATACATACATACATACATACATACATACATACATACATACATAAAAAGAATGTAAGCAGACAAGAATAGCATTAAAAAAAATAAAAAAATAAATTAAAAAAAAAATAATATGCAGGAGTTAAGCTGCATTAGTCTCAAGAAATATAATTTGATAGTGGTGGCTAGAATGATAAACAGTGCTTGGACAGGGAGTCCATATTGGATATGAACAACCTGTACTCCCATTCGTCTATTAAGAATAAATAAAATCCTTTCAAAATCTGTTTTAAAGGGCAGTTAGTTTCTTCTGCCTCATTTAACTTACCTGCAAGAAAAAGACAATCTCCTGAATCCTTGTTTAAAAGGCTTTTAATATAAAGCAAATAATTTTTTGCAACATTTCCCAAACTTTTCATTATCAAATTAGCTGAGGCTTCTCAACGATTATCATTTCACAACAATATCTCCATTTTCACCTTCTTTAAATGAATTGGCCGAATAGATGTGCCATTAAAACAGAGCTTCACCCTCAACGTATTTTAAAGTTTGTATTCAAACAGTATGAAGAAAACAGGATCAGGGAATTCAGCCATAAAAGTGAATGGATTACTGATACATGCTACATCATGGATGCAACTAAGTGAAAGAAATCAGGCACGAAAGGCCACATATTGTATGGTTCCATTTATACGAAATGTCCAGCAGTGGCAAATCCATACACACGGAAAATATTATACATTAGTGGTTGCCAGGGGTTTGGAAGAAAGGGAAATAGGGAATGACTGCTTAAAATGGGTGTAGGTTTCCTTTTGGGGTGATGAAAATGTTTTGCAACTAGGCAGTGGTGACAGTTGCACAGCATTGTGGCAGTACTAAATTCCACTGAATTGTACAGTGAATTGTAAAATGATCAAAATGGTGAATTTTATGTTATGTTCATTTTACTACAATAAAAAGGAGAAAGAAATAGGGAAAGACTTTGAGTTTGGGAAAGTAAGGTGAACTGGTCAAGAAAAAGACAGCTCTACCGTTCAGTTTTCTCTCAGCTCTCCCAGTGCATTAATCGTCAGCAAAAAAGGAGCCTGAACTTGTAGATGACAGTCATTCAACAGAGTCCAGGGAAAAGTGAATAAAATAAAACCCAACTATTCTGATTTAGCGCATCTATGACAGGTTAACTTCCTGCTCAGCCACATGGACATTCATGAGGACGTTTCAGGTTAGGTGTCCTCTACTCCAGTACTTTACTCACAGCTCATTCACACATGTATGCAACAGCATTTCTTAATTTAACGGACTCTGGTTGTGCTGGTTGTGATCAGTCTCACGAAAAGGAAAGGAGGAAAAAGCCTCCACACTGGCTTGGTGGTCTTGGGATGAAATGGATGCAGAAGACAGCTTGATTGTCAAACTGGAAACTTTTATTTTCCTTTTCCTCTTCTTTTTATCTTTCCTATCAGGTCTTCTGTCCACTTCCCACTGCCTTCTTTCAAACAGGAAAGACACTGATTAGCTGCTGGATTTTTTTTTGTTGAAACAACTATTGTTTTAGATTTCTTGTTGTTCGCTGAATGTTATGGTTTTTACTGCCAAATGAGCTTCGGTGGTTGATGTAGGGGGTCTCTTGGGAACTTAACTTTTTCAAGTTTAAGTGGAAAATCTTTTTTGTTTGAATTGGCTTTTACTGGGTGCTTCAAGATTTGCTCTTAGCTCTTTGATGGGGGACTGAATAGCACTATGTTTCCTTTGAGGTCCCAGTAAATAAAGGATCCCATGTCCTCCTGGGCACTTTATCTGGATTTTGCTGTGTGTGCTCTCTAACAGCCAGATGCAGATTCCAGGAAAATGACATATAAGTGAATATAAATAATCTAATATTTTTAGAATTTGCTTTGGCCATACTCCTGGTCTCATTCTACTTCTTGTAGCAGAAGGCTTTAAAGAGCATTAGCTATGTATATATTAAATATAATATACATATACCAATATTAAATATTATATTGGTGTACAAATGTAATATATTACTGTTTATATTAATGTATAACAATTATGTATTATATTAACATGTATTTTTGCATAGCATATATTGTACACAAACTATATGACTAATGCAATGTATATATATATATATATGTTTAATATGTTCACAGTATTAATATGATATATCATGTAATACTGATTATAAAACAATTATATCATAATATAGAAATATATCATTATTATTATCTGATATAATACATTATATTTAATGTATTCTATATAACACAATACATAATGTATTATTATGACAAGTATATTATATAATATAAATATAATACTTATATAAAAGTATATATATTTTAATTATACACTACACATACAAGTATGTATAACTATTTATAATTTTATTTACGTAGGAATCTGTTCATAACAATTGATGTAAAAATACGCAATATTTTAAATCAAATGGGCCATAATCTCACTACCTACACATAACTACTTTTAAAATCTTCAACCCTGTCTAAATCATGCTTACATATCTCTCAACCTGTTTTTCTACACATGCACATATACACACATTTATACACAATATATATGTATACTACCACTTTTCAGTTCAATGTATATAAATATATGATATATATAATTATATTCCTGTGTATGTAGACAAATATAAATCATAGGTATGTATTTCACATATTTATATAAATATATCATATAAATAATGTATGTGTACATAAATACATGATTATATACATACATACACAGAAATATACTTATTTAAACAAGAGACCTAAATAAACATAGTTCTCGAAGAATAAAACTAGTTACGTCTCACCGTTTCAATAACAGTTTATAGTTTTCTACTGTATGTGCTTCTATAATTGTTATGAACAATTCCCGTTTGTTGAATGTTAAGTTGTTTTAATTTTTTGCCATTATTAATGAAGCTCTGAAGAATATGGTGGGCAAGATTACTTGAAAAACTCTCCTAAAAGAAAAGAGTTCGGTATGCTAGGTTAAATGTAAACAACTTATTTTTAAGTGCATGTCTGATTTTTGAAGTGTGCAGTAGAAGTTTCCAGGACCCCTGAAAGAAGGGGGGTACATGTGCAAGAGTTATAGCTATGTTAAGAGTGGATTGAAGATCTTGATAGCTTAGAACAGAAGCTGGCAATCCTGTTTTTATGGAGCGAAATAGCAAATATTTTAGGCTTTGTGGACCAAAGAGGCAAAATTGAGGATATTATTTAGGTACTTAAGTAACCATTTAAAATATTACCAGTTAAAATGTGAACATTATTCATAGCTCATAGGCCATAAAAAATAGGCAGCTGTCTGGATTTGGAACACAGGCCATAGTTTAATGACACACCTGACCTGACACAGAGACTTGTTGTTAAAATGGCCATGACCACATGGGAGGCAGGAGATAAGACTCCATCCCTACTAGATGGGAAGTTAGAACTAAACCTATCTATACCTAGGTTCACCTTTAATGAAAGGGTGTACCAGTAAAAAAAATATCTGCTGGCAAAGGGAGACTAAGACCAAATTCTCTTGGCGTCTGCTCTGGGTAGGAAACAGGTAGGAAATCTTGAGAATTCTGAACCCCAGATCTGTGTTCACAGTGTTTGGGTTGCAAATTTATTTGCGGTCTTGCAAACAGAAGGTAAGAAATTACCTTAAAATGCTCCCAGATGGGTGGTATTCCAAACACAGAACTAAACACTCTCTGGAGAGGTAGACCTTCAACCCAGGCCTATAGCGTTCCCACAGATAAAGTTTAGCTAACCATGAGCTCATGATCTAAATTTACACAATAATGAAGAAATCAGCTACAATGGGAGAGACTCAGCAAAAACAATCAATACCAAAATTAGATTCCCAAGGCCATCCATTGAATGTTGGAATTATCAGGTGCAAGGCAGAAAATAGACATAAAACTAGAACTGAAACAAGGAACAGGATGTTTTAAAAGAGTGGGTAGGCTCTTTAAAAAATTTCTAAAGTACATGTCATTGATAAAGCTAAAAACTCAAAGGTTGTGTAAAACAGCAGATTAATCATGGAGAAGAGTGAAATTATGCTGTTTTTAAAAATATGGCAAATCAGATTTTCTGCCTAATTATATAAGTAGATTTATCTTAAAAAAATACACATATTTTAAAGACTTATTGGCTATAAAATAACTAAAGGATATTTCAGAGGGCTTCTCTCCAAAGAAAAGTGAGAAGTAGCAAAACACAGAAAGTCGAGGGGAAAAAATGTCAATATATACATTGCTATAGGGTGCACTAAGGCTTAGGCCAGCAACAATGTGGAGGTGCTGACCCTTAGATACTTACAACTAAGCTGGCATCTTCAAAAAGTTCAACTATTTATAACTAAAAAGACTTATTAAAATTAATAACCAAGTGTTTTAATTGACATCAGAAGAGCAAAACAATGAACCCTGAGAACATAGAAAAAATAGATAATAAAGATATGAGCAGAACTTAATAAAACAGAAAAAAGTATAAAATTGAGGTGATTTAGTAAGTCAAAAGAATATTCTTTGAAAAGATTTTAAAAACACACTTTGATTAAGCAAAACAAAAACATAAGTAAATAATACACAGAAAGAATCAGGACAATGTTATAGCAGAGAGTACAAACAGAGAATATATGAAATGCCAGTAAATTTGAACATTTATGTAAAGTGGACAATTTCCTAGCTCCTAAAGTTTACCAAAACTGACACAAGAGGAAATATATAGCTGGAGTTCTTTCACCAGTAAAGGAATTAAGTCAATAGTTTACAATCTTTCACCAAGAAAATACCAGACCCACCCAGAACGTTTGGGTGGGGAATTCTATCAAACTTCTATTAAACAGATAACATCAGTATTAATAAAGAAAAACTTCTAGAGAGTAGCAAAGGAAGAATGCTCCTTTATTCATCTTAGGAAGTCTATATAATCCTAATACTGAAAATAGATTAGGACTGTAAGGAAAAAGAAATTTACAGGTCAAATTTACTTGTAAATATAAAAGCAAAAATTTTAAGCTATGATATTAGCTACTCAGGTTCACTAGAGTAAGAAAAAGCATGAGCAAGTTAGGTCATCCAATGAATGAAAAGGTAGTTTAATGTCAAGAATATATATCAATAGATTGAAATCACCATATTTTATTTCTTTCATCTGTCTCTTTAAAAAATTGTTAAGTACTTAAATTGATCTCTCTTGTACTAGGCACTGTCCTAAGTCATTTACATATTTACTCCTTTAAACCTTCTATTATCCCTGGGGGAAGGTTCTATTTTGCTTCCATTTCTTAGCTAGGACTCTAACCCCCAGGAAAGTAAAGCAACATTTGCAAGTTTTTGTGGATGGTCAGTGATGGGACCAGTACAGGAACATCCAAAGTCTGTGTTTGGAAACAGTGCCCCATGTTGACACTCACATTACAGATGAAAGGAAAGGAACCATGCACTTACCATACAGATGAAATCTCACATTACAGGTTAAAGGAAAGGAACCATGCACTTACATTATAGGTTAATACCCACATAACAGGTTAAAGGAAAAAGAAACATGTGCTTCTCTCAAAAGTTGTAAAGAAAGCATATCTATTTCTAAATATATTTCCCAATTTCTTTTGCTTGCTTTCTGACCTTTGTAGTGCATTTTGCCATGAGGAAAATTTTAATTCTTATATAATTAAATGTATCCTTTTTTCTTTGTATCTTAGAAAGGTGTTCCTTATGAATAATTTATTTCAAGTCTCCCAGGTTTCTGATACTTTTACAGTTTCATGATTTTTTTACTTTTAACTAGTTGCTATATCTAGAATTTATTAATGATAGCCATATTTTCCCACTTTTGTTGAATAAGTTTGGCTACTGATCCAAAATGTCAATTTTATTTTAATCTCAAATCCCTTACGCTCTTGCATCTAATTTTAAGATGCTTCCTATTCCACTGGTTGTTTTGTCTATCTGAAACAAAATGCTACCTTAATTATAATGTAATTATAATATAATAAATGTAATTAGTAAACATAATACCATATATAATAAATAGCATAATATAAAATAACAAAATATAATTTACCATATAACAACGTCAAAAGAGAACAGAACTATACAATCAGTTGAAATAGCCCCCAAAGATATTTTATAAAACTCAATATTCATTTCTAATTTAAAAGAAATAGTAAAATAGGGATTGATGAATGCTTCCACAGTAAGAAGAAATTATATATCTAAAAGAGAAAGAGGTAAATGATAACCTTTAGTAACACTGGCAATAAATACAGGACAAGATGAAGATGCCTGATATAATGTTAAAGAAAAACTATTATGCAACATTGTCTTTGCAGCACTGATGAGTTCAGTGAAAAGAGAATCTCATGGAAAAGAGTATCTCGTTCTTCTTAATGTCTGTACACTTGTCCATTGCATGAACATAACAGCTTATTTAACCAATATGTTACTGATCTGCATCTGGATTTCTAGATTTTCATGGAATTTTATTATGCACAATTGTTACAAACTCTAGGACTTCCTCTTATGTTTATATCTTTCGAAAGAAACAATATCTCCACAGATGATTTATCTGGGCTGGCTGCTAGCCGACTATGGCTACTTCTCAGTTCTTCCCTTTACATTCCTAGTGAATATGAAAACGGAAGGCAAGAAGGTCTTCTGTTTAGAGACTGTACAGATAGGTCTTGGTGATAAAGTCTTGGTGGTAAAGGCTAAAAATATCAACCCAGAACAAGTGTTTTTCCAGCTGTAACTATGTGTGATTCCCTTGGCTTGATTCTGTAGAGGATGTAAGACAAGACTGTAGGATCTGCCCTCAAAGTGCTTCCAGTAAGATGAGCTAAGTCAAATATGGTGGCATATCTAATTCAAGACAAAATATAATGGCTCCTTTTCTCTCATAGCAAAACTTCGTGGAGTGAATGTAGAAGTCACTGTAGGCTCTCAATTAAAGGAACACAATAAATCTTGTATTTGAAGGTGATTATTCTGGTCTCTTTGTAGAGATGAATTGGAAGTTGTCTAGAAGAAGGAAAATTAGCTTAACCAAAGTTAAACTCATAAACAATTGAGCATTAATTAAACATCTGTGACCTATGTTTCTCTTTGATCATAATTTCTCCCAATGTATACACCTCTTTGATACCCGATTAATCATTGTCAAAGATGCAATTAACAATGATTATTACTGTGTATTAGGTTTTGCCTGAATTGGCAGGAGGATTCTTAACCTCTGCGTCACCAGGGAAGTCCCAGGGGTGGTACAGTTTAAAAGAGTCAGTCACCAAGGATACACTTAGCAGGGTGGACAGGATAAATAAAGGATATAGTTGGTAGCAAATGGAGTACAACCAGTACAGTATTCTTTTAAAATAAGAAATTATCACTAATTAGCAGATTATAGCAAGGAGAAACAATGTCAGGAAAAAATGAGTATAAGATAATGAAGCATTTTTGTAGCAGGTGGATTTTTGGCAACATGATAAGGGCAGAACAGTTTTGTAAAAATAAAGCTTCGTTCTAATCTACTAAATTATCTGAAAGAGGCAACATAAATGACAAAGGAGGATTAGCCAGTGAGCATAATTTATTCAGATTTTGCCATGAATTGTGATAATGCTTTCTTACTGTAGACTATGAAGGATACTTAATTCTCATAGAATAAGAGATATGATAAATAGTCATAGGTAACTTGATAAGATTTAGGAAATTAGACCAGGATTTCATATTAATTCAGTTAATAGTAAGTTAAGATATATGGTCCCGTGTGTCATATTTTATTACGTAAACTGGAATTATATACTTTATAGAAAGGTACAAGGGAAAAAACCCTGCTAATCTTTGGCCAAAGAAAATTTAGGAGAATTAAACATTAAATGAAACCTAGTAAATAATTGGGCAACATTATTGTAAAAAAAATATAATCATACTTGCTTGTCTTAACTCTCAGAGCGCTTTCTGCATGCAGCTGCTGTTTTCCAGACTGAGGGTGAACTAGAATTTGATTATTTCTCTGCCTTTAGGACACGACCAATAATTATTGGTTCTCTATTTCACCCTAAGATGCTCGCAAGCTCTCCCAGGTCCTGGATGGATGTAAGGATTGTAACAAGGGAGTGTCTCATCGGGGCTCCCAAACACACTCGCTGCTGCCCGGCATCAGCACTTTCTGTCCTCTTCTGCTGCTTTTGGTTACTGTCTGTAAGAAAGGTGCCAAAGCCACCAAAGCTGTCCCGAGTGTGTCAATGCACATGGCATTGAAGAGTTTCTCTGATGTCCTCCCTGTTACCTGGTTCCCATAGGCAAGAAGTTCTGGGCTCACAGGTCCCCCAGAGGTCTCAGTGCAATGCCTTTTATATATTTTTCTTTTGCCTCCCTGCCCAGGTTCTAACGCTCATCCTTGGAAGGCAGCATGTAGAAGCGGGGCCCTGAAGAACACACCCAGAATTGCCTTACCTTCACACTGGTCCTGTGCCCTGCAAATGCTCTCCACCTCCCTTAGGATGAACTGCTCCTCAGAGCCATGCGAAACACACTGCAGGTCCTTTGTCCTTCCAACACGTGTCTGGATCTTAGGGTGCACACCACTTGGGTTAAGTGGAGCCCTCCCGTAACACAGCCACTACTTCCTGAATCCGTTCTGTGTGCTGTGTAAATGGTGAATTGTGGTAACCCTGCAAAAATCCCCACCCTCACTGTCGGCCATGGAAGGGGTTGGGCCTTTTCCTACAGTGGAGCCTTGAGCACCAGGGTGTCTTACTCTCCCTAGTCTTCTGTAGCCCTCCCCCGGTGAGGGTTCAGGAGAGTGATGCACTCTTGTATCTTCTTGAAGAATCGCATGTTTTCTGCCAGTTATAATGGTTCAAACTAATGAAAGATAAGCAATTACCAGTACATATTTTAGAACCTAAATTATTACAGTTGAAAAAAAAATTTATTTAGTAAAAAATTTCCATTCTTATCTCTATGTCCAGCCATTATTATTTTCCTTTGATTTTTGGAGAAATCTATTTATTTTTCTAAATACAATCTATTTTCCCTGATGGGTCAGAAATGCTAATTACTCCCTCCCCGTGGGTCCCCGCATATCCCTTTGACCTGTTGTGTTTTTGTTTTTGTTTTTTGCTTGGGTTAGAGCTCTGTCATCTGTCCCAGAGGAGCCAGAAAAGCATCTATTATTTACCCATTAAAAATTAACCCTTAACAATTATCCATAGTTATTTAGCATACATTCACAAGGTGTCACTGAAGCTGAGAAACTGCAGTGGAGAATCAAGTGCCACAAAAATGGTGTCTTTCCTATTTTCACATGGAAAAACTGAGGCACTGGGTGGGGACACAGCTTGCTGGGGTTGGCCATGCCACAAAAACCTGAACTGAACCTCTGGCTTCTTGATTATTAAAGCCTGCTCCACTCTGAGCCTCTTTTCTTCCCATCCCATCCCCTATTCCCTCCAACACCACCACTGTTCTACCTCTTCCACCTGATAACCATGGGAAGAAGAAAAAGGCTAACCCAGTAGCAACAACAGAAAAACTGTTAGACGGAATACAATAATTTAGACCAAGATGAGTTGCTGCTATACATGGGTGAATACTGGAGTATTTGATTCAATATTTTTCAGATAAAAATAACTAAGAAATAGTTACTTAATCTTAATAATAAGATTAATAACCCCTTATTAGTCCCTAAGGTCAGACCTTGGAAAGGAACTCAGCCTCTGTCTGACCTAATTTAAAAGAAAGGACCTGAAAGGAGTGCAACAACAAAATGTCAAGTTCACTTCTAAGTCAACAAAACAATAAAGCCACACAGCACAGAAGGGAGGACGAGAGTCACATCCTTTTAATCCTTACTGCTTCCTCTCATGAGTTTGCACACTCTTCTATAAAAATAAAACCTCTTCCTGAGAATTCCTTTGTTGCTATTGTTACTTTTCTGAGATTTATAACATTTAAAAAAAATGCATTGCCATGTTTTAGATAAATATTTCAAACAAGTTTTACCTCTGCGTGCATTAGAAATAAAAAAAAAACTAACTCCAGTTAGTGTTTTGTTGGTGCTTGTGATTTCCACCCTTGGCTTTGAAGAAAAAAAATAATGTATAGGTGCTTACATGTTATTTACTTTCTTCCACAAACTCTGATATTACCTGGCCATTTTCTAATGTAAAAAATTGGCATGAGAAATATTGAGTCATAGGTGTATGTATGTATAAACACCAGAGTTTCAGGGTGGTAGTGAAGCAGGAGGCGGGGTGATGGTCAAATGCACTGACTGTGTTGTTAGGCTCGAACACTACTTGTGTGGCCTTGGGCAACTCACTAACTTTTTGGAGCCTCAGTTTCTTTATCTTTAATTAAGCAAGCTACTACATGCTTAGCACAATGTCCAGCAAGAAATATGTGTGTGATAAATGTATACTGGTGGTTACAAACATAGACTCTGGAGTCAGGCATCCTGGATTCAAATCCCAACTCAACTATGTACAAATTGGGCAAGTTACTGAACTTCTCAGTGCCTCTGTTCCTTCATCTGTAACCAGAAATTTAAGAGTATCATAGAGAGGGTTTATACATCTAACTTTTCAAACTCTGAGATTCCATGATTAAGGCTTTGCTACTAATTCTGGCAGAGAGCTGCCAATTCATGCATCTTGACTAGAATAACTAGAGTCCCATGATTTAAATTAGGTCTTTGTTTGTTGGTTTAGAAAATAAAGACATTCACTGGTGATAGGAACAGGAGTTGTTGTAGGGATATATATGGTAGATATGGATCTCACAAGAAGGCAGGGAGAGGAACAGTGATACTGCAGGCTTGACGGAAATAGGAACTGAGGCAGCATTTGCTATCTTCCTCTCAGAGGCAGGTAGCTCTCTTTCTTCTTCATGATATTTCTGCTTTTCAAGGCATCCTCACTCCATTCTATTCTTGAAACTGACTGGCTTCATGTGACTCTACTCAAGCATCATTTCTGCTTGCTAATAACCCCAGCTTGCCTTTCAAGGCTTATCTAGCCTTGAATCTACGCCATGACCTTACAGCTTGAGTTCTCCCACCTAAATGTTTCAGCCCTTCATTTTCCCAATTCCAGTTCTGTGAGAAGGACGACTGGCCCAGCTTCTCTTTTCAAGCCAGATCACTGGCTACAGTATGAATAGATTTTCCTTGAGTCAGATGGTTTCCACTGATCCAAACAGCTGGGGCTTGTGGAATTTTATTTACGTGGGAGAGGAAAGTTTCCAACAGCAGCAGATGTAGGCGGGGCAGGAAGTTAGTGATATTTCTAGTATCTCCACTGAGTGATGGAGGTCGTGGAGTTTATACCTAGAAATTTGGGAATCCACTTAAGTTTATACTCTGTATTAGGAAGAGACCTATTCAGAAGGTTCTGGTTTGGGACTAACGATGGAAATATGAATTTTGCTCCAGGATGTGTTCTAGGACCTTGCTACTCAGAGTGTGGTCCATGGACCAGCAGCCTCAATATCACTTAGGAGCCAACAGATTTCTAACAAGAAATCAGAATCTCAGGCTCTACCTCAGACCTACTAAATTGGAATCTACATATTAATAGATTCTCAGATGATTTGTATTTACATTAAAGTTTGAGAAGTGTGGCTCTAGGATGAATTGGTTTAGTGTAGGCCTTCTAAAAGTAATGAAAGGCTTTTACTAAGAAACTTCCGGTAGTGCTGTAGTCATGTGAGAACCAAATGCTAGGTTGTCAGAATTTTGTGAGTTGGTTGATTTGATGTATGATAGCTTGAAATCATCTATTTTGGGAATGTTTACACCATGGAGATTGGCAAATACTATAAATTTGTGTCTTTTGTACTGGAAAGCTGGTTGTCAAACATTTACCAGCATTCCACTGGACAGTTCTAAACCTCCTAATTCAGTGTGGAATTAAAACAATCTCCTAGGGGTTGTTGGACAGAGAAACTCCCATATATGGAAAGGACAAGACAAAATGAGTTTCAATTCTTCACCAAACTTTCAATCTTCTAAGAAATTATTATTCTGGATAGTGATTTCTTTATTAAAAAAATAATCTGAGTATAAAGTAAGCACAAGGAGGGAAGGGAACCTAGGAGTTGGTAATACTTAAAATCCAGATAGGTAGACAGGCAGACATTGAAAATTCTCCCAGCTGACAGCTGGACAGTTTTGGAGCTGAAATCCAGATGTGGAATAGCAGTTTCTGTATAAAGGAGAAGATAAGAGTGGGTAGAGTCTGATCCTGGAGACATATCACATGGGGAAATTCATGCTTTTATTGCTTATATCATATCGAGTATAAAATTGTTAAATAAAACAACTCCTCCCCAAGTTAATGATAGGTATGGATGTAAATGTTTCATGATAGTACATAGGAAGTGGATTTTAAAGTGTGGTCTCTAGACTAGTATATAAGCATCACCCAGGGAACCTATTATAAGTGCAAATTAATGAGCCCTGCCCCAGGCCTACTGGATCAGAAACTCTGGGGGGTAGAGCACAGCAATCTGAGTTTTAACAAGCCTTCTGGGTGATTCTGTTGCACACTAATGAAGTAGGAAATGTCATAGAGTCCCTTTTTTTGTCCAATCAGAGTACTCATTTTCAACTTGAACTACAAATGGGAAGAGACTCTTCTTGCAAAGGAGTTTCCAGCTCAATTGGAAGATAGTTGAGGAAGGCAGAGAACACAGATCAAGAGAACTACAAGGTTGGGCAAATATTGTGAAACTTTTCCCAAGGAAATTAGCCAGGCAGGCAGCTGGCATGATGCCAAGACTCCTGGAGAGTAAAAACCTTCCTAGAAATCAATTGGGAAAAGTTGCTTTAAAGTGAACTTTGAGGAAGTACATAAGCACAGCCTAAAGACTTTCTGAAAATACTAATGAGTTCTCATATAAGGAAGGTGACATCCTAGCACATATAGGAACAAGAATATCATGTATCATATTAAGAATTAAGCAGATATTAGAAGAAAGATTACTAGAACAGCTTATTCATTTTACCTCTCTGGTTAAGAGCTCTCCCTGGTTCCTTAGTAATGACAGCATTTAACATTTAATGACTGTTTACTCTGCCAGGTATGGTAGTAAGTACCTCAGTAAATTATCTCACAGGTGAGGAAACTGAGGCCCAGAAAGGTATAGTAACTTGCCCCAAGTCACACAACTAGTAAGTGATGATACTGGAATTCAAACCTGGGAAGTTTTTCTCCAGAGCACCACTGTTTAATTAAAAGGCTCTATTGCTTCTCTTTAATGAGAACCTCATTGTGTGTTAAATATTTAGAGGCTTGGAGTTCCCATCTCAGAGCGTGCATTTTTGTGGTTTTTACAAGTCTCAAGCTAAATAACCTCTTTATATATTATTATATATAGATAACTGGACTCTGGACCCCACCTGACTAACGCTATCATGTTCTGGTGCCCAAAGTGGACAATCAGGTAAGCTGCACCTCTACAGGACATTGCTTCGATAAGGCTACTACTACAAGCACATTACATGTTACTCTAAATCCTAATATCGGATGTTTAAATTCTCTTATTATAACAGGAGACATAAAGAAGCACACACATGGGGGCCAACTGATCCCAACTACGAAAAGGAAGGGATGTAGAGTCTAAGGACCAGAATCTCTAATCCGTATGTTTGCTTTTTGTCTGAGATAAATTAAGGGAACTTGCTCTAATTCTGGCATTTACCCTTACATGAAATTCATTTTTAAGTATCATGAGAGCAACGGCTCTTTTATTCACCATATCTGTGCATAGCCAAGCACACTGCTTGACACATGGCAGGCACTCACGTATTTGTGAAAGGAAGGGAGGAAGGGCAAGGAGGGAGATAGGAAAGAAAGTTATAAAGGTAGATTCCGTTTTTTCTAATTTTTTTTGTATAACAGCCATAAATGGGTGTGGAACTTTTGAAGTAACTGCTTAGGTGTTGGCAAGGCAGGCAAATAAATTAGAAATCTTATACTTCATGTAGATGAGTACAGTATACAGATACAAAATAAAGCGTTTGTGAAAATCTTACTTTGATCCAGTCCTATGGGCAGCTTCAGGGAAGCAGATTTGCAAGCTTGCCATTCTAATCGAGTCAATAATTCATGTGTGCATATAACATTCACTTATTCAACAAATATTTGTTTAGACCCTCCTATGTGCCAGGCAGGTAGTATGTGCTGAGTTTACAAAAATGAGTAAGACATGATTTCTGTCCCCAAGAGCTCAGATGATTAGTTGAGAAAAACAGATAACATTGTGGTGATGGTCACACAACTCTATAAATATACTAAAACCCATTGAATTGTACAGTTTAGACTGGTGAATTGTATGGTATGTGAATTATAACTCAATAAAATTGTATAAAACAAACAGATAAACAAAAACAGGTGTAAGCCTTGTACAAAACCGGGAAGAGGTGGCCATAAATCAGCCTGGGAAGGGAAGAGGGAGGCTTCATCAGTGAATAAACCCGGAGTTGAAGTCTTAAATTAAAAAAATTTAAAAAAACAGTTACCGAGGTGATACGGTACAGGACGTTCCAGAGGGGACAGAGTGAACAAAGGCCTGGAGGTGAGAAACCGTGTGTGTGAATGGGGTTGAATGGGAGTGGGCTGCGGGCAGTGGGTTGAGGCCGGGGAGGTAGGCGGAAGCCAGAAGCGAGCTCGAGGTAGTCAAGGGAGGGTTTTATATTAAACTGGGAAGTGATATAATTCGTGATCAGATTTGTTTTAGATAAACTACACTGACAGTTGTGACGTAATGGAAAGGATACTGATCCCCTCCCCCCCCCCATCAGAATAACCTGTGCGTAGGTCTTAGATCTGCCATTTTAAAACTAGAAGTGTTATATAAATTTGTCAAGTTTTATTATTCAGTTGATCCTAATGGCACAGTTTGTCAGCAGCGGGAAAATGTAGAACTGCTTAATGTTCAGATTAACTGAAAACCACGCTGATCTTGCGATGAGTTCAAACGAGTTTGTTAAGTGAGTGGGACACCCCCCTTGGGTGGTAGTGGACAGCCTGGTTAATTTTTAAAAGTCTTTACGAGGCTGGAAATGTGGCGGTGGAAGCTGGTGAGATTATTCAGATTTTCTGTTTTTCATGCTCTCCTGGGTGCTCTCACAATTTATTAATAAAATGATCGTTCTGAGTGCACTTGCAGAATCAAAAAGAAAAAAATAAAAAGGAATAAAATAGTTGGAGCATCGCCAACAGGACCGTACTTTCCAGGAAGGGCAGGTTTTCCTGAAGATGGTTGAACTGTCGAGCTGGAACCAGGAAACACTGGGCCCTACACAGCACGCAGGACTAAGGGGAACACAGCCACGGGGCCCCTGCGCGGTGCGCCCTCCCGTGCCGGCTCGAGGGTTTACTTTGGTCCCACCTCCTTTCCTCTTGCTCCTTCGAATCCCTTCCCCCGCCGCCATTTCCGGATAGGAACCCTTTGTAAATTCTTTCCAAGTTGACGCGTGGGACCAATTTCGTCAACACAATCCGGAATGGTCAACATGGCGGCAGCTGTAAGATGCCTCGGTAGAGGTAAAGTGAGGGGTCGTCTGGGCTTGCGGGGAAAATAGCTCTGGCGCCGGGTCTTCTGTGGCTGCACAGTGCAAGCCGGACTCTGCTAGATGCGGGTCTGCACTGGGGGCTCGATAAGCCTCTACTCTTTCTGGACTCTTAAGTTCTCTAGAGGGTCGTTGCTACTTAAAAACGACCTTATCAGGGGTTTCACTCCTTTCTGGAGCTGTGCACCCTAGGACGGGAGTGGGAGGGGGTGTACATTGACACCCTTCCAGCCACCCGTAGGGACCGAGGCAGAGACTTGGTTCTATCTCCGATGCTGGGGTTGTGGACTGCGGGGGGAAAGGAGTTTGATACGTGAAGAGAGATCTGGAATGGAAAAGGTGGTATATTTTAGTGGCTTACATCCGTAAACTTAGAATGCTTGGTGCTTTCGGAGCACATCGTTGGAGGCAATTCCAATTCTTAAACTTCCAGATGTTGTCCAGTTTGGATCAACATTTATCATTTGGAGGCTAGTGGTACTTCTTGTTAGCAGCTCTTCTCAGCAGTTAATAAGGTCTAATTTGTTGGCTAGGATGACAACCCTTTTTGGGTACAATACTTAAAATTTTTTTGTTTTGTGTTTTTGAAGTACAGTGACACGTATTGTTATTTAATTATAGTGGATTTTTGGGTGGAGGCAGCAGCCAGGAACACCCCCATTTTACAGAGGAAGAAACTGATTCTGTTAAGTATGTCGCCAAGTTCATATAACTACTTAGTGGCAGAGGAAGACTGAAGCTTAACTCCTAGGCCAGTGATTAATTGATTTTTTTTTGTTTGTTTTTAACAGCATCATAGTCTTCTCTTTGAGCTTCGTAACAGGAAAGCTCAGTGTAAAGACCAGCATTCCCTATTTGGGACAGTTGTTGCTTAAAAGATAGGGGTGACAAGAGATCACAACAGACCCTGATAACTACTAAGTGAGCAAACCAAAAAGTATATCTTTACTGAAAAGAGATTAATGGCACTATCTTCATGTATGACAGAAATAACATTATGTTAGACAAACTAAAGGAACCAAAAGGAGAATCAAAGGTTATCATTCTCTCCTTGCCACATTTTCTTCTCATGGCTCTCAGGATGTCTCACTCAATTTTCTTTTTATCTCACTTGTCACTTCTCACATTACTTTGCTGGTTCCTCCTCTTCTTCCCAATCTCTTACCTTGGAATGTCTCAGGAGCAAGGATTCCATCCTTCATCCTCATGTCTTTTGTATCTAAATTCACTCTTTTAGTGATCTCATCCAAGTTTTGTGGCTTTGACTATTGTCTGTATCTTAATGGTTCTCAAAATTATCTACAATCAGGACCTCTCTCCTGAACTTTAGATTCTTAAACTCATCTCTCTATTCTAGATCTCCACTTGTATATCTAATCAGCACCTAACACTTGTCTAAAATCAAACTCATTGTCATCACCTGGAGCCTTCCCCATCTCATTTGATGGTTACTGCATCCTTTCAATTGCTCAGACCAGAACCTCAGAATATCCTTGACTCCCCATCTTTTTCTCACACTTCACATTAAATGGTTGACAAATCCTTTCTGCTTTACCCTCAAAATAAATCCAGAATCTGACTTCTTCTCACTACTTCACTGCAAATACCTTCCAAGCCACTACCATCCCTCACCTAGATTTCTCTACAGTGTACTCTCAACAAGTAGTCAGATTGGTCCTTTAAGAACTTAGATCAAATCATGTTACTCCTATGCTCAAAACTCTGCAAAACCTCCCCATTTTTCTAAATCTGAAGTCCTTAGAATGGCCTACAGCTGTGCTGTCCATTTTGTTATCCACAGTTGAGCACTTCAAATGTGGCTAATCCAACCTGAGTGTATTAAATACACATTAGATTTTGAGGACTTAGTACCAGAAAAAGTAAAATATCTCAATAATTTTTTTATATTGATAACATGTTGGAATGATAATATTTTGGGGTATTAGCTGTAATAAAATATGTTAATTTTTATTATTAATTAATTTCCCTGATTTCTGTTTCACCTTTTTTTTATTGTGGCTATTAGAAAATTTAAAGTTATGCATGTGGCTTACGTTATACTTCCATTGGACAGCACTGGCCTAGGGTCTTCCATATCAATTTGTGCCTACCTTCTTCCACCTCCAGTCACCCAGCTTACCACTCTGAGTCCTTCTCCAGCTGCCCTCCTTCTCACTCACTGTGCTGTAGCACATTGGCTTCTTTGTTCCTTAAACACACCAAGAACATTCCTTTGTGGGGAGGACTTTTTCTCCCAAGTGGAGTGGGCCTGGAACACTTTCTCTAGATATTTGCATGACCGACTTTCTCATTTCTTTCAAGCCTTTGCTCAAATGTCACCTTTTTAAAAGGGCCTACCTTAACCTTCCTATTTAAAACTGCAACCCACTTTCCCCTTGATTCTCAATTCCTTTTACCCAGTGGGTTTCCTCTTACCAGTACCATTTTATGTTTGTTAGTATTGTCTATCCCCAGTAGGATGTAAGCTCCGTGAGGACAGGGATTTTGTTTTGTTCACTAAATACTTAAAGCAGTGCTAGCACATGTTTCGTTGGCATAATCGTTGTCTAATAAATAAATGAGTGAATGAATACATGGATCTTCAACAAAATGCCACCCCTCTTCCATGTGTTGTAATGAATATTAAAGTAATTTGAATCCAGTTTTTGCTCTCATTAGTTGACATTTCCTTCTTTCATTCAACAGATGTTTATCATGTCTTCATTTGCCAAACACTGTGTTTTGTGTTAGGAACAGAACAGTGAACAAGTTATATACACTCCTTGGCCATGGTACTTATCATCTGTTGAAGAGCGGACATTCATTGTATAATTATTTTTCTAATTACAGTTGTCCTGAGTGCTGTGAAGGAAAAGTACAGGTTGTTATAAGAGTGTATATGAGAGACCTTAATCTATTCTGAGTCTTCAGGGAAGTCTTTTCTGAAGGAGTAGCTTAAGCAGAGTCCCTGAAAGATCATCGGATAGTTACGAATTAGCTATTGGAAGGGGGAGTGGGAAGTAGTAGGGGAGAATGTCACAGATGGAGGGAAGATTATATTTGAAAATCTCAAGGTTGTAAAACCCACGGTGTGTTCAAGAAACAAAGGAGGCCAGTGTATTTGAAGTGTGGCAAGCATGAGAGAGAATGGTCTTAGATGAAGCTCGCTAAATAGGATAGAAGCAGCTCATGGAGGACCTTTTTAAGAATTTACTTTATTCAGAGAGCAAGGTGCAGCCATCCAAGTGTTGTAAGGATATGATGAGATTTCGTTTTTAAATCATCCCTCTTACTAGTAGGTGGAAAAGAAATGGAAAAGGCCAAGAGTAGTAGAATAGTTTGGAGTCTGTTGCAGTATTTCATGTAGATGATGGTGGCCTGGACTACAGTGCTTATGGTGGGAAGGCAAAGACTAGATGGATAAGATCTCCTGGGGAAAGTGAGGATTATAGAGTTAGGTTGAGAAGCCCTGGGGAACTCTAACCTTTCAGTATCATGTTTAAGAGAATCAGCTAGCGAAGGAGATGGAGTTATTTCCATCTCATTGCCATGGGGTAGGGGTGAGGATAACTTTTGAGAATGAGTGCAGATTCAGTTAGGTTCCTAAGTAGTGGAGGAAGTTCTGAGGCCTTCTGTTTTCTCTGAAGTAGCGACTGAGGTTATTTGCTAAGAGTGAGAGGAGAAGAAATATATTAAAGGAATATAATAAAATACTACAGATAGATAAATTGACTGCAGAAGGATTGAAAATACAGATATCATGGCCTAACAGTGCTATTTAAGTAGTGGTATTTTTGTAGTTTATTTTTTCTTAGTCTGTAGCAGTTTGATTTCTGTTGAAAATTTTAATTTCTGGTTGTCATGACTGGGGATTCTGAAAGTAGTGGTTGAGTATTTTATAGCAGGTTGCAATTGATGTATTCAAGAGAATTATTATTTTGAGGATCCTGCCAAGGTTGTGGGGTTCTTGTTTAGTACAATTAGAATTATTTTTTGGAAGTGTTTTCCAAATCTTGAGTGGATAATTGCTCTTCCTTCATTTACCATATGTGATTTTTCAAGATAGCTGGTTTCTTTAAAAATGTGGAGAATCTCCTCTTAGACTGTTGCATACCAGCATAGCCCACTAAATTTGAGACTCTGGAGGTCAGGAACTGGATCTCATTAGTCTATTTCTCTTCTTTTTCCTAGCCATTAAAGCCTCTTGTGGCTTTTGTGCAGCAAAAATAAACACGTTTCCTATACTGTCCCAAATGTCGGACCCATATGTTCACAGAATTCACAGTTTTGGTGGTTTTCTTGTACTTCAACTTTGTTTTGGAAGATTAGAATTAGAGATGAAATTGAGTTGTTAGGCACGTGGCTTTCATGACGTTTGAGCTGATGATAAGGAGCAGGCCAGGGGAAGATATGGAGCTGGTGCGTCCCTGTCAAATGGAACATTAACGGTAAAGGCCCTGAGTGAGGAGTTAACTTGAGGGACTCTAGGGATTCAAGGATCTGAAAGAAGGTTCATAGTGAGCAAGTAAGAGAATGGTATGGAGTGATAGGCAGGGGCCAGCCCACATAGGGTCTTGTAGACCACAGTGAGGACTCGGTAGCTCTTCTGCATGTGCAGTGCCTTGCACTTGGAAACTTAACTCATGACATGAATTCATTTGATGTGTAGACAAGTCTTACAGTTTACATGCTATTGGTTTATATAATGAGTGGATTTTAAGATATTAGGTTTTAACAGTTATTTTACATGAAAACCTAGTTGTAGAGCACTAATTTAAAAAGTTGAGTTTAGAGAGTTCCCCGGTGACCTAGTGGTTAGGATTCTGGGCTTTCACTGCCAGTGGCCCAGGTTCAGTCCCTGGTTGGGGAACTGACGTCCTGCAAACCACATGGCACAGCCAAAAAAAAAAAAGAAAACAAAATTGAGTTTAAGCCCAATTAAACAGAAAAGAAAATGTAGATGACCAAACATGAAAACGTATTCAGCCTAATTCATAAGGAAATGCAAATTAAAACAACTCTGCATACCATCTTTCATCTACTAGATTGACGAATATCAACATGTTTGGTAACATACTGTGTTGGCATGAGTGTATGGAAACAGGCAACCTTTTCATTGCTGGTTGAAATGTATATGGCACTGTTATTGTAGAGAGCAGTATTTATCAAAATTACAAACGTTCATATCCTTTGACCAAGCAAATTCCCTTCTTGAATTTATCCTATGAATATACTTGTATGTGTGCAAAATGATGTTTGTACAAGGTCATTCACTGCAGCACTGTTTATAATAGCAAAATATTATAAATGAACTAATGGCTGGTCACTGATTATGATACAACCACCCAGTGTAGTACTTTTGCAGCCCTGAAGAGATGAAGTCTTTATAAACTGATATGAAATTATTGCTGTAATATATACGTATAAATGTACCTTTATGAAAGGCATACATGAGATTATATATACACATCTCTTATAAATAATGTGTGTACATCTATATCTATGTGTGAAAATGGGCTCTAATACCTTTACATGAAAAATAAAGGTGTAGAACCGTGAGTAGAGTGTGCTACCATTTAATAAAAGAGTAGGGAAATAATATTTCTAGAGAGATGCATAAGAAATTACTAACGTGGGATGGAAGCTGGGTTTTAGGGGTTGGAGGAAGACTTTACTTTTGTATATTCTTTTGTAATCCTTAAATAAAAATATTTTCCTAGTATTTCTACATACAAAAGATATTTATAACATATAAAGAATAATAACTTAAAATTGTGGATACTTACTAGTAAGCTTAAAAAAAGAAAGAACATTATCAATACCTTCAAAGGCCCAAGTGCCTTTGTCTTATTTGATCTGCTTCTTCCCCAGAGGTAAGGCACTTTTCCTGAATTTCTATTTCACCACTCCATTGTTTTTCTGTATAGTTTTTTTTTTTTTTTTTTTTTTTTGGCTGCATTGGGTCTTCGTTGCTGCGCGCAGGCTTTCTCTAGTTGTGGTGAGCGGGGGCTACTCTTTGTTGCGGTGCATGGACTTCTCATTGCGGTGGCTTCTCTTGTTGCGGAGCATGGGCTCTAGGTGCATGGGCTTCAGTAGTTGTGGTACATGGGCTCAGTAGTTGTTCGTGGGCTCAGTAGTTGTGGTGCATGGGCTTAGTTGCTCCACAGCATGTGGGATCTTCCCAGACCAGGGCTCGAACCCATGTCCCTGCGTTGGCAGGAGGATTCTTAACCACTGCGCCACCAGGGGAGTCCCCTTCTGTATAGTTTTAACACACACACACACACACACACACACTCCTAAATACAATATTGATTACTTATGCATGTTTTTGAATTTAAATAATACCAAATGAATTCTTTTGCCAGTGACATTTTTGCTCAAATTATGTTTGTAAGATCCATCTATGTATATGGCATATAGTTTATTCATTTTTACAGTCCTGTAGCTTTCCATTATAGGACTATACCACAAATTATTTATCCATCCTACTGTAGATACACACTTGGGTTCTTTTCTTCAGTTTTGCCATTTCAACGACGTGATGATCATTCTTGTGCATGTCTCTTAGTACACGTGTGCAGGAGTTCCTCTAGGGTACATGCCCAGGAGTAGAATCGCTGCAACATTGAGGTGTGCGTGCCCATCCTCTTTGGGTAATGCCGTATGGTTTTCCAAGACGGTATTCCAATTCATGCTCTTAACTGCTATGTGTAAAATTTATCCTTATGTGATATTTTCAGCTATACAGGACTTTTAAAAAAAGTTTTGCCAATTTGCTACATGTAAAACAGTGCTACTTAAATTATCTCATCTACAAACTGTTACCTGTCCAAAATAAGATCAAAGCACTCTTTCTTCATTGAGAAAGTCTTGTGGAAAAAAATTTGTCAGCTGCACTAAATAATATACTTACTTAGTGATGTGTTTGATTTACATGCTGGGGTAATATTAATTTGGTAACAGATAGGCTGTAACAGGCTCACAGACCACTCTTTAAGTAGCACCGTAAAATGATATTTTATTGTGGTTGAAATTAACATTTACCTGATTACTAATGAGACTGTACATTTTTTATATGTTTATACATCATCTGTATTTCCTTTTCAGTTAGAAGTCTATTCATCTCTTTTGTTTATTTTTCAATTGGGTTGATCTTATATATTCTGGATATTAATCCTTAGTCCAGTATGTATGTTACTATTATAATCTCCCAGTTTTTGGCTTGTCTTTTCGCTTTCTTTAAAGTATCTTTTGATAAACAGGTGTTCTTAACACTAATGTAGTCACTTTTTGGTTAGTGCTTTTGGATTTTGTTTGTGAAATTGTTCCCTTCTCAAAGGTCATAAAGATATTTTCCTATATTCTGAAAACCTTTAAGTTTTGCCATTCACATGTAAGTCCTTAGTCCATCTAGATTTGATTGATTGTGTGTGTGTGTGTGTGTGTGTGTGTGTGTGTGTGTGGTGTGAAATAGGGATCTAAATATACTCTTTTCCCTGTTGATAATCACTTGTCTTAGCACCACTTATTGAATTCTTTGCACAGTGATTTGCAATAACATCTCTGTCATATTTCAGTATCCATATGTACATGGGCTTGTTGCTGGGCTGTTTATTGTTTCATTAGTCTATTTTTCTGTACTTGTGCCAGTACCAAAGTGTCTTAATTACCATAGCTTTATAACAAGTCTTGACCTCTGGTAAGACAGTACCCTCCACTTTCTTATCCTTCAGAAGTACCTTGGGCAACTTGAATGTGTTATGTATACAAGAAAAAAAAAAAGAAGAAGAAGAAAATTTAAATTAAAAATTCAGGATACGTATTTGTAATCTATAATAATAGAGCTAACATACTTTGTTGAGCCTTAACTAGACTAAGTTAAAAATAAATTAGGACAGAATTCTTCAATTAGATATGTTTACTTGGCTTTAGTTTCAAGAAGTACAGTTTCCATTTTTACACTTTTTAAAGATTGTGGTTAACTCACAAATATTGAATATTTTTGTTTTAGAGAACACTGAGAATGTAAAAACTATGTATGTAGTGATTAATATTAATATTTTACATGGTTTTTTTCTTTCAAGTCTTGATACATCATCAAAGGCATAGTCTTTCCAAGATGGCTTCTCAGACGTCTCTTTATCCTTGTTCTGTATACGTTTCAGTGCCCAACAGACATTTTGCTGCTGCTACAAGGTAAGTTTTTTTGTTTTGTTTTTGTTTTTTTAGTTATTTCATTTGCTATCATTTAAATCTTTGATTAAAAAACAATATGCTTGGGGGGCTTCCCTGGTGGCACAGTGGTTAAGAATCCTCCTGCCAATGCAGGGCACATGGGTTTGATCCCTGGGCCGGGAAGATCCCACATGCTACGGAGCAACTAAGCCCGTGCTCCACAGCTACTGAGCCTGCGCCGTAGAGCCCACGAGCCACAACTACTGAAGCCCGCGTGCCTAGAGCCCATGCTCTGCAACAAGAGAGGCCACTGCATTGAGAAGCCCACGCACCACAATGAAGACCCAATACAGCCAAGAATAAATAAATAAATTAAAAAAAAATAAAAACCAATATGCTTGGTTCTGTAAAGACATACAGGGATATATAGTTGTAAAAGTTTATCATCTCTGCTTCTTTGACCTGATAGTCCTGAAGGAGAGGCATGACTTATTATAATAATACTTCACATGTATTGAATACTAACATTCAATAACTAATTTAATACCTACAGCAACCTTATGTGGAAGCCATTGTTATGCTCTTTTTTAGAGGCAGAAAGCAAGGAACCAATAGACTATGTAACTTGCCCAAGGTCACAGATCTAGTAAGTGTTGGAGCTAGGATTCTGTGACATAATAAGAACTATTTATATTGGGCTCTGCCACCAGCTCCTGACACAGAGCTCATAAAATCCTTGTGATGTCCTGAGTGATAGGGAGGCTAGGAGCATTTTTCAAAAATATTTGGTCTTTGACCCAGTTCCTGATACAGAGCTCATAAAACCCTTAATTTTCTGGGTGATAGGAGTGTCTTTTTGTCTAGTGAGGCAACTCTTGGTGGACTCCTGTATGGGGACTGGTCACTAGAAAGACCAAGCTGTGATTACAAGCTTGGAACTTTTAGCCCTACCTTCCATCCTCCAGGGAGGAGAGAGGGGCTAGAGATTGCGTTCATAATTGCTCATGCCTACATGATGAAGCCTCCATAAAAATCCCTGAACTATGGGGTTTGGAGAACTGCTGGGTTGGTGAACACATCCACGTGCTGAAAGGGTGGTACACCCAAACCCTACAGGGACAGAAGCTCCTGTGCTCCAGACCCTTCTGGACCTTGTCCCCTGTACCTATTCATCTGGCTGTTCATCTGTATCCTTTATCATATCGTTTCTTATGTAATAAACCAGTAAATGTTAAGTAAGCTTTTGTGTGAGTTCTGCAAGCCATTCTAGCAAATTATGAAGCCTGAGGAGGGAGGTCCTGGGGCCCCCCCGATATATAGCTGTTGACCAAAAGTACTGGAGGCCCGGACTTGCAATTGGCATCTGAAGTAGGGGCAGTCTTGTGGGACAGAACCCTTAACTTGTGGGATCTGATGTTTAATCCAAATAGTGTCAGAATTGTGTTGAATTACAGGCTATCCAGCTGATGTTGGATAATTGGAGGGTGTGGGAAAAAAAATCCACACATTTAGTGTCAGAATTGTTGTGAGTAGAGGAAAATAGTTTCCCGTCTAACTGTACACCCTGTCTGCATCTCACTTCCTTGCTTCTAACTTAACAGTGTATCTTGGAGATTGTTTCAGATGGAGCTGTTTAGTCATTTTTTAAAAATTGCGATATGATCGACATATATTAGTTTCAGGTATGCAACATAATGATTTAATATTTGTATATATTGGGAAGTGCTCACTACAGGAAGTCTAGTTAACATCCATCACCATTCAGAGTTACAAATTTTTTGTGTGTGGTGAGAACTATTAAGATCTACTCTCTTAGCAACTTTCAAATATACATTACAGTATTATTAATTATAGTCACCATGCTGTACATTACATCCCTATGGCTTATTTATTTTATAACCAGAAGTTTGTACCTTTTGACCATCTTTACCTATTTCACCTACACCCTACTCCCCTGCCTCTGGCAATCACCAATCTGTTTGCTGCATCTGTAAGTGCATTTTTTTTTTTTTTTAGATTACACATATAAGTGAGATCATATGATATTTGTCTCTCTTTGGCCGACTTAGTTCACTTAGCATAAGAGAAAGTTCCATCCATGTTGTTGCAAATGGCAAGATTTCATTCTTTTTATGGCTGAATAATATTCCTCTGTGTGTGTGTGTGTGTGTGTGTGTGTGTATTACATTTTCTTTATCCATTTATCTCCATTAGTGGACTCTTAGATTGCTTCCGTGTCTTGGTTATTGTATATATTGCTACAGTGAACATGGGTATAATATTTCATTGTGTGAATATACCATAACTTACTTAACCATTCCCTTATTGAAACACATTTTGGAAATGTCTTTCCAAAAGACATTTGCCTTTTGCTATTACAAATGATCCTGCATTGAATAATCATGTACATAGATCTTGTCAAATATTATGAATATATTTGTAGTATGAACTCAGAAATAGAATTGAATCAAAAGATGTGTGCATTTATAATTTTGATAGGTACTACCAAATTGCCTTCATAGAGATCTTGCCAATTTATGTCCTTATCAGCAAGTATTGTTAGAATGCCTATTTTCCCATATACAATGTAGTCAAAATTTTTGAACTTTGCCAATTTGATAGGTAATAAATGGTATCATCATGGTTTTAATTTATATTTCATTACTGTTATTATTGAGGTTGTATATCTTTTTATCTGTTTAAGAGCCATCTTTATTTTCTTTACTGTGAATTTTCTGTTCATGTCCTATTCCTATTTTTTTGTTGTTGATTAGTGGGAGCTCTTTATACATTATAAATTAGCACATATCTGCACTATAATATGTCTTAACTGCTGTAGTAGAGGAATGGACCAGGTACTGTGGGATCACAGATGAAAGGTCAATTAATTCTTCCTGTAGGAGAATATGGCAAGAAGTATTTGAGCTGGGTCTTTTTTCTTTTTTTCAATTAATTTATTTATTTTATTTTATTTATTTTTTGCTGCGTTGGGTCTTCATCGCTGAGCATGGTCTTTCTCTAGTTGTGGCGAGTGGGGCTACTCTTCGTTGCGGTGTGCAGGCTTCTCATTGCGGTGGCTTCTCCTTGCGGAGCACAGGCTCTAGGCATACAAGCTTCAGTAGTTGTGGCACGTGGGCTCAGTAGTTGTGGCTCTCGGGCTGTAGAGCGCAGGCTCAGTAGTTGTGGTGCACGGGCTTAGTTGCTCTGTGGCATGTGGGATCTTCCCAGACCAGGGCTCGAACCCGTGTCCCCTGCATTGGCAGGCAGATTCTTAACCACTGCGCCACCAGGGAAGCCCTGAGCTGGGTCTTGAAAGATAGATAGGATTTTGCAGGGGAATTGGGAGAAAGGTACTTCACTGGTGCAGAAGGATGAAAGTGAATGATATAGCTTGAATATAGGATTAAGAGAGAGGAGGCAGAAATGCTGCTAGAATGGAGGCTTCCTTTGAGTCTGAATAGTACCTGGATTCTTTTTGAGAATTTGGAAGAGTATTGGTTGTACCAATTTACATCCCTACCCAGCAGTGAGTGAGAGTGCCCACATTTTTAACAACTCTGGATATCATCAGTCTTTATTGGTGTTTCTTCATTGTGTGTCTAATTTATATCTTTTGCCCGTTTTTCTGTTGGGCTGTTTGTCTTTTTCTTTCTGCTTTGTGGAAGTATTCGTTTATTAGGGACATAAATTATTTTGAGAATATTTTATCTTTAAGTGTTGTTTTCTTTTATCCTATAGAAATTTTTCATTTTATGTCTTCCCCATATTCTATTCCAGTACAACTTTAAAAGGAGTTTCCATTCACCTGAAAACTGTAGCATAAGAAATGTGCATGTTTAAAAAAAAAACTGTGAAAATTTATTAGCAGATAATTTTTTCCACGTCTAACAATGAGAGTTATTCAGTAGCTTGATGAGGATCATAGTATTCGTAATTTTAATTGTGGTTTTAATTTTTTAATGTATTGACTTTATAATATACTAAAAAAATAGTTTTTTCATGGCTGATTTTTTATCAGGATCTGAGACAGGGTAGAGGGGCTTGTGCTTGCTTCTCTCTTCTCTCTTGTCACTCTGAATCTCCTCTCTTCTCCGTATATGTGCATATACTCATGGTTTGCCAGTGGCATCTCTGACTCTGGTTTTGCTTCTCTCTTGACAATAGGTTCTTTTTCTTGCTTCTTTGTGTATCTCAGAATATTTTATTGACTGCTAGATATTTTGTTCCAACAGTTGAGACTAAAGTACATACTATTTATGCCTGGAAATGGGCATGCCTCCACTGTCACAGTGTTAAGTCAATCCAGTCAAAAGTTGAGCTGGGGTTTGGTTTTGTTACTGCTATGATTACCACCACCAGCTTCAGATTTCTGTACTGTTACCTTTTGCTTAGGGTGGGGGCTGGGTTGCTGGAAGGTTTTTTTCCTCAGTGTTGCTGTTGCATGCTCAGTTTTCAGCCTTGCCTGTGCAGCTATGCCTCAGAAGGGGGTCACTCTCCATACCCTTGCTCCTCCCCAAGTAGAAGACTGCTGTTGCTTATTACTCAGTGCTTGTCAGGCTGGTGATGGGTGCAGGAGGGATTCTGTGGTTTCCAAATTCAGCCATTGTCTTAAGTAGGCGCAGTGTTGCTGGTCCTTGGGG
This sequence comes from Eschrichtius robustus, assembly GCF_028021215.1. Classification (NCBI taxonomy): domain Eukaryota; kingdom Metazoa; phylum Chordata; class Mammalia; order Artiodactyla; family Eschrichtiidae; genus Eschrichtius; species Eschrichtius robustus. The sequence continues at coordinate 58,301,209 of NC_090827.1, read as the reverse complement.
ATGAGGTTTTCTCAGTATTTCTCTCCCTCCCCTCCATGGTATGTATCTATTGCAGGTCTGGTGCCATAGTGTCTGGGTACTTCCATAGCTTTATTGGTAGATGATACTGTACTCAGGACTATTTCCTGCCCTACCCCCGAGGATAGAAGTTTTAGTGTTTTTTCTTCTTTCTAGTGTTTTTTTCTTCTTTTGTTTCCCTACATACAGTGGGTGTTTACCTGTGCCCTAGAGGGCTTCAGGGTTACTTGCCTTTCCGGACGTAGTAGCTGATCTTCTCCATACTGCACCCTTGAAGGAGGCTCCCTAGTCCCCTGGCCTGCTCCCGTCTTTCCCAGGAGCATCTGGTGGAGGTCTGTGGAAAAGGCCCACGCAATGAGTGTGAACTCCCCTTGTGTCTGGATCTCTCAGGGGGTTTATACGTTAGTGCTAAAAGTTTAGCTGATTTTTTTGCTGCCTGCTTGCCTTCCTCTTATTCTCTGCTACAGGTGAGACTCTCCTGGCTGTATGCATATGGAGTGGGGTTGTGGGGAGATTTCAGACCTACTTCGTTGCCCTACGATCTCAGCTCTGTGACGGGTTCAAGAAAAGTTGTGATTTTATCTGACTCTGTCATTGTTAATGCTCTTTCCAGCTTTTATTTGTATTATTATTGACTAGGTTTTATTCTGTCAGTTTTTACGTTTTAGGTATAAGCAGAACTTCTGCATTTAGTTTATTTATTTATTTTTAAAAATTATTTATTTATTTATTTATTTGGTTGCTTGGGGTCTTAGTTGTGGCAGGTGGTCTCCTTAGCTGTGGCACGTGAACTCTTAGTTGTGGCATGCATGTGGCATCTAGTTCCCTGATCAGGGATTAAACCTGGGCCCCCTGCCTTGGAGCGCAGAGTCCTATTCACTGCGCCACCAGGAAGTCCCTGCATTAAAGTTTAATGAATAAACCAGCATCAGAGGTGGGTGTTTGTGATTTTATTTATGTGATTACACTGAGAAGTAAGAATTCCAAACATTGGGTTCCATTAATAGTTATATGCCCTAGGCATTTTCTCTTTAGTTCTGTTTAGTTCAGTTTAGTTTGACTGAGGTTGTGTACCCTCCTGCCTCCACCCCAATTCCTCAAAGTAAAGGCTTCTTCAGCCTTAAAAGGACTTGGATCTCTGGGATCACAGATCTTCAAGGATCTTGAAGTGAGCTTTATTATAGCACTGATTTTTTTTCTTATCTTGTTTTATTTGGGTATGAGCGTGGAATTATTTTTTCCTTTCATGCTCTTGGAGGTAGGAGACAGGTGAAGCAGGGAGAAAGTTATTACCTGAAAACAGTCTCTTATTACTCATTTAATCTGTGTGGTTTAGTTACCCAGGTAACTACAGCTAAATTCTGTTCTCTCTAATTCAGACTGCCAGGCGTTTCTCCCTCATCTTCCCCAAAACCTTTCTAATATGATTATTTTATTCTCTGAGAATCATAGTATTTAAGTTCTCCTGATAGGGCCTTACATAATTGCATGAACAACAGAGTTCTTCTGGATGTGATTCTTTTTTTTTTTTAATTTTTTTTAAAATTTATTTATTAATTTATTTATTTTTGGCTGTGTTGGTTCTTTGTTTCTGTGTGAGGGCTTTCTCCAGTTGTGGCGAGTGGGGACCACTCTTCATCGCGGTGCGCGGGCCTCTCACTGTCGCGGCCTCTCGTTGCGGAGCACAGGCTCCAGACACACAGGCTCAGTAGTTGTGGCGCACAGGCCTAGCTGCTCCGTGGCATGTGGGATCCTCCCAGACCAGGGCTCGAACCCGTGTCCCCTGCCTCGGCAGGCAGACTCTCAACCACTGCGCCACCAGGGAAGCCCTGGATGTGATTCTTATGAATAAAGGCAGACAATTTTTGGAGCGTCATGGAAAACAACAGGTGGTGGGTTTATAAAATTAATTATTATTGACAGATTTTATTCAATTGCAGTTGTTTTTTTTTTTAATTTTGGAAGACAGTGTTTTCCTTAGAGTCCTATTTGCCCCGTGTTATAATGATGTACTTTATTTTTTTTTTTTTTTACTAAAATAGTGTTCTGTTTGTAACTTAATATTTTCACTGAACCATCTCAAATATTTTGTGAAACAAGGTCTAAAGTATAAATAAGTAAACTGCTGTATATCCCAACTCAGTCTCGTTATGTATCAGACTTATATGGGGTTTTGCAAATATTTATTACTTTAAAAATCATATTTTAGCCTCTGGGAACTTCATATTACTAATTGCAAATTAAATGGACAGGTTCAGTCATGGTTAAAAATATAGGGGTGAAATCAGCATTTACATAAAGTAAATCTGTAGGTTATAGTTACAATATTTATTCCTTTGTTTATCTTAGAGAGTTTATTACTAAAACAGGCTCTCTAGGCTTCTTCTTCTATTGGCCTCACTGCTCTTTTACTAAATATAAAATGTGATTTCTCCAGTTTGGAAGGTTTCAGGATTTTGTGGTGTATTCCCAAGTACCATTGGGGCAGGTCGCATCATCCACTCGGGCACCTACTTAGACTTATCAGCAGTCCAGTGGTAGGATACCTGTGTCCCGTTAAAAATGAGCACTGTCATTATCTGCTCTTCGGTCAAATTGCTTATTAGTTGGGAGGATACTCTTATTAGCTATGGTAATAAGGATTCATCGAGTGCTATAAGTGAGAATGGAATTATATGTTGGATTGGTTTTTGAGGTTCTTTTTTAAAATATCATTTTACTGTCATCCTTTTCTTTTGCATAAATTTTATAGGACCCCATATTAGTTTTCTGTTGCTGCTGTAACAAATTACCACAAACCTCGTGGCTTGAAACAACTCAAGTTTATTATCTTGCAGTTCCGTAGGTCAGAATTCTGACATGGATCTCACTGGACTAAAATCAAGGAGTCATCAGAGCTTCGTTCCTTTCTAGAGGCTCTAGGGGAGAATCTGTTTCCTTGCCATTCCCAGCTTCGAGAGGCTACCCATATTCCTTGGCTCATGGCTCCCCCTTCCTCCGTCTTCAAAGCTAGGAATGGCATATTGAGTCCCTTTCATGCTCAATAAATTTCTCCTGTCTGTTCCCATCTCTATCAGATGCGGATGAGAAAGGGGAAAGTTTCTCTGCTTTCAAGGACTGTGTGATTTGGGCCCACCTGAGTAGTCCAGGATAATCTCCCCATCTCAAGTTCTTTAACCTTAATCACATCTGCAGAGTCCTTTTTGCCAGGTAGATATGGACATCTTTGGGAAGCCATTATTCTGTCTACCTTAGAACCCAGACATCTTTCTAAAATATTATTTCACTGATTTAAAACTTTTATGGTTAAAAGATTAGAGGTGTGATTTGAATTAATGCTGAGAAAATATATGACCTCTAGCTCTGACTTCTTAACTTCAAACTCTTACCTGTAATTTTCTGTTGAACATATTTTCTTAGTTTGTGAGCATCTTGTTAGCATTCGCTATGTAACAAACTACCTTATAATTAATTATCATTGCCCACACATCTCTGGGTGAGCTGATCTAAGCTAGGTTTGGATGGGTGTCTCTGATGACCTTGGCTGGGCTTGCTGTGCATCCGTGAGTCTGCTGCAGGTCAGCTGAGAATTGTCTAATCTAGGGGCTCTGTGGGGCACCTGTGTTTCACACTTCTCGCATCCTCCCACCTTGGGCTACCCCGGGCCTATTCTTATGAAAATGGCAGAAATACAAACTTACAAGTGGAAACAGGTGAAACCTCTTATGCCTTAAGCTTAGAGCATAGAAACTGTCACTTTTGCTTTATTCTAGTGGTATACTAGTCACATGACCAAATCAAGGCACTGAGAAATATACTCCACCCTTTTAATTGGGAGGAACTGCAGAGTCACTTAGCAGAGGGACTTGAATAGAGAGAGGGGGTAAGGAATTGGGGCCAGTGATGCAACTAACCCCACACTCAAACTCTGTTGCCCCAAACTGAACTCATCTCTGTGACTACCTCCGTCATAAGAAACCTGTTTTGCTTTCTTTATTTCTGGTTTTAGTTAATGATACTACTCTATGTCTAGTCACCCAAGCCAGAACCCTACAAAGTATTCTAGAGTCTTTTCTTTCCCCTTTCCCTATCTTCAATATTTACCTTGTAAAAGATCTCTATAATCTGTCCAGCCTATTACCATCATTGCTCTGGTTCAGGCTGTCATACCTCCTTAAGAAGAGAGGGAGCGAGTTGTCTCTTAATTGTCTCCAATCTAGCTTCCTTCAAATCCATCCCTTATATTGCAGCCAGAATACTCTACCTGAAGTACAGATCCCACTCCTGTTCAGTGGCTTCTCATTGCTTCTAGAGGAGGCCCTCTGTGATCTAGATTTGCCAGCCTCATGTGCTGCTGTTTCCTGCCTTTTGCTTTACCTTTAGTTCAGGAGTCAGCAAAATACGGCCAGGGGGCCAAAAAATCTGGCCTGCCATCTATTTTTGTACAGTTCATGAGTTGAGAATGTTTTTCACATTTTTAAGTGATTAGGAAAAAAAAAGGAAAAAAGGAACTATTTTGTGACACATGAAAATTATAAAATTTAAACCAGTGTTCATAAATAAAGTTTTATTGGAACACAGCTACACTCATTCATTTTTGAATTGGCTGTGGCTGCTTTCACATTACAATGGCAGAGTTGAGTCATTGAGACAAGAGACCGTAAAATATTTGTTCTCTGATCCCTTACAGAAAAAGTTTACCAACCCCTGCTCTAGTCAGCTAGAACTTATAATAGCTCCCCTTATGTACCATTCTGTTTATCATGCCTCAGTACTTTTATTACATTGTTTCTTTACCTGGATAACTCTATAGCTTTATTGCGATATAATTTACGTATGAAACAATTCACCCATTTAAAGTGTACAATTCAGTGGTTTTTAGTATATTCACAGCATTGTGCAACCATCACCACAGTCAGTTTTAGAACATTTTCATTATCTTCCCTCAAAACCTCATGTCCATTAGCAGTCGCTCCCCATTTCCTTAACCCTCTCCCCTGGCCCTAGACAACCACCAAATCTACTTTCAGTTTTTATAGATGTGCCCATTCTTGATATTTCCTATAAATGGAACCATACAACATGTGGTGCTTTTGTGACTGGCTTCTTTCACGTAGCATAATGTGTTTAAGGTTTATACAAATTATAGCATGTATCAGTGCTTCATTTCCTTTCATTGCCTATTAATATTCTGCTGTATGAATATACCACATTTTGTGTATCCATTCATCAGTTGATGGACATGTGGGTTGTTTTACTTTTTGACTCTTTTGAGTAATGCTGCTATGAATATTTGTGTACAAGTGTTTGTGTGGTCATATATTTTCATTTCTCTTGGGTATATATCTGGGCTAATTCTTCCTTATCCTTCAAGAATTGACTTTGGGGTCATCTCTTTCAGAACTCTTCCCTTCCTCCTAGGCTGGGTTAATGTCTTTTCCCTATGGCCCTGATAACATTCTCAAAGTATTTACCACATCGTATTGAAATTATCTCTTTGCATGTCTGTCTCCTCTAAGTTTCTGGAGAGCAACATCAATGCCTTATCCAACTTTGTATCAATTGCAAACAGTTCAAAAGTTCACTTAATATTTGTTGCACTAGAAAAACTATAAAATAATTATGCTTTTGAATTAAAATAAACTTTATCTTTTGTCTTTTTTTGGTCTAATGTACATTGCCTTTTTTTTAAGTCTCTTGGACTACGTATTGAGATAACTGATCTTGAATTTTTTTCTTTTTTTAAGGCCTGCAAAGAAAACAAAAAAAGGTGCCAAAGAAAAAGCATCGGATGAGAAAAAAGATGAGATAGAAAAAATAAAGTCATATCCCTTTATGGAAGGTGAACCTGAAGATGATGTCTACCTCAAACGCTTATATCCAAGGCAGATATACGAGGTGGAGAAAGCTATTCACTTACTTAAGAAATTTCAAGTTCTGGACTTTACTAATCCAAAGCAAGGTGTCTATCTTGATTTGACACTGGATATGACACTGGGGAAGAAGGTATGTAGACTCAATTAAAATTTATTTGTGAACAGTGGTTGAATGAATTGCTGTTTCTTCATTTAAGCAATTTTTGTCTCCTGTAATAATTTTTAGAAAATCTTGTGCTCTTTCTGAACTTTAGGTTGAAAAATATGTTTGTTTGTCTTAATTTTCCAAATATAAAATAAAATGTTGAATGTACTCTGCAGAGTTGATGAACATATATCTCTTCTTCATCTGAAAGTCGCTGGTATAAATTTCAACAAAAGTAGTGTTAAAATTAATTGAGTTATTGCTGTAACTTTGAAAAATGACTTAGGCTGCCTGGGTATGTTGTTCCTTCTCTGTAAAGGAGGACTTTGGATTAGCTTAGTAGCCTTCAGATGTGTTCCTTAGAATCCTAAAGTTGAGACTAAGTTTGGGTGGGGTGCCAAGCCCCTTACTCTAATCTCAGCCAGAACCTTTCTACTTTGTCTGTTTATATATTGCAGTTCCATGGAAGACTTGTTTATAAAATTCTGAAAGTGGGAAAAACACTAGATTAGATTTGAGGTCCATTACAGCTCTAAATTTTAAAAGCTTCTCACTTAAGAAGTCTAATTTTTTTGGAGATGATATTTTAATTTTTATTCTGAGAATGTCTTTTTTTGGTCAAACTAGAAGGTATGTATTTTTGAATACAATTTAACAGCCTCAACGACAACAATTAATTGAGCATGTAGAAGGAGGCAGTACAGCATAGTGCTTAAGAGCATAGGCTCTGGAGTCGGGTTACAGTACAGGCCAGAATCCTGGCATCACCAATTACCTGCTCTTTGAGCTTCTGGTTTAACCTCTCTAAATCTCAGTTTTTTCCTCTCTTTATAAAGGGGGATAAAATGCTTATTAGTTCATTTGGTTATAGTGAGGATTAAATGAGATGATAGTGAAGGATTTGGTAAGAGTTTAATAATAACGATCAACATTTACTGGAAACTTTCTATGTACCAGCCACAGTGCTAAATGCTTTGCATGCATTTGCTCATTTAATTCTATAATAATCTCAGAAGAGGAAGCTGAGACACAGAAAGTGAAGTAACTTGCTCAAGGTCCCAGAGTAGGGGGTGGAGTTAGGATTTGAACCAAGGTCTGTCTCATTTCTTAGTTCTTATTTATTATAGTTCATACCAGCCCTGTTGTAATTTTATTTTATACCATAGTGTTACTGTTCTTTTATTTTAAAATGTTGTAGTGTCCAAGATAATCACTTTCTCAGTCAACCATTAATGTAGTTTATAACGAAGTCTTGTAGGACCACAGGTTTCATTTCATAAATGGAAGCCACTTGTAAACTAATAACATTGAAAGGGTACAGTTGTTTTCCTGAGACATTTTTTATTATTGATAGAGTGCTTGTAAAACAAGCCAGCATTCCCCCAGGGGATGCTATTGTTGTGATTGCTTGCCATTGAAAAATTTACTGAAGTCAGTTGTGACATGTTAATGGCAACGGAATGCCAGTCAGTAAAACTGAGTTGCATGTCTGATATAAAGTGTGCTTAAGAGTTTGTGCCTTCTTGTCTGAAAAGAAATTCTCAGGAGGTTATCTCTATGCAAAGCTTTTCTAAAAATATAATCTTTCAAACAGTTTTAATTAGGGAGCAACTCTTTCTTCCAGACCTTAAGGCTGCACCAAAACTATGGGCCTAGAACTTGTTTCCCTGTGATGTCTCCCTAAGAGATCTGAGCCATAGGCCTAGACAGGTCCTTGACCCAATGACTGAACATATTAGTTCTGAGGCCCTGTAGAAACTCCACCTGTATTAGGGCGCCTCAAATGCATGCCATTATTTATTTGGGATTTTCCAACTGGCTTCCCGAATATATCTGAAAGTGGTGAGTGGTCCAGGTAATTTCAAAATAGACCCACTCAGAAGAGCCTTTCAGGTTTGGCAATCTATCTTGAATTTAAGGTTAGTATCATCTGATTTACCTGATTGTTTAGAGCCAATGATGGAAATTAGGGGTGACCTACTGAGCAGATCAGCTGGATATTGTTCAATATGCATAGCTATATACATGTCCTACTTGATGGTATAAAAAAAATTACATGTTCTTTTGAATTTAATTCAGGGTAGCAAACATTTATTGGCATCCATCATGCGGAAAACATTGTACTAGGTGCTGGGGAAGATATGGATTGTGCAAACACATCTCTTAATATGTGAGAGACTGTGATGAATGATGTAGAGATAGAAGCCAAGTGCCACGGGAGTATGGAGCTGGGGAGAGAGATATAGATTTTTATTAGGATTTCTTACAAAAGAAATATAATCTCTTATGCCTTAAAGTGTAACCAGTGAATATTTCAGATATAGAAAAGCTGAATGAATTTTTCATAATTGTTTTTCCATTGTTGTGTATTTAGAAAAAAGTGGAGCCATTTGCCAGTGTTCTTAGTTTGCCATACCCATTTGTTTCAGAGATCAGTAAAGTTGCTGTATTTACAGGGGTGAGTAACCTTTGTCAACTTTTCATATCGTTTAATTTTTTTTACATATCACATTAGTCAATGATTAGAATAACTGAATGAGTAGAGTTAGAGGAAACCTTAGCATTCCTCTAGACTTATTTTCCCCACATGAAGCTCAAAGCAATTAGATGACTTATTTGAGGTTATGTCATTAGCTTGAGAAAGAGCTAAGCCACCACATTAACTTCATCATTATTCATCTACCATATTATGTTTCTCACAAGAAACTGAAGAGAAGTATAGAATTTATCCTGCTAGCTGCTGCTTCCTACTGAAACTCTTCAAACAAGAGTAACATTGACGTTAAAGCAGTGGGCCCATTCACAGTGGGCTGTGAAGACATAGAAACCACACTTTTAAAATGGTCTAGTCTGGAAAGTCAAGAAAGTCAAGGCGATAACAAGTGTAGTAATACAGCTCTTTGTCATTCTTTTTGTATTATAAACATTTGTTTATAACATGTTCATGAATTTGTTTTGTAAGGTGTTTTGATTCTTCTCTATCTGTCTCACTTTCAATGAAGAAATTCTTTACTCTTTTCCTAGGAAAGTAGAGAATATAGCTCTTGGAATGCCACAAAACTTGAGTAAATAAGAGAGTGATATATTTTCACAGTAAAACCAAATGGCATGAATGGAACATATAGAAAAAAAAAACCCTAATACTGTGCATTTTTCTTTTGAATTTTCAGACAATAGGCTAAATTTTGGTTCTCGTTTCTTAAATTTAAAAAATTTTACTCTTGTATATTGGTTTGATAAAGTGTCTCCATTTAAATTAGCAAAACTAAATATATTTTAATCTTTTACTTTTGGAAGATGATGTATTGATAGCATTGGAGACTAAGGACCAGTTGGTGGGTTCCTAATATGCCATTTTGATGTGTTTCCTCATATGTTAAGTCAAGAAACACTTTAATCACCTCTAAACTAAACTTGTTCTGGATGTAATATCTCTGATGCATCTAGTTGAAAATTGATGCACATTCAATTAAAAGTAAAAAAAAACACACAGTTTTTATTTTGAACTGTGGTATTATTTCTGACAAATACTTGAAAGCAGACTGAATTTGCTTAAAGATTGATGTTCATACTATTGTGTTTTGGTAGAATGCATCAGAGATAAAAATAGCAGAAGAAAATGGAGCTGCATTTGCAGGAGGAACTAATCTGGTTCAGAAGGTACAGTATTGTTTTCATGTTCATTAGTTATAGAAATTGTTCTGTTATCTTTGCCATCTATTGATTTATTACATGTGAAACATAACCACTCTGTTCATATCGTTTGATAAATGGTTAGTAGAGCTTTACAGAACAGGGGAAAATTTTCCTACTCTTTTGAGTCTCAAAATCAAGCTAAGAGAAAACTATCCAGACTTTCTGATATTAACTATGCTTGATTTATATTGTGATTCTTTTTTCTTTGCTTCCTATATGTTTGTGAGAGTTCTGTGGGTAGACTGGAAAGGGCACTATGCCTCTTTCTGGTTTTGAATGTGAGATTTGAGATGAAATACAAAAGGTAGCACACATGGATATCTCTATTCACGTTTTGAAGGTCAGATATTTGTTTTGCTTTCTTGGAGTGAAAAGTGTGATTTGCTTTAGTAGATCACAAAGGATAGTGTCTGACCTCTATAATATGGTACTTTTAGTTACTCTTAACTTTTACCTCCCCAACTTCATCAGTTCAAGTAATGTAGGCTTAGCAAGGAGGCAAAAAAATGATTATATAGCCTGCCTTGAGAAAATAACAAAGAATTTGTGGAGCCCATTTGAAACAAAGATAACATTTTTTTTTTTTAGAGAGGTGGGGAGGGGAATTTTCTGGTGGTCCAGTGGTTAGGACTCCTCACTTTCACTGACGAAGGAACTAAGATCCCACATGGCCAAAAAAAAAAAAAGGATGTGGGGAGAAGAGGCACATCTGTTGAATTTTGGGAGTTATTTCTGAAATACAAAAGATTTCCCTAACATTCTCTAAAATCTTCTCTTCTAAATTTAATCCTTTAGACTGTGGAATACTTATTGTTTTGTTTTTAGAATGGGAGAAAGTGATTTGAAAATTTATCTTTTGTCCTGTATCCAGATTTTGATTTGGGGGAAGTTTTAACTGGACCATTAACTGGACCAAGCACAACAGTGCTTGCAGCGTGTTTTTTTCTACCCCAGTAGTTCTCTGAATTTGGTGTGGATTCTGGATTTTTAAGGGGAATCTCGAGAATTATTTTTGGAAGCAGAACTAATAGAAAATATGAAGAGATTGTACTTTGATACAGCTTCTAGGTCAAAGTCAGAGGGTGGTACCCAATTCTCTCTGATGTATCATAAATTTTAATTTAGTAAGGTTATTAAAATTCTTTTAATATTAAAAAATAAACAATACCACAGATTCTTTGGAATTTGAGAGTGTAGCTTGGACCCCAGAGTCAGAGAACTAACTATTCTTATTAAACTTGTGTACTGCCTTCCATCTGTTTTCTTCCGCAAACATAAGAGTATCTTATAGAACTGTCATAGCAACAGTGGAGTTAGATATCTCCACTTCTTAAATGTTAAGTAACAAGTTACTTCTCAAGAAAGAAATGGTATGGGAGCAGAAAGTATTCTGTATCATTAAGTTCATTAAATAAAATATTTTGAAAAAAGTAACCCAAATAAGGAAACCAGGTGCATTTTGAAATTATTTGGTAAGTAAAATATTACAGGTACAGAATTTCTCTTTAGGTGCCCCACTGATGATCTATTATTAGAGGGAAAAATGCCACCTATATGAGGCATCAAAACGAATATATTCTTGCAGGTTACCCCCTGGTATCTTTTAAAACTCATCCATTTTATTTTCAAAAGGTATTCAGGTTGTGAAGTAAATTCAGTACAGTTTTGTAAATAGTATCATGGCTGCAATTTTTTTTTTACACATTCTTCTATTTTTTAATTAGTTTAAATATCAATACTATTTTACTTAGTGCTTATAGTAGGTAAATGTAGGATGAATTTACTGAACTTTTAGTCATTTCTTAGGTAAGACTTTATTTACTAAATTCATTTTGCTTTAATTACAGTACTTCTGAAATATCACAAGTATGCTTGGTTCTGAGGGATTTTTAAATAGTTTCATTTTTACTGTGTCTAAAGCATGATTTTCATCCATATAGTTTTATATTATTCAATGATATGATCTTAAGGTTAACTATAGCATAACTTTCAAACATAATTTTAAATTTAATTCAAAGGAACATGTTTTAGACTCAGTATTACAAGATGTTGGAGTAGAAATGTCACATTCAGTTCTTTGACATTTCAAAATTGCCTCTGCTTTCATGTTTCTAGTGATGAGAGCCCTGGTTCTGGAACCACACTGCCTGTGTTTCAGTTCTGGGTCTGCCTCTTAAAAGTGCACAGATTGACTCGTCCTCCTTAAGCCCTCCATTTCCTTATCTGGATTGTGTGGTCAATAGTACTTTCTTTGTAGATTTATTGTAAAGACTTGATGAACTAAACCACGTATGATGCTTAGCAGAATGCTTGGCATGTTCTAAGTTCTCTTTTAAAGTAAGTTGTTATTGTTTAGGGGAGCACAGTATGTTGTTTAGGGAGTAAAGAATTTGTAAAAAGAAGAAATAGTAAAAGGAAGGTAAAATTCCAGAATCACACTTAATTTTGCCAGAGTCCAGGTTTTTACAGTTCAGTGTGTAACCCCAAACCAAGGCTTTGAATGACATACTGTGATAAGACTTTATGCAAAAAAATCATTGGTAAAATATTTGTTGCCCAGGCAGTATTGTTCTAAAACGTTGCTTCATTTTATAATCAACTGAATTTTTAAATGGAGTATACTGTAGGAGTAAAACAATTATTTTGGGTGCCTGCCTGAATTAATTTAAAATGTCTTTTAAAAATTGAAATTATTTTCTTTGCTCTTAGAATGGAAATAGAGTATGGATAATAAACTATAAGTAAACTTGTCTTTGACCATTCCACTCCTCTTTTATTTTTTGGAGGCAAAGAGAATTTTGGTTTCAATTCTTTGTGAAAATAATTATAGATTCAGTTCTCCTGACGCTCCAAATTTAGGAAAGCAGTGTTGTTGCTAGTGATTTGGCAGCTAGTGGTTATTAATTTTACATGTGATCTATTACAAAATTTTCAACATATTTCTTCAGTTTTGATGGACATATGAATTCAACTTTGTGAGACTGTATGAGCTGTGTACACATCAGTGATATGTTCTAGCTTGTAACATTTTGCCTAACATAACGCCATGGAAGAATTAAGCCCATTAAATGTTTGTTTGTTTGTTTGTTTTTAATGGATGTGGCTATTTTTAAAAGAAAACATCAGAAAATGTTTTGCTTCTGATGGTTTTCATAATTGATAAATGTGTTCAAATGATCCTTGTGATTAAAGAATTGTGCTTAATAGCTATTTTCTAAATTATAAGGGAAATTATTGCTACATTAGACTTTATTTTTAGAAGGATAAAGCTTTTTATACAATCTAAGGTTATCTTTTCCCCCCTGATTTTTAGATTTTGGATGATGAAATTCAACCAGACTTTTATGTAGCTGTTCCAGAAATAATGCCAGAGCTTAATCCATTAAGGAAGAAACTGAAAAAAAGATTTCCTAAGCTTACTCGAAGTAAGGGAGAATTCTTTTACTATTTCAATATGCTATCAACAACTTTCTAATATATATGTTTAGTTAGAAAACAAAATTGCTAATATATGTGTAGAATAAATAATATGTTCTGGTGTTTGAGTTTTGTGTTATATAGGAACATATGGATTTAGCATTTTTTTCCTTTGGCACTAATATTGGTGATTTAATGTAATTTGAAGACCTAGTTACTTTATAATACCAGATCTTTAAATTTAGGCCATATTCTAGTTTTAAATTAGTGGAACATATTACCCACTAGGTATGTTATCATCATACTATTTTATACCTCTTTATCAATATAACATGTATGCTCATTTATGTTAGCATTCAACATATATGTATGAATGCTTACTGTGTATGGTTCTGCAGTTATTTCCCTTGAGCAGCTTTTCCCTTGTGGATATTTCCGCCTTATGAAACCTAGTAAGAGAAGTAAGGGTGCTACATAAATAGCCTTGTTATAAAGTATGAAGTATTATATGATAAATTCACAAGGTGCTGTAGGTGTTCAGTAGAGGAGGAATTTATACATAGGTGGGGAAATCAGAGAAGGCACCCTGAAGGGGGTGACATTTAAACTGTACCTTGAATAATTTGGTGAGCAGATTAAGGGGGATATTATTTTAAGTGGAAAGAATCTGTTAATCATAGACACTGAAGTAAGTTAGAAATTATAGGCTACATCCCAGAAATATCAGTTAGTTCTCTTTGGCTGTAGTGAATGGTACCCCTGCTTTGAAATGAAAGAGAATATGTTGGACAGGTAGATTGATGCCATGTTGAGCAGAATCTTGAATAAGATCCTAATAAATTTGGACTTTTATTCTGTATTCAGCAGGAATCTCTTAGAAGTTTTTAAGGTGGGGGATTCTTCAGAGCTTTAATTTAGCAAGAGTTTGTAAGATGTACTGGCATGAATCAAACGTAGAGGCAGGGAGACCAGTTCAGGTGCAATCGCCAGAGACTAATAAAGGTAATGTTTAAAGTCTTCATAATGAGACTGGTGTGAAGAGGACGGATGTCAAAGATAATAGGACTTTGCACTAAGTAGTTAGGAAGGGACATGTTGAGAGAGAGAAAGGGAAGAGTCAAATGATGCTGAGATTTAAACCTTGGGATCTCTCCTAATAAGTTCATGTCATTAATGGAAACAGGGAGTAGATTTGGGAGGAAAAGTAAGTTCATTTGCAGACATTGTTTCTTTTAGATGGTGCTGGATATATGCTATAGATAGATGTTATTTCAAATAAAATTTTATAAGGTAAAAGAGCAAGTATTTTAAAATTATTTTAGTAGATTGGTCTTCAAATTTTAACTCTAGTTGAGCTAAAAAAAAATCCTGCGATAATTCTTCATACATGATAGCCACTAATGCTCATCTGAATTATAGATCATGTTCTATGCTGTAAGCAAATTCAAATGTACTCTTCAGTTTTGTTGTACTAGTGTTTTGTTTATTCTTGATAGCCTGCATTGAATAACACATCCTTTTGAGATATTGGACTGAGGTTTGACACTTTTTATTAGGGATTTCCAATACAGTAGTGTTTGTTTTCATGGAAGCACACTTACCTTCTTTCCTAAGTAGGACCTGAAATTGAACATTATTTAAAAAATTAAACCAGAGTTGCAGTTGAATTTGAAAATAATTCTCATATTTTTTTCTAATTAAATTCAAGCTCAACAAAGCCAAACAATATTAAATATAGTCAATTAAAACTGAAACTGGGGCTTCCCTGGTGGCGCAGTGGTTGAGAATCTGCCTGCCAATGCAGGGGACACGGGTTCGAGCCCTGGTCTGGGAAGATTCCACATGCCGCGGAGCAACTAGGCCCGTGAGCCACAATTACTGAGCCTGCGCATCTGGAGCCTGTGCTCCGCAACAAGAGAGGCCGTGATAATGAGAGGCCCGCGCACCGCGATGAAGAGTGGCCCCTACTTGCCACAACTAGAGAAAACCCTCGCACAGAAACGAAGACCCAACACAGCCAAAAATAAATAAATAAATAAATAAAATAAACCCAAAGTTTAAAAAAAAAAAAAAAGTAAGCTGATATATTTAAAAAAAAAAACAAAACTGAAACTGAATACTGAATATATCTGTATTCAGCTCGCTCCTCGCTTTGCACGGTTAACTGGTTTTTCACAGAAATTAATTTTGTCACCTTTGCTGCTTTATCCCTTCTTTGAGTAACTCTTTTGGCCTCAATTTTCTTTAGCATTGAGGTTTTTTATTACCATTTTCATTGCAAATTTTGGGACTGAAAGGTTTTCAGATAACTTATTTCTTTATTTCAAATAAGAAAAGTTTCTGTTGAAAATGTTTATTTTTATTAGTGGGCTTTGTTTCTGCTTTCATAATGAATCATAGCTTGTGTATACCATGGTCAAGTTACCTAGGTATGTTCTCCCCGCCCAGCACCCCCCAATTTGCTTAACAAATCATCTTGGAAAACCAGGCAGACGTTTCTCCTTCCCTAACTTCTTTTCAGCCCCACATGATCTGCTTAACAGCACTGGCAAAACATTTGTGTTCTTTAAACATGACAAATGATTAACCTGTCAAAAATGTAAAAACAGAATATGCCAGATGTGCATTAGAACAAATGAAGCTTGTATTATGCATTTTTAGAGCTTATTCAGAATCTTGTTTAGGAATATTTGATTCCCCTTACATCCAACGAAAGACGTAAGGGTAAAATAGAAATTACGTTTTGAGCAAATGGATGGAATTAAAAAACAAACAAACAAGCCCCTGCAGCTGAGCTCATTAGTTTCCCATTTTATCTTACATTTTGTTTTTTTAGTGGGAGTGGGTGTAACCAACTGGCTGGATTGAATGTGCACATTTTGCAGCATGTTTAATGCTGCAGTTTTATTTGTTTTATTTTAATTGCTTACGTAACTATAGGCAAGTTCTCTGTTTTTCCAGTGCACATTTGGCTTGTTTTCTGAGTATTTCTTTTTTATCTCATTAAAAAAAGACATTTAAAACTTGCTTTTTAAAATTTCTTGGAAGAAATTGGCCTTCATTTTGCTTGTCAACTTAGCTTTTTTTTCTCCACAATACAAATGCCCTCTGAAATTCTTTCATATCTAATATAGATATATCTTATTGATATTTTTTGATTTTCTTTATTCCTAATCTTATTTTTTAGCATTTACTAAACAAAAAATACTAGTATGAAAAATATCTTGACTTAATGGAATCAGTTTTCTATTATGCATATTAAGCCATAGTAGGTACTATGGCATATGGGAAATAGTTGAATTCTTTTAAAGCATACTAAGTTGTTGGCAGGTAAGGGATATGATTAGAAAACTGGAACCCACTACTGTGTGTTCCTCTTAACACATAGTTCTTAGGATTGAACATCAGTGCTCCAGTTGGAGTCTTGTCAAAAGGATATTCCAGCAGACTTGTCCAAAGAGTATTCACATCTACTGAGTAGGACACTGCTTTCTGTATGGAAGTTGGTATTGTATCATATTTGAGAGTAATGGATATAAAATTATTGAAATCTAATGTAAATTATTTTTAACTCATAGATTGACATGCTGTACTTCAGAGTATTGCTTGCATTATTGATACAATTTGATTATATAAAGAAAAATGCTAAAACACAGGGAAGTTTTGCAGTGTAACCAATTTGAAATATTTCTAAATTTCCCTCTCTCATGTGTTAGTTTAAAAACTGTTTATGTGTGAAAGACTTCAATGATGATTAGGTATGATTATAATTATTATAGATGAATTATTGATATATTACAGCTGGTTCTGTTGCTCTCCTTCATTTCCCTTACTCCAGCCATAGTGGCCTCTTTGCCCTTCTTTTTATGCACTAAGTGTTCTTCTTTCTCAGGTCTTTGGACTCATTGTCCCATCTGTCTGTAATGCTCTTTGCTAATTTGCCTGGCTCACATTCTTATTCAAATATCACCTTAAACAGAGAAGCCTTCTGTAACCATCATATATAAAATATTAATCTCCACTTCCCATTATAACTGGATTTCTCATTATGGTGGTGTTTTTTTGTTTTTTTTTTGGTTTCTTTTTGGCAGCGTTGGGTCTTCATTGCTGCACGCGGGCTTTCTCTAGTTGCGGCGAGTGGGGGCTAGTCTTCGTTGTGGTGTGCAGGCTTCTCACTGTGGTGGCTTCTCTTGTTGCAGAGCACGGGCTCTAGGGTGTGCGGGCTTCAGTAGTTGTGGTGCACGGGCTTAGTTGCTCTGCAGCATGTGGGATCTTCCTGGAACAGGGCTTGAACCTGTGTCCCCTGCATTGGGAGGTGGATTCTTAACCACTGTGCCACCAGGGAAGTCCCCATGTATTTTTTTGAATTATAGTTTTGTCTGGATATATGCCCAGGAGTGGGATTGCTGGATCATATGGTAATTCTAATTTTAGTTTTTTGAGGAACCTCCATACTGTTTTCCACAGTGGCTGCATATAATGAGATTTTCATATTGACTTATCATGGGAAGAGCTGCTGGAGACACACTGAGAGTGGTGTGTCTCTAGTGGTATGTTCCTTATTGTATTTCTTACCCTTCAAATAAATCACATTTTCTAGGTACAAAATTGAAATTTTTTCAGGTTAAGTTATGGTATTGTAGAATATTAGAAGTATGTATGCAACTAGAGATTATCATACTAAGTGAAGTAAGTCAGAAAGAGAAAGACAAATACCATATGATATCACTTATATGTGGAATCTAAAATATGACACAAATGAACCTATCTGTGAAACAGAAACAGAATCAGGGACATAGAGAGTAGACTGGTGGTTGCCAAGAGGGAGGGGGATGGGAGAGGGTTGGATTGGAAGTTTGGGATTAGCGGATGCAAACTGGTATATATAGAATGGATAAACAACAAGGTCCTACTGTACAGCACAGGGAACTATATCCAATATCCTGTGATAAACCATAATGGAAGAGAATGTGAAAAAGAATATATATATGTATAACTGAGTCACTTTGCTGTAGAGCAGTAATTAACACAACATTGTAATTCAACTGTCCTTCAATAAAAAATAAATTTAAAATAAGTTTAAAGTAAAACTAAAAAATATATATATATATTTTTATGTGTTGAATTTGAGTTAAAATGTTAATGATTAAAGATTAGGAAGGTATAGTTTACGTTTGGAGTCTCCTCCATGATCCTTTGAAAATTCTTAGTTTTTACCTTGATTCCTTTTTTCTCCTTTCTTTATTCAGTTGCATCTTTTTTTCCACCCTAATGGAGGACAAAGTGACATTAGAATCCAATAAAGTCTCAATTCTTAACTCTTTCTTCCTGCCAGCTTCTGTAACCATTTGTGCAGCAATGAGCTGCTTCCAGATTGTACCACTCAACTGAGATATTATTTCTACTGCTAGATCTTGCTACTTTTCTAGTTCCTTCCTTTCTTTATGGTAAGGCAGGTCAGACAAATTTCACACAAAGGTAAGTAAAAAGTTCTTCAAAGATTTCAAGACTCTACTGTCAGCTTTTATCATGGGTTATTTTATAGGTTTTATTTTAATTTGTCATCAGTGTTTCTAAAGTATAAGCATCATCATTGTATATACTTATTTATTAGTTATTTATTACTGTACAACAATAATATCACAAATTTAGTGGCTTAAAACAACACACATTTACTATCTCAGCTTCTGTGTGTCAGGAATATGTATACAGCTAAGCTAGATTCTCTGCTTCAGGGTCTCATAAAGCTACAATCAAGGTGTCAGCTGGGGCTGTGATTTTATCTGAGACTTGACTGGAGAAAGTTCCCTTCCAGATTCATGTGGCTTTTTGGCAGAATCCAGTTCCTTGCAGGTTTCTAGACTGAGGATCTCAGTTTCTTGACCCATGGCTCTCTCCATATGCTACCTCACAACATTGTAGCTTGCTTCTTCAAAGCCAGTAGGAAGAGAGACTCCTCCAAGATAGGCATTGCAGTTTTATGTAATGTAATCAGGTATGCATAATCATACTGTCTCTTGCTTAGAAGCACGTTGCAACCCTTATCCATATGCAAGGGGAAGGGATCACACAAAGGCATGAACACCAGGAATTGGGCCACCCTAAAGTCTATCTGCCAGAAATCATTTTTTATATCTTAACTTGGTTGAATGTTTCTCTTATTCAGTAATTTTTGCTACTTGTTTAGATGTAGTGATAACTTTGGATTTTCTCCTTTTCTAACCAGATTCCATTGGCCGAGACATCCCCAAAATGCTTGAATTATTTAAAACTGGACATGAAATTAAGGTAGATGAAGAAAGGGAGAACTTTCTGGAGACCAAAATAGCAACAGTAAGTTACAGTGAAAATTATTCAGTAACCCCTTTTATTTTTTGCTTAAGTGATTCATTAATAACTTATAACATACCAGCCCTTTGAACTTGTCCTTGTCAGTAGCATTAGGAGTGGCACTAAATATATACATAGATTTTTTTTTTTATAGGTTGAATTCATAAATTTTAGTAGTGCTTTAGAATTCCTTCTTTTCTAGAGTTATGTGCCACTCTCTGACATTTACTTGTACTTTGCCTTATTAGTCTATTCTATATTATTTTTGCTAATATTTTAAGCATTTTGGGAGTTGGGTCTAGATCTTACATGTACCTTATAGAGTATTGCATAATGCTGAGTCCATAGTAAGTATTTAATACTACTTTAATGGAATTGAGTAACTTGCTTTATTTTAATGAATTGTTTCTGATTATCCCTGCTTGTGTTGTTTTGGTTTTTTTTGTTTTTTTTTTTTCCTGCTTGTGTTTTAAAAGCTGTTTGCCCACTTATAGAAGATGCTGGAAATTAATTTCCAAAGCCATTTTTGGGACACTAATATAGATAAATCAGATTTTTATAGGACTGTGTTTCAAAAGATATAGTTTTTTGCTAATATTTCTTAATCCTACAGAATTTCTAACGTGCCTATTTAATGTATGTAATTTTTTCCTGTGCAGTAACTATAGGAGTAATAATAATATTGTTAGGCAAATTTAAACAGTGCCTACCAAGTGCTAGGCACTATTCCAGACATTTTTCATATATTCTGTGTTTTAATCCTGAACCCTATAAGAGGTAAGTTATCATCCCTAATTTTTAGATGAAGGAATGGAAGCCCAAAGAGGTTAAGTAATTTTTCCAGTGTCTCACAGCTAGTATGAGGCATACTTGGTATTTAAACCTTGGGAGTCTCCTCAAGAGTCCAGGCTCTTTAGCCTGTTTTGCCTCATGACTGTAGTTATTTGAAGAGCTATTATTCCTCCTCCCATCCTACTCCTGAGAGCAATTCTGCATTATAGCCCACCACTAGCAGTCCAAACTCATTGAGCTGTGCCTATTGTAAATCATCAGAAATATATAAAAGGAACTTATCTAGTTTTATGGAAGGAAAACTTGCTTTAGAAAGGGGGCAAAGCAAGTTTAATCCAGTCAGGGATTGGGAAACCCCCCATCGCCTTCATTATCATCAAAGCTTAGCTCTAATTCAGTTGGCGTTGAGCTCTGCTTGAATCTGATGTTGGAATTTCCTTGTTCCCAAAAGGCCCTTGGCAGTGTGTCTTGTTTCTCAGGGATGGCAACATGGCAATGTGAAACACAAACAGAAAACCAAATACAAATTTTAAGAGACTATTCTAGAGCTGTAGAGACTTGGGCTTGAATACCTGTTCTGCTACTTAAGGGATGGCAGATTTTAGACAAGTTTCTTTTCTTTTTTTTTAAATGTTTCTTTAATTGAAGTATGGTTGATGTACAATATTATATAAGTTACAGGTGTACAATATAGTGACTCACAATTTTTAGAAGTTATAATCCATTTATAGTTATTATAAAATATTGTTTACGTTCCCCATGTTGTACAATATATCCTGGTAGCTTATTTTATACATAATAGTTTGTACCTCTTAACCCCTTACTCCTATATTGCCCCTCCTCCCAAACAAGTTTCTTAATGTTGTTGTGTCTCAAATTTCCTCATCTGTAAAATTTATATAGTAATATCTATTTCACAATGTGGTATCAAAGATTAAATAAAATTTTAGAATGATAACACCTATTGTTACTGTTTTAGTTGGACTGTTTAGGTCTGTAAAGTATCTTTATAAGACTCTTTCTTCCTAGATGTATCTTTGTTCTTAAGTAATGTTTTCAGTATATTGAGTAGTTAATAGTTTATATAGATCCTAACTCAGTGTCTAAGAAACCATGGCATCTCATTCATTCTTTTTAACAAATACCATAGTGATTAAGACATGGGCTCCAGACCAGACTACCTGGGTCTTTTAGAGATATAATGCTTTTTCTTAATGAAAAAGAAATTAATCTGTGTGCCTCAAGAGAATCTTTTCTGAGTACTATTTATTTATTTATTTATTTATTTAAATTTTTATTTATTTATTTATTTATGGCTGTGTTGGGTCTTCGTTTCTGTGGGAGGGCTTTCTCTAGTTGTGGCAAGTGGGGGCCACTCTTCATCGCGGTGCGCGCGCCTCTCACTATCGCGGCCTCCCTTGTTGCGGAGCACAGGCTCCAGACGCGCAGGCTCAGTAATTGTGGCTCACGGGCCCAGCTGCTCCGCGGCACGTGGGATCTTCCCAGACCAGGGCTCGAACCCGTGTCCCCTGCATTGGCAGGCAGATTCTCAACCACTGCGCCACCAGGGAAGCCCCTGAGTACTATTTAAATAGTATAGTATAGTAGGAGGTTAAGAGAAGGGGTTTTAGATTCATATGTGTGGATTCAAATCCTAGTTCCAGATTAGAACTGTGTTACCTTGCTCTCTGAGCCTCAGTTTTTCCCCATTCCCCATTTTCCCTACATGTAAAATGATGTTGATAATGATATATACTTTCTAGATTGGGAAGGAGTAGATGAGATAATGACCTAATAACTATTAAACAGAATTCTACTTCTGGCTAAGATGGAGTAACAGGGACCTGATTTACTCTCCCACCTAAAGCGATTAGCATCACCTTGATACCAAAACCAGACAAAGGAAATCACAGTCCAGCATCATTCATGAATGTAGATATTAAAATTATAAACTAAACTTTAGCAAATAGAATCCAGCAATGTATAAAAAGAATAGCATATCATGACCGAGTAGGGCTTATCCTAGGAATTCAAGGTTAGTTTAACATTCAACAATCAATCATTATAATTTACCACATTAACAAACTAAAAATCAAAAGTCATGTGATCATCTCAGTAGATACAGAGAAAACATTTGACAGAATCCAACACTTGTTCCTGACTAAAATGTCTCAGCAAACTAGGAATAGAAGTTAATGTCCTCAACCAGATAAAGGGCATCTAAGAAAAAGCAACAGCTGATATCATAGTGATGAAAGGCTGAATGCTCTCCTCCTAAGATCAGGAACAAGATAAGGATATCCACTCTCATCACTTCTGTTCAACATTAATCTAGGGATTCTAAGTAGTGTAGTCAGGCAAAAAAAAGAGGCATCAGATTAGAAAGGAAGAAGTAAAACTTATTTTTCAAAAGATGACATGATCTAGTTACTAGAACAAGGAAGTGAGTTAAGTAAGTTGAAGGATACAAGATCAATATACAGAAATCAGTTTGCTTCTATATAACAGCAATGAACATTTACAAATTAAAATTTAAAAGTAAGGAATGCCATTTATAGTGGTATTAGAAAATATGAAATACTTAGGGATAAATCTGACAAAAGATGTGAAAGATCCATACACTGGAAACTTCAAAACATAGTGGAGAGAAATTAAATAAAGAAGATCTAAATAAATGATGGAATGAACTATGTTCAGGGATTAGTAAACTTAATATTGTTAAGGTGTCAGTTATCCCCAAAGTAATGTATAGATGCAGTACATTCTCAGTCAAAATCCCATTAAGGTTTTTTGTAGAATTGACATGATTCTAAAATTCATGTGAAAATACAAAGGATCTAGACTAGCCGAAACATCTTTAACAAAGGACAAAGTTGGAGGTCTATCTGATTTCAAGATTTATAAAGCTACAGGAATTAAGACAATGTGATGTTGATGTCAAAAGAGACAAAACAATCAATGGAGTAGAATAGAGAGTCCAAAAAAAAAAAAAAGGACAAAACGCATATGGACAACTGATTTAAAACAAGATGCAAAAGCATTTTTAATGGCGAAACAAGTCTTTTCAACAAACGGCACTGGAACAGTTAGATATCTGTATCTGATAAAATGAACTTTGATCCACACTTCATACCATATATAATTACCTCAAAATGTGTCAAAGACCTAAATGTAAAGCTTAAAATTATAAAACTTCTAGAAGAAAATGTTGGGTCAGGGAATAATTTCTTAGATATGACACCAACAGCGTGATCCACAAAAGAACAGCTTGATAAATTGTACTTTTTAAAAATTAAAAGCTTTTTCTCTTTAAAAGATACTGTTAAGAGAATGAAAAGGTAAATTGCAGATTGGGATAAAATATTTGTAAATCATCTGTCTGATAAATCCACGATATATAAAGAACTCTTAAAACTCAACAATAAAACAATCCAGTTTTAAAAATCAAAAGATTTGAACACACCTCACTAAGGGATGACAAACGCATGGCAGACAAATGACAAACACATTGAAAGATGCTCAACATTATTGTAGTTGTTAAGGAAATACAAATTAAAATCACAGTGAGATATCATTACACATCTATTGGAATGACTAAAATTAAAAAGACTGATCATACCAATGTTGGTGAGGATGTGGAGCGACTGGAATGTTCATATGCTGCTGTGGGAATGTAAAATGATGCAACTTCTTTGGCAAACAGTTTGGTAGATTAAGAAGTTTAATACCCACCTACTATATGATCCCACTACTTCACATTTAGATATTTACTCAGGAGAAATGGAAACATATGGTTATGCGAAGATTTGTAAACAAATATATCAGATTTATTTGTAATAGCCAAAACCCAGAAACATTTCACGTGTCCATTGACAGGTGAATGTATAAACAAACTTTGTTATGTCTATACAATTGAATATTCTTTAATACAGTAATAAAAAGAAACAGTTGATGCATGCTTTAACATGAATGAATATTTTAAAAATCATGCTGAATGAAAGAAGTCAGAAAAAAAAGAGTACATACTGTGTGATTCCAGTTATGTAAAATTCTGGCAAATGCAAAGTAATGTATAGTGACAAAAACTAGACTGGTAGTTGCCTTGGGGACAAGGTGGCTGGGATGGGGTGGGGAGGAGGGATTACAAAGGAGCACAAGGAATTTTGGGGATGATTGACATGTTTGTTATCCTGACTGGTGATGGTTTGAGTGTATACATATGTCAAAACTTAATAAATTGACACTTTAAGAATGTGCAACATATCCCTTGGAATACTGTTTAGCAATAAGAAGGAACAAACTATGGATATATGCTATGATGTGGATGAACCTCAAAAACATTATGCTTAGTGAAAGAAAGCAGATGCAGAAACCACATTTATGTGAAATGTCGAAAAAAAGGGTGAAACTATAAAGACAAAAAGTAGATTAGTGGTTGCCTGGGGCGAGGGGGTGGGAGGAAACAGGCATTAACAGTAAATGTGCCTCAGGGATCATCAGTTTTAAAACTGATTTATGGTGTTGGTTGATAAACGTACTAAAAAATCATTGAATTATAAATTAGAAAATGGTGAATAACATAATAGGCAAAATATACCTCTATAAAGTTATCAAGTATACCTCAATAAAGTTGTTGAAAAAGGAATAAAAATCTATCTACAGTTGTATCTAATACAATATAACTATTCCATAAAAATATTTATTTTTATAATTATCAGAGGTAACAGATTTTTTTTAAAAGATTTCAAAGCAAAGTAATATATCTTCCTTAAAAGTTGGTGATTTCCACGAGTGATGTTATTCTTATTATATAGTTGGAAATACTAAAGGTTTATTTTTGTTGTTGCTTTGTTTCTGTTGTTGCCACCTATATGATACAAGGATTGGATTTAGGATGAGTGTGCAGATGAAGGGGCACTGACAGCTTTACATGCCCATTCAGGGTCCGCCTCATTTTGGATAAAAGGGGCCTATCCAGAGCAGGGTCAACAAACCCATGTACGGCCATGGACCAAATCCAGTTGTGGCCTGTTTTTTTTTTATAACCTGTGACCTAAGAATCGTCTTTACAGTTTTAAAAAACAAGCAAAACAAAGAGTTTGCAGAGATTATATGTGACCTACAAAGCTTAAAATATTTACTGTCTGGATCTTTAGAGAAAAGTTTTGCTGACTCCTAATCTAGAAAGATGTTTTGAGGGAGAGTGAAATATATTAGTTTTGTGTTTTTATTTGCTTGTATGGGAGAGACTATCTTACTTTAGTTAAATCACCTAGAATTCCCTTGTTATAATTCTGTACTGCCACATTGCTTCAGGATCCAGTTCTAATACTGCTGTAATGTGAAATTAATCTTGAGTAGTTTAAGCTGGTTTTTCTTCTGTATCAAAGTGATAAATACAATCAGTTGAATGATCTTTCTTAATTATCTGACTTGAGGATTAGCATCTTGGTTATTAGAACTCAACCACTAATGCCTTTGTATATCAGAACTTTACTAATGCTCTTATAGCCAACCAGTATCTAACATTTGTCCGCATTACTTGCAGGTAAATTAGTTTCCTTCTTAATCTTTCCTACCATTTGTACCTGTAGTTTACATATTCATGAAATTGTTTATGTCTACATGCACTATCAGATAAAATACTCATATCAGTGAAAATGTCATTCAGATGATATATTGAACATCATGCTGACAGAACAGACTATTATTGGAATATTTTATTTTTCAGTCTCTTATATTGCTGTTATGCAATCACCATTTATTTTCTCTCTTGGCATGAAGAATAAGTTGGTTGGGATAAAAGTGAGTTGCTAAGTGATCAGGTTCAAGGGAAATGTCTTAAAGCATAAAACTAAAAATAAAGGTTTACAGGGGAGAAAAAGCACATTTCTTCAACTGGACCTTAAGTTTTTAAAAAATTTAAATTATGACTCTTTCCACGAAATAGAAATGAAACTAAGGCAGATTCTCAAAAAATGAAATTGAGACATAATGTGTCTCAGTATATATATTCTAAATAGCAGTTTAATTTCAGGTAGTAATTAGATAATTTACAAATGATTAATCTGAGTTTAGTATTTAGAAAACAATGTCATAGTTATAATTCTGCTGCCCAGATAAACCTGTT
Organism: Eschrichtius robustus; assembly: GCF_028021215.1. Taxonomy (NCBI): domain Eukaryota; kingdom Metazoa; phylum Chordata; class Mammalia; order Artiodactyla; family Eschrichtiidae; genus Eschrichtius; species Eschrichtius robustus. The sequence continues at coordinate 58,274,805 of NC_090827.1, read as the reverse complement.
GACATTTAAAATTTTTCAAATTAATGTATTCACTTGGTTAAATTCAAGCGGTTTACAAAAATGTATAAGGGAACACTAAATCCCATCTCTCTGCATTGTTTTCTTATGGAACTCCTATTAATAGTTTCATCTTGTCCTTCCAGAAATGTTACAACCTAAACACCCTTAAAAAATATATATTATATATGGTGAATCAATATTTTATTTTATAAAAATTTAATTTACACTAAACTTTTCAAACAGTCCTTAGAAGTAATATTGAAAGTGAAAATTTTCATTCCTGGGATTTCACAAAATGAGAGTCAGAATTAAGAATCTTGTCCTTTATTCATTATAGGAATGCTTAGTCAGGTGTATATTTTGACATTACACAAAAAAACTAAACAGTGTCCAGATATTATAGCAGAAACCTGCCAGAATGAAGACTTTGAAGTAATTTTCAAAGGGTGTCTGTTAGTATTGTATAACATACCACAAATCCATTTTATGTCAGCTGGGAGGCTCTCAGAAACATGCTTTGTTTTTTCTCACTGATAGACTGCTTGTTTGATTTAAGAATCTTGGCCTCCAGCCTACGTTTCGAGATCACTTGTAAGTGTAATTGTAAGCCAGTCCCACTGTTGACTGGTTTTCTTAACTTGTCCTTTATTATAAGGTAAAAGTTCTTTCCAAGTTTCTATTAATGTTGACTTTCCCATTTTACAGAGGCACACATAATATCATTATATTTGTCAAAAACTAAAATGTTCTCTCTCTCTTCCTTCTTTCACTTTTGTTAATATTGACTGCTTCACATATTTTAAAATCAAAGGTGATAGTGTTGTTGTTAGGTTTCATTTGCTGAGAGTGGTGGAGATCAAGACATAGAACTTTTCACTAGGAAAAAAATTCTACAGCTGTAAAATACGGTACATTAGGACTTGTAGTAGGGAGCATTTATCAAGAAGAAAGGACATGAACTGTAGTTTAAAGGAAAATTTGGAATGTGCCTATTTGATGTATTTAACCTATCATAGTATTTCATACCATAATAAATTATGACTCTCATGGCCTATTATATACACTCCTAAAAGAACCTATAAAATTTGACCCATGTTTCTGTATATATGTTTTCAAGTAGCAACTAACTTTTATGTCTGAATCCAGTTCAGTAGAATCTCACATATGTAGAAATAGTTACTGTAGTTTTCATGGGTTTTAGACTTTGATTTTCAAATCAAGTCTAACCTAGAAATCTTCTGGGATTAATAAAGTTAGATAAAGTTTGAGGATAAAAACGTAGATTTGTGTTATAATGCACAATGGACCTTTTAAAGGGTGCAGTGTACTATAAAATCTACTCAGTTTCAGATCATTTTTTGTAGTTTTGGCCCCTTTATAAGTGCTTTGGTGTCAGCACAGAAACTTAGTGGGATTTTCCACACTTTCAAAAGAATGTTTAGTGACCTGCTATATTTCCAATCAACTTTTTCTTTTTTTTTTTTTATTGAAGCTGATATTTATGCAGATATTTGACTTAGAATATGATTGAAATCCACATAAAACCATTTATCTAGGGAAATATTACTTCACATTTCACTTTATAGAACATTAAAAATGAATAAGTACAAAGAAGAATGACTTCTGCATACCAGCTTTTATATTTACACAATTAAAACATCTACATATTTTTATTCTTAAATGCTTACAAAATCTCTATAGGATTATGTCCAATCAACTTTTTCTGTTTTAATTTTTCACTTCAAAGTAATTCAAGTATACATGTACATACAAGCTTTTGAAAATGACTTTTCACTGTAATATTTTCTGAAACACCATAAAATCAGGAATCTTGATGATCTGTCTTCATTTTATCTTAGAGCATTGGGGACTCCTTGGTTCATAGCACTTTAGAAAAGAAAATCTAAAGAGAAATTAAATCACATAACATTTTAGGTAAGAAAATAATGAAACATTACACATTTTCTTGGAATTTATTGCTTAATAAAGCTTAGTTAAGCTCTTACTTGAAAGAGCTTAAGCTCTTATTTTTAAATACCCTCAATGTCAGCATATCTTTTTCCTCAGTTTTTTATTTTGGAAAATTTTAAATGAATGGAAAGGTTGAAAGAATAGTATAACAAACACCTATATACTCATCACCTAGATTCACCAATTTTGTCACATTTGCTTAGAAAAACTAGTATAAGTAGTTTGCTTAGAGAAAATAGTAGATATTCTTTTATATTTTCTAAACCACTTTAAGTTGCAGACATCATAACACTTCATTCATCATAACACTTTTATTTGCATATAAAATATGCAAATATTTTATATGCATAATTTATATGCATAGCCTAAAATAGGACATTCTTCTGTATATTTTTTTAAAAATTTGTTTTATTGAAGAATAGTTGATTTACAATGTGTTAATTTCTACTGTACAGCAAAGTGATTCCATTATACATGTATATACATTCTTTTTCCTATTCTTTTCCATTATGGTTTATTGCAGGATATTGAATATAGTTCCCTGTGCTATCCTGTGTATGTTTTTTAAAGTACTTTTGTTTTTTAGTATAGTTTTTAGAATTTATTGCTATTTTTTTCTATTTATAAATTATTGATTTGCTCTTTTTCTTTATTATATTATCTTGAGATTTGTTTTGTTGTTTTCTAATTTTCTAAGTTTTATATGAGGTTTGTGAGGTTTTTTTTTTTCTTAATAAGAGTTTAAATTTGTGAATTTGCCTCTAATTACATGTTTGATATTTAGTTTTCTTGTCATTATTTTCTAAATAATCTGCCATGGGACTTTTTATTCTTATTTGGGAGAGTATTTTAAAATTTTGGAACCTTTTTTGACTTTTTAAATTTTTGGTATATCCTAGTTTGACTGCCTTATGGTTGAAGACTGCATCCTTTTTAGTTTCTACTTTTAAAAAATTCCTCAAGACTTTCATTGTGGCCCATAGTATAAGATTAATATTCTTTTTCCAAGTATCACATGGACACTTGAAAATAACATGTGCTCTGAGGCTTCCAGGTAAAGATGGATTGAATGCATACCACAGTTGTAACTGATTAGAAAATGTCAAATCTTAAGTCAGCAATGGAGAAAGCCAAAATATTAATATAATTTAAATTTCAGGATCTTTAAAAAGGCTAGGATCTGGCTCTAGATATCTCTGGAACTGAGTGTTAATGGTATGTGTGGGGATGGGGCAAGAACCCTCTGAAATAGGATTAGTTGAAAACTCTTGAAGATTTTTACATATTTCATGACCCTGGGTAACTGCCCTTTCCCATGCTAGCAGATGGTGGGAAAGATTAAAACAAAGGTCTCTTACTGGGGGAGATCAGGAGTTGAGAAAATTGAAAACAGGGAGATTAAGTGAATATATGTATATGGAATGTTGAGAAATCCTTCCCTCCTCCCCACCCAGTCCTCTTCCCTTACCTGGCTCTCCGAATTCTGGCCACCAATCTAGGCAGGAGATTAGCTGAGGATTAATTCAAGAATAATTATAATAGGCTTTTGAGCAGCTTTGTAATATTTTCCTTCCCATTTGAACATTCATGGTTGTTTTACTCTTTCAGTCTCTGGATGAAGAGTTAGTTCATTTCTGGTACTTTGATGAAAATTATTTGACATGATTTAAAAATAATTGTTATTATTTGTAGGGTTTTTTTTTTTAAATGTAGTTTGTTTCTGATACTTGTTTTCAGGCTCCCTTTTCCCTTCCTTCTTCCTTCCTCCCTCTTTCTCTTTCCTTTTATTTTTTCCTTCTTTTAATAGCTCTCTGAAGTTTTTCTTTTCTATTTTCTTTTTCTGTATCTCTTTTTTTTTCTCTTCTCTACTCTTCCCTACCTCCTTGTTCATTCACCTACATGTTGGAAAGACATGAAAAATAGAATTAAATTTATGGGAAAATTAATGTGAATTAGTTGAAAGTGAATGCCACAGAATAGTTTTTCAATGAAATACAACTAACTGATAACACAGAGTATCTAATCCAAAAATGTTGCTTGATAGATGCTGCCTCAGTTAATTATGCTATATAATTAACAAATCAGTGGTTTATATTAAGCAGTGTTTTTAATGTAAATGTTCTCTAAAGATGTTTAAATATTTTTCTGTAATCTTAATTCACATTCATTATATCACATTCATTACATCATATTCATTACATTCACATTCATTACATCATAAAACTTTTAAAACATATTTGACAGTCTTTGAATTATTACTAATTCCAAATTAGTGGCGTCAGTAAGTTTATTATGAAACATTGATTCCTCCTGTGAGTGAGTGGAGTCCTACTTTTCCTATTTATTTTCTTATATCACAAGACAGATAGATTCCTACTAGTATCCTGTGAAATCAACTTAAGTAAATAAAAGAGTAAAGTATTCTAAAGAAACTGTACTTTCAAAATATGTATGCCACTTGTTCTGTTTTGATTTAGAAACTATTGCTATTTCTTTTCTTTTAATTTATTAATATGGAATTAGAACATAAAATCTTAAATAATTTGGATTGAGGAAGACTTCTAAAAACTTCATTAAATATAATTGAAATTTTGAAGAACATCTTTTAAATGTAATATAATAGCCTAGCTTTGACATGAATGGTTATCATAGCATTAAAGGAAAAACAACTGGAACCCTTTTACAATCATGTAAATATCCAGATTTTGAGGACTTGTAAATAATAATGCTATTGGCAAATCAAACCATTTTCTTAAAAGAAAAATAAAAAACCAGAGGATAGGACATCTCAGATTTCTGTTTATAATAAATCATGCCAAGACCTGATTTAACTAGTGTTTCTTGTCTGGGTTTCAAATATACTTGTATCTTTGACATACTTAATATAAAGGCAGTGTCTCTGATGTGCTTTCTCCCCCCTCTTTTTAAAGTTGTAGACATGTTCCATTCATAGGTGTGTATCACTATGTTTTGCTTGTGTAATAGTGAATTGTTTTGTGGCAAGAATATTGTCAACTTGCCAGCTGATAAAAGATGATGTATATGGTAACAAAAATAAACAAGTTCAGGGCAAGGGAATATAAGCATAGTAAAATCTTGTGTTGAAATCAGAGCCTTCAGATTTAGCGAACATGTTAGAACAGGAAAAGTGAATGTGTCGGAGTTCAGTTAAACGAGGTGTGAATAGTATAGCGCATGGAAAATGAAGCCTTATTTTGAAGCATCTAGATCCACAAGTTGAGAAAGTGGCAAGCAAGGAGTATTGCTTAAATCAATTAGATACAAACAATAGTTGGATACAAGGCGGCAGCTCATTGGCTCATGGCTCATTGCCACTTCGCCTCCTCCTTTTCCTCCGTTTCTTCCAGTTGATGATTAACTTTTCTTTCATTGCATTATTTTTGGTATATTGCAGTGTACTGTGTCATAGATAAGGAAATTTAAAGGTGGAAAATAAACTGTAGAATATGAAAGTCAAATTCTATACTTTTTAGTTCTCATTAAAAATAAAAGAAGTAGACTGGCAGTAGATCTTAGATTTCTAAAAGTATGGGGCTAAGAAAGAGGAGAAAATAAGGTTTATCCTGGACCCAGTATGTGCCAGCATTTTGCTTGATGCTTTATTGTGAGAGATGTATATTTATTTAACTGGGATGAATAGTCCTTGTAGTATTTTAGGGTATATCCATTGTATGGATTTTCATCAGTGTTCTTACCAGTAGGCATATTAGAATTAAAAATAGTTTATTATCATTTTTAGTTTTCTTATCTATACTGTCATGAAATCAGATTTTAATTTCCCAGAACTTTTGGGATTGGAAGTGTGACTCTCCCCTTCAATCAGATATAAATAATAGCATAAGAAAAACCATACCATTTGAGAGAAACAGCTAACTTTGCTTTTTAATTCATTGCAGTAACTCAACAATGTAGTGATCATTGATCAATAGAATAACACATGATGAAAAATATGTGACACAACACGCAGTAGGGAAGTAAACTGACTTGCTTTCCTTTGTTTGCCAACCCATTTGTTAATAAGTAATTGTCAGTATACTGCACACACAGCTTTCTTTTTTTAGCTTTATTTCAAAAACCAGTGATAAGTATGATAGCTTTTACTGAATTCTGTCTTTATCCAAATCCTGGTAGAAGAAACTGAATGGATCTGAAAGATAATTCCCTGCAATTTTCATTAGTGTTACTTCTAAACAAATAATTACATTTAGTAGTATAGTATTTACAGTAAACAATAAAACATCTATAAAATCCTATTATGAGTTATTAAATATATTAAATGTAACACAAAATTACGGATTTTTCAAACAACTTTATCATGAGCAATGATGAAGGCTGCTTTTGCCTTACAGCGCCCGTAGATTTTGGTAAAGATATTGATTTGTTAAAGTGATGTAAAGCATAAATCATACTACAACCTGTCTTTGCATGAATTTTTGTATACTTGGAGATAAATAATGTATTCTAATACAGGAGTTGGAAAACAATGGCTCTATGGTCTGTTTTTGTACCACCTGTGAGCTTAGAATGGTCTTTTAAGAGGTTGTATAAAAAAAGAATATGCAACAGAAATCATATGTGACCCTCCAAGCCTAAAATATTTACTCTTTGGTCCTTTACAGAAAAAGTTTGCCAACCCTAAAATATAAATATATAAAACATAAGCCTGGGAAGTTCTGGTTCCAAGTGAGATGGTGTAATAATCACATGACACCCTATCTCTCTCAATGAGTGCACCTATTATAAAACCTGGACAGAATGCATGGAGCAGCTATTTGAAGACTCTGAAAAGTCAGTAGTAGCAGGTGAATTAGGGAAGGCCAGAATTTGAAGTACCACCAAACTGGCGGTGAGTTTGCCATTTTTCCTTTTGTGTTGTCACATGGCCTGGTCTCAGCATAGCCTGAAACCTGGGAAGTGGACATCAATGCAGGCAGAGAGAGCCCCAGGAGAGCTCTAAGAGAAGCCCTCTACCTCAGGCTTGGGAAATAGAGATCATGGCTTCTTACAGTGACAGTGGGTGCAGAGGAAGACACAGGTGTGTAAAATTGAGGAAAGGGGCTGCCTTACTTTCTGATTGGAGGATCTATGGTCTCAAGAGGTAGGGGCATGCACCCTTTTCTTATCTTCTCTGTCTTCCTGCCAGTTGGCCCCCACTGCCAAAACAGTTGGAGGAAGTAAGAGGCAAAATGTAAGTAAAACCTCAGCTTTCTGGGCAGAGTGCTGAAAAGGAGAGCCCCAGGGAACCAGAAAGTACTGGGGATATCAAGGGGCAGGGTGCTTAGGAAAGGGATCTCATAAAAATTGTGTATTAACTTCTGGAGCTGAAATTAATGGAGGTGACAGAGGAAAGAGTCAGAGAACTTGAAGGTAGATCTTAAAAATTATTCAATCTAAAAAACAGAGATGAAAGATTGGGAAAAAAAATAAAAAAGACCATCAAGGCCCTATGGGACGATAACAAAGATCTAACTTTCATATCATCGGCGTCCCAAAAGGAAAGGAGGAAGTATTGTGCAGAAAATTACTTTTTTAAAAAATGGCAAGATTATGGAGAAACTCTCATACATTGATGGTTGGAATACAAAATAGTACAGCCACTCTAGAAAACAGTTTGATAGTGTCTTGTAAAGCTAAACATACGTTTACTGTAAGGTCCACCAATCCCATTCCCATAGAGTTGAAACATTTGTGGTGAAATCAAAACTTAACATTCACACAAATATCTGAACACAAATATTTATAGGAACTGTATTGATAATCATCAAAAGATGGAAAAAACTCAGTTATCCTTCTATGTGTGAATGGATTAAAAAAAAAAAACATGTGGTATGTCCGTATAATGGAGTATGACTCAGTGATAAAAAAAGGTGTGAACTATTGATAGACACAACAATTTAGGTCAGTCTCAAAAGGTTACATACTGTAACCTGAGTGAAAGTATCTCAAAAGGTTACATACCGACACCAAAAGCACAGGTAACAAAAGAGATAAATTGTATTTTATCAAAACAAGACTTTTGTGCATCAAAGGACACTATCAACAGAATGATATGGCAAGCCACTGAATGGCAGAAATTATCTGCAAACTATATATATACCTGATAAGAGACTTGTATATAAAATATATAAAGTACTCTTTTTTTTTTTTTAATTAATTTATTTATTTTTGGCTGCGTTGTGTCTTCGTTTCTGTGCGAGGGCTTTCTCCAGTTGCGGCGAGCGGGTGCCACTCTTCATCGCGGTGTGGTGCACGGGCCTCTCACTGTCGCAGCCTCTCCCGTTGCGGAGCACGGGCTCCAGACGCACAGGCTCAGTTGCTCCGCGGCATGTGGGATCCTCCCAGACCAGGGCTCGAACACGTGTCCCCTGCATTGGCAGGCAGATTCTCAACCACTGCGCCACCAGGGAAGCCCCATAAAGTACTCTTATAACTCAATAATAAAAAGATAAATAAAGTGAGCAAAGTATCTGAACATACATTTCTCCAAATAAGATATACAAATAGCCAATAAACACATGAAAGATGCTCAGCATCATTAGCCATCAAGAAAATGCAAATTAAAACCAAATGAGATGCTGCACTACACCTACTGAAATGGCTGTTACCAAAAAAACAGAAATTAGTGTTGGCGAGAATGGGGAGCATTGCTGATGGGGATGTGAAGTGGTACAGCTGCTGTGGAAGATGGTATGGCGGTTCCTCAAAAAATTAAACAGAATTACCATAAGATCCATCAATTCCGCTTATAGATATATACCCCAAAGAATTGAAAGCAGGGACTCAGAGAGGTATATGTATACCCATGTTCATAGCAGCATTGTTCACAATAGCCAAAAGGTGGAAGCAACCCAAGTGTCCATCTAAGGCTGGACGGATAAACAAAATGCGTATGTACATACAGTAGAATATTATTCAGCCTTAAAAAGGAAGGAAATTCTGACACTTGCACTTCCTACACTCTAAGGACAAATATTATATGATTCCAGATGTGATATGAGGTACCTAGAGCAGTTAAGTTCATAGAAACAGAAAGTAGAATGGTAGTTGTCAGGGGCTGGGGGTTGAAGGGAATGGGGAGTTAGTGTTTAATGGGTACAGACTTTTAGATGCAGGAGATAGAAGGAGTTCTAGAGATAGATGGTGGTCAGAGTTGTACAACAATGTGAATGTACTTAATGCCAATGAACTGTATACTTCAGAATGGTTAAAATGGTAAATTTTATGTATATTTTACCATAATTTTTTAAATTATGGAGGAAAGAAAACAAAGGTTACATATAATTATTCCATCTGTATGACATTTTTAAAGAGATGAAAAGTTACCAGGGATTAGGAGTGGCTAAGAGAGGCCACATGAGGGATGAGGAAGAATTTTTTGGGTTCTGTGTCCAGTACTGCGGTAGTAGTTACTCAAATATATGCAGGAGTTAAAATTTATAGAACTGTACACCCCCAAAAAGGTTACTTTTACTGCCTTTCAAGTCAAAAAATATAATTATATATATAAGCCTGTAACAACATAATTAGCTGTTAGGACCCATGGTGGTGGGGGGATGTGGAGGTCTGGGTCTATCCCTCAGTACCAACAGTGAGAATGGTTTTTATTTTGTTTCAGGGAAACGTGAAGAAATAAAGTATGCCTTGTCATTTATAGCATCTTAAAGGACTGGTTTTATAGTTTAAAATGCTAAACTAAAACTAGTTTGTTTTTTTTTTATCAACAGGTGATAACATGCACATAATAATAATATTTGAAAAATACGGAATAGCATAAATAAGAATATAAACGTTATTTTAAAATTGCAATTGGTAACATTTTAGTGCTTTTCATTACTGCTCTTTCTCTATGCATGTATTTGTGTGTGTGTGTAGCAGAGCAGAAACCTTATTCAGAAACCTTGATGAAGGAATGGAAAAGGGAAGCCTCGAGCCCTAAAAACACCTTCTCCCTGAGGGGAGGGGAGTAAATGAATTTTAAGGGGTAGGAGGCAGGCATATCATCAGGGCTCTAGGAAAGGGGAGGAGATTTCCAAGGCACTATGCATTTATTTTTTATGTAATTGCTGTCATACTATATATTGAGTTTTCTATTCTCATTTCCTTAATTACTGTATCTTGAATATTCTCCGAAATCATTAAAATTCTTACAAAGTATTATTTTCATAGCTGTATTGTGGATATATCGTAATTTATTCAATTTTACTCCTTTTCTTGGGCATTTAGATTGTTTCCAGTATCACTCATTATTGTAACCATGATTCCTATGAACATAACTTCACATAAATTCTCATGTGCACAGAATACAATCTATGTGTAAATGTACAGCTCTATTGAAAAGTCTGAATTTAGTGGAGTACAAACATGAAATAGTCTTCTCCATCCCCTGATTCCAAGTGTGCCATGTACAATTTTTCTTCTCTGTTATGCAGAGGCATGTTAGGTGACAGGCATAATTCTAGTGGCTCTCAGTAATTAAAAGTGCAGTGAGATTCAGTTCAAAACTTGTAATCTCATATCCAGAGATTTTCCTTGTTCAATTTGGAACCAGGCTTTTATAGCTCGTGATCTGAAGCAGGGAGGGCTTAGTAAAATTTCACTCACCTTCTCCCACTCTAGACTGTAGAGTGCTGCAGTGACTTGATTCAGTTCTAAATACCTCACCCCACTCCCTGTTCCAGGCCTAACTCTTCTGTGGTAGAGGCTTAGCAAAGGGAATAGGGAGAAGAGGCAACTGCCCCGTCTTGTCTGCCTGTATCTGTGGTCCCTGCTTTGGTTGTTGCCACTTCTCTGGCCAGTGGCCAGCTCGTACTGATTTGATGTCCTTCAAGCATATGTTCAGCAAGCTAGTATCTTCTTCTGGCAGTGCCCCCAGTCTCTACACAAGAGCCTCTTGGAGCCTTGCCTCTTGGCCTGCTTCTACTTAGCATGGTTGTTGATTATGGTGAGAACTTTTTGGCCTTAATTGTTGTCATCTTTCTTTAAAATATAGGGCACGCACTACATGCCTTTTTTGCTTTCAGATTTAGGCCCTGGTCATCAGTCCTGAAGAAACTTCCAGAAAGGCCCCATGCAACATCTTGTTTCAAGTGCATATATAAAATTTATGGCAGTTGTTGAAACAGTTGCTAAGCATTTTTCCTACTTTTATTTTAAATGGCAGTGCAATTCTTAGCTTGACAAAACATTTTTTTGCCTCATCTGCATAGTAGATGCATTGTAGGATACCAAAAGTCTATCAGCACCCAACAAAGCTCTCTGTTAAACACAACAAGACAAAAATCTTTTCTGCTTTAGCAAAAAGTAATGGTTTCTTTTGCCCATTCACTTTCTCAGACATCCTTTGGTCTATCTTCCACACCAGAGGTCTGCAAACTGTGGCCTGTGGGCCACTTCCACCTCTCCACCTGTTTTTGAAAGTAAAGTTTTCTTGAAGCACAGCTGTGGTCATTTGTTTATGTATTGTCTATGATGACATTTGCACCACAACAGCAGAATTGAGTATTTGTGACAGAAACCGTTAGGCCTGCAAAGCCCAAAACATTTACTGTCTGACCATTTACAGAGAAAGTTTGCCAACTCCTGTTTTACACCCTTCCTCTAAAATTCTTTCTAAAACATAAACCAGAAATACCATTTGTCTGCTTAAAAACATTAAGTAGCTTCTCACTGTTGACAGAATATATTCTAAAATCTTTAGCTTTACATTCAGATCTTTTTATAATTTAGTGTCAAATCACTATGTCAAGTTCAAATTCAGGATTTCCTGTTATGTTCAGTGATGCAGCTTGAAGTCTAGAGTTACAAATTGGCAGCTTACAGGCTGAGTTTGGCCCCCAGACTTGTTTTGTTTTATTGATTCAGCATTTAAAAACTAGATGGTGTCACATAGAAATCCAGAAATCATTCTGTTAGCACTGAACGGCTGCTGCCTCTTCCCTGTGGAGCAGTGCTCTCCACCTATGCACAGCCTGTGTCCCGTGGGTCCTGTGTGCACATGCACTCAAGCCCAGTCCTCTTCAGTCATGCATGTTCCCTGCTCTGGCCACTGTGGCCATTTGAGTTTGCAACCCTGGGCCTAGATGCAGTGAGCTGCCTTCTGGTCACCTGATCCGCCTGTTCTCACATTACCTCTTGCTGCTCCATCTGCCTAGAAGACCCTCTTTGTCCTTCAGAATTCTTCATCCTTTAAGACTCAATTTAAATATAACCTTTGTGAAGCCTTCTCTGTCAAAGTCAGTCACTTCTTCCTCTCTACCCTTGTGGCACTTTGTTCATGTGATTAGAGCAGCCCCTGTCGTGTTGTATTTTAGTGACCAGATGGGAAGCTCGTTGATGGTAAGGTTTGTATCTTACTCATCTTTCTGTTCCTAGTCCCCAGCATGTTGCTCAACAAAGAGTGAAGGCCAAGTAAATGTTGCTGAATTGTATGCTGTTAACATCTAAAAACTGGGAAGGTAGGAAAGGATTCATTAGGTGGAAAGAAAAATTCATATTTTTCCCACTTAAATGTATATTCTTTCCCTTTCAGTATTTCACTTAGTTTCCTCTTTTTCTCCCCTTAGTTTATAACCAACTCATTTGTGTTTCCCAGACAACTGACACTTTAATTTTCATAAGGATTACCAACACTTACTAGCTGTGTCCAGGGTCACAAGCTAGTAAATGGTGGAAATGGGGTTCAGAGTCACATCTCTCTGCCTTTAGAGCTCACGCACATAGCTGCTGGGCCACTCCTTATCATGTGGGTGCTTTTGAATAAGTTACAAAGTTTTCTAAGTCTCAGTTTCTAATTGTAAAAGAGGAATGATAATGGTTCCCATCTTTAGGATACTTGGAAGAAATGAATGAGAATATCTATGTAATGCTTAGAACAGAGTTTGGCTTAGAGTAAGCACCCAATAAATAGAGCTGCTCTAGTATTATTATTATTATTACTGCTGCCGCTGCCGCTGCTGCTGCCACTACTACTACTACTACTAATACTACTATTACTTAATGTTGTATAGGAGATACACAGACTGTCTTGTCTTCCTTTTCTTGGTTTAGACTTTCAGGAGTCAAGGGAATTGAGTATTGGCCCACCTGCAGAAACCATTGCCAGGCTACCCTTTTCGTAACCCTAGAACGTTGCACTTGGAAGGAGTTTTGGAGGTCAGGTGTTCTAACAAGTGCTTATCCAAAGCAGCAGTCCTCTCTGCAGTTCCCAGCTAGAGATGATCAGTCATCTAGAGGCTGTTACAACATTTACAGTGACACAAACTGGCCACTTTAGGTGGAACATGTGATTATTTAAAAACTGTGCGCACATACTTTGCTTTTTCTTTTTTATTTCTGTCCTCTGTAAAATGTAGAAAATTAAGTTGAATCCTTTTTCCATACCGTTGTCCTTAGTCCTTCAAAGTATTTGAGCCGAATTAAACAGCGACACTGGTGGTTCTCAAAGTGTAGCCCTTTTAACTGAGCCCCTTTCCTCAGGAGCCTTTCTTCTCTCTTCCCCTTTCTTTTAATCAAAGAATCCTTGAAGATCCTAAAAGCATAGGCTAAAATTTTTGTGTGCCTGTGTGCATTTTTCTGGAGCAAGGTTTGATAACCCGAAAAAAGTTTAAGAATCACTGTCTTAGACACTCTCATGACTGTAGTTTGTCCTGCGTATGTCTGCATCTCAAAGGGACAAACAATGGTTAAGAACCACAGTTTTTTAGTTTTCTCATAATGGTGGAGAGTGATTGAAGACAAAGGTTAGGAATTGCATAGAAAGAGGAAAATCTGAGAGTTAAAGCAAAGAGGTATAGTTCAGCTGTATCGATTGAGCCACCACCCTGACATCTTTGGGAAGTCTTCCATCTAGTCTGCTTAGGGAATTACTTCTGCTATAATAAGGATGTTAAGCAGAAGGGAGGATTCAGTAAATCAGTCTTTTCTTAAAAACATTTATGCTACGGAACAAGGAATAACTATTTTGCCCTGTAGTGGACAATCACTTTAGCTAAACATATAGGTACTGTTGTGACTATTATATATTCAAATACACACATATGTACACACAAAAATACAATGCTTAACATAGTTCAATATTGCCTTCAAGGTCAACCCGTTCCACTCCCCCCGCCCCCACTTTTTTCCTGCTTTGCCAAGTCTAATGCTCTGCTATTGAGAATCTAACAGATAATATATCCTCAAAATGGTCCTCCTTACCTTTGTCAGGCCACAAAATGTTACGCTGTGGAAAAGCACTACTGGAAGAACAGAGCAACTGAGATATAGATGGAGAAGCTTGTAAATGTTGCTTTCCTGAGTTATCTCTAGATCATTGTCGGCCCAAATAAATTTCCTATGCAAGTTTTGATAAAATGCATGCATGCATGCATACATTTGTTTTTTACATAGCTATCTTATCATCGGTAGTCAACTGTGTAACCAAAGTTATGCCCATAAAATATATCTTTTTCGTAATTTTACAAAATATCTAAAAGAAAAAGTAAAATGAGGTATTATGGCTAAAAATATATTTTAAGATTCAGTAGAGGACATAGTACTGATAATTAGAGGTGCTAAAATTTGGACAAAAGTGTAAACTATATTTTAAAACAATTTGTATATTTTAAAACTTAATGAAACCATTGAAGGCATCTGTTTTGCATTTCTTTTTTGTTCTTGTTGTTGTTTTTTTTTTTTGTTTTGCATTTCTAAAGCCTATGTTGTTAGCTTATTGTAGGAGTGGCAATATAAGTCTGCAGAAAGTACAATTACAAAAATCTGAGAAGCTTAGTATATACAGTCCAACAGTATAGCTTGTAACTATCAAGGAAGATATATTGGACCTCTTGCTTTTTCTTGTATCTATTGCTTTCCCAAATCTAAGGTAGGTATAGGTCTTTACAAAGGGTAAAGGAACTCCTTAGAGCTGTGTCGGTTACTTCAGTTGATAATAGAAAGGAGGACATTTTGAGGGAAAGTGGAGAATTAAGAGAGGAATGAAAGGACACATGTTGATACTCTTGGTGTTTTGTTTTCTTTTCTTTTTTTACCATAGCAAATGTAAGGTGCCCTGTCTGTCAGTGAACTACTTACTTCAATACAACTTAAAGTCTATAAGTTCTATGGATTTAATAAGGAGAACTAAGCATTGCTTGATTTTTTCCCTCTCCAAACTCCCACTTGTGGATGGGCATAAAGTGAAAATTCCTCCGGTAATGCCCAAACCTTCTCATTTAGGGTTTGGTACTGCATCATGCCTAAGTGAATGTCGAATAAATGTTGTCTGATGATGATGATAATAATTTGTTTCAGGAGGAATTCTCTTTATGCTTAAGTACCACATTTCTCACAATGGTCTCAAGAGTCATTGGAAAATAGAATTCTTGTTTGAACTCTTACTGTCTAATTTTTGCCAATTACACTATTAATAAGTTTTATATGAATTTTAAAAACTGGATTCACTTGGCAAAGTGCAAAATCCTCTAAACATAGGAATGCAATAGAACTGATTTTAACTGGTATATTTAAGAAGAATAACATGCACTGAATTTGAATGATAAACTCAAGGACTTTCCAAAGATGTGTGCTGGGTTTAGGTGTTTTATGAATAGGGCTCATTCACTATATATTTACTTACTGTAGCTTTTACTAAGTAGCACGATAATTGTTATTGCAGAGTTAGAGTGTTAGCATAGCATCTTGAAAATGTCTCTGTGTGGGATATGTTATGTGAATGTGTGTTGTCAAGTAGTTTCATTTTGGACTTTTGAAAGCATTAACTTCTAAATATTTTCTTAGTTTCTTTTAAAAAATAAACAAATAACTTGAAGAAAGAATATCACTAATTCCTTGGTGATAGGGAAGGGATGGGGGGAATGGTGTATTCTGCCCCAGGATTTGCTTTGGGGAAATTACTTGGAATTCAAGGAATCGCAAGTGGAGCAACTTTAAAACACTTTGCTATAATGTGTTCTAAAAGGTAATTAAGTCTTGACATGTAAAGACATGTTAATGTAGTATTCTGAAAAAAAGAGTTATGGAAGTTTTTTTCTTTCACAGTAGGGTCTCGTAATACATAATTTGCACTAGTTGAATATTTGAAAAAACTGTCTGGAACAACTACTGATACAGTTATCAAAAATTGTATTATCATCTCACTTTCACATCATTAACGTTATATATCCTTTTCTTTCAGCTGGATATGTCAAGTGACCAGATAGCTGCCAATCTGCAAGCAGTTATCAGTGAAGTTTGTAGGCAAAGACCGCTGAATTTGGGTAAGTGGTTCTCTGGGGTAGACTTCCTTGTAGCTCTGTGATACTTTAAAAATGTAAAATATTAAGAAAACAATCCAGTTAATATGCAACTGCAATAACAATAATATTTCCAGGGATTAAAGAAATACAATTTAATTCTCCAAAGGATTCCTAATGACCTTATTAAGAAGTTGTAGTTGTTTGGAGAGGAGACCTCTTTAACATTAATAAGGAATACATCGTGAAACCTTTATAAATTCCCACATTATTTCTACCATTAAATGTAATAAAGTTTGGAAGAAAACTGTAACGGATTGCCTTAAACTTACAATAGTGTTTAAGCAGAAACTAAAGTCATTTATGAGATAGATGGTATTTTGAAGCCAGACCATTCACTTTGTCACTGGTACTAGCAGTTGGCTTTCTTAATCTTATTTATTTTAGAAAAGAAACAAGGTTTTTAATCATGTCACAAGAATCACTATCTATAAATGGGGTGATTCATGGAGAACAGTGGAACTTGACGTGGAAGCTGTGTCATAGGCTAGGAACACGTGTTGCACCCACTGCATTACCTGCCATTCACAGTCCTTCCTCAGGCAAACGTGTTCTCTTTCCGCTGCTTGAAAGCAAGCAAGAGTCTGTAACCCTCAATTGACTCTGCACTTAACAGGCTTACCATTATAGGAATCTGTCATGTTTCATTTTATAAACCAAGTGTATAATTAAAACACAATCTCACGTTATGTTTAACCTTCTTTGGGAGTTAAACACACT
Source organism: Eschrichtius robustus (assembly GCF_028021215.1). Classification (NCBI taxonomy): domain Eukaryota; kingdom Metazoa; phylum Chordata; class Mammalia; order Artiodactyla; family Eschrichtiidae; genus Eschrichtius; species Eschrichtius robustus. The sequence continues at coordinate 58,257,802 of NC_090827.1, read as the reverse complement.
GGTGAATAAATACCTCATTTGTTAATTCTGTTGTGCTAGATATGACCATAGTACTTAGTGACTGTATGTGTATAGATTCTTCTCTTTCATGGAGAACTTTGTTTTGAGTATAGGAGCCTCTGAACCTATATCAGGAGTAGAATGATGAACAGTAAATCTCTAAAAGCAATGGAGTTATCTTCTCTTTGCCATTTTAAGAGAAATGGGTCCCTTAACATTGTTCTTAAGAAAGGCTTTTTAATTTTTAAGGAATTTTACTAAATGTTTGGTAACACAGAGTTAGCATCTGTGCTGACTGTTTTAAATAAATATTTAGAATCTTGCCATCAAATGTAAATATCATCACCTGTTCCCTTTACTGTTGACTTTGCAATGAAATAAATTCTAGGTGATCACCTTCTGAAAGAGAGAAATGAATTATTAGTGAATATGTGTAGTTTCATCTATAAATCTCTAATATACTATGGTACAGCTAGTTTGTCTTCTACTCTAGAAATGAAGCGATCTTCCCTTTGTTATAATTCAAAATAATAGTTCAGTAATATCAGTACTTTTCAAGTGAAAATATAACACGAGTCCTATAAAGTTTCTTGTTGTATGTTTGTATTTGCTCATTAGGTATCTGTGGAATAAAATGAAAATTGATTCTTGTCTTTGTTTTCAGGACCCTTTGTGGTACGTGCTTTCCTTCGAAGTTCAACAAGTGAAGGTTTGTTACTAAAGATCGAGTCATTATTGCCTAAAGAAGTAGAACCCAAAGAAAGTGACAAAAAAGTTGCCTAAATGTGTTGCATTGAGAAATTATTTTCAGTGGATCAAGAAACAACAGAGAAAATTAAAAACTGTTTAATTTCTAAGTTTGGTGTCTTGTTATTTCTTGATCATCATACTTGAAAGTAAATTTTAACACTGGAAAATCTTATAATACTTTCAAAACTAAGAAAATAAAATTTGCTCTGTGTCTGAACCTAACTTTTAGATCCTGTTAAATTTTCTTCCTTAGTATTCAGATTCTACAATCTGGTAATTATAGCAGCAATTTCTAGCTTAATAACTTTCCCTTGAGAGCCATACCATTTGAGGGAAAAGTAACATCCTCAGTTCCCATAAGACAGAGAATGGCAGAATCATGAGCTACATCACAAATATGACTATTTTCTAAAGAAAAAATATGGAAAATCTTCATTCTAATAATTCCTTAATGTCTTTTGTGATAGCATGAATATGGAAAATGATTAAGCCCTTAAAACAAGTGGATGGAAAACCTTTTTTTTCTCTTAGGAATCAATTTATAGTATTTGTATTTTTTTGTAATAACAATATTGTATATTTTATTTATTTATTTATTTATTTTTAAAAATATTGTATATTTTAATGGTGCTTTGTAATATACAAGGCACTGTGTATGGTGTTTTTATATACTTTATTTGATCCTGAATTCCTCTGCTTAATAGCAAGTTGTTAGTGTTTGTTGAATGAATATCCCATGAGGTAGATAAAACAACTTAATTTATGGATGAAGAATCAGGCTACCAGTTTGCTTACTGGTGTTGGTCCTTAAGTGTTTACTGGTATGTGACAAAACAAAAAAAATAAGGATAATTTTGTCATGCAGTTGCCAACTGTCCTTTCTTGGGAACGATTTCTTTTACTCTGAGACTGTCTTCCACTTTTTTTAAGGTATGTTCAAGGGCTTTTTCTTTTTTTTTTTTTTTCAAAGATTTATTGATTGATTGACTGATTGCTATGTTGGGTCTTCATTTCTGTGCTAGGGCTTTCTGTAGTTGTGGCAAGCGGGGGCCACTCTTCATCGCAGTGCACGGGCCTCTCACTATTGTGGCCTCTCTCGTTGCGGAGCACAGGCTCCAGACGCGCAGGCTCAGTAGTTGTGGCTCACGGGCCTAGTTGCTCCGCGGCATGTGGGATCTTCCCAGACCAGGGCGCGAACCCGTGTCCCCTGCATTGGCAGGCAGATTCTCAACCACTGCGCCACCAGGGAAGACCAAGGGCTTTTTCTTATATGAAATAATAGTCCTGATAAATTTGTTGGTGGGTTTTAATAACACTCACTTTGTAAAGAATATTTTGATGGCTCCATATAGGTCTACCCAATTGTTTTTGAAATTTTAGTGGTCTAAGAAGTCCAAAAGATGTGAACAACCATTGTACTCCACTAAGCCTTTTTTCCCACAGGAAAATTAAAATTTAAGGGCTGTTTACTAAAAACAACTGTAGCATTAACTACAAAACAGTAACAGCAGTTACCTTTTATTGAGTGCCTACTACTATCTTATGCTTTATATGCATTTTCTCATTTCATCCTCACTGGAGTTTAGTAAGAAGGGCGGTACTCTCATTTTACAGTTAAGGAAATTGAAACTTGTGTGAGGTCCTATAAGTGGCAAACTAAGATTCAAACCTACATTTGTCTGATTTTGAAGCCTTTTCTCTTAACCATTAGGCTATTTTACCTCCTTTTTATGTGTTCTAAGATAAATTAAACTATTTAACTAACCAATTTTAAATTTTTTAAATATTGAATAATTACACTTCAGTTTCTCGGTATGTCTGGTTATGGGGTTATGGCAGAGTGATGTGAAGAAAGTTGAAATAAAAGGGTTGGAGGAGTGGGATGAGAAAAGAGCAGTGCAGGATGGAGAGAAAAAGATATCTACTTGTTTCCCACATTTATGGTCTTCTGAAAGCATACTGATTGTTATTTAAAGACCCTAGTTCACAGAGTAGAATCTCTATTACTGTATTTGTGGGTTTTCTTCTGATTAATAGAGTAAGTATACTCTTATTATAGAGAACTTTAGAAACACTGATAAATATAAAAAAATAAATCACTCAGAGTCCTACTACTCAGAAAACCAGTATTAATATTTTGGTGCTTCCCATTATCTTTTTCAATTGACAGAGAAAGAGAGACAGAGAAACAGAGGGAACATGTACGCACATGATGTTATATAAAGTAAGCATTTCCCCATATTATTTAAAATCTCATATGAAAAGCATTTCAATGATTGAGCAATATTTCATCCTATTGATGCTCTAATTTATGGAGTCATTTCTTAGTTTTGGGGCATTTAACTTGCTTTCAGGTCCCCCTTAACCTTATTATTTACAATGCTTTGGAGAAAACCTGTGAGCATAATTTAGTTTCCTCTGTATTTCTAGAACTGACACTCCTGAGTTAGAAGGTATGATATGGCTAAAGGTCTTAATTATGTCTTAGAAAGATGCCTTTCTGAGCAGAACAAACCAGAACAAGGAAATATGGTTGGAAAACTTGCTCTGGGCAAGAGCATTCCAGGGTCTTATTAACTGGCCTCTGAATGAATTATTCCCTAACCTTCCATTAGAGCATTTTTCCTATTGGCTAACTAGAACTAACGTTGAGTGTTCATAATGGTATGCTTCTGGAAAAATAGTAGAGTTGCACTAGATTACTCTTCACATAAACCTCTCTCTTTTGTGTTACTAATGTATTTTCTTCTTTCTGAGAAAACAGTAAATTAAAATCTTATATTTAAAAAGAGTAAAAAGTTTTAAATAATTATGGTAAATATCAATACTAGTAATTCTCAAACATTAGCCTGCATCCACATCACCTGGAGGGCTTGCAGGCACAAATTGCTTGGCACCAGTCAGCATCTGGGGTGGACCTTGAAAATTTACATTTCTAATAAGTTCCTGTTGCCAAACCCAGTTCGTGCGCCTGGTGCACAGTGAGGCCAAACAAGACAATATGTTGGAGTTTGGAGCAGAGAAAGGTTTATCGCAAGGGCCGAACAATGAGAATGGGCTGCTGGTGCTCAAAAAGCCTGAACTCTCCCAAGGTTTTTAGGGAAGAGTTTTTATAGGCAAAATGTTGGGGGAGAACTGAAAGGTGTGTGACCTTCCCCTGATTGGTTGGTGGTGAGGTAACGGGATGATGTTCCACGAAGCTCAGTCATTAGCCTTCTGGTTCCAACCTGTCTGGGATCCAGAGCTTGTGCTCTGACTGAAGTTACCATCCTCTACCTGGGTGGGATAGTTCCTGGAGAACTATCAGATTGTTCTGTATAGCCCTTCAGGAGGAACCGGGACCCTGTCCCATGGCTGCACTTCTTCTTGACTGCCTTTCCTTTGTTTCTGCATTCCTTCACTCTTCTGTTTGAATCTGCCCTCTGGAACTCAGGGAACATCTAGGAGGCTAAGCCTTTTTCCTGCAAGCAAGGAAGTGGAGGACAAGGAAAGGCTTTGTCCACAGGGTCCTGCTCAGTTTCATTCGCAGGTGATGGTGATGTTGCTGGTTCAAAGACTATATTTTGAGAACCACTGATACTTACTAATGGATCTTTTAACCCTGGATTAAAAAAATCTCTGGCTTTGGTATCAGCATTAGTTTATTTTCAAATTTGACAGGTAATTCTTGTGCAGCAAGGTTGAGAATCACTGGTATATGCAATTAACCAAGTTATAAGAGGTGAAAAATTTTTAATAAAAGTCAAGATTTTAAAAGACTGAGATGAAAAAAAAGATAATGCACTGAATTTAAGAGCCAGGAGTAGTTTCTAGCTTCCTGGTCTATCCCTATGTGTAAACAATTTAAATTCCTATGGGCAAACAATTCAAAATCTGGGATCTTCTGTAAAACAAGGACATCATAAGGTGATCATCAATGTACTTTCTAACAAAAATTTTATGACACAGCTTTTGTAGTTGGCATTTCATGTTGTTAGAAATGATGTGATATAACATTATTAATTAACATTACTAATATAAACACACGTAAACGTAAGTTTAATGGTATTACTTATCATTATCTTGTTAAAGACCAGAGGCTTATGGTGGGGTGGGGAGACCTACTCAGTAGTGACTGTTTTTTTAATAGCAAGTAGTAATCGCAGTGTCCAGTAGGTGGCAATAGTAACCTTTCATACAACTTTTAAATAGTTGTATACTTATTGGTAAATATTTGTTTTCTCATTTGACTATACAAGTAAAATAGCAAAAATACTTTATAGACCCCTTGGAGCTTTGTTTATTTATTTATTTTTTGTTCTGTTTTGGGCATGTTACAGAGGTTGCTTTAGTTGTCACTGTGTAATAATGCATTTTTAGAATTTAAAGAATTTGTTTCTGTTTTAACTTTTATTATAGAGTTTTTTCAAATATACAGATAAAAAGAACACCCATTTACTTACCACCCAGCTTCAGCAATTATCAACATTATGCTCTTGTTCTAGGTACATCTATCCCTTCCATCTACCTACCGCTCCCCAGCTCGTCCTCATCCTTGTTAGAGTAATTAAAAGCAAATCCCCCCAAAAAAAAAAAAAAAAAGCAAATCCCTATAAAGAGTTTTAAGAATAATCAAGCTATAAGTACAAGAAAATTTTAGTTCCATTTTTCAGAACCCAGTGTTTTTTGTGTTCTCCTCTGGCCATTGAGGGCATTTAGGTTCTTTGGATTGTATTTTGCATGTAATAATGGGCAAAACACCGATTTCTAGTGCTTAGAGAACTTAAGAGTACATAGTAACAGAACTAGCCACAAAAGGTTGTATATAAATATCAATACTTTAAAAAATAAGAAGGAAGAAATTGGTATCTTCACTTAAATTTTTGTTTTTGAATCAAAATATGAAATTAGAAATGTAACTGTTATAAGGGATAGGTTGAAATAATACTTTTCATTCTGAAGGTATTCAAAGGAACAAAAAGTTTTACTGTATTGCTTTATTTTAAAAAATAGAAGGACATTAAATAAATTTGGCAAGTAGAGAAAGGAAGAACACAATCAAAAATTTAAAGAAAACAATGACCCATAATTCCTTAAATAACTGCTTAACATTTCGTACACTTCCTTTTTTTCTTCTTCCCATGGGGAGGTCTCCTTTTTCTCCCTGAAATAACATGGCTGTGATCATGTTGGGTATAGGGTAGGAAGGGAGATGCCTTGGCTTTGGCGGTTTCCCACATCTCCAGCTCTCTAGTCACTTTTATTTGAAAAAAGCCAACCAAAAGCAATTTTCAAGTATTTGCTAAATGAAAGGTTTAACACTTTCTGTATCTCGTCATATGTTGCGTAAAACTTTATAGTATTGTTTCCTAAGTTGGTAATTACTTTAATGAAAATTAATTTATGTAAATTTTAAGTTGAATAACCCAGTGTTTCCCAAAGGGCAATAAGTGTACCAAGGAAGACCAAGAAATGAATTTTGTTGGTAAGTGAGCCACATCTTTAAGAGTTTAGTATGTTTTTACTATATTATAGGAAAATATAACTTGCACATAAATGACCATGACTTCATGGGCATTGTTGCCTAGGAAGACATTGCCTAGATGATTATTTGTAAAGTCTATTTAAAAATATTGTGTAAATTATGTAAATATATAAACTATATAAACTGCCTTCCAAAGTGGTTATACAATTTTACATTCCCTCCAGTAGTGCATAAGGGTTCCAGTCTCTCCACATCCTTGCCAACACTTGGAATTGTCTGTCTTTTTTATTATAGCCATTCTAGTGAGTGTGTAGTAGTCATATATGTTTTAATTTGAAAATAAATTATTTTGCTGAGAAAGTGCTTGGGGATAAATGATAGAGTTTTAAATGTGTGCCATTTAGAAGATGGAGTATATTTATACTATGAAGCTCCAGAAGTGGAGGTAAGACTAATGTAGACTTTCTAGGGAAGCAAATTCTGGCAAAAAGCTAAGCAAAAGTTAAATACTATGGACTTTCTTGCAAAGTTGTAGTAGCCTTTTTATTGAATATATTTACATCCAGCTGTTTCAGTGTTTCCTCAGTTACAGCCAACAGAAATTAACCAGAGAAGAAATGTAACGTAAGGATATGTAGTGATTCACAGAATCTAAGGAAAAGTTAAACAACTGGTACTTGGAAAGGATAGGAAGCAGTGCAGCTTAAGGGATCTAAGTAGCAGGAACCAATGGATGGCTTCTTCAGAGAGCTACTGTCAAGGTGAATTTGTTTTCTGACCTTGTGTCACTCTACTCAAGATTTAAATTTTAAGGAGAAAGAGTCTGTTTGGCCTAGTTTAATTTACACGCCCACTCCTTGGTCAGGAGAAGGCAGAATTGATAATCTCACCAAAACTGCATGCAGTAGGGTAGAAGAAATTGCCCAGGGGGAATATTGAAATGCCTTTACCAAAAGAAGGGGCTCACTGGGTGCTGGGCAGGCAAGACCAATAGATGTCCACTATATCACGTCACTATCTCTGATGAATGACTAGGAAGAATTAATAGCAATGATAGGAGGGTCAACAAATCTCTAAGGGTCATTCATTCCTTGAATAGTTATTAAATGTCTCTTCCTATGATTTCTATGAAATCAATGTATTTCTTTGAACTAAAAACATTTACTTTGTTACTCAAAGTATTTTTACATACATAGTAAATATTCTTTGAATGCAAAAAAATGTTGCCCATTTATTTTTTGGAGGGGAGAAATGTCAATTTCATTTTATTAAACATAAATAGGAACACATGAACAGATTCCCATGGTAAAAAGTTTAAATCCGATACAGCAAAACTTCTATGATTCTCCCAATCAGCCTCCCTTGTGGCTCCATGTGGATCTTCTATACTTGTACAAATTATGTTCCTACATTTACAGTTAATTGCCTGTTGGCATATGTAGGTTTTTCATATTTAAAAATAGATAGTATTAGCAAGTACTTCTTTAAGGTAGATTGCTACAATAGTATAGTGGTTAAGAGCACAGACCCCAGAGACAAACTATAAGGATTCAAGTTCTAGCTCTCCTATGTAGCTGTATATTGTTGGTATTGCCCAGTAATTTTAAGGAAACTTTTTATTGACATACAACACAAATTCATAACTATGAACAACTTGATGAATTTTCCTAAAGTGAACGTGTACCTAGCATATAGGTCACGAACTAGATAATACCAGTACCCCAGAAACCCCTTTGTTCCCTCCTTGAAAAATACTCCTCTTCAGGGTAACCACTATCATGACTTCTAAGAACATGTATTTGTTATTCCTCTTTTTGAACTTTATGTAAATGGAATAATAATTACCATATGCATTTTGGGGGGGAGGCCCAGGTTCACTCAGTATGTTTATGAAACTCATCCATGTTGTATGTATTTATATTTTATTAATTCTCATTGCTGTTTTAATATTCCATTGTGTGAATATATTACAATTTATCCATTCTACTGTTGATGGACATGTGGATTCTTTACAATTTGAGGTATTACAAATAATGCTATTCTGAACATTCTTATACAGTTTTTTGGGGGGAGGTTTTAGGGATTTTAAAAATAATGCTATTTATTAACATTCTTGTTCACTTCTTTTGGTGAACATATGTATGCATTTCCCTTAGATATACACCTAAGAGCGGAATTGCTGGATCATAAGTTAGGTATATGTTCATTTATAGTAGATAATGCTTCACAGTCTTCCAAAGTAGTTGTACCAATATAACTTCCAACGGTGTGTGAGAGTTCCCACTGATCTATATCCTTGCCGATAATTGGTTTATCTTTTTCATTTTAACCATTTTGCTGAACGTGACATGGTCCAGTAATTTTTGAAGAATGTAAAAATCCCATTAGTGGGGAAGACAGAATGTAGGGTGTCACTCCCCAGTGATTGAAGTTGGCTCTGAGGTCGGGCAAGGCCCGGGCTGGGCAGACCTGCCCTAGGGGTGAGGGGTTGCTGGCATGTCACCACTCCTGCCCTTCTTCATTACCCTCTCCCTGTATCGGGGCCCACATGCCCTTTGGAAAAAGGGATCACCTGAGAAGCACAATACAAGGGCTTGTCCCCTTGCATCTGGGCTGGTGATCTGGGCAGAGGCTGGGACAGGAGCCACAAGAGTCAGATAGTTTTCCCAGGAGAGGCCCAGTGCCTCCCTCCTTCCCAGGGTCACCACCTTCCTGGCTCCTCCTGCCTTGTGCCCCCTCAGGCCTTCCAGCCCCTTGTACCTTTACTGCTGTTTGGTTAAAGCCTCTGTTTTGTTAAAAAAAAAGATTATCAGGTGATCTAGAGTTTTATGGGATTTATAAAATAACTTTTTCTTCAAAAAATTAAAAGAGATGGAAGAAATCTGTTATTCTCTGACTCCAACAAGTTACTATCTTCTGGGGAAAGGATTAATTTGGTTTGGATTATCCTATGTAATAAAGGGCCCTCCATCAGACTCTAGAACCTGGTTTTGAACGTTACCCCTTCTTTATATCTAAATCCCATGTTTGGTAAAATTAGGTGTTTAAGGTTTTAAAATTATTGTTCCTGGTATATTATGCAATTTCAAATATTACTACTCTTAACCTAGACTGGAGACTGCAAATACCTGGCTCACATTCTGTCATCCCTTGTTTCCAGCCAGGCAGATTATGACAGATGACGTGACTCACAGAATGTTTTCCCACTGATTTCTCTGTGGTCTCAGATTTTTTTTTTCTCAGTAGAGTGCTCCTCGTAGTCACACTGTTGACTAGAAGTGTGATGGAAGATTAAAACACTCTTTTCATCCTGCACCTCAAGGTACAAAGTAATCAGCTGAGTCTTAAAATTTTCTTAAGTATTGCCATTGTTGGTTGGCCCTATATTATACTGAGAGAAATGTGACTCATTCTTAGAAAGCTGTCATTTAAATCTATTACTTAGTCATGCTAACTGAGGAGCTGGCTTACTTTTATTTTATTCTTGTTTAAAATTTTTTGTTTTCCTTTCTATTTTAATATTTAATTGATTTTTTTTTTCTTTTGGACTAGGAAAAATTCTGAGAAGTTTGCTGCAGCTTCATAGGTCAAAGTAAGTTAGGGGAAATGACTTGAAAGAGGAGGAAAGATGATGCAGATACAGGGTTACACATGAATACTGATAGTTTGGGGGTTAGGAAGACCTTTAGAGTCCTATATGGTTTTGGAGTATATTGGTTATGGTATGATGTATATTGATCATCGCTTGTCACTTGAAATTAAAATTAAAAATAATTTATGGTAGTGAATTACAAAGTAGCATTTTTCAAAGTGAAATGTTAGAGAATAAGTTGCTTCTTTAAAAATTTTGACTATGCTAAAATGATAAAGCTGATGATTAAAACCTAAGATGAAGGATAATTAAAACCTGAAGCGGATAAAGAAGGAAGGGAGGATAGATGAAAAATAAAAGAGTTTGGTGATATAGATGAAACCAGGAGATAAGTTTTAGCAGTAGTAGTTTATGCTAATGTCATATTCCCAGCTCCAACCCTTGCTAAGTGTGTTACTTTGAGCATTCACTTGCCTTGTGAGCCTCAATCTTTTTGACTATAACGCAATCATAAGAAAGGTCACCTTTATTAACTCAAAGTGTTGTGAAAACTACTCAGGTAATGTAAATGAAATTATTTTATAACATGAAGGTACAATCAACTGCTGTTATCATAAATACTAGGATAATATGTGAGCCTCAACATGTAAATAGCTCAAACTGGGTTAAAAAAAAAAAAAAAATTCTAGCTTTCCTTTTCTGCCCATAATGGAATAACGTATACCAGACTTGCCCTCTACCTGTGAACAGCTAGAAAACTGGACAAAAATATCTGAAGCTACTGTTTTCTGACCTTGGAAAACATGCAGTACGGGTGTGTGTTCTCTAAATGGATGGAAACAAATAAGTCGTACAAAAGCCTCAGCATTCTGCCTGATGTCACTTTCCAGACCTTGCACAGGAAGAGGGAAACCAAGGAAAGCATGGCAGTCTCTTTACAGAAGTCACTGAGATCAGATTTGGGGAAGGCTGTGGCAGCTTCAGTTTGTGAGGCATGGCACCAGAGATGTAGGCGCCATGCAGGGAAGCTCCAGGACTCTGCAGGGGGGTTCACTGAGACTTTTGCTCTGTGCTAAGATGGGCCTGCATAGAGTGACATGCCACAAGGCTAGACTAAACGCAATTATTGGGGAGCTTTAAGTTGAACAATTCCCAGAACTTACATGTGGCTGAGAGACATTTGAGTTTTGACCACCAGAGTGGCAAGACATTATTGAAAATCCTGGGCATTCAGTAGATACCCCAGAGTTGTGCCTTCAAATAGGGCTAAAAGAGCTCTAGAGTAGAGGCTACTCTGGACCACCAATAACACTTTAAAAACAACCTCAAAAGGGTCAAATTGATTGGCAAGGAAGTTAACTGCCTGCCAAATTCAACACTCTTTAAATGCAGAAAACAAAATCCAAAATTTTAAGAACATAGCTTTTATGGTGTCTGGTACCCAATAAAAATTATGACATGCAAAAAGGAAGGAATATGTAAGGAAGAAAATCAGTCAATAGAAACTGACTCAGAAATTATGGAGATGAATGAAGTAGCTGACAAGGGCTTTAAAACAACTATAGTAAATATGTACAAGTATGTAATGAAAAACATGAGCATAATGAGGAGAGAAATGGAAGACATTAAAGAAGGCAAAGGGAGCTTTAGAGCTGCAATGCAATTTAGAAATGCAGTATCTGAACGGAAAATTCACCAATGGATTAACACCTATAGCCACTGCAGAAGAAAAGAAGCATGACTTAAAGATACTGCAATAGGAACTATACAAATTGAGGTACAGAATGAAAATAATAATAGTAATAAAAGGCCAGATCCTCAGTGATCTGAGGAATATTCAAAGTGATCTAACGTATGTGTAATTGGAGTATCTGAAAAGGGCAGGGGAGAGGAGCCAGAAAATATATATTTGAAGTAATAATGGTTTAATTTTTAACAAACAGGATGAAAACTATGATTTCTAAATCTAAGTAAACGAACTTCAAGCAGGATAATTGAAAGGAAAACCATTCTAAGGCATATCATATTCAATTTGTTGAGAACCAGTGATAACATAACACTCAAAAGCAGCCAGAGAGAAAAAGAAACATTAAATACAGGGGTACCAAGATAAGAATTACTGATTTCTTGTCAGAAAGAATGCAAGCCAAATAGGGAATGGAATGATAACTTTAACGTGCTTAAAAAAAAGTTAATGTAGAATTCTGTCAAGTGAAAATATCCTTCAAAAATGAGAGCAGCATAAAGACTTTTTTGACAAATAAAACACAGAGAATTTATTTCCAGCAGACCTGAATTACAAGAAATGTTAAAGGAAGTCCTTCGAGAGGAAGAAAACTGATACCAGTACAAACCCAGTTCCATACAAATGAATGAAGAATGCCAGAAATGGAAAATATGTGGGAAAATACGAAAAATGCTTTTCTGATTTTTATCCTTTCTTTTAAAAAAATTACCTTTTAAAAGCAAATGTAGTAACAGTGTATAGTGGGGGTTTATAACAGTTTGAAGTAAAATGTAGGAAAATAGCACAAAGGTTGGCATATGGTATATACTTATACTTGGCTTATTTCAGTTGCGTGCAGCTTTCTGTGTTCATCTAGTATTTTTAGTGGATGAAATCACATGTAAAATCAAAAGTCAAGTTAATATTAAAAATTTTTGTTATTGTGTTAAAACAAGTTTGCATTTTTGAAAACAAACATTGTAGTAGAACTGACTGTATAGTTCACCGAGTATGACAAAAGTTTGCACCCATGTTACCATGATGAAAATCAAGATACAGAAAATTTCCATCACCCCCAAAAGTTTACTTGTACACTTTGTACTGATTCTTGCCTTCAGCTCCAAGCAACAATAGATTTGTGTTCTGTCACTATAGTTTTGCTTGCTGTAGAATTTCATATGGATGGATCATACACTGTTATGTATACGTTTTAATATTTTAAAATTCATCCACATTGCTGCATGTATCAAATAGATTATTCTTTTCTATTGCTGAAATATATTCCATTATATAGATATGCCAAATGTATTTATCCATTCATTCACCTGTTGATGGGTATTTGTGTTGTTTCCAGTTTGTGGTTATTATGAATAAAACTTCTCTGAACATTAATGTACAAGCTTTTTTTGGTGGACATTTGCTTTCTTCTCCCTTGGATTAATAATGGAACTGCTAGGTCATATGGTGACAGCTTTCATAAGAAACAACCAAATAGGTCTCCAAAGTGGTTGTACTATTTTATGCCCCCAACAGCAATATCTGAAAGTTGAAATTGCTTCATATCCTTGGGAAAAGTTGGATTTTTAATGTTTAATTTTAGCTATTCTAGTGGGTGTGTAGTGATATCTCATTGTGATTTTAATTTGCATTTCCCTAGTGACTAATGATGTTAAGCATCTTTTTATGTGATAATTAACTATTCTTCTATCTCCTTTGGTAATTAGTACAAAGTGTCTATTCAAATCTTCCGCTCTTTTGAAAAGTTGGATTGTTTGTCTTCTTATTGAATTGTAAGGTTACTTTATATTATCTGGTTTCAAGCCCTTTGTCAAATATATGTATTGCAAATATCTTCTTCCAGTTGAGGACTGACTTCATTTTCTTAGTTGTGTCTTTCAAAGAGCAGAATTTTATAATTTTCATAAAGACTATTTTATTAATATTTATTGTATGGTTAGAGCTTTCTGTGTCCTAATATATCTTTTCCCTCACAAAAGTTGCAAAATTTTTCTTCTGTATTTTCCTCTATTACATGTCTTTTATAAGGTTAATAAGTTTTAACCTTTACTTTTAGATTTATGATTTATTTCAAATAAATTGTTTGCATGATGTCATGAAGGAAGTATATTTGTTCCATAGTGATATCCAATTGCCCCAGCACCATTTGTTGAAAAGACTATTTCCCTAGACTTCGCACCTTGGTCAAAAATTTATTAACCATATATGTGTAGGTTTATTTTTGAACTCTCTATTTTGTTCCACTGATCTATTTGTCTATCATCATACTACTACCACATTGTCCTAATAACTGTAATTTATGGTAAGTCTTGAAGTCAGAAAATATAAGCACTCCAACTTTGTTCTTTTTTTAGAATATTTGTTCTGACTGTTATATATCATTTGTATTTCTACCTAAATTTTAGAATCAGGGAATTCCCTGGCGGTCCAGTGGTTAGGATTTGACGCTTTCACTGCGGGGGCCCATGTTCAGTCCCTGGTTGGGGAACTAAGATCCCGCAAGCTGTGCAGCGCGGCCAAGAAAAGAAAAATTTTTTTTAGAATCAACTTGTCAATTTCTACCACAAGGGCTTCTGGGATTTTGATTGAGATTTCACTGAATCTACTATATTCTAATTTAGAGAGAACTGGTACCTTAACAATACTGAGTCTTCTAATCCATGACTGGTATGTCTCTCAACTTATTTAAATCTTCTTTAATGGCTCTCAGCAAGAAAAAGTTTGAGCAGATTCCTTTCTATGCCTAATTTGATGAGAGTTTTTGGTTGTCGTTGTTGTTCCTGAGTAGGTGTTAAATTTTATCAAGTGCTTTTTCTAAATCTATTTAGAGAACCACGTGGATTTCCTTTTTTAGTTTAACATGGTGAATTTCATTGATTATTTTTAAAAGGTTAGACCAACTTTCTGTTACTGGGGTAAGTCCCACTTGGTCATGATGCATTATCCTTTTTATATGTTGCTAAGTTAGATTTGATAATATTTTATTAGGAACTTTTCCAACTAGGCTCAGGAGAGAGATTGGTTTTTAATTTTCTTTTCTTGTGATAGCTTTACTTTTGGTGTCAGAGTGATGGTAGACTCATAATAAGTTGAGAAGTATTCCCTCTATTTTCTGAAACTTTCTGTAAGACAACTATGATATCTTCCTCAAATGTTGGTTAAAATTCACCAGTGAATGCATATGGAATTAGGGTATTTTTTGCTGGAAGATTTTAAGTTATTTCATTTATTCAGATGATATAGGGCTATTCAGGTATTTAAATTTTTTTGGCCAGTTTTGGTTTTGTAAATTTTGGCTATCAAGGACTTGGTCTGTTTCTTATAAGTTGTCAAATTTATTGCAATAAATATGTTTAAAACATTCTCTTTGACTCTTTCAATATATATGGAATCTATGGTGATATCCCTCTTTCATTTTTATACTGGTAATTCATGTCTTTATTTTTTTCTTGTTTCTTCTAAGCTAGTTTATTATTTTATTGATCTTTTTAAAAAATCAGCTTGAATTTCACTGGTTTTTCTCTGTTGTTTGTGCATTTTATTTTTAATTGGAATTTTCACATACCATGTAATTCACCCATTTAAAGCATACACTCAGGGTTGTTTGTTTGTTTTGTTTTGTTTAGTATATTCAGAGTTGTACAACCATCACCATAATGAATTTGAGAACAGTTTCATAACCCCAAAAGGGAATCTATCCAGTCACTCTTCATTTTCCCCACATACCCTTCCCCAGTACCAGGCATCAACTAAACTACTTTATATCTCTATAAATTTGCCTATTCAGGACATTTCATATAAATGGAATCATGTAATTTATGGTCTTTTGTGACTGGCTTCTTTCACTTAGCATAATGTTTTCAAGGTTCATCTATGCTGTAGCATGTATCAGCGCTTCATTTATTTTTATTGTTGAATAATATTCTATTGTATGGCTACATCACACTTTGTTTATCCATTCATCAATTGGTGGACATCTGGATTGTTTCCATTGCTTGGCTGTTGTGAACAACAGTGCTATGTTATTTGAGTACAAGTTTTGTGCGGACATATGTTTTCATTTTGCCGAGTATATATACCTAGCAGTGGAATTCTGGGTCAAATGTTAACTCTGTGTTTAGTCTTTGGAGGACATACCACGTTGTTTTCCAAAGTGGCTGCATCCTATTATATTCCCATCAGCAGTGTGTGAGGGTTCCAATTTCTCCACATCCTTACCAACACTTGTCATTATCTGTCTTCTTGATTGTAGCCATCCTAGTGGATGTGAATTGGTATCTCATTGTGGTTTTGATTTGCATTTCCCTGATGGCTAAAGATGTCCTTTTTCTCCTCAGCTGGAGTTTTGCTAGAGATTGTGTTGAATTTGTAGATCAATTTGTGGAGTATTGCTATCTTGATAATATTAAGTTTTTCTATCCACGAACACGGGATGCCTTTCCATTTGTTTAGTTCTTCTTTATTTTCTTCAGTGATATGTTGTAGTTTTAGCATACAAGTCTTTCACTTTTGTTAAATTTATTCATAAGTATTTTCTTCTTTTTGATGTTGTTATAAATGGAATTATTTTCTCAATTTCATTTTTGGATTGTTCATTGGTATTGTATAGACCTTCAGTTGACTTTTGTGTATTGTTCTTGTATCCAGCAACCTTGTTGAACTCGATTATTACTCTTAATTGTGTGTGTGTGTGTGGTGTGTGTACGTGTGTGTATTCCTCAGGATTTTCTGTATTCAAGATTATGTCATCTGTGAATAGACATAGTTTTGCTTCTTTTTTTCCAATCTGGATTCCTTTTATTTCATTTTTTCCCCCTAATCTGTCTGGCTAGAAACTCCAGTGCAGTGTTTAATAGAAATGTCAAGAAAGGACATCCTTGCCTTGTTTCTTATATTAAAAGGAAAGCACTCAATTTTTCATCATTAAGTTTGATTACCTGAGGGATTTTGTAGATGCCCTTTATCATGTTGAGGATGTTTCCTTCTATTCTTAGTTTGTTGAATATTTTTATCATGAAATGTTGAATTTTTAAAAATGTTTGTTTTGCATCTATTTGGAAGATTCTGTGGGAATTGTCCTTTGTTCTATTGACATGATATATTAATTGATTTTTGGATGTTAAATCAACCTTGCATTTTTGAGATAAAACCCACTCTGTTATGTTGTATGATCCCTTTTGTATATTGCTGGATTAAGTTTGCTAGTATTGTGTTGAGCAATTTTGCTTCTATATTCATAAGAGATATTGCTGTATAGTTTTCTTTCTTGTGAAATCTTTGTGTGGTTTTTGGTATTGGGGTAATACTGTCCTCATAGGATGAGTTGGGAAATGCTCACTCTTCTATTTTTACAATAGTTTGTGAAGAGTTTTTATTTAAAAAAATATTTGAATTAACCAGTGAAGCCATCTGGGTCTCAGCTTTTCTTCTGGGTAATTTTTTATTTCTAATTTAATATCTTCACTTTTTCTAGATCTATTTGGATTTTCTTTTTCTTCTTAAGTTAGTTTTGGTAGTTTGTGTCCTTCTAGGAATTTGTCTATTTCATCTACGTTACCTAATTTGTTGCCATACATTTGTTCATAGTATTGCCTTACTATCCTTTTCTGTATGGTCAGAAGTGATGTCTCCCCCTTCATTCCTGATTTTAGTAATTTGAGTCTTCTCTTTTCTTTTCTTGGAGAGTCTAGTTTAAAGTTTGTCAATTTTGTCGACTTTTTCAAAGAACCAACGTTTGGTTTTATTAGTTGTATCGATTGTTTTTCTATCCTCTATTTGATTTATTACTACTCTAATCTATCATTTCCTTCCTTCTGCTTGCTTTAGATTTAATTTACTCTTCTTTTTCTAGTGTCTTAAGGTGTAAGTTTAGGTTATTGATTTGATATCCTTTTTATTTTTTAGTGTAGCCATTTAAAACTATAAAATTTTGCTTTAGCTGCATTCCATAAGTTTTAGTATGCTGTGTTTTCATTTTCATTCATCTCAAAGTATTTTTCAATTTCCATTGTGATTTCTTCTTTGACCCATTGGTTATTTAGTAGTGTGTTATTTAATTTCTATATCTTTGTTAATTTCCCATACTTGTTTGTTATTAATTTATAATTTCACTCAGTTGTGGTAGTTGGAGAACATATTTGGTATGATTTCAATCCTTTTAAATTTATTGAGGTTTGTTTTATGGCCCAGCATACGGTCTATCCTAGAGAATGTTCTACGTGCACTTGAGAAGAATGTGTATCCTCCAATTGTTGAATAGAGTGTTCTGTAAATGTCCTTTTTTTTTTTTTTTTTGAAATTCATCTATTTATTTGGCTGTGCCAGGTCTTTAGTTGTGGCACGTGGGATCTTCATTGCCATGTGCGGGATCTTCATTGCGGCATGCGGGATCTTTGGTTGCGGCATGCAGGCTCTTAGATGCGGCATGCGGGATCTGGTTCCCTGACCAGGGATCGAACCTGGGACCCATGCATTGGGAGTGCAGAGTCTTAACTGCTGGACCACCAGGGAAGTCCTTGTAAATGTCTTTTAGTTCTAGTTGGTTTAAAGTTGTTAAAGTGTGCTACATTTTTATTAGGTAATATCTTTGTTTTTCTCCTCCTCCTCCTCCTCCCCTTACCCCTCCCTCTCCCCCTCCCCCTTTCTCTCCTCCTCTCCCTTTCTCTCCTCTTTGTGTGTGTGTGTGTGTGTGTGTGTGTGTGTGAATGACATAGTCTTCATTATTCTTCTAACCCCATTTCCCCCCTGGGTCCTTTATTTTTTATTGAGGGGATTTTTATAGCACTATGATTTTTAGGAATACTTGCGCTGAGTTACAGAAGAACTGACTGTATGCTTTAAATGGGTACTTTTTCAAATATAAATTATACCTCAGTAAAGTTGATTTTAAAACAAATTAATAATTCTGGGTAAAAGTTATTTAAGATTGTAAATTATAGTTTCTTAGAGTAACAAATAATTGTATTGGACAGAAAGATTTTGAAAACTTACTCCCTTAGAAGAGATTTAAATAAATCTATCCACCCTTTTCTAATGAGTATTTAAATATATTTTTCTACTTCCACTAAACTTGTCATATAAACCCAATTTTTCCCCACAAAGTTTGGATTATTTTTTTGTCTTAAATTGTTTAGTAAAATGCTTCTGCCTTTATTATTATTATTTAAAGTTTAAAAAAGTTACTGATGATTGGCAATATCTGACCTTAAAATTCTAGCTGTCAACCATGTCAGGCTAAGAGAGCATATTTACCAGCAATTGTTCCTTAATTCAAAATACAATGTTCCCTTTATGTTCATTTAAAAAGGAAGAGTTGGTTCCAACTCTTACTCTTCTCCCAATATTACCTGCAAAGTAGAAAGCAATTTTGCATAGATTAAAAGCCTAAGTTAACCATTTAAAAAAGCATGTGGACTTGTCAAGTCATCTCAATGGATTCATTGAGAATTCAAAGGAATAAGAAACAGAGCCTTCATTACATGTCTTTAGCTTGGCTAATCATTTAGCTTTAGCTAATCATTTAACAAACATTTGTTCCCATGGGAAAATGATGTTTCGGTATACTAATGATGACCCTCAACATTCTAAAAGAATAAAATGCAACACAGCAAAACCTGTTGAGTGCTTACTAAAAGTAAGGTATGTTATGAATTTGGTTTAATGATAGTTTATAATTTTGAAGGCATGTTTTGAGACTTATAGCCAAGTTTTAATATTAAGGTCAATAGACATCATTGGGCTTCTAGTTGTGAGAACTAAAGTGATAGAGGTAAGTGAATAATGCTGTCATTGTTTTCTCCAAATGTTTATTTTCATAGATCTGTCTCGGATGCTTAATTCTAGATGATATTGATAAACTTCTGACTTGGTGATAGTTTGAAATAATGATATGTGTAAAAATGAATGAACATTCTCTAAAAATACACATCTTCTCAAAAGAGTGAGCTGGTTTTGTTAATAAATTTTAGCTTAAACATATAGTCTAGCTGTAAATTAGGGAAGCTTCCCTCCCTGTTGTTTTGTCATTAGATGCTATTCTTCCTTTATAGTGCTTACTACAATTTATTTGTGTGTTCATTTATTCAGTCTAGTCTATGTCCCGTGTCTGACTTTCATGTATATATTTTTTACCACTATATATCCAGTACCTAGAACCATGCCTGGCATGTAGTATACACTCTAAAAAAACTGTTGAATAGCCAAATAAATAAAATGTCAGGAGACCTGCCTTGAATCCAGTCTTAACTCCATTCTGACTTAAGAAATAACTTGAGCAAGTGACTTGCTCTTACACTCTTAGTGCCTTTTTTCCCTTCTGTAGTTTAGTGATAATAGTACCTTATATATAATACATTACATCTCTATAATATTCAAAACATTTTCACAACATTCACTGAATGATTACTATGTGCCAGGTACACTTCTAGGTATTAAGGATACAGCAGTAAACCAAAAAAGACAAAAATCTGAGCCTTCATTGAGCTTATATTCTGTTGTTTTGTTTTGGTCCTCACAACACCCCTGTGAGGTTACCGACAGGGGTGTTGATACTGATACTGATACTATTAATTTACTGATGTGGAAGTAGAGACTTGAGGTTAAGCATTTACTCCAGAACAATCAGCTGGTGAGTTCAAGAACCAGATATTTTATATCCAGTGCTTTTCCTTCCTCCCCTAACTCCCTGTCTATCATATAGGAATTTTATGAGGAAAAATAAGATCCAATTTGTATATCTTCTGTACATATGTTGCATAAATACAAAGTGATGGCATGATTCAGGTTTTAAAGTAGCTTTAAAAACTGTGGCATTTCAAGATACCTTAAATCCAAAGGAAATTTAAAATTTAAGTATGAACTTCTTTGTTTGGATATGGCCTGCTGTTATTTATGTAGCACCTCTTATACTTAGACCCTTGGCTGTAGGAGTTGGGGCTTCCTGTTGTTAAATGATCTAATACTGTACATTAGTATGGAAGTCTAGACAGTGCCCATAGTGGATAACATAGTAGTTGCTAAGCAAGGGAAATTATTATGCCATCTGCTGCCTCTTATAAGGTGTTATTACTTGACTCATTTTCTGAATCAACACACCAAAGGCACCATAAGTAATGTAAATTATAGTGGCTTGCACATTTTTTAACTAAATGAGCAGTTTATAAGAAAAAAAAACTTTGTGCCTCTTCTCAATTTTAATGGATGCCATGGAAAATTACTTTTGTCCTTCAAACTCTGTCTTTATGGGATAATCTTTTATTAGACCATCAGATATCCCATATTCAAACTTAAGCAAGAATTTTTCTTGTAATGAACTTACAGCAGTTCTTTAGCATTGATAGTATGCTACTCATGGAAAATCTGGTATTTATTTTAATTTGATCACTTTAAATTTTAAAAAGCATAAAATGCTCCCACATATGCTTAGGCTTGCATAGAGGAACCTGGAAAAAATATATCTATTTGGCAGAAGTGATAAAGTAACTTCATTATAAATATGCCCTAAAAGCCATACATTTGATATAATTCTGCTTGACCTTTTATCCTACTAAAGGATTAGATTTCCATAGAAAAACACTTCTCAAAGTGTGTTCCTTGAGTGTGTTTCTTAAGATATTAACAAGTATTATTGGGAGAGAAGGAAGGTTTCTATAGTCAAATATGATGAAAATGCTAAGTTAAAGAGGTTTCTTCACTGTCAGTCTTCTCAGAGCCTTTAATATGTTAATACGTTAGTGTGTATTATAATCTCTAGTGGGCAGTATTTTTCCCAACATTTTGCCACAGGATGTTCTTTTTCTTAGGAGTATCTTATGGGACTAATGTTCTGCAAAACACAGTTTGGGGAACACTGCCTTAGAGTATATGTTGGCATTTGCGTAATAGCCT
Source organism: Eschrichtius robustus (assembly GCF_028021215.1). Classification (NCBI taxonomy): domain Eukaryota; kingdom Metazoa; phylum Chordata; class Mammalia; order Artiodactyla; family Eschrichtiidae; genus Eschrichtius; species Eschrichtius robustus. The sequence goes on along the minus strand of NC_090827.1, from coordinate 58,236,367 downwards.
ATGAAGTCTATACTCGTTACAGGTTGCTCCTTAGTCCTCTTCTTTCTCTGGGCACTCTCAATGGTACCAAACGCTTAAAATGCCACATGTAGTCAAGGATCCTCAAATATGTAAATTCACCAGCTCTGTTTTTTGAGCTCTACATCCATATATCTATCTGCCTAACCAACTTTTCCAACTGGGTATTGAGGCTTTCAAATTTAACTATCCAAAACTGAACTCAGTATCTTCCTCTTAAATCTGCTCCTCTCCTATCTCATTGAAGATCACTAGTATCCATCTAGCTTGTATGCAAGCTAGATGCATGGGAGCCGTCCTTAACTCTTGCCACTCATTTTCCTTTCTCATCCAGCCATCAGCATGACCTAACTATCCTAATTCTTTACATCTCTTTTTTTTTTTTAATGTTTCCCTATTTTTTTTTTAACATCTTTATTGGAGTATAATTGCTTTACAATGGTGTGTTAGTTTCTGCTTTATAACAAAGTGAATCAGTTATACATATACATATGTTCCCATATCTCTTCCCTCTTGCATCTCCCTCCCTCCCACCCTCCCTATCCCACCCCTCTAGGTGGTCACAAACCACCGAGCTGATCTCCCTGTGCTATGCAGCTGCTTCCCACTAGCTATCTATTTTACGTTTGATAGTGTATGTATGTCCATGCCACTCTCTCACTTTGTCCCAGCTTACCCTTCCCACTCCCCATATCCTCAAGTCCATTCTCTAGTAGGTCTGTGTCTTTATTCCCGTCTTGCCACTAGGTTCTTCATGACCTTTTATTTTATATCTCTTAAGTAAGTCCACTTCACTTAAATTGCATCTAACTTAGTTTAAGCCGTCATCATCTTATACAGATTGCTAAAGTAACCCTTTAACTCAGCATTGTTCAATAGAAATACAATGCAAGCCACAAACCCAAGTCACGTACATAATTTTAAATTTTCTAATAGCCACATTAAAAAATGTAAGACCAAACAGGAGAAATTAATTTTTATAATACATTTTATTTAGCTCAGTGTATCCATATTATTATCATTTCAACATACAATCACTTCAAAATTACTGGTATACATATATCTATATATAGACATATTTTACATTATTATTTGTTGCACTGTTTGAAGTCCAGTGTGTATTTTACACTTTCAGCCATCTCAATTTATGCTAGCTATATTGAAGAGCTCAATAGCCATATGTGGCTATAATAATAGGGCAGTACATCTTTAAGTGGTTTTCCTTTCTGTAGCTTCTCCCCTTCCTGTCCATTCTTCCCATTCAGCCAACATGGTATGTCTATATCTGATGGTATCATTCCATTGTTGAAGATCCTTGGTTGATTCCTTGTTGCTTCAGGCCTCAAGATCCATGATAATCTATATTTACCTCTCCAGTCTCATCTCACTTAACCCCACTTTAATTTTTATTTGTTTATTTATTTATTTATGGCTGTGTTGGGTCTTCGTTTCTGTGCGAGGGCTTTCCCTAGTTGTGGCAAGCGGCGGCCACTCTTCATCGCGGTGCGCGGGCCTCTCACCGTCGCGGCCTCTCTTGTTGCGGAGCACAGGCTCCAGACGTGCAGGCTCAGTAATTATGGCTCACGGGCCCAGCCGCTCCACGGCATGTGGGATCTTCCCAGACCAGGGCTCGAACCCGTGTCCCCTGCATTGGCAGGCGGATTCTCAACTACTGCGCCACCAGGGAAGCCCAACCCCACTTTAAATTCCTTACATACTGATCTATTTGTGGTTATTTTCTAAAGATATCATGCCTTTCTCCTCTAGCCTTTGTACACATGACTCCTGTTTGGAATAATCCTTCCCAACCACTTTGCCAGGTAAACTCCTGTTCAGGTCTCAGCCTAGATTTCACTTCTTCAAGGAAATCTTTCCTAAATGCACAAGTCTGGATTAGGTGCTACTCCTATGAACTCTCATTGTACCATCTGCTTACCTAATATTAGTTGTTATTACACTGTATTTTATTGTACTGTAATAACTTACCTCTAAGAGCTTGGGATTATGTTTGCTCTTAATTCCATGATTTAACTAACTAGACTGGAAGCTTCTTGAAAATCTTGTATATGCTTACTAAATAATTTTTAAATGGAAGAATGGGAGAAATAGAATAATGTAACAGCCAAAAGACCTCTGCCCCACCTCTAATGATGACATTATCAGTCTCTAATTCCCCACACCTGAAAGTATACATTCAGCAAGAATTTATTGATGTGTTGTATGTCAGGCACTGGGTTAGGTATTTCCTGGCATAGTGGGAAATAACCTGACTTATTGATCAACAATAATACGTATTCCTTTTATGTTACTTTATAGTATGAAAGCCCTAAATTATCATGCATCGAAAAAGCACCATCAGTTAAAATTCTGTGGCTACAAGAAACAGAACCAATTCTTTTTTAACAACAAAAGGATATTTATTAGAAGAACAGTGGAGGTAGGCCACAGAATAGAAGTACAGAACCAAACTTTAGAAAGTTTTGGGAAGGACAAGAACCAAGATAGCTTCAGATTTCTCAGCCTTAGAAATTCACAGGTATGGTTATCAAGTATGTTTCCATCAGCTGACTCGGGTAGGTCCTAGAGGTGTCTGCTCAAGAGTCAAATTCTTGGAAGAGAAAAACTGGCCCACAGGAAAAAAAAAAAAAAGAAACAAAAGCTGTTCCAGGATCACATATTTGCCTCACTGGTCAAGATCAAGAAGTAATTCTAGAAGAAGGACGGGTAGTAGGAAAGCATTACAGGAAGACAAAAACAATATCCGCTACAGTTACGAAAATATCTCTCAGAGACTAAGACTCTGGAGAAGGCATCTGAATGGCTTAGTCAATGTATTAATGGTTATTATTTTAATTAGCTATCATGTAGAAGAACCGATAATCCAAGTAAGATTTCAGTCTTTGCATTTGATTCATTCATTTATGATTTGCATTTATTCAAACATAGAGGACCTATCATGTCAGATACTGCTAAGAAACAAGGTTATAAAGATGAATTAAACATAGTCCCTGTCTTCAAAGAACTTGGTCTTGTATGAAAATAGTCATATATGGATACTATGGAGAAATTGGAGTAAGCTTTATAGAAGAGGTTGGGCTAGGATGAACATTAATTTACCCATTGGACAAGCAGTGGGAAAGAGTTCTACAATTCCAACAGAGGGAATTGCAGATGAGCAATCACCAAAACAGAAGAGAGGTACATATGTTTAAGAACTACATGTAATTCAGAATTTCGAGAATGTAATGTATCCCTATATTGTGTGTTGGGAGAGATGGGGGCAGAGAGAATGGTTAGTGATGAGACTGGATAGGCAACTAAGGGTGAGATCTTGAAGGACTTTGCATACCAGGATCAAGGATTTAGATTTCATCTTGTGCACAATGGGAATGCACGCGAAGAGTCCTGGGGAAGGGACTGTGATGATCAAATTTCTGTATTAAAATGAGTATCCGATGGCTATGTAATCAACAGATTGAATGGAAGAGAAATTAAAGTCAAAGAAACTTGCTAAGTATTATATGGTAAAATTAAGGAGAAAGGTAATAAGGCTTAAACATAGGCAATGACAATTGAGGAAGGAGAGAAGGCGGTAGATAAAGAACATATTTAGGTTGTACTGTAAAAACCCCTTATGATGTGCAGTTTTTCCTTTAAAATATTTTTGGTGTCCAGTAACAGAAAATTGAATTCAAATAATAAAGAAGTTCATAGCCTCACATATCTGGAAAATTCAGAGGAGGGCAGGTGTTAGGCTTAATAGTGTCATTTAAAAAGTTTATTATCAGGAATTCCCTGGTGGTCCAGTGGTTAGGAATCTGTGCTTCTACTGCAGGGGGCATGGGTTCGATCCTTGGTCAGGGAACTAAGATCCTACAAGCTGTGGGGTGCAGCAAAGTTAGTAAAGTACATGGAAATTTGTTTAAAATCAAGTTTATTATCATCTTGTATTTCTTTTTTTTCTTTTTTTAAAGAAATTTCCCCTTGAGTGTCTCTTTTTTTTTTTTTTTTTTTAATTTTTATTTATTTATTTATTTATTTATGGCTGTGTTGGGTCTTCGTTTCCGTGCGAGGGCTTTCTCTAGTTGCAGCAAGTGGGGACCACTCTTCATCGCGGTGCGCGGGCCTCTCACCATCGCGGCCTCTCTTGTTGCGGAGCACAGGCTCCAGATGCGCAGGCTCAGCAATTGTGGATCACGGGCCCAGCCGCTCCGCGGCATGTGGGATCTTCCCAGACCAGGGCTCGAACCCGTGTCCCCTGCATTGGCAGGCAGATTCTCAACCACTGCGCCACCAGGGAAGCCATCATCTTGTATTTCTGCTTTCCATAGTGTCAGATTATTTCAGGTCTGGTTTTCTTTCTGGTGACAAAATGACTGCAGCAGTTTCAGGCCTCTCCTCAGAAAAACACAAGATCCAGAAAGAGAAAGTGTGGGTGACCTTTTGGAGGCTTTCCTAGAAGAGAAAGAAAACCAAGTTATTTCGGCCAATTCATGACCTAATCCCCATGGCCAGGAAAATTTCAAATTTGCCTAAACCAGTTTATCTGAACCAGTTACTTTAGCAAGGAGGCTGAGTCCACGTCTGGGAATAGGGTCAACTTCCCACAAGCACAGGACTCTCAGGAAAGGAGTGGATCCCAAACTGGAAGCTGAGGCAGGAGGAGATGAATGCTGGGTAAGTCTACTCGGGGAGGATGTCTACTCTTTCCAGAATATTGACGGAGAGAAGAGGAAGATATATATAAAGAGACACAGGATGAAGGGAAGAATATTTTCTTTTTTTTCTATTTTCTTCCATTCTCTCTCTCTTTCTTCCTTTCTTTCTTTCATTGAAGATAATTAAACATGTTAATGGTTCACACTTCCATTTGGATCTCATTGGATCTCATCCATTTGGCCAGCATTGTGTCACATGGCCACACTCAGCTTCAAGCGAGGCTGAAGAAGTAGTGGCTATGTAGTAGAAGGCAGCAAGGGAAAAAGGAAATGGGAACAGCTGGTGAGTGAGCAAAACAAAAAAATTTGCTTTAAGGACTTCTTTTGAAGTCTTTCTCTCCCCAACCCCCAAGGTTTTGGGAGTGCTTTTTTGTTTGTGTGTTTGAGATATTGGAATTATATGACAATGCTGTAGGTCTGTTATGAAGTCTGAGTTTGACAATGTGGGGGGAAAGGAAATGTGTTCCTTTCCTTTCTAAGATTACAAAGTGAATGAAGTGGGAACTGTAGGTATACACTCCAGATTTACTTTGCAAGACAATGCTGAGGCAGGAATTTAGTTTTCTTGGGTGGACCGCCAACTAACATGAAGTGAATGGCTCCATGGGGTAGAGATGAACCTTTGAGTCATAGTACATTAAGTTCTAGCAATGAATGCGTGAGACACAGTAACTCACTCTTTGATTAAGCACAATAAGAATCATTCCCATGAAGAAGTAAAGTGTCAGCTTATATATATGAAACTCTCATACCTGTATTGTGACAGTTGATTCAGATGGCTAGGTGATCCCAAATTGCTGAGCCTTGTTTCTTCAACCAGAGATAGCATCAGAAATGAAGATGAGGGGCTTCCCTGGTGGCGCAGTGGTTGAGAATCTGCCTGCCAATGCAGGGGACACGGGTTCGAGCCCTGGTCTGGGAAGATCCCACATGCCGTGGAGCAGCTGGGCCCGTGAGCCACAACTACTGAGCCTGCGCGTCTGGAGCCTGTGCTCCGCAACAAGAGAGGCCGCGATAGTGGGAGGCCCGCGCACCGTGATGAAGAGCGGCCCCCCGCTTGCCACAACTAGAGAAAGCCCTCGCACAGAAACGAAAACCCAACACAGCCAAAAATAAATAAATAAATTTAAAAAAAAAAGAGTACTGTTTAAAAAAAAAAAAGAAATGAAGATGAATAAAAATTGATGTATAATATAAAATAGATGATCCAGCCAGAGCAAACTGCCTTCTCACTGGCAGGGGTGCTGCTCTCGCCCTGGTTCTGCTTTATAAGCCAGACTTCTTGACAGCAGTCATCAAGTAAGAGTATGATGCAAAAGCATCTGTGGATCCTGCCAGCATCTATTGACCTAACAGCATTCATTCTTTATCACTCACTTCCTGATACATAGAAACAAAGTCAGAATGATTGAGTGCCTTGAAAGGGTCAGTATTTCTAGCCCTGGAAGTACACACTGCTTTGCTTCCCCATTTATTTCTCATCAGTGGATTTGCTTCGGCAGTTATCCAGCAGCCGGGAGACCATTATTGCATGAAAATGTTCCATGACAGTGACATTCACTCAATTTTATTTTTTTAATTTGAAAATATTTTATTTGGAAAATTTTATACAAATGCAGTATTTAATATGTTCTTTAATTACTTTATATTTTATTTTTATAATTCTTTAATATAAAGAAAACATAATTACTTTTTCTATCAAGCCCCGTACAGGTGTCCTCAAATCCCCTCCAGTTTACTTGAGCATGCAATAAAAATGTGAATGCTTCCTATGAGTGTGATGACATGAAATAATTTAAGAGAAGGTATTTTTGAGCATCTTTCTGGTTTGGAAAAGGCATTTTGAGCATCTCACCATGCCCGGAGCCATGCTGGATTCTTACACAGAGCTGTACATATGGTATATTTTATAGTATACACAGGGACAGTTATTCATGGGAAATCTTTGTTGTTCCACTAAGGAAAGAACACCTGGCAAGAAGTTCCCAGCAATTTGCTCTGTTGGCCACAGAATTCATGAGCATCTTACTGAGGACAGGACCAGCCACAGAGCAGCGGGCCAGGAGGCCTCAGTCTGAACCAAGTGACAAGGAGTTACTCAATGTTTTAAAGCTTAGCATGGGCCCTGGACTTGTGGATCCCTCTAAAAATATGACAAGCAACTTACATTTGAATAGTGATTAGACACTTAAAAAATTTGGAAAACTCAAGCTTATTCATATTTTGTGACAGCAATAGCTTATTTTCCATTCTACAGGTAAAAAGTCCTGGACGTGTCAAAGATAATTAAAATTCTCCGGTAATTTCTAAACTTTATTTAATACTATTGTGTATACTTCAGTGTTATCTTCTATCAAACCCTTTCATTAGAACTTCTATGGAGTTGCAACACTGATGTTTGACCTCACCTTTCTGCCGCTCTACAAGCCCAGTTGAAAGTAGTAAATAGCAAATGGGAAAGGTCAAGCATCCTGAGGGAGAGAACAGGGAAGAGGAAAAAAAAAGTGTCTAGATAATACATAAACTCTAGTCTATCATTGAATTAGCTAGAGTTGACTGTTTCCCTAAGGCATTTGTATATACAGATCTGCCCATTTCAATCTGTCCTTCTTGGATCAGCATGTTATATGATGGCATTATCCTGTTACATGAACAAAGGCACTGATTTTAATTACATGGAAATTGATGTTTACTGCAAGCTTTTATGAAGAGTAATTATTACATTGAAAAAGGATCCAAAAAATAGTTATTTTTACAGACTTTGATTTGGGTGTAAATGCATCTGATTTCCAGGGTACAATAGTGAGACTGAATTTGTGTGTTAGATCCACATTTATTTATTTATTTTTTCAGGTATCATATTCCTGGTGCATTTGTAGTTTTTGCCTACCCACAAATGTTGACGCCAAGGCTTTGTTTAACTTACTTCCTTCTCAATATATTGCTGCTTCTATTTTTCCCTAAGTACACTTGGACGCATTCTCAGAACTTTTGCTTCATGACTAGACTTTGCCTTCCTCAAGTCAGAGATCCTGTGTTAATCAGCCTTGCAAATCTCCCAACAAGGCTCATAGGAGGTATTCATATAAACGTTGAAGGAAATGAATCTAGGTCAGATAGATGATGTGGGACAAATGAAATAATCTGTTTGTATGCATTGCCTTATCTGAAAGAGGTAAATAGTCTGATTTACATTGCAGCGTATGTATTTTGAGAATCAGTATATGGTGGTAATCACTCAGAAGATGATTGTCATACAAAATTCAAGGGAGAAAAATCACTGGTTTTTCTCTGGTTCTCTGATTTGATGTGTCTGCATAAAATCTTACTCTCCTTGTTTTGCTGATGTGGCAAGTACTTGAGCAGTTTGCTGTTTGCACCCATCCCTGGATCTATATAGTATTAATGCTTTACAGGTTTCTCATTGCCATTGAATAGCTTGCTCTTCAGAATTAGTATAACCTCAGAATTTAATTAGGAATCAGAACAAAGGTGAATTGGTGTCTCACTTTGTGGGCTGAGAGAGGGGGGTTCAAAGACGATTACCGTTTTGCCTGATGCCCATTGCTCACTTTAAAGGAGAACTTGAAGCCAGCAATCGTGTGAGGAGAGGTGTGTTTATCCATCTGCTATCCCTGAGAGCTGAAACTACTTCATCAACATTGATTAATATGCTCTAGCAGGTGCAGGTCTTCAGAAATCAGTTTAAATAATTAAAAGCTTTACTTACCTAGGGGTTCATAGAATGCCCCCCAACTTCACTTCCTGCCCAAGGTCAACGGATTCTGAGGGGACTGGACAATGTTCTGTGACTCTGTTCACTCCCATTTGAATTTGGAGTCTTCATTTAGAGAGTCTCAGCCTGCCTTAAACATTCTTTTAGCCCGTGACTCAGTGATGTAATAGAATGAAGTTGTCAGCGAACCATTCAGATATTTATATATAGATCACTTCTTTTAGCATGTTTATAACATCAAAAGCTTGGAAACAATCAGAATGCTTAAGTAGGGAATTGACTAAATAATGATACAATCACAGAGTGGAATCCAATGCAGCCACTAAAAATTATTTCTTTAAATGGATGAGGAAATGCTTATTATGTAACTTGAAGGGAACAAAACAGAATACAAATATTGATATACATAACATATTGTAATTTTGTAAAACAAACCATATATATATAACATTTTGGAAAATGTACTTATACTTGGTTAGTGGGATTATAGATGTTTGCAAGTATTTTTCCCATTTAAGCCTATCTGTATTTTCCAGGTTTTCTACAATTTTCTCAAAAAGAGTTAATTTTTAAAAAATATTTTTATTGGAGTATAATTACTTTACAACGTTGTGTTAGTTTCTGCTGTATAACAAAGTGAATCAGCTGTATGTATACATATATCCCCGTATCCCCTGCCTCTTGCATGTCACTCCCACCCTCCCTATCCCACCCCTCTAGGTGCTCACAAAGCACCAAGCTGATCTCCCTGTGCTATACGGCTGCTTTCCACTAGCTATCTATTTTACATTTGGTAGTGTCTGTATGTCCATGCCACTCTCACTTCGTCCCAGCTTGCCCTTCCCCCTCCCCCTGTCCTCAAGTCCATTCTCTACGTCTGTGTCTGTATTCCTGTCCTACCCCTAGGTTCGTCAGAACCTTTTTTTTTTTTTTTTTTAGTTTCCATATATATCTGTTAGCATACGGTATTTGTTCTTCTCTTTCTGACTTACTTCACTCTGTATGACAGACTCTAGGTCCGTCCACCTCACTACAAATAACTCAATTTCGTTTCTTTTTATGGCCGGGTAATATTCCATTGTATACATGTGCCACATCTTCTTTATCCATTCATCTGTCGATGGACAATTAGGTTGCTTCCATGTCCTGGCTATTGTAAATAGAGCTGCAATGAACATTGTGGTGCATGACTCTTTTTGAATTATGGTTTTCTCAGGGTATATGCCCAGTAGTGGGATTGCTGGGTTGTATGGTAGTTCTATTTTTAGTTTTTTAAGGAACCTCCATACTGTTCTCCATAGTGGCTGTATCAATTTGCATTCCCACCACCAGTGCAAGAGGGTTCCCTTTTCTCCACACCCTCTCCAGCATTTATTGTTTGTAGAATTTTTGATGATGGCCATTCTGACTGGTGTGAGGTGATACCTCATTGTAGTTTTGATTTGCATTTCTCTAATGATTAATGATGTTGAGCATCCTTTCATGTGTTTGTTGGCAATCCGTACATCTTCTTTGGAGAAATGTCTATTTAGGTCTTCTGCCCATTTTTGGATTGGGGTGTTTGTTTTTTTGATATTGAACTGCATGAACTGCTTGCATATTTTGGAGATTAATCCTTTGTCAGTTGCTTCTCTTGCAAATATTTTCTCCCATTCTGAAGGTTGTCTTTTCGTCTTGTTTATGGTTTCCTTTGCTGTGCAAAAGCTTTTAAGTTTCATTAGGTCCCATTTGTTTATTTTTGTTTTTATTTCCATTTCTCTAGGAGGTGGGTCAAAAAGGAGCTTGCTGTGCTTTATGTCATAGAGTGTTCTGCCTATGTTTTCCTCTAAGAGTTTGATAGTGTCTGGCCTTACATTTAGGTCTTCAATCCATTTTGAGTTTATTTTTGTATATGGTGTTAGGGAGTGCTCTAATTTCATTATTTTACATGGAGTTGTCCAGTTTTCCCAGCACCACTTACTGAAGAGGCTGTCTTTTTTTTTTTTTTTTTTGAATTATATACTTTATTTATTTATTTATTTATTTTAAACATCTTTGTTGGAGTATAATTGCTTTACAATGGTGTGTTAGTTTCTGCTTTATAACAAAGTGAATCAGTTATACATATACATATGTTCCCGTATCTCTTCCCTCTTGCATCTCCCTCCCTCGCACCTTCCCTATCCCACCCCTGTATGTGGTCACAAAGCACCGAGCTGATCTCCCTGTGCTATGCGGCTGCTTCCCACTACCTATCTATTTTACATTTGGTAGTGTATATATGTCCATGCCACTCTCTCACCCTGTCACATCTCACCCCTCCCCCTCCCCATATCCTCAAGTCCATTCTCTAGTAGGTCTGTGTCTTTATTCCCATCCTGCCACTAGGTTCTTCATGACCTTTTTTTTTCCCTTAGATTCCATATATATGTGTTAGCATACTGTATTTGTTTTTCTCTTTCTGACTTACTTCACTCTGTATGACAGACTCTAACTCCATCCACCTCACTACAAATACCTCCATTTCATTTCTTTTTATGGCTGAGTAATATTCCATTGTATATGTGTGCCACATCTTCTTTATCCGTTCATCCGATGATGGACACTTAGGTTGCTTCCATGTCCTGGCTATTGTAAATAGAGCTGCAATGAACATTTTGGTACATGACTCTTTTTGAATTATGGTTTTCTCAGGGTATATGCCCAGTAGTGGGATTGCTGGGTCGTATGGTAGTTCTATTTTTAGTTTTTTAAGGAACCTCCATACTGTTCTCCATAGTGGCTGTATCAATTTACATTCCCACCACCAGTGCAAGAGGGTTCCCTTTTCTCCACACCCTCTCCAGCATTTATTGTTTATAGATTTTTTTGATGATGGCCATTCTGACCGGTGTGAGATGATATCTCATTGTAGTTTTGATTTGCATTTCTCTAATGATTAATGTGAAGAGGCTGTCTTTTCTCCATTGTATATTCTTGCCTCCTTTATCAAAGATAAGAGGACCATATGTGCATGGGTTTATCTCTGGGCTTTCTATCCTGTTCCATTGATCTATATTCTGGTTTTGTGCCAGTACCATACTGTCTTGATTACAGTGTCTTGATTATAGCTTTGTAGTATAGTCTGAAGTCAGGGAGCCTGATTCCTCCAGCTCCATTTTTCTTTCTCAATATTGCTTTGGCTATTCGGGGTCTTTTGTGTTTCCATACAAATTGTGAAATTTTTTGGTCTACTTCTGTGAACAATGCCAGTGGTAGTTTGATAGGGATTGCATTGAATCTGTAGATTGCTTTGGGTAGTATAGTCATTTTCACAATGTTGATTCTTCCAATCCAAGAACATGGTATATCTCTCCATCTATTTGTATCATCTTTACTTTCTTTCATCAGTGTCTTATAGTTTTCTGCATACAGGTCTTTTGTCTCCTTAGGTGGGTTTATTCCTAGGTATTTTATTCTTTTTGTTGCTGTGGTAAATGGGAGTGTTTCCTTAATTTCTCTTTCAGATTTTTCATCATTAGTGTATAGGAATGCAAGAGATTTCTGTGCATTAATTTTGTATCCTGCTACTTTGCCAAATTCATTGATTAGCTCTAGTAGTTTTCTAGTAGCATCTTTAGGATTCTGTATGTATAGTATCATGTCATCTGCAAACAGTGACAGCTTTACTTCTTTTCCGATTTGGATTCCTTTTATTTCTTTTTCTTCTCTGATTGCTGTGGCTAACGCTTCCAAAACTGTATTGAATAATAGTGGTGAGAGTGGGCAACCTTGTCTTGTTCCTGATCTTAGAGGAAATGTTTTCAGTTTTTCACCATTGCAAACAATGTTGGCTATGGGTTTGTCATATATGGCCTTTATTATGTTGAGGTAGATTCCCTCTATGCCTACTTTCTGGAGAGTTTTTATCATAAATGGGTGTTGAATTTTGTTGAAAGTTTTTTCTGCATCTATTGAGATGACCATATGGTTTTTCTCCTTCAATTTGTTAATATGGTGTATCACATTGATTGATTTGCATATATTGAAGAATCGTTGCATTCCTGGGATAAACCCCACTTGATCGTGGTGTGTGATCCTTTTAAGGCGCTGTTGGATTCTGTTTGCTAGTATTTTGTTGAGGATTTTTGCATCTATGTTCATCAGTGATACTGGCCTGTAGTTTTCTTTTTTGTGACATCTTTGTCTGATTTTGGTATCAGGGTGATGGTGGCCTCGTAGAATGAGTTTGGGAGTGTTCCTCCCTCTGCTATATTTTGGAAGAGTTTGAGAAGGATAGGGGTTAGCTCTTCTCTAAAAGTTTGATAGCATTTGCCTGTGAAGCAATCTGGTCCTGGGCTTTTGTTTGTTGGAAGATTTTAAATCACAGTTTCAATTTCAGTGCTTGTGATTGGTCTGTTTATATTTTCTATTTCTTCCTGGTTCAGTCTCAGAAGGTTGTGCTTTTCTAAGAATTTGTCCATTTCTTCCAGGTTGTCCAGTTTATTGGCGTATAGTTGCTTGTACTAGTCTCTCATGATCCTTTGTATTTCTGCATTGTCAGTTGTTACTTTTCCTTTTTTATTTTGAATTCTGTTGATTTGAGTCTTCTCCGTTTTTTTCTTGATGAGTCTGGCTAATGGTTTATCAATTTTGTTTATCTTCTCAAAGAACCAGCTTTTAGTTTTATTGATCTTTGCTATCGTTTCCTTCATTTCTTTCTGATCTGATCTTTATGATTTCTTTTCTTCTGCTAACTGTGGGGTTTTTTTGTTCCTCTTTCTCTAATTGCTTTAGGTGTAAGGTTAGGTTGTTTATTTGAGGTGTTTCTTGTTTCTTAAGGTAGGCTTGTATTGCTATAAACATCCCTCTTAGAACTGCTTTTGCTGCATCCCATAGGTTTTAGGTCGTCGTGTTTTCATTGTCATTTGTTTGTAGGTATTCTTTGATTTCCTCTTTGATTTCTTCAGTGATCTCTTGGTTATTTGTAGTATATTATTGAGCCTCCATGTGTTTGTATTTTTTATAGATTTTTTTTCTGTAATTGATATCTAGTCTCATAGCGCTGTGGTCAGAAATGCTTTCAGTTTTCTTAAATTTGCCAGGGCTTGATTTGTGACCCAAGTTATGATCTATCCTGGAGAATGTTCCATGAGCGCTTGAGAAGAAAGTGTATTCTGTTGTTTTTGGATGGAATGTCCTATAAATATCAATTAAGTCCATCTTGTTTAATGTGTCATTTAAAGCTTGTGTTTCCTTATTTGTTTTCATTTTGGATGATGTGTCCAATGGTGAAAGTGGGGTGTTAAAGTTGCCTACTATTACTGTGTTACTGTCAATTTCCCCTTTTATGGCTGTTAGCATTTGCCTTATGTATTGAGGTGCTCCTATGTTGGGTGCATAAATATTTACAATTGTTATATCTTCTTCTTGGATTGACCCCTTGGTCCTTATGTAGTGTCCTTCTTTGTCTCTTGTAATAGTCTTTATTTTAAAGTCTGTTTTGTCTGATATGAGAATTCCTACTCCAGCTTTCTTTTGAGTTCCATTTGCATGGAATATCTTTTTCCATCTCCTCACTTTCAGTCTCTATGTGTCTCTAGGTCTGAAGTGGGTCTCTTGTAGACAGCATATATATGGGTCTTGTTTTTGTATCCATTCCACCAGTCTATGTCTTTTGGTGGGAGTATTTAATCCATTTACATTTAAGGTAATTATCGATATGTACATTCCTGTTACCATTTTCTTAATTGTTTTGCGTTTGTTTTTGTAGGTCTTTTCCTTCTCTTGTGTTTACCTCCTAGAGAAGTTCCTTTAGCATTTGTTGTAAACCTGGTTTGGTGGTGCTGAACTCTCTTAACTTTTGCTTTTCTGTAAAGGTTTTAATTTCTCCATGAAATCTGAATGAGATCCTTGCTGGGTAGAGTAATCTCGGTTGTAGGTTTTTCCCTTTCATGGCTTTAAATATGTCCTGCTACTCCCTTCTGGCTTGCAGAGTTTCTGCTGAAAGATCAGCTGTTAACCTCATGGGGATTCCCTTGTATGTTATTTGTTGCTTTTCCCTTGCTGCTCTTAATGTTTTTTCTTTGTATTTAATTTTGATAGTTTGATTAATATGTGTCTTGGTGTGTTTCTTCTTGGATTTATCCTGTATGGGACTCTGTGTGCTTCCTGGACTTGATTGATTATTTCCTTTCCCATGTTAGGGAACTTTTCAACTATAATCTCTTCAAATATTTTCTCAGACCCTTACTTTTTCTCTTCTTTTTCTGGGACCCCTATAATTCGATTGTTGGTGCATTTAATGTTGTCCCAGAGGTGTCTCAGATTGTCCTCAATTCTTTTCATTCTTTTCTCTTTATTCTGCTCTGTGGTAGTTATTTCCACTATTTTATCTTCCAGGTCACTTATCTGTTCTTCTGCCTTAGTTATTCTGCTCTTCCTTCTCTCTAGAGAATTTTTAATTTCATTTATTGTGTTCTTCATCATTGTTTCTGGTATTTTCTCCTTTCTGTTTCCAAGATTTTGAGTCATCTTTACTATCATTACTCTGAATTCTTTTTCAGGTAGACTGCCTATTTCCTCTTCATTTGTTTGTTCTGGTGGGTTTTTACCTTGCTCCTTCATCTGCTACGTATTTCTCTGTTTTCTCATTTTGCTTGACTTACAGTGTTTGGGGTCTCCTTTTTGCAGGCTGCGCATTCATAGTTCCCATTGTTTTGGTGTCTGCCACCAGTGGGTGAGGTTGGTTCAGTGGCTTGTGTAGGCTTCCTGGTGGAGGGGACTGGTGCCTGTGTTCTAGTGGGTGGGGCTGGATCTTTTCTTTCTGGTGGGCAGGGCTGTGTCCAGTGGTGTGTTTTGGGGTGTCTATGAACTTAGTATGATTTTAGGCAGCCTCTACGCTAATGGGTGGGGTTGTGTTCCTGTCTTCTTAGTTGTTTGGCATGGGGCATCCAGCAGTGGAGCTTGCTGGCCGTTGGGTGGAGCTGGGTCTTAGCATTGAGATGGAGATCTCTGGGAGAGCTCTTGCTGATTGATACTACGTGGGGCTGGGAAGTCTCTGGTGGACCAATGTCCTGAACTTGGCTCTCCCTCCTCCAGCACACCAGGCCAGAGCACCAAGACCCTGTCAGCCACATGGCTTATCCTGGTGTGGTTCTTTGAACTTTTACTCCTGGATACTCCAAGAAAAACAACATGACAGCCAGCCCCAAGAAAAAGTTTCCCTATGGGGCATTTCACCGTTTTACTGCACGAAACCTGCGTGATGCATTCAAATCCCTCAGCCTTTGGGATGAAACACTCAGAATGAGAACGCCAAAGTGACCAAGATGAAAAACAAGTTTCAGGAGGGCACTCAGTTTTTCCCCAGTCGCCTCTACTAGTTGCATGGCTTCTCAACCTTTAATGTGCTTGCAAATCACCTAGGGATCTTGCTAAACATGCTGATTTCGATTTACTAGGTCTGGGGCAAAGTCTGAGCTGCTGCATTTTTAACATGCTCCCAGGTGATGCTGATCTGCTGACTCGAGGAGGGCCACCCTTGGAGTACACAAGGGACTCGAGGTCTTCACCTCCACTGCCAGGTGTGTGTATGCCCAGCCTCGAGCTAAATGTTTCTAATTGATAACCAAAAGGCAGTGATTCACATACGGTAAAGTGTGGGCATGTCCTTATGAAGCAGACTGTAAAGGTGAGAAGCGGGGCGACAAGCTGAGCAGAGTCAAGGTAGCAGTGTGGGAGAGGGACCGCTCACAGATGTGGGTCACCCTGACCTGGGGCATCTCTGAGAAAAAAGTGAAACTTCTATGTGAAGTCAAACACATACAGAACGCAATACTGCTTTCAGATGATAAACTATTACATTGTTGACGTTAGTAAGGAGCCGGCCTGGCTCTGTTGGCTGCCACGGAGGGGCCAATAAAAGAGAAACTGGGGTCAGCAGGTAGAGAGCCCACCTGGCTAAGAAAAAGTCTGGGAGCAGAGCTGGACGGACAGAGCTTGTTGTAAATGGTGAGGGAGAGGAAGCGAACCCAGCAGGCAGAGCAAGAATAAGGTTTCCCACCAGACTGGCAGAACACAGCAGTGGGAAATACAGGGATGAGTAACATTTGGAGATCCAAATCCAGCAGAATAAGCCTGGGAAAGTTCAGTCTCCTTTACCATTCCTCTGCTCAAAACCCTACAGTAGCAACTCAGGTCACTCAGAGTAAAAGTCATCATCGTAAAAGTCTAAATTTTAAAAGCGTCCCCTTGGATATTGGCTTGAAGTTTCATGTTGCCCTCTTCTCCATGGTTCTTGAACTGCATAAGGATGACAGACTCTCCTGAACCCTCAAAGTGCCACAACTACTAAACCTGGAACCTTGGAACCTACAGCAGATTTAATCCAGAAGATGGCCCAGAAAGGGAAACCTTGATAAAGAGATGCAAATTGGCATCTAGGTCAGGCGGTGCTGTAGGAAATGCAATGAAACTGAGAATTTGGGTCTGGAGCATAAGGTATCCTCATGCTTTGGGGATTATTGCTTTTGTGCAGAGATTGTGTCCTCTGGTTCAAACAAAGAATATCACCAAGGTGCTCAGCTGCTTCAAGCAGGTTTAAGTAATGAGACTGTGTATTTGAGACTTACCTGCTTGAATTTCATTAATTTGTGTCCCCAAGATCTGAAATTATACCACAGTCATCCTTGCTATTAACTGGTTGGCTGAGTGGGTATGTAATAAGCAACCATTGTGGGAAATTAGGGTGGGGAGAGAAAGGGATGCAGAGGAGAAGAAAAGAGGAAAAGGTGAATCTCTTGGGTAGTGATGTCAGAAAGTGGTCCCTAGAAAGCCTAGGGGATGGGTCAGGATGGTAGGTGGCTGTACCCTGCCCTGTTTCATCAAATCAGAATCAAAAGTGCTGCTATTAGAGTTTTGAGTGAACATTCTGATGTGCACCCTGGAGCCCTTAGCCTAAATCTACATCAGCTTTTCTGAGGTCGGAGACTGAGGCAGTGAGAGATCTGAGAATAGAACCCCTGAGCATCTGCTGCCCACTGTGACCTCTGTTAACCACACAGAGCAAGGTGTATGCATACAAAGTATTTTTTATTACTAGTGATGGGAAACAGGGCTTGCCAAGTTTAGAAACGTCTTTGAAACCAGAGGTTCGGTCTTTGCAACCTGAACACTGATACCTACACAAAATATAGATTCCTTTTTCTTCTTAGGAAAAAGGAATTTTTCTAATAATAAAGGATTCAAAGATGTTTTCCTAGACATGAATGGTTGTTTTAAAGCAACACTGTTTTCTTATTTAAATGTAAATGCATTTGAAAGGGCTGGATTTAAACTGCCACATTCGTTTCTCAGTCACATCCTCCTCTAACTGTCTAAGCCAACACAAAGAATTCCAGCACTGAAGGTCTGTGCTCAAAGCTCATCATAAGCACAAGCCAAGGTAACCACACAAGCTTCTTGGTTCCACCTGCCTGTTTTTGCTGGGTTTTGACTTTGAGTCAAGTAAACGAAAAACCTTGTACAGTGCCTGGCATGGAGCTGACTCAAGCCACGTGGGTTTCCCAAAGTGACTAATAATTTTGTGCATCCATGAACTGTTACTAAATAAATACTTCCTTGGCTGAGTGCGGCAAGGAGTAAGAGGACTTTTGTGGCTATACGTGGCATTTCTTGTCCTGTGCTTTCCTGTGCTTTCCAATAGGGTAGCTATTGGACACATACAGCTATTTAAATTTAAAGGCAAATTCATTTAAATTAAATTAAATAACTAAAGTTAATAATGCTGTATTGCATATTTGAAAGCTGCTAAAAGAGTAAATCTTAAAAGCCCTCATCACAAGAAAAAAAATTTGTATAGCTATATATGGTGATGGATAGTAACTAGACTTATTGTGGTGATCACTTTGCAATGTATACAAAGAGTGAAACATTATGTTGTACACCTGAAACTACGGTAATGTTATATGTCAATTTTACCTCAATAAAATAAGATTAATTAAAATTTAAAATGTAGCTATTTACTCACACTAGCCACTTTTCAAGTGCTCGACAGCTTCATGTGGGTAGTAGCTATTGTATCGGACAGCACGGATGTAGAAACTTTCCATCACTGCAGAACGTTCTACTGTTATGTCCCATGTAGTTCAGGTTCTAAACATGTATGCCCCTCGTGGCACGGCAAGAGCCTTGCAGTTTGTCTACTGACAAGGCAGTTTAATAGCAATCTATTATACTCATTCAACATTTACTCCTTCAACAAATATTTATTGAGTAACTCTTACATTTCCTGGCTTTGCTTGGCTATGGGCCAAGTAGGTGCTGCAGTGTAAGATTTCAAAGAAGGCCCTGAGATATAAAATGGAAAGACGTGGTGGTATTTGGGGTGAGACTGTCAATTGCCATTGGAGATCAGAAGTGGGCTTAGGAGGGGTGACCAGGGACACCATAAGTGTCTGCTCCAAATACTTGGTAACTGTAACTATTTTGCCTCTATTTTAACATTCACCATTATTATGATTTAAAGTATTTTTAGTATCTGATAGTTATGACTTCTAAGCATTCATTTGAATGTGGTCCAAATAATAGTGCTGAAAAAGTGAGCCTGAAAATCAATATCTTTGGAATAGAAGTTAGACGTGCTAATATAAGGCCAAACACCCTAACACACTGTGCTGTTACTTTAGGAAAAGCATGCTATGAAATATTAGAGATAACCTTAAGGGAAAATAAAAGGCAAAAGTAGGCAACAATTGTAGTAGATGGATATGTTGTGAGAATTCATCTCTCCCTAGTTTCCATGTTTTCCTATGGGAAAATTAGCCTGGCATTATGTGAGGCTTAATGACCCTCACATGCGAAGGCCCTGAACAACTTCCTCCATCTAGGTACATTTCCTGTGAGGGCTTCAAGTAGGTTGGCACCCTGTGCAGCTGCCCAGATAGCCCATCCTGTTGGTTAGCTTCAGTCTGGCACATGGTAGTAAAAAACGTAATTGTTGCCTCCATATATCCATTTCACCCTGTTGCTTTGGGTAGAAATCATGTGGCTTGGTGGGTTCAACTTCTTCCTAGCTCTGAAGTTGGGTCCTCATTAGTCTAGCCCTGTCTATGTTACTGGTTCAGGTACAGGCTCATTTTCCAGGTCTGAAATTACTGTAGTGATAACTTATCTGGCCACAGTAATTTTTTTCAGCAGTGGGAAAATCCCAGTGTGAAGCACAATAATTTGGTTTTATGCTGGGAAAGAAGGGAAGCCCCTTTTGCCTCCAGGGTAAATGAGAAAGCATTTGGTCCTGGGAGCTGCTGGTAGTCACTTTGCTACCATAAGGAAAGCCAGCCTAACTAAAAACTCAATAAAAGAAGGATGGCACAGTCAAGGGAATTGCCAAAAAATGGGAAGCAATGGCCCTGGTGGTATTACAAACCGTTTGCTCAAACTGACCCTAAAGTTTGCTCTCTAGTATTTCTGGTTATGTGAGTCAATAGATTCCCTTATTCTCTAAGCCAGTTTAAATTGTGTTTGTGCTACAGAAAGCTTCCTGACTGACAACAGACATTTAGAAATAAATATTCCTTTTCCTTACCTTCCATTAGTGGTATCTTCAGAGCATTCAGGACTTAAGACAGAAAGTCATAAATGAATCCATAGAAGACTCTGACTTTTTTCATGACCAAAATCAAATGTTCTGGTCTTTTTCCACTCAAACTTTTTTGTATAACCTTATTATTTTGTTATTAGTCTCTAGTCATTGGCAATTCACTTCTAAATTGATTTACATTGCTTATAAAGTGAAACATCATGTACTACTCAGTTTAATTACTGGATTTTGATTGCTTACATAAATAAACAACTCTCTGCATGTAACAGTCTGAGCATTGCTGACCTCAGATTGGTCAGATTCACTTGTGGTCCCAGTGGGTGGTCAATGATATGCTGTGCAGGAGTTCTGATTGTAATAATGCTCTGGTGCAACAAAGTAATGTTGCATAGTTTCGTATTTTACAAAGTACTGTAATTGCTTCCATTTGTCCTAGGTATATATCCAATAATGTCTATTTCAACAGATTCTGCAAATTATCTCCCAATAGAAATGGCTGAAATTATGAATGCATTTATGTGTTATAGTTTACACAAGGACATTTGTGTATATGAAATGTATATCAGTTTGGACTCTTTCTGTTGCTGGTGATGAAGGACCTAACTTAAACTGGTTTAACAGAGAAGGGGAATTTATCGGTCTGTGTAACTGAGAAATTCAGGGGCGTTAGGTAGGGCAGGATTTGAGGTTCAAACAATGATATGGGAACTCAGCTTCTGTCTGTTTCCATGTCTGTCTGAGCTCTACTCTGCTGCATTGATTCCATCCTCAGGCTCCACAAGGGTCCTCTTGACAGCTCCAGGTTCCCTCACATCTCTTAGTCCATCAGAAGATAGTCTCCCCCAAAGAAATCTCAAAGAGAGGTCCCAGAATTTAAGGTAGTTGGCACAGATTGGCCTGAACCAATTATTGTGACCAGGAACTAGAACACAGATCAGCTCAGAAAAGGTTATATTCCCAACCTCTGCATTTGGTGGAAGAGGTAGTTCCCTGGGACCACATCCACACCTCCTGAAAGTAAGGAGAATCCTAAATATACGTGCATTGTGCATTCCTCTCTCAAAAAAGGGGGCATGGGTGATGGGAAGTGAAACGACTACAACCTATCAGAAAGCGAGGCCATATATCATTCTTATCTTTGGGCTCCAGGGAACTCATGGTGGTCTAGCTGAGCAAGGCCTTTACCGCTTACTATGTGTTTTCACATTCAGGTTCCTAGGAAGTAAACAAGTTCCTTTTGATGGGGCTTCTTTCCCTTTTCTTCTGGCCATATTTGGGTCCTATCTGAGTGCTGATTTCTCTATGAGCTCAATGCTTGTCTTGTCAGCCAAAGTTCATGGTTGTACAAGGAACTGTTAAATCTATTGGCTGTTTGCTTTTTTTTTTTTTTTCAAGCCAGTTTCATTAGCCTCACAGTATGATTTATGAAAACCAACAGTGACTGGAAGAGAAGGAATATTCTGCTTGATAGGTTCTGAGGCAGCTGGCTGAGTAATTTGATAAACAGAAAATAACTAACCTAAGAGAGCAGGGAGAATGCGTTGGAGCCAGGCACTATGCTGCTTTCCCCACCTCCGCCCCCGCCCCAGAGTATAGTTGAATTGGTTCTGATATATTTAGAGGTCCTAAGGTTGATCTGTCTTGGGACCAGTGTCCTGAAAAGGGGTTGTTTCATTTTTAAAGGTGGTAGTGAAAATGCAAGAGCATTTCCAATTCTGGAAGGTTAAAATTGCCCGCTGAGAAATTTGCTGATCTTCTAATTTGGCTGTTAATCAAACAACCTAAAAATAAGGGCTGCTTTAAATAAAAGACTAAAATAAATCACTCAAGAGAAAGTCCCATGTCTGTTCCTGTCCAGCAGTCCAAATACACCATCTAATCACTTATTTGTTCCCCTTTAAAGTTGACATGGTTGCGTTTGTTCTTTTCACCTAACCAATATGAACCCCCATTTTAAAGTTATGTGAAGTAATATACGTCCTTCTTTTTTGCCTAAGAGAGCATATTTTATTATGTTTTTTTTGGCCAAGGGAGATGTTACTTAGAGTGAATTCAAGAAGTCCCAAAGAAGAAGCTGAAATAATGTGAGGAAACTAGGAGACGTCAGGAAAAAGTAATGAACTTGGCGTAAAAAAACTGGAGTTTAAATTTAGTCCAGCCATTACAGTGGTGCCTCTGAACTTCAGTTTCTGAAGAAAACAGAGAACAAGCAAGAGGATCCAAAGCAACATAGTTTGACCCTCCTTAGAGCTCAAGGGAGTCTTAGGTGGGCTTTACATTTCTTCTCCAAATACTTAAAGCATTGTGGGTAGATGAATATTTACTGTTTGAAATTATAACAATAATACCTTTGATTTATGTAAACTTTGCCCTCAAAGAACTTTTCTAACAAAGGAATCATTTATTCTAAAATATTTAATATGACTAGAATAAATGACACTCCTTTATATCTGCCAGTGTTTTGTTACCATGACATAATGATAAGCATTAAGTCCTGAACACTGTAGCTAAGCCAAGTACCACTTAGATCATAGGTTCTCAAAGGTACAAATCCAAATCTAATTTGGATCATACCCAGGAATTGATGAACCTTTTACCCAGCCTTAGCCTGAAGATAGAGAAAAGAATGTGATGGGCTTGGGAGGAGAAAGGATTCAAATGCCAAATTGATATGTTTACCTTCCAGGTCCCAAATTCAGTGTTTTAAAATCATCCTCGTTATTTCAAAGAAAAGCATTGTTTTCCTGGCTCCATTCTATAGTTCTTGCCCCACCTATTTCTTGACTTTTTACATATCATACACAGGTACTCATATAAAAGAAGAAAATATTTGATAAATATTATTTTCCCAAAGATAATTTTTTTACCTATCATATTTAATCTGAGCCATTCTAAACTTCAAACTCAAATAAAAAGGAGAAAAACAAGACAAAATAAAGCATGAAAAATTTTTAAGTTAGCTTTTGTTTCATTAAAAAAAAGTAAGTTCTGACTTCATTGGAAACCTTTCTATGCCACTTTTTCGAATCTAATCTTCTGATGATACAGATTAGAATAATAGTTTCTAAGCCTTTCGGAGAGATTAACAACCAACCATGGTTAATTTGCAACTCTCCCTTCATCCTTTTTTCCTTCTTTATTCTATACATTTTTTTAAAAAATCACACATCGCATACATAATATTGTATAACATTTTGGTTTTAAACTTAATAAAATTTATAACAGTTTTATTGAGATATAATTCACATATCATACAATTCACCCTTTTAAAAAATTTTTTATTGAACTATAGTTGATTTACAGTGACATGTTAGTTTCAGGTATACAGCAAAGTGATTCAATTATATATATATTGATATATAAACCTATTCTTTTTTTTAGATTCTTTTCCTTTTTAGCTTATTTATGAGATAACAATCCACCATTTTAAAGTGTACAATTCAGTGGTTTTTAATATATTCACGGAGTTGTGTAATCATCACCCCCATCTAATTCCAGAACATTTTTATCTCTCTGAAAAGAAACCCTGTACCTATTAGCAGTCACTCCCCATTTTGCCCTCTCCCTAGGCCCTGGCAATCGCTATGGCCTATGCCTCTATGGATTATGTCTCTATGGATTTGCCTATCCTGACATTTATTTACATTTCATATAAATGGAATCATATAATATGTAGCTTTTTGCATCTGGCTTCTTTAATTTAGCTCAAAGTTTTTAAGATTCATCTGTGTTTTAACATAATCAGTACTTCATTTCTTTCTATTGCCTAAAAATAATAATCTGTTGTATGCGTATACCACATTTTATTTGTCCATTTATCAGCTTATGGACGTTTAGGTTGTTTCCACTATTAGGCTGTTAACGTTGCTATGAACGTTCATGTGCAAGTTTCTGTGGGCACATATCTTTTCAATTCTCTTGGGTTATACCTAGAGTGGAATTACTGGGTCACATGGTAACTCTAGCCTTAACTTTTTAAGGAACTGCCAACCTGTTTTCCAAAGTGTCTACATCATTTTACATTCTCGCCAACAGTGTATAAGGGTCTAATTTCTCCACATCTTTGCCAAATCTTGTTATTGTCTGTCTTTTCGAGTATAGCCATCGTAGTATGTCTAACGTAGTACTTCATTGTGATTTTAAGTTAAACGTATTTTGATTTGAAAGCATTTTTCAGAATTTTATGGTATCCTTTATGACTAATAGCCATAGCTATCATTTATTGAATATCTTTCTAAACAATATCTTATCTTGTGGGTATACTTGCAGCCAGCCCTTCGTCTTCTAGGGATCCACATCCATGGTTCAACGAACCATGGATCAAAAGTATTTGGAAAGGGCTTCTCTGGTGGCACAGTGGTTAAGAATCCGCCTGCCAATGCAGGGGCCACGGGTTTGAGCCCTGGTCCGGGAAGATCCCACATGCCGCGGAGCAACTAAGCCCATGAGCCACAACTATGGAAGCCCACGTGCCTAGAGCCCCTGCTCCACAACAAGAGAAGCCACTGCAATGAGAAGGCTGCGCAACGCAACAAAGAGCAGCCCCAGCTCGCTGCAACTAGAAGAAAGCTCGCCCGCAGCAATGAAGACTCAGCACAGCCAAAAATAGATAAAATAAATAAAACATTAAGAAAAATATTTGGAAAAAAATTCCAGAAAGTTTCAAAAAGCAAATCCGAATTTGCCATGCTGGCAACCATTTACATAGCATTTACACTGTATTAGGTATTATAAGCAATATAGAGATGATTTAAGGTATACAGGTGGATGTGCATAGGTTATATGCAAATACTACACCATTTTATATAAGGTACTTGAGCATCTGTGTATTTTGGTATCTGCGGGGTCCTGGAACAAATCCCCTGCAGATACAGAGGGATCACTGTATTCCTATGCCACAAAGAGACCAAAGTAAGGAAAGTCAAGTGCTGTGCATGGTTTTCGTTATAGGTGGAGTCGGTTTTTGCAGTCAGGGCTGTCTGACACCCAGGTCCTTATTGTTGTGCAAATTCATTATATGCTATAGACATACACTCCCAATCTGGTAGTCCCCAAACTCACAGCCTTTGAACTTCTAATTTGAGACACAAACTCAATGAACCTATTCATTTTAGTATAGAGACTTTAAGGTCTTTGGGAACACCATGTTCAGGTCCTGGTCCTAAATTCTGGAGAGGGACCTGAAGGAGCCTTACTTGAGGAGCAATCTGACTTACTTTTTTTCCTTGCTCGACCTAGTCAGCTTCATTCTGATTGTCTGAATATTCAACTAGATGATGTAGCCCTGACTGTAGTCATGGATACTAAAAGTTCTTGTACTGACGTAGATAATTTCCTGCCTCAAAAGAATAATTGCTTACATTATCTGGTCAACAGTCCTTTAAATCCAGAAAATCTTGCGTTACGGGCGGAGTAAATTCAATACATTTGTAAAGGAGAGCGGAGATCCTTGTGGTAACTGCTGCTGTCAAGATATTACCCTTGTTTGTATGACTTCCTCTCTTTGCAGTCAGTCTTACAAGCTCTGTGTTGCCTGACTATGCCTTTTATTTTAAAAAAATGAGTCCAGTCTAGTTGTCTTTCAATCTATTATTCAACCTACCTATGTATAATTTTTATTCAAGTAATATGAGTACTAGTTCCTCGCCTTATTTATTCTATGTTCACCCATCCTCAAGAGTCAACCACTTATTACACATTTCTGAGATTACTTCCATATCTCTAAATATGCTTTTTCTATCATGCTTGATTTATCAATTTTAGACATTACCTAAATTTGCTTCCTCTAAAATAAATGAGAAATGAGATATTTATTCAGTGATATTACCCATCACTTCCCTAGTAACTTAAGAAATATTACCACACCTAATTTTTTATTTCATCAACTATAGGCATTATTATTGATTGCCTGTCTTGTCAGATGAGGATAATAATGGCTCTTTCCTTCCATTTATCCTTCTCCAACTCCTTCCCCTCCTTAACTTCTAACATCGGTACTTTTTCATTTACATTGTAAAAGTTGATAACATTTATGGTCTATTCTGTAACCAAAATTTAGTCTTCCATATGTTGCCTATAGGGTTGAATCTAAAAGCTGAAAAGCAATAAAATGTTATCATTATTTTGACTTTATAAAAATCCTTTTCCATTAGAACTATAAAAATATTCTTCCACTGTTTTCAGGCAACCCATACTGTCATTGAGAAGCCGTATGCTATTTTGAGTACAATTGCTTTGTAGGAAAGCAATTTTGCTTTTAGGGAAGATTTTAGGATCTTTTCTTTATTCTTCATGTGCACAATTACCTCTACTGATATAGGTCTTTTTTCATTCATTGTACTGGGCAATTGGGGACTTCCTTAATATGGAGACATATATCCTTCATCTCTAGAAATTTTTCTTATTTATTTGTAAATGTCCTTATTTCTATTTTTTTTTTTTTCCTGTTCTTCCTGCCTGGAACTCCTATTAATTGATGTTGGGTCTCTTGTATTGGACTCTACAAATTGTTCAAAATAGCTGGAGAGGTGAACTTTTCTGAAAACACACTTTATTTATTTATATTTTCTTTTTGTTTAAACAGCTTTATTGAGATAAAACTTACATATCATAAAAGTCACTCAAAGTGTACAATTTAATGGTTTTAAAATATACATAGAATTATGCAACCATCACTACCACAATCAATTTTAGAACATTTTCCAAAGTGGCTGAACTATTTTACATTCCCACTGGCAGTATATGACGCTTGTTATTGTTTGTCTGTCTTTTTTTTTTTTAACAAAAAGCTAGGAATCCTTTTGAATTTTTTAAAAAATTATTTTCATCTTTTATTTTTATACAGTTTTAAAGGTTGCACTCCATTTTAATTTTAAAAAATTAAAAAATTGAAGTATAGTTGATTTACAATGTTGTGTTAGGTTCAGGTGTGCAGCAAAGTGATTCTTTTCCATTATAAGTTACTACAAGGTATTGAATATAGTTCCTTGTACTATACAGTAGGTCCTTGTTGTTTCTGTTATATATAATAGTGTGTGTCTGTTAGGCCCAAACTCCTAATTTATCCCCCCCCCTTCCCCCTTTGGTAACAGTAAGTTTGTTGAAAACACATTTTAATTAATTCCTCTGTTTTTAACCCATAGCTCAATGCAACTATTTGTTGTACCTGGTATATCTGTGTCCTGTGCCTCTCCTAGATTCTTCAAATTGTTTTTCTCCTTGATCGTATTCCCTGACCTACTCCCAAAACTTACATGTATGCACACTCCTCCGGCTCTCTCTCTCTCTCTCTCAACTGAAGCTTCTTCCTTGTTGCTTCATCATTAAACACTTCTCCATCAGCAAAAACTTCTCCATTAGCTCTCAGTTTTCCAGAAATTGATCTAATTTATTGTTCATCGATAGAGCCCTTCCTCTTTTTTTTTTTTTTTTGTATTCTGTTTCTGTCATTTTCATACCATCTCAAGAGGAAGAGAAGATAAATATATATGATTGTTTCACCATACCCTCTGACAAATCAAGCTCTTTATCAGAAACTACCTGCCTTTTCTCTGCGCAGATTCTTGTCACTCCTTATCGTTAACTCAGCTTCCTTTAGATCACCTGATTTTGCCCTACGTGATCCATTACCTTGACTCAACTGCTCAGGTTTGCCATTATTCTTCTTGGTACAGAGAAATTCCTTGATGTATTACAAAACAAGTCTGAGAATCACTGTCTAGTGTTTCGGATTAGTAATTTTCATACTGTGAATTATAACCCAACTGTAGTAAGATCATTATTTTCTTTATTTGCTCTCAGAGAAGTGAAAGTAGTAGAGTCATTAGCTGTGCATTTGGGGTGGGGTCCCTGAGGAGTGAGAAAGGAAGAGAAGGGCCAAGGCATAATTTCCTTAAAGTACAGCATCTACAATATTGCTAAAGAGGGTGATAAGTTGTTCCCCACCCTCAGTAGATATAGCCAAGAAGAAATAGACTTATGTTGCAACATGAGAGGTTTTCAGAAAAACTAGAAAACATTTCTGAGTGAGAAAGAATTCCTATAGGAAATCATGTACTTTCCTTTTTCTTAAATACCCTTAAAAATAGGAGAGGGACTCATTTTGTTCTCTGTAAGTATTTAAATGTGATCCAAATTAGAAGCAGAAAGATGGACTAGAAGACTTATCTAGCTCTTTCGCCTACTAGGATGATGATGAGAAGTAACAACAATAATGCTAACGGTTATCATTTACTGAGTACTTATAATGTGCCAGCTTCTGGGCTAAGTACTTAACATGCCAATCTCATTTAATTTTTACAACAAGCCTGTGAAGTAAGAAATATTAACTATTCATTTCACAGATGAAGAAACCCATTGCCCCAGATCCCTAAAGCAACACAGATTCAGATCTGGGTCTGTTTGACCACAAGATCCATACTTTGAATGGTCACATTAATTTGCCTCTTCTAGGATGCCATGATTCACATTTTCAAAAACAATGCCTTTACCTAGGACCACTGTCCCTTCACTATTCTAAGTAATGTTTGTAGTTGTAGTTGTTTTTAGGTGATTTGTTCTTTGCTCTGTATTTTATCATCCAGTCAGAGTGAGGTGATGCCTCTTTCTTTCAAGGACTTGAACTAGTTTTCCAGTATTATTAAAAACGTGTCACCTCCAAACTGTCATTCAAAGTCAGATTACTTTTCACTGTACTGCAAAAGACCCTTAAAACTTGTCATCCATTGTGGAGCTTAGCCTCTGCCTTGAAGGGACTATTCAGGAAATGGCTTCCTAGCCTAACCCCACAGCTGCCCGCCAGCACTTAACAGCCTTCTGGGGTGATGGCCTATCCCTAACCAGGGCAGGCGAGCATTCCTTCCTTATAAGGACGCTCTTCACATTCACCTTTTAAACTTGTGGCTGCTTCATGTAGAGTAAAAAATTGCTGGTTAAAGAAAAACCTTCATCCCGTAGAATCTTCAGATGAATTCTATTTCACGTTACAAGCCTCAGCGTAATGTTTATTCTTGCTTTTGTTGGCTTTACTGTTCATTAAAGAGTTGTTTGCCCTTTTCCTGTTTATACATCTGAGTGAATTGGAAGGTGCATACTTATTTTAAACCCACTTAAAAGGCACAAGAGCAATAAGAAGAGAAACGAAGGAAGGAAGGAAGGGAGGAAGGAAGGAAGGAAGAAAAGAAAAGGTCTTTTCTCTCTTGCCCTGGAGGTAAAGAGAAGTCCAGTTGAACAGATCCCTGTTGTAACACAAAGGGTTAAGTGTACCCTAAGTGAAATGCTGACAACTAAAACATATTCACACAATTGCAGTTAGCCTACACGGTGATTGTTGTTACAAAGGAATTTTGCTGTCCTTCCAAGTGCTTATACTTTTTTTTTCCTTTGTAGTATTTATCCCGGGGGTGACCAAGTGGGAGTCTTTCAACTGTTACTGGCTGGCATGCCACTGCCCACTAGCTCCCCTGTCATTTTCTCTCCCTCCCTCCTTCTGAACTCAGATTGACCAGAATTGTTGAAAAGATGGTGGTAGAGGCAACAGAAGTGATTGAACAAGTCTTGTCTATGATCCTCCCTTTGCATTTGCCTTTCTGTCTGTCCATAGTTATTGACTACCTCCTTCATCCAACTATAAGTAATGCTGTTGGTCACACAGTTGCTAGGTAAACACATTTCTCTTTTCTTCATGTCACTATAAAAACATGCCACTAGTAGGTCCTGTGATGTCACTGTCACATTCTGAACCTTAGGCTCTTAGTTTGCTCTGCACTAGAGGATAGGATGAAGCCGACAGGCTCCTACACAAACTAAAGAGAGCATTCTAGTCACATTTGTACCATGTTTTAAACAACTTTGCTTCACAAATTAGGTTTTCCTCTTTTATGTAGAGGCTTTATGAGAATTTTCTCATAAAAATGACAAATTTTCCAGTCTGGGGACAGTAGGAGGAAGAGAAAGTGACTCTGTCTTAGACACAATCTAAAGTGCCATAACTGCACTTTGGAAAAAATACAGAAGCCTAGAAAGTTTATTGATTGAGATTCAACATAGTAGATATTAAAACAGATGATAAAACCACAGCAATTTAGAAAGAAGACAAATAAATTTATGTAACAGGAAAAGAATCCAACATGTATACAATTTTAATAAATGATATTGGAAGACATGACAAATCAATCAGAAAGGGTAAGATTGTTCACTAGATGGTCTGGGGAGACATGGTTTTATAGTCAGAGAAAAATCAATTTAGATTTTCACCTCACACAATATGTGAAAATTTATTCCAGATGGACAAATTTAAACTATTAATTAATAGGGAGCAACTGTAAGTGCTGATCTCTATGGAATGTACACTCTGGCATCAGAGCAAAGATAAAAATTACAAAGTAATCTATTATCATTTGACTACATAATGTAGAACTTCCGTACATCAAAAACCAATGACATAAAGGGCTAATATTGTTTATATATCAATAATTTATACAAACAGACAAGAAAAATGACCCAATAGAAAAAATGGGAAAAGAACATGAATAGTCAGTTCACAAAAGAGGAAATTTCAGTGCTTAGTAAAGTAAAGAAATATTCAATTGTGTCTGTAATCAAAGAAATGCAACTAAAATAATGAAATGTCTTTTGTTTCTCGTATCAAATTAGCAAGGTTTCTGTATTTGTTGGTTCCTCTGGAACGCGGATGCGGAGGCAGAGTGAGGAATACGAAGGTTTAATCGGGAGTAAGACCTCTGAAAAATAAAAGAGGAAGGAAGCAGCGTCTGACGTTCGTGTAGTATGAGCATTCTGTTATAGCGCGTGATAATCTATCAGGAAAAACACAGGTAATTAGTGCTGATAACTTTCAAATATAAACGCGTTTAGTCCTTACAACAGCCCTATGTGGCATGTACTTTCCTGATCCCTGTATTAGAGATGAGGAAACTAAGGCACAGAGAGGATAAGTAAAATGCTCAAGGCAGAACTGAAACTTGAACTCAGGCAATCTGGCTCCAGAGTCTTTGGTCTTCAGCCTTGTATTACAGTGCCTCTTAAGTATAGTGTCCAATATTAAGCAGTTTTAAAAATGATACTAGGAAAGAATTTTAATGATGTGGGAAAATGCTTATGGCATAAAATTAATTGGAAAGAGCTGAATTCAAAATTATCTGTATAATGAAATCCCAATTAACTATAATATGCCTGAAGTAATGGATGAAAATAGAGTAGGTTATTAATAGTAACTACTTAGTGAGAGGTGGGGTGGAGTGTCACCAACTCTTGGCTTGCCCTGGACATTGTTGGTTTTTTCCATGCCCTGGAAATCCCCTCAGTTCTTGGACAAACTGGGATGATTGGTCAACCCCAGTGACTTCAATTGTTTTTTTATATGACTTAGGTTTCACCCCCTAATTTTCTAAAATGAGCATGTATTCACTGGTTATCAGGGAAAGAACAATAAACTCTTGGAAGAAGAAATGGAAGCATGCTGGCTGTATTTTGGTTGAGGAGAGACTGCGGATAGAAGAGAGCATCCCAAATAATGGCTCAGATCAAAGGGATTAATCAGTAACAGGAAATTTTCGTTCATTTTCTCATTCATTCAACTCAATGCTAGGCTCTGGGGATACAGAAATGAAGAAGGTGACAATCACTTGCTCTCAGGAGCACACTCTAGTAGCTTAAGGCATTCAATAAACAAATGACAGCACTTACACGTTGTGATGAATGCTGTTCAGGAAAGAGGTAGGTGATGTAATAGAGAGTAATGGGATGGGGACACTCTAGAGAGGAGGCTGGGGGAAAGCCTCTGTGGGCTGGTGACATGTGATTTGGGACTGAATGAGAAGTAGCATTATAAACATCATAAATGCAAGTGTAAAACTGAACTGAATGAAAAAATTTCTAGCAACTCTTTTCTTCTCAGACTTGGAGATCTGAGATAGAATTCTGAGAATTCGCTCATCTCTGGAGATAGAATTCCTTGGCACCGTACTCCCAACTCTAATGAACAATAACTGAAAGAGTATGTTCACAATTTTGGAGCCTGTGAGAAACTGGGTCAGTTTGTAAAAATGGAGCTTTTTGAAGGGGAAAATTCATGAAATATCAATTATCAGAGACTTTTTTCCTAAGTATATTTTGGAGTGGTAATAAAACACCTTGACTTTATAATTATTCACCAAAACAGAGGCTCTTAAAAATTAGACTAATGCCTGTGTTTGAATGATCTCATTTTAGCATGAAACTACTTAGAAGCAATATAAATTTTGAGGGAATAAAGAATAGCATAAAGGAAGCTGCAGTCTCCTCTTCATTTAGCAAATGTACAACTCCTTAAAATGAAGGCTGAGCTTGCAATTTACAGGGGAGAATAAAGAAGCACCTAGGCTTGCCAGAGTCAACAGAGCTTTTCTGGAGTAAGCAGACTAGCAGAAGTAATGTCTCCTCCAAAACTTTTTTTAAACATCGAGAGCCTGTTTCATAAAGAGAGATAATAGGTTCACAGGACTCCTTGGCTTTTTATCAAGGACAATCGACAGAAGAAATTATTCAGTAAGAACAAGGAAGGGTCACACAGGAGCAGGGAAGGCGATGCTAGGAACAAGAGGGTTTTTTAAAAAAATTTTGTTTTATTTTGTTTTGCTTTTAAACAAGAAGAGCTTGATATATTCCTAATGTCTACCCAGACAATAAATTAGGACCAGGGTGTCAGAGTATATTTTAGATTATAGTGTTTATAATAGAACTGGTCGTTAAAAAGACTGTAGTATTTGTTCTTCCACATTCCTCCCCTGTTTCTTTCTGAAAATACTCTTTAGGAAAAAATTGTTAAATTGCTTATTAAACACTTTTTATGCTTCAAGTTGATTATGAATATGGACTTTAAGAAAGGAAATAAGCAGCAGAATGGATTTTTTAAATCCTCAGAAAACGTTCTATGGAGGGGATGCTTTTTTCTGGGTAGCAGTTCAGGTTGGGTATCAGTGTCTGCTGGAAGGCTTATCGTAACTGAGAACACTGAGCTTTTCTTAAAAAATTCCTTAGCTGGAGTGAATAACTGAAAATGCTGAGCCATTAGAACTTCAAAGATTAATTTCTCCATTAATGGCACAAGGTGATAGAGAGAAACAATCAGGCTAAAGAAGAATAATCAAGCTAACCCAACTGGGGCATTTCATCTGATATTCAAAATTACTGGGCCAAAACTTTGATCTTCGGTTTTGTTTGAGGGAGTTTTCAGGCATTTAAAACTGCAGAAACCTCCCGTCTTTGTGTGCCCGAACTGTGTTCTGATATACGGTTTTCTTTTAATTCCTTCAGGTAATAGGATACAAGTGCTATTTCAGGGGACTGTGAGATGCAGGACGGTTATTTAATGACCAGCGTCAGATATTCCCAGAAGGCTTTGGGTATATTTTTAATGTGCTTGCTTGATAGCCACAAGTCCATTCAGTTATATTAAACTTAGAGGCAGAGCATCATACTTTGCTAAAGAAAGAACAATGATGCAACAGGAAGTCAGATGGCAAACACAAGACACCTGAGTTCCAAGATAAACCAAATAAAGCAGAACCTGGTTTTGAATGACAGTTGGGGATGGGGTAGATTTAAGTAAAAAATTTCTTTTTAGTAGCCAATTCTGTCAGTAACAGATGTATTTTCCAGGTTTATAGCTAAGAATACAGAGGCTAGCTTATAATAATACCAGGTAAGTTGTTTTCTCTTTGTCAGTGAAATGTTCACTGTATACGTCTAACTTATAAAACATCTTCATGAATGCTCAGCAGGATTATTGTATGGTTGTAGGTACTTTCTCTTGCAGAGACTGTGATTCATATCTTTATAACTATTGTTGTCATCAATATTACTGGCAAAATCGGCACCATATTAGTAAGAGATATAGAGAGTTTCTGCTTATATTTATTTATTCCTGTTCTGTCTGAAGCACTTTTTGGCCTATTTAAAGCATCATCTCCATTCCTTACAACAGCCCTGCTAAGTAAGTATTATTCATGCCATTTAATACTTGAGGAAATAGAGTTTAAGT
Source organism: Eschrichtius robustus (assembly GCF_028021215.1). Lineage (NCBI taxonomy): Eukaryota > Metazoa > Chordata > Mammalia > Artiodactyla > Eschrichtiidae > Eschrichtius > Eschrichtius robustus. Next base: position 58,202,297 of record NC_090827.1, on the reverse strand, counting down.
TACTTATTCAAGGGTTACCAATGATTAAGTGGTAGATTCAAGATTCCATTAGGAGCTTCTTTGACTTTGGAAAACAAAATTCCATCATAATCACTGTTTCTCCAATTTTTTTATACTGCTTTTCCTTTAGAATTAATGGATGGGGTGGTTTTCCTTGCCAATGTCACTTACTCAGAAGTAAGAGGAAGAAATGTCCTCTTTCTTTCTTTGCAATCATATTGCATTTATGGAATATTCACAAGTTCTTCAGATCCATGGCTGTCTAACTGGTGCGAGTGAAAGAAGAGACAAATCATGGTGGAGAACTCCAAAGCATCTTCACTATGGTAGAAGACAAATCAAGTACACACCATGCCTTTAGCCCTGGTACTTGGAACTCTAGTGGGATTACATGCTCAAGTCCCGTTTGAGTTTTTCACATCCTGGGCTTCAGAAGAACTCTTCACGTCACTAGTGACCTGGATAAGTTCAACAATAGCCAACTCTCACTGAGTGCTTTCCAGGTGTGAGGTACTCGCATCGATTATCTCTTTTATCAACACATCAACTCTGTGAGTTGAGTGCTATCATCATTGTCATCCTCATATTACAGATAAGGTCAAGGTCATTCGTATACTTATTGGTAGAACAGGAATTAGAACCTATGACTCCTGACATCAAAATACTATAATTGTTTATATGATATCTGGTAATTCTTTAGGTTGGTGTTCTCAGGTGTCTTGAAACTGTGATGTACTATAATTCTCAAACATCCTAATTAATTTGTAATTAAACTATATAAAATACTGAAATTTGCAATGGTTTACTTTTTTTTGTAATCTAGAAAACATTCAAGGATTTCTCTTAAATACCATCATCCTCTACTGTTTGCATATTTTGTTTGGTATGAGAGAAATGTTTGTAATAGCAGCCAATATGCAGGAAACTGAACACAACCCTGTCTGTTACCCATTGTGTTACTTTATCTATTTCCTATCTTGGATCTTCAAAAGCCACCTAAAGGGCCTGACACAAGCTTGTCTTTACATGTAGCAAGTGCAGTAAGTTCTTGCTAAAACCATGGGAGTAAGGAACAGAGTGGTTAAATGCACAGATCGCAGGGTTGAAGCCAGCCTTCCAGCACTTACCAGCTCTGTAATTTCAGGCAGGTTATTTACACTCCCCAAGCCTTGATTTCCTCATTAAAGAAATGGGGGTAATAACAGTATGTAACTCATAGGGTTGTTGTGAGGATTAAATAAGATAATCCAAGTAGAAGTGTTTAGCACAGTGCCTGGCTTAGAGTAAGTGCTCAATAATGTTAGCTCATAGCATCTGCTATTCTAAAGGTTTCCTTTTTTCCCCTGACTCGGTAAAGTCTAATTAGATAGTAATAACACAAAATAATGATTTTGTGGTAATAACACAAAATATCTTTCATTAAAATATTTTGTGTTAATAACACAAAAGTAATAACAAGGGTAATAACACAATACATTGTGAGCTAAGGTGAGCTAAGGAAGTCTGGGACACAGTACTATAAATGGACATATAATATTTGATTTATGTTATTTGTAATGCCATGTATTATGAGGGGAGGTGGGAAAAGATAGTCAATAAATAAATCAACTCTGGGAGGGTTAATAAAATATTTACTCTTTTCCATCTAATCTTGTAAGTTAGTAAGCACCATTTTTAAGTCTTGTTAATAGCAACATTGCATCCAAGATGATGAAGAATTTGTATTAGGGGGGACTTTAATCATTTCTCGCTAGATATTGATTTTTTTAAAAGCTAATCATTAATGTAATGGAAATTAGTGCATTTTGAATTCTTTTGGAATTCATTTTTTTCCCTTATGACTTGAAAATAGCTTATACCATCTGCACAGAGAGTTAGGAAGAAAAATCCACATAGATACAGACTGACTTGGTGTTAATAGCCAGTAGAAGGAACTAAGCAGGCTGCACAACTGCACAGTAGGAAACACCAGGACTAGGGCAAGGTCCTGATTCAGAGGGGACATTCTCCAAAGTTACTGTGAAACATCACCTGCTGTGATGTGGCAGTTGGCACTATTGCTCTCACTCACTTTCTCGATAGGTTGTTCTGTAGTATGATAAAACATTGCTAACATATCTAGGTGAGCTCTGTTTTCAACAACTGCCACACAGGTTTCCCATCTTCAATAATATTCTACAAGCATTTTTTGCCTCAGGGTCACATACTTTATACATGCTACAGGAGAGCAGCAAAGACTTTCGGCTTTAGAAATGAAAGTAGAGTTTCATATTCTGCTCTAAATGTTTTCTATATGCAGTCTTGTCCTCCCAATCTCTTTTGTACCCACGTCTCTGCCACCTGAGCATCTAGCACAAGCTTCCTTCTCTGTCTGAGTACCTTCTTATTGCCTGTAGTTAGATATTCTTTCCAGCAGGAGGGGTATGGTGATTAAGCTGGCTTCCTTTGACTTATTAAACCCAAAAAGGACTTTAGCAACAATAAAAAGATGTCAGAAGTTATAAATGATGAAAAAAATTGGAGAAAGTGATTTTCTTTTTATTGATATTAATCTTATTAACAAATGGAGTGAATGGGAAAGCCTCTTACACAAATTCCATCTCTGATGAGGAAGGTAGTTTGATGAAATAAAACAAACACAAAACAAAAATTGAATTTAGAGAAATAAGAGTTCTGGTCCTAATCTTGCCAACCACCAGCTAGATAATTTTGGGTTAGTTATTGAGCTTTTCTAGAACACAATTTCCATATGAGTAAAATTAGAAGATTAGAACAAATATTCTGAAAGGCCTCTTATGACTCTATTATTTGTTGTTCTAAGATAAGCAAAAGCCAGCATCCTCAGTGAACAATTTTACAGGAGCTGATCATGAACCTATCACTGTAAATCAATGCTGTAGTGTTAAAAAATGGTCTAATTCTACCCAGAGCATTTTAAGATAAATAGAAGTGAAATAGGTAGAGACATTTTAGACCAGAGAAAGGCAACAGTGGAATCTAAGTGATTATAAAAATCTAGGTAATGAACCAATGTAATTTAGCAAGAAAAGCAAGCAAACAAAACAAAAATCCAAATTTCAAATCCCAAAGAATTATTGACAAAATTTCTTTGAATCCTTCCTGGAGATTTTATTTATGTTACTTTTTAACATTGGCAGTTTCCTTTATAAAAGGTAATAGAGATTTCCATTTCTGGACCTGGTCGAGTAACTGGTACCAGACTTTCCTTCCCATTGTAAATAGCAGAAAAACTCAACAAAATATGCAAAACAGTGTTTGTTAGACATTGGACAATAGGCATGGTAAGAATATGATCCCTAAGAGAAGGGAAACAAACAAGCTGAGCCTTACAATCACCCTAAGTTTTCCTTGGAAGTATTTTTTAGATCATGATGTGGGGAGGGAGAACCCAAGCAGAACATGGTGGTCTCACTGAATTGAGGGGATAGAGTTTGGAGTTTGGAGGAACCTGAGGTGGCTGGAACTTGTGGCACAGAATAGTGGAGAAAAGAGTGTTATCTAACAAAAAACTCCTACAAATATGAATAGGATCCCCATGAATTAGTTGCTGAATACGACATTATGCATTTCTGAAATACTCATGAGTCCAAATAAGAACAATAAGGGAACTGTAGATTAAACAATTTTCAGAGATAACGTTGGGTGG